>NC_080091.1:81381562-82027812 GCF_950005125.1 Chionomys nivalis
CTTTGGCATAAGTCGTCTATGGCATTACCCCCCCCACACACCAGTCCAGTAGGAAACATTGTTAAATTATCCCTAAGAACACTATATGCTTTTAGGTAAAGTGTTTGCCATTTACCAAGGCTGCAATGATTGTGTGGGTCATGAGTGAATTTGTATTGGAACTAGTGTACTAATCTTCCATAGTTTAGTAGCAAATATGATAATGTTTAGATTGTTCTGGGGAAGACTTAAATTAAGGAGATAAGTACAGTTTCAATGTTTTGTAATGGTATATGTCAGACCAGTTCTGTTGCACATGCATGATGGGCAAGCAATGGACCTCCAATCTGCAATTCCAACAAAATCGTTATCATTGGATTTATTTACAAAGCTTAATGAATTAAGTTTACATCAGCAGTTCCCTTTTTTTGCCTTTAAAAAAATCATTTGCAAATAAACACATCTGGTTATTTTAACCACATCATCTGACTACAGATCCAAAGACCTAGCTAGCACTAGAACTCATAAATCAAAGTGGGCCATAAAACACTATCTTCTAACTTAATGGACTTTTATTTGGCAAATAAAACATGACATCTAATATCAATCTAATATATTCCTCACTAAATTTTAACAAGACCCTATAACTTTCAAAATGTATCAGACTATCTTAAATATCTTAATAACCACAAATCGTAAAATTTAGTCCAAACATGCTGTGTAGACATTAGCACTTTAAAGGTAATCTGCTACTTCCATAACTTTCTAGGGTTTCAGAGTCACAAATTAACGCTTGAAAGATGTGCTCACTTAAGTGAGCAGAGATTTGTGTGTTTGGAATATTCAGTCTGTGCATCAGACACATAAGAATAAGCAAACCAGGATGATGCTTCAAGCAACATCCTTCGTCTTGTGAATAGTTATTTCTACCAAATAACTTCTGCCCCCTCCCTTTTTGTAATAGCAGTTTGAATCACTTTTAAATTAAAATGACTGAGAATCTGCATATTGGCCAGCCTGATTGGACTCAGCCTGCACTCCACTTTACTTCGTCATTACTGATCACTTTATAGTCATTTTATTGATAATATCACTATAAAATTACAATGTACAAGAATTTTACTTGAGTTACAGCAGACTGGTGTGGTATTTGCCAATACCTTTGAAGAACATGACCAGGTAATGCAGTTCAGTAAAATTTTCGGATGAGAACACTATGCTTTAAACCCCAAGCTTACCCTTTACCAGCCGTGATTTTTAAAAAATGAACTTCTTATATTGTTCTTTTGCTTTTATTATATAGTATCTCATTATGTGGTCCACAAATTAGGATTCTATTTCCTCAGCATTACAAGTCAGAAGAAAGTTTTATTATTATTTTTATATATTTTTTTAAAATTTTTATTTACTTATTTATTAAAAATTTCCACCTCCTCCCATCCTCCCATTTCCCTCCCTCTCCCCCTACTCCCCCTCCCCTTCACTCTCCAGTCCTAAGAGAAGTCAGGGTGCCCTGCCCTGTGGGAAGTCCAAGCCCCCCCCCCTCCATCTAGGTCTAGGAAGGTGAGCATCCAAACAGACTAGGCTCCCACAAAGCCAGTACATGCAGTAGAATCAAAATCCAGTGTCATTATCATTGGCTACTCAGTCAGCCCTCATCGTCAGCCACATTCAGAGAGTCCCAGAAGAAAGTTTTAATACGATTTACTCTGCTTTCCCATGTACAAAATGGTAGCAGCAGTAGTTGTTGCTTACGCTGTCATGATTAAGCTAATGTATTAGAATAGTCGTGGGTGTTCAATAAATTGGTGGCTGCCGTGATTTATTAGTGTTCCTACTACAAGGTAGAATGTCACATATATTTCAAGTTGTATATTTTCTTCACCTTTGCAGTTTATAACGTAGCTCTATATTATTTTTGTATATCGTATAAAGCTAATTTTTGTGAGTTGTGACAGTATGTCCCTACATAAGTGATAGATATATTCTGTCAGAGTACAATGAAAAAAATAGGGGTGGAGATAGGACTCACGAGTTAGTTGTGCTCACTGCTCCTCTGAGTTTGAGTCCATGCATCCACATGGCATGTAACAGCCTCCTGTAACTCCAGTTCCCAAGGGTTCCAATTTCCACTACTGGTCTCTGCAGACACTGCATACATGTAGTGCAGACATTCATGCAAGCAAAACTCCCATAAAATAAAAATTAGTCTCAAAAATCCTTTTAAAAGCAAATAAATGTTTCAATATTGTGACTTTTTGTAAAAAAAAAGTCAAAATTTTCACCATTATAAAAAAATTGGGCCTATAAAAACAATATTACATTAGAGAACCTCTAAAATAATAATTTCTATGTATTTTAATTTTGAATTTGGATTACTAAGTGCATCCTATATAATGGCATAAATCTGTTAAACTCTTGGGATAAAATGATTTAAAGATAACTTCCCTTATAATCTAGGATGTTAATTCTCATGTTGATAGTCAAGAATTTATTAGCAGACAGACCACAATGAAATTCAGGATTGAAAGCTGCTGGGGAGAGAAATAAGTTATGTGAAGTCCTCAGATGTCTCACTGTTCCAGTCGTGGAGAAAGGTCTCTTTTGAGGTTGTTATTTATGTCAACATCTAAAAAGTATTCTTTATCAGAGAAGGGATTTTAGGAAAGCATGGTTCAGGGTGGAAGAAAACTTGAGGCCAAGGAAACTGGCAAATTCAGGAATAGAAAAAAATATCATTAGATAGCTACCAAAATTCTCAGAAAGGTTGGAGAAACCTGACGTTCTGAGGAACCATGGGATAAAGAAATAAGAGAGCACAGGTGATACATCCCAAAGTACTGGTGAGTGTATGCAAATTTAGATTTTGTTTTGATTATTTTGAAAAGCTGAAGGGATAAAGAGATAAGATATTATCCACATGTAATAAATATTATGTAGTAACTGTAGTTTCGGAGGGGTGTGGCTGTCAAAACAAAGAGTCAGAGGCCTCCTCACCTCCAGGTATCATTTTCTTACTTCCTGCTGACTATAACTTACAAAAGATTAATAATATGGAAATCTAGTAAACATCAATTTTTAGGACTATATGCAGGGAGATTTTATACTATGGAACAAGAGAATGTTCTATTCACTTTGATCAACCTGTGATAGCTTTGTTAATTATCTTTCCTGATTTATTATATTGAATTTGGATGTATTCACTTTTTAAGATATAACTTTTTATTTTTTTAATTAATTAATTTATTTATTAAAAATTTCTACCTCCTCCACTCCCCCCATTTCCCTCCCATTCCCCCCATTCCCTCTCTCCCTCCCTCTCCAGTCCTAAGAGCAGTCAGGGTATCCAAGATATAAGTTTTTAAAAAGAAAAGGATGTGCATAATAAATATGAAGCTGTGAGGCATATTAAATGAATGAAGCCCCTTTGATCCAACATTTAGAATGGGAAACAAAGTGTCCCCAGTGTGTTTCTCCCCCAAGTGACATCTCCCTAAACCATCTATATGTCTCTCACCAAATCTGAATTTTTTATTTCATTGACTTATCATTGTCTCTTCTTCTTCTACATTATGTCCTTTATTATTTCTTTAAGTAAAGTGGTATCTTATTGTATGAATATTATGCAATTGTTTCTTTCACCTCCATATTCTAAGACATGCCCTGATGTCGTCAAAGATGTTGAGTTTTGCTGTATATGCATGTGTCTGCACTCCAATCTTCTCTCAGCTTAGTGTTATCTACCAACATGGCTGAATACTTCTCACCGAATTTTAAGACCTACACAATTGTCAGATATTCTAAGACGAATCACTGCTACTATTCAAACTAGCAGGAACATGGCTAGCTTGTGAGTTTGAGGCCACTATTAGTAGCACCAACGTTTCTTATTAAGCCTTTTTCTATCTGGAACAGCTTCTGGAAGTACGTTGTTTCCTCCTCAGAAAATCAATATGCTTTGATCCCTAATTTAATAAAATAGCAAAACACGGTAAAAGAGAAAACTTCTCCCCCAGACTAAAACTTCCTTTGTGAGTGATCTGCCTCTTAGATATTTGAATTTAGAAATAAAAATCAAAATGGAAGACTTTTCAGGTATCTCTAAAAGCTTCCTACCGTGAAGTGATGAATACAGCTGAGATACCTACTTTAACTCCTCAAAAGAAAAGCCAGGAGGTATGTAATCTCTGAAGTGTCATTGATTTCCTTGAAAAACCTCTGGAAAATGTACCTTCAGTAGCATTTCAATAGTCTTCTGTGTTCCTTTATTACCACACTCTTATGAGAGTCTGAATTTTTAAATTTGCTTTACATTTGAAACTAAAGTTTTTCTAAAGTACGCATCTCTGTGTGTTGAATGTTTTTACGCTGGTATAGTACTTTGCCTTTTCCATTGTCCACGTTTCAATTGTTATGTCCTGAGTATCTATAAAAATGGCTAATAACAAGAAAATAGCATCACTAATTTCATTCCTGATGTTCTCATGCCACCGTGTTGCAAGTGTAGAGAAATGTTTCTTTGATGGATGCTAGAACCAGAGACCTCATATGGCTTTCAAAGAAACTTTAGAATGTGTGTGGAAAGTCACTTTCTCACAAGTCTACCTCCTTCTTCCTTCTCAATTCAGAGCCGAATTCGGAGAATGTGGAATGATACTGTCCGAAAGCAGTCAGAGTCCTCCTTCATCACTGGAGACATAAACAGCTCTGCGTCACTCAACAGAGGTAGTTAGGCATGATGTTTCATAGTTATTACTTTTCTGAAGAATGTAGGAACGTCTTAAATGCATTGCTACATATATATGTTCTTTGTACTGGAAATATTGTTAAGGGTTTGAGCATTGGTGAGTGCAGCATTCTATTCCATTATTCGTAGATTATTTTTTAGTACTGAATTCTCAGGAAATCTTTTATGAGAGTAATTATAGAATGAGAAACTTCATTTCCTAATCATCTGCCACTCTTATAAACTGGTGAGTGGTTAGGCCTCACTGGAAGCAGTCAAGATGAGCAATTATATGCTTATATGGTATGCTAAGCATCATAGAGTTTCAATTGTCCCAGGTATAAGGTGATTTCATCATCTTTGTGGAAGTACAATATACTGTCTAATACATAGTTGAGGCAAGATAAGATAAAATTAATTTAACCTTAGTATCAAAACATGTATCCAGATAATCTTGGATGTTTAAAGCTCTAGAGTGAAAAAGACGCTTTTAATATTTTATGAATCGGGAGGGGGTGTTCATATAATACTCATGGATGAAATGCTCCGAAATCACCATTTAGGCTTTGAAATCAAGTTAACATAATTTGCCATTTTGTTTGTGAAAAATCAATCTATATGTATCTCTCTCTGTTTCTCTGTCTCTCTCTTGTGTTTATATGTGCATGTGAGTGTGCATGTCAGTGTGTATGTGTGTGTGAGAGAGAGAGAGACAGAGAGAGGGAGGAGGAGGTGAGAGAGAAAAGGGAGATTAGAAATAACTGGGCTGCCATAGAAATGAGTGAATATAGTTTGAAGTGAGTATCGGAAAGCACTTACATCACAGTTTTATCCCTGAAGCTCTCATTTTTATGAAATAAATTACTTTTGATACTACCATTGTTCTTGTCTTAATATCAAACAAATTGATCAATCTCTTTTCAGCCAGTTTTGCAATGCTACTTAGAAGCAGATTATGCAGCTATTTTGCTTTATCATTAAGAACTCTGATGTTGCTCCAGATAGCCTCATATAAATGGTTTCATACTCATATAGTTACGAATAATGTGGTAGGACAAATGGTATGCGAGTTGAGCTTGATGCCAATAGGCATGGTTTACACTAACCTTGTTAAGGTTTGGATGTGTTTGAGTCATTGAAACAGCAACTGTAATCAGTGATGACTTCAAATCACCTGTATTACATTATGACAAGGAAAAAAGAGTGGGAACATTCATCCAAACCCAAGAAAAGGTTGTAAAATGGAACAGCTCCATTCTTCCTTTGTTCATTCTCAACTTTTTATTTCCTAGCTTATGCCCACTTAGAAAGTCCCTCCTATGTTTTCTTCATGAAAATGTGTGGAAATCTCAGTATTTCCTCACTTTCTTTCATAAGTCATCACTCATGCCTCATGACCTTGACATTAATTTGCTGCCTGTATGACCAATGTTCTTTGCTGTTGAATGATGCCATTTGTAGAGGTTTTGATCCTATAAAGAAAACTAGCTTTTCCAGTAAGATCCTGACAAAGTATCTAGAGTCCAGAGATCACAGCAGCCATGAGAGATTTTTTGTTTAGAAAAGCTGAGACAATAGGATTTTAATGATATGTCGTCTTTTGGCCTATTGTGAGGACAGACACATTATGTTAATTTTTTTTTAGGTAGTGATGTGATCAGATTTAGTGTAAAGACACTATACTATGTAAGTTTAGTAATAAATGCTTTACTGAGCTATTTTTGTGACATTAAAATCAAACACATAGTCAAACCTGTTACATAATATCAATTTTTATTTCTTTCTCACCAATCCCCTCAAATTTCATCAATTTTGAATGCAGTGATCTAAGCATGACTGGGCCAATTCAAAATAAATTAAAAAATAAATATATTTTGTATTGGCTGATTTTATATGTTAGTCTATTCATTAACATTCATATTCTGAAGATATTTAGTGAAGCTGTTAATTGCAGAGTCTAAAATTTTTATAACATGAATAAGTTTCTTTGGTAATGAGCTAGGGGAAAGGGTGAACATGAGTGTTCAATTTGGCATGTGTTCAGGTTATGATCTTTTTCAAGGTATATATCTTTCTTTAAATCACAGTATTAGTGGTGCTGGAAGTCACAGGGCTTTTCTTCATTTCCTGTATTAATTTTCCTGTGACACCCGCCAAAAAATATCCCAACTGAGGAATTCTTTAGTTTATTTTCATCTACTTTTTTCTTTGAATTTCCATGCATGTAAATGATGAATCTCAATCAGATATCTCATTCCCCTCCCACCTCTCTCCAGGACCACCTGTCACATCTTCCTCTAAGTTTATGTCTTTTGATTATTTATTTATTTTTATTATTTTAATTTACAGACTCCAGTTAATACTGATCATATGCTCATGGGTATGGGGTTATCCTTAGGGGCATAAAACGACCTTCAAGAGGTCACACTGTTAAAGAGAAGTGGCTCTCCCTCGCCCCCATATTCATCAACTACCAAATTGAATCTGCACTACAAACAGAGCCTCGGATGACCTTCACCAGTTCATCCATTATTTTTTTTTAAATTCCCAAATTATTAGAATAATTTGAAATTTTATTTCTTCTTCTTATATATCTAAAGATAGTCTTTAACCTCCTTCTTTAATCTTGTCTTATTCCCCAGGATCATATCTTCCCTGCATTCAGGCGTGTGTAACATATTTAGGTATGTGACATCCAAGATTCATATTTCCAGATAAACACGTCAGTCACCTCAGCAATACAGTAAATCACATCTGTGTACTCTACAGATTCTATCCTCTACCATAAAAATAAACTTCATAGATACGACATCTTTGCATCTTCATATATTCTAACCTCCCACTCATTCTTAGATCCAGCTGTAAAATTTAAAAATTCTAAATCCATATCTTAGTTAGATTTGCACATTTATTTTTTGCTTTAAGAGTACTGAACTTTGGAAACTACAAGCTATGTTTTTTTTTTTTTTAATTTTACCTTAGGTTTTCTTTCAAATCATATTATTGCACATTATGTCAGGGGAGTGTCATTTTATAAATTTACATGTCTTATCCTGTATTCTTTCAAACAATCACAGTAATTTAGGATCTGTTAAGAATGAGGAGTCTGTCATACAGAGAAGAGACATTTTTACTATTTTTGGTTGGTGTTTGGGTTTTGGTAATTTCTTTGTTTTTCCATCTGAGATAGTCTTTTCTTAATCAACTTGTTGCATTGTATATATTGACTATATCAGATTATCTTTTTAAATTTCCCAGTATAACAAACTTGATTGCTATTTGGACTTTATTTCTAGGTGTTATATAAAAACCTAAAAATTGTATTGCTAATTTTCAATGTAAAGTCTAAACTTTGAAAGGCTATTGTTTGGCCACCGGTCTTTTTATAATGTTCATGTAGGTATGTATTTCAACTATCTGTATCATGACTTTTTTCCCATAAATAATATTCCCTAAAAATCTCAAATTTTCTTTCTTTCTTTCTTTCTTTCTTTCTTTCTTTCTTTCTTTCTTTCTTTCTTTCTTTCTTTCTCTTCCTTCCTTCCTTCCTTCCTTCCTTCCTTCCTTCCTTCCTTCCTTCCTTCCTTCCTTCCTTCTTTCTTTCTTTCTTTCTTTCTTTCTTTCTTTCTTTCTTTCTTTCTTTCTTCTCTTCCCCATGTGCTCAGCATTATGTTCCACACCCAGGCAAATCTGAGATTCTTGCAGCCAGTAGCACTACCAAAGTAACATTTCTCATGGTACTATTCCAACTGGGGGAGGAACCTTTAGACAAGCTGTATGGTGGGCATAGGGGTCCAGCCAAGTGTAACTCTAAGAGAACCCAGCGTTTCCACAGACTTGATTGGCAGCTAGAGGCTTTGCTTACTGCTTTACTTAAATATTTACTATTTTGTTTTGGAAGGCTACGAGACTCTGTTCATCCCCAGCTTCTCCCATGGCTATTTACAAAGAAATGAAATTGCTCTTCCCCCTTGTAGACCGACACTAGTAGAAAGGGAGTATAGTCATCTTCTCATTCATACCTCCTGCTTACCATTCTGCTTTGGAACTCTCGTTACACTTAGTTTTTCTTCTGTTTATTTAATTGAGTTCAAACATTTTTCTTTATAACCGAGATTTTCAAGCTGGCTCCTCCAATGTGGTGGGGCCCCCAAGCCTAATCCTGGCCAATAGTAATTTCAAAAACAAGGTTCTTCTGAATTAGAAAGAAAAAGATTTTTTTTTCCTTTACAGAGAAACGACTTGACTAGTGTCCTAGGTTCTTATTTCTCCCTTACTTTTTCCTACCTCAGTTTTGTCAACCTGCCACACAGGTTAATAAGATCTAAATGTTTTATGTGGAGACCTGAGCAGAGAGGCTACAGTTATTGAAGCCATATTGAATTGTTTCATGTGGAAAGAATGTTGTTTACATGTGCATATAGATTCTTCTTTTGGGGATCCAAAGTTGTATCAATCTGCACACCTTCTTAATACATGTACGTAGTCAGTAAATCTATGATGTCCCATAACACCCTGTTTATGTTCATAGATTTGTAAGAACATAGCTACAAGCCTGTTCAAAGCTGGACTGACCTGCTAGCAGCATTTGCTGGCGAAATGGGGGAAAGATTGTCACCAGGGAGACATTTGCAAGCACTAATTCTGTTACCTCTCACGGTAGTTCGAAGAATTACACCATTTAATTCAGTGACTTCTGGCAAAGGGATTCTTCTCTCACAGTCCATGGAATAAGTATCTAAATGGAATGAAAACGAATTCTTGCCAGTGTCTCAAGGAACCAGACTTTAAAATTCACTGTTTATTGCTCAGGGTTTCCATTCTTTTTATTACCCAGAAAGGGATGGGGTGAATGAGTCAGTTCCATAAATGCCAAGTAAAATGTGATATTTACCTAAAAGGATGCTTGCTTGAGGCTAGCCAGCAAATAAATAAATAAATAAATAGTCAATAAACAAGTCAATAATTATGCTGAATTGTCTGTTCTAAATTCTAAAAAAATGTAAATTACATCCTACTTTCTATTTTGTTTTAGAGCTATATTTTCGTATCAACCAAGTAAAGATAATGTATCTCTTCCTTTCTTATCCCATGATATAGGCACATACTGTCTCCTGTTTACTTCCAAGCCCTACACTACCACCTAGGAACTTAGGGAACACTACTTCAATTCAGCTAGCCCTGCTAAATAACCATTTTGTAGCAGAGCAGGGAAGTGACTCGACCTGTTTTTAACTCATGTCTTCTCAGAGCCCCTATTGTCTTTCTCAGGAGGTTGGCCACTGGAGCAGAAGCAGCTTCACAATAAATCACCTGCTACCTCATTAATATTCAGGCTTCTAAACATATTTTGTTTTTATGCTTTTAAAGTAAATGCAAATGAACAAATGTAAGGGGTGTTTGACTGTGATTAATGATTTATATAAATTAAAGTTACTAGGGTAAAACAGCACATGCACTCAGTGCACTTTATTAATATCAGTAAATATGATTTGATTTATGTGCATAAAATAAGTGATAGTGCCCAAAGCCTTGCTGTTCCGAGGGATTATAAAATCACTCACTGTAAATATTAACCAGCTACTAATATAATCTGACATCGATTTTTGAAGTTTGCAAAACGATTTAATAATCTGCTTATAGTGGGTAGCATAACTTCATAAATCAGAACAGAATGCTTAACACACTAAGCATTATAAGGAGCAAATGAGTATTCTGGGACATAACTCTACTATTATATTTATTTTAGGATTTTGTCATTTCTATTATTTTAGGATTTTGTCATTTCTATTACTATGGGGATGAGGACTTTCTATGTCAGTTTCTTCCTTTGTGTATGTCATCAATAAGAACCTAAAGGTGTACAATAAAATAAAAAATTCTCTGTTAGAAAGCAATTTTCTGTTATAAAAATAACCAAGTGCAGCAAAACTACAGATTTTAGAGGTGAGAAATTGAGTCAAACAAAGGAGTCTCAGTGTTACTCTGGTTCCTAGCTCAAGGAGGCCAGAGGTGAACACCCCTCCACTGGCCAAAGGCAATACATCACAGACCCATTTCAGACAGGAGGAAAACTACCTGTTTTAGCTTCCTGGCAGAAGCAAGAGAGAACGTGATTCTGAGTAGTTCCTCAGCACCTTTTCCCCTCTTCTTCGCCTTCGCCCTGTAATATAGCTCCTTCATATAATCCAGTCCCCTGGAGAAAGTGTACGATAGCGAACAGTTTGTATTTGTTGTGATTATTATGTTACTTAAAGCTTTCATAGACCCATTATGAGGGGGATTCTCTACCAGTGGCTACTCAGCTTACTGCATTATCCCTTTCTCTCCTGTACTAAAATCCCGCCAAAATTTGCTAAGTTGTTAATATAAGATTTTCAGTCTAAACAGAACGTAGTGCGTTATGGTAGTATGTACCACAAGCCTCCATAATTGAAGAGTCAAAATTCTCCTCTTTCTTCAATTCTTAAGTCAGGCATACTTTTGAAAATTGTCATACACAATATCAGATTTTATTATAGCCATTTTCAAAAAGAATTGTTTTCCTTTAATTTAATTACTTCCGCATCTAACCCATGGCCTGTGCCCTGTATCATGCCACCCTGAGTTCCTGTCACATTTGGCTCCCACCTGGAAAACCTCTTTTCCTCCTTCATTGTCCCTTCTTTAGTTTGGTAGCCTCTGCCTACACTGACATATCTACATTGAAATTCAGAATCCACATACAAGACAGAATATTTTATTCTTTTAGATATACATTTCATGCATTGTATTGCTTTTAGTTTTATAGTTCAAGTTTCATTCAGAGTGGACCTTTTGCAAGTGATTTTATATGTTACATAATATGTTTAAAATGCCAAAAATAGGGAGTTATACTGGAAGTCTTATGTTTTTGATTTTGGTAAACTTTTGTGTTACTAAGAAGTGATAGTTTCACTGTTTCCTAAGTAATCACTGTTTCCTAAATAATCAATTTCAAGTTAAATCTTTGAGATTAACTACCTGCCATTTGCAGATTATCAACAATTTTACTTACAGAAAATGAATCAGTTCACTATGTACAAATACTAGAATCAGATATATTTTTTACTAAGTTATTTTTTATTCAGAAGGAACTCAGGCTTTTTGCTGCTTTCTGTGGTTAAGGAAAGTCACCCAGTTAACTCCAGCCTCAGTGGGCTCTTTTTTAAGTGCTCGATCCTAATTTGCAGCTAAATAGAACAAGCAAATACAAGCTTTGAACACAAAATGTGAGGTTTAGAAATGAATGACTGGCTGGCACGGAAGGAAACACCTGTTAGCTCATCAATGAGATTTCCAAACCAAAAGAATTGTGAGTGGCAGTCTGGACTACCCACTAACATTTCCTCTCAGAGGTAAAGAAATTAACTGCAACAGAACAAAACAAAAGGGAAGACCCCAAAGGACCATAGGTTCATCACATCTACAGAGCCGCTACTTCCTCTGCTATCAGCAAGTTTCGTGGAAAATTCTGAGTTCCAATCCCACCACTGGTGGCTCAAGTCACCAGACTCTTTGATGCAATGTTTTTCCCATTAGTTTTTTAAGCCATCACTAAATAACACATCAGTTTCTTCATCAGCAACATGTTCACTGTATTGCATCTGATAACATGGAAAAAACAGCTAATGAGAAAAAAACCCTGAATTTTAAAATATTTAGAAGAAACACAGTTTTTTTTTAGATTTACAATACAGAAATGGTATATATAAAAGAGAAATGTGAAAATAAAACATAGATAGCATATATGAAAGAGGTTATTGCCCAGATTATATAAGGATATCCACACGTCAATAAATAAAATTCAGTAATTTAGAAGCAAAGGCAAAACATAAAACCAGAACAAACAGACCAAAAAACAGAAAAACAGCTTAGGAAAACAAGTTTTATGATCAGAGACATGTCTAGAAATGTGGATTACAGAGGACACCAGTGACAGGAGCTACCAAATTGCAAGTCTGACTCCACTAAGTGTCAGCAAGAATTTGACCAACTGTGTTGCTCCAGGGGATGTGACCTGATAAGAACACTTTTGACAGTGTCGGAATGATGTGTTGTGATGCAGACATAATGCACACAGTGACCCATGGACTTCTAAATATTGGGCACAGAAAGCCTGACTGGTCTGGACATAACCAATTAAGACAAAATGAAAGGACTGAGACATGATCTAACCCAAAGTATGAACTGCAGTATTAAAGGAGAGGGTACTCGGCGTGCAGGGTCCTTCATTTTATATCAAACTAACAATAAGCCATTCTGTACTTTGGAAATGTGTCATTGAAATCCATCATAATAGATTCCCAGCAAATGAATTAGCTATGAAAAGAAGCTGAAGTATCTCCAAACCATCTGAATGAAATTTAATAGGCAGGTTGATTAAAATTTAATAGCAAACTTGTTGGCTATTAAAAGTGCACAGTGTGATAAATCAAGATGTCAGGTGTTCAATTTATGACTTTAGAAAAAATGACAAATGAGCTATTGACTTTCAACAAAATATTGCTTCTTTGACACCTTGAAACTTCATTCATTGTTGAAAATAAAATATTTAAAATAGGAACTTGCTAGTTATTTTATACAATTTTAAGGGAGTAGGGCAGATTGCATTAGTTGTTTTCTTAATAAATGACTTCATCTTGAATATATAAAAGCTATCTATCTATTCCATACCATAAGCCTACAGAATTGAAATGGTTAATGATCACATTGTCTTCTTGTAGGTGGAGAGAAAGGGTACAGTTATTACTTTGTTATGAAGAAAAGTAAAAGAAGTGAAAAATATTTAAGATAGACAATGTCTTTGGATCATTTCTCTGGATTTAGAAGGTTCTTAATAAAAATCTACCTTCTTACACTTTTATTATAGCTTAATATAAAATAATTGAAGAGTATGTGGGAGAAAATTAGTGAACCAATATAGAATTAGATCCTAAATAGTAGGATCAAACTTATATCCTGTTCAAAACTTTTTGGATTGGAAGGGATCCTAAAAATGTTTGATCATCACTGATTTAATTATCTATAAATGAGACTACCAATGTCATGTATGTCCTTGAACCCCCAAACTATATGTTCAAACAAGATAGAATCACAAAGAACAGAATGGAAGATGAGTGAAAGAAAAGAATTATTATGGTAAAACTGGTTAGGATAAACAGAATATTCATCATCCTCATATAAATAATGAGAGGCTGAACACTGAGGTTTATTGTTCTGTGGTTCCTGGGGAAGAGTTATATTCTCTTATTTTATTGAATCATTAAACTTTAAGTCACAAAATTTTTGGCCCTCCAAATTTGGTGATCAAATAAAAATATAAGCACATTAAAATCAGAAGTGTGAGGCACAGTGCAGAATAGCAATCAAGTTATTTTAAGAGCTTATCAGAATACTTCTGTTAGCTTGCTGTCAAGAAGAAATGCTGTTCGAAATATTTCTCTGAATGATAAATAGGCATTCAAGAGAGATCCAGACTTTCATCTTGTCTCAGATCTGTCTCCTGCTTCACAGTTTGAAAGCATACTGATCTGCCTTAGATTTCTAGTCTCAGTTACAGTCATCACAGGGAACAGCCCAGGTTACAGTGTCATCCAGGTGTCCCGATACCAGAACACGTACTCCACTGCCAGAAGGACAGAGATGATATGTTCAGTGAGGAAACTGCCTACTGAGATGACAGGGCTTCCTATCCTACCATTTGAAGTTCACGCGATCAAAAGTCATTGTTCTCGGTCTCCATCTTCAGGAATTCATAAAGAAAAAAATAAAGTACCCTTTTAAAATGATTATTTTTCCAAGGTTTTAGGTTCTGTTTGTCTCAATAACCATTAAGAGCAACTTCTCCGAATTGTTCCACATAGAACATGAAAACCCTATTTGCTGTTCATCTTTCTTGCATCAGAAATAAAAGGCTTGAAGGAGTGGCACTTGCTGGATTACTATGCATATGTTGAAATTCAACCTTAAATCCTTTTCATATTTTACTAGACAACTATATCTCATTTCTGCAGCAAGTATACAGGTATGAGGAGGTAATAACCAGAATTCAGATTAAGGCAAGGGCATTTTTAGATAGCTACTTTATTCTTAGCCTAATTTCAATTTTTTTTTTTCCATCTTTGAATTGTGGCAGCTACTTTGGTTTTGATTGTTTGGGAACATTGTTGTTACTACCAAAATCAGTATTTGAGGAATGTCTTATCACAACACACAATTCTATAATTGTTTATTTCTGCCTGAACAATTTGAGTAGTAAGTGTACCCAGTGTTATATTAAAAGCAAACAAGAAAAATGCCATCAGAAATTGGCCAACGAGCACACTTTAAAGATTATTCCAAATTCATGCTAGAGAGATGACTCGGTGGTTAAGGGCACTTTCTAATCTTCCAGAGGACCCAGATTTGTTTCTTGGCACCGACATGGTGGCTCACAACTACCTATAACTCCAGGTCCAGGGAGTCTGTTGGCCTCTTCTGGCTTTTGGAGGAACCAAATATGCACGGGTGTGCATGTGATATTCATATTTACATGCAGACAAACACTCATATCCATAAAATAAAAATAAATCACCCTTGTAAAAAACTATTCAAAACCGCTTTCACTTTTCATAGACTGCATCAATCTCTTATCACTTTTTCAATAACTAAGCAGAAACTATTTTTTGTTGTTGGTTTTATTGAGCTCCACGTACGTCACATGCAGATAAAACTTCGGCATCTAGTTTTACCTGACACTGTAAAAAATAAAGTACCACACAGTTAGCTTGCTCCCATCCCCAGGAAGACCAACTTATTTGTGTCTCCAAACTAACTAACTGGTAGGCTTAACTTTTCAGCTAAAAAAACAGTGACAGATGGTCTGTAAACACTGAACTTCTTGGACGTCGTCAGCGATTTCACAGCTGCTGGAAAGGAAGTTTACAAATCAGAAGTCAGTTCCAGGAAAGAGAAAGAGACAAGGTAGACAGATTCCTGGAGAACAGTTTCTGAATTCAAAGTGACCTCCATCAATTGGGGAAACAGCCAAAAGCAAACGGAACCGGCTGCACCAGAGACTGGTGCAGGGCAGGGCAGACTCAGAGAAAAGACAGAAGTACCTTTGCACCCAAAAGGTGGAAAACAACAGCTTCTGTGTAGTTTTTTACCTAAAAGGTTCAAGAATTGGCAACAAGCTAATTTAGTTTTCATGTTTCTCTCTCTGCGCAGTCAATTGATCACCACTCAAGTATAATTGCCTACTCCCGTGTGAGTGCAGGTTGTGGGATCGAGATACTCATCTTTCATAAAGGATCGCTCCCTTTAGGGGATGCCGGTCAATAAATAGAACTCAGTAAGCTTGCTCTAAACACCAAACAGCTTTTGAAGAGGTGATATTTTTACATCAGATGAATCTGCAGAGCAATGATTTGATTACTAACACAGTTTCCATCTCATCTATAGCAACGGATTCCCAGAGTAATCTCTGTCTTTACGCTGTTTGTGAAATAGTAGGTCATCATGTGCTATTACCCACTCTTGTTCGTACTGCTGCAGCCTTCACTTGAAGTAATACTCAACTTGGGTACCACTAACCATGGTCTCCAAGGCTGCATGAGCTATAAAAGGCCGAAGGCAGTAAAAAAGAAAAGTGAATTGTAGATAGTGATTCTTCTCATTTTATAAGGAAAAAGGCTTTTTGTACCCAAGAATAAAAAATGCTATACGTTTTTATTCAAGAATATTTAGTTATTTTCATGTGTATTCATGATTATAGTGTAAAGATGAGCCTCCTGCGATGCATATGTGTCATTCCTTATGATTTGTGATCAGTAACTGATTCTGACATGCTCCAAAGTGTAAGAAAGTGTTCTCAAGAGTGAAGTGGCTGAGACCGAATTTTGTTTTATGCAGTGAATATATATTATAATACCTATAGGAATTTCATCCAGTGTGGCCAGCCTTTCCTTAGTGGAACCGGAGTAAAAATAGAAATGAAGTGAAAATCAACTTTAGAACTCAGCTTGTCTTCCTATATTCATAGCCTTACTACCTGAAGTGCTTTGAAAGTACACTCCAGAATTTAAAAAATAAAATAAAATAAAATTAAATACCTGGAGAACTGAAATGGAATGTTATTCTGGGAAGGGCACAAGCAGAAGGATTATCTGAAAAAAAAAAAAACTTTAATCGCTTCACTAGAATTCATTCAGAAATTCTTTCTTTTCAAATATCTATCATTTTCCCCTTGTATGCTGGGATTTCTTATAAGATGAACAATAAGAAAAAACTAAACAGTGAGCCATTAATTTCTTGTTTATACAGATTTTTTTCAAGTTTGTTTGTTATTTATTGCACAAATTATTTTTATATTAGTATAAAAACTATTCTTGTTATAGGATAAAGGAATATTTGACATTTTATATTCGTTTGTGCTGTGTATACAGTGTGTGTGTGTGTGTGTGTGTGTGTGTGTGTGTGTGTATGAAGATAGGCCAGAGCAAGCAGTTATCAAAAATCTTCCTCTGTTATTTTCCATCTTTTGGGGGGGAGGAATTGGTGTGTGCAAAACATATGCTACTTTTTGGAATATTTTTATAGCATTTTATTTTTTTATTTAAAAATTTTGAAATTAAAATACCCTCACATCATTTTCTCCCTTCAACCCCTCCTATACAACCTACCTTGCTAGCTAGCTCTTAAATTCTTGGCTTTTATTTCCTTAATTATTATTACGTGTGTGTGTGTGTGTGTGTGTGTGTGTGTGTGTGTGTTGGTATATATTCTTAAATGTATACCTACAATATGCTAAGTCTATTTAATATTAGTTGTACGTATATGATTTCAGGGCTTGTTTCGAGACTGGGTTTCTCATAGATCCTGGAGCTTACTGATTTAGCAAGCCAAAGCCGTCAGCTGCAGAGAAAAGCCTTCTGCTCCACGTCTCAGTGCTAACTCTCACCGCCACATTTGTTCTTTCGCTTGGGCGGTTGAGCGCCAAACTCATATCCTTATGCTTTTATGGCTAGTACTTTATCAATGAAACCATCTGCAATCCCTCATTCTACACCGTACACTCTATAAAGTTAATGAATTTGTTGTGTGGAAAGCTCTCTCCCCAGTTTATTTTCCAATGAATTTCTGTTAGCTAATGTGTGAGGAAGGTATAGAGATGCCGGAATAAATCCTTACCCTTTTGTGTATTTGAAGGATATAAATACTTTGAGTATTTTTCTATTTTTAAGGTTTTGACATTAGTTCACCGTAAGTTATATCTTTCATTTTTTGTTTAAGTACTTACTTAGGGTTATTATAAAGGGTAATTATTTGATTTAAAATATGCACTTTCCTCTTGACATGAAAGTGATGGAATAAAATGCATGCTGTAGTAGACATTACTTACATACGGTTTGTTTTAAAGATATTCTATAGAGTAAATGTTGTGTCATGCAACCATAAGCAGATGAAAAACCAAAACACAAGTGTTTTCATTTTAGATTTTCCACTCTTGTCTTAAGGACACTATAATACCTTGCTTTTACCTTTAAAGAATAAATGCCCTGTATGTGTAGTTCTTTATTAAAAAATAACATTCTTGCAGACCTATTGTGTGACTTATAGCTGGCCTCACATTGCACAATGAGAGACAGTTTAAATGAACATACAGAATAACATCAGCCAGTAAATGCTGAGTATTTACTAGTGATACATTTGATTGAGTTCTATGCAAATTCCACACAGGATGTCCAGAAGACAAACAATGACTTATTTACCGAAAGATCTGATATTTTCAACTTTGGTGCATTGGCAGGCTACATGATTCTTTAATTTTCCAGTTTCTCACTTTTATGGTTAAAATACTTGTTAGTTTACTTAGTTTACCAGTATCTTACCAGACAAAGATTAACTATTTAAAAAACATTAACACTCCTATTGCCAAATGTCCCTTTATTGCATTTAAAACACTTCCTGTATGTGGAGAAGAGTTTTGCCTTGCAAACTAAATCTAGTTTACTTTTATTAGAAGGTAATTATATATCTGTATGTAATTGTATAAAACAATGTGGAGCTATCATGCATGCCAGTATCTTGTGAATATCACAACCAGGATATTGATCTGCGATGATCCATCAGACTTATTCAGATTTCATCAGCTTTATTTGTAGCTAAATAGTGTTTGTGTGTTTATTTACTGAGTGCAATATTATCCTAAAGTAGACTCATACTGCTGCTATCACTGTCAATACTCAGAATGGTTTCCTATTTCTATGGCTGCAGGATATGCTCTTGTGACCACATTCCCTTGCCTCTTCATTCTATCTTTGATCCTTAGCAACTGCTCATCTGTTCTCCTTTTACATGATTAATATACATCTATATAAATGGAATTACATAGTATGTAGCATTTGGGCTTTGACTCTTCTCTCCCAGTATAACCTTTAGAAATTTAGCTGGTGCCAGGCGGTGGTGGAGCACGCCTTTAATCCCAGCACTTGGGTGGGCGCTCGGGAGGCAGAGGCAGGCGGATCTCTGGGAGTTCGAGGCCAGCCTGGTCTACAAGAGTTAGTTCCGGAACAGGCACCAAAGCTACAGAGAAACCTTGTCTCGAAAAACCAAAAAAAAGAAAAAAAGAAAAAATAAGAAATTTAGCTAGTTTTTAAAGCATACAATGATTGCTTTTTTTGATTGCCTAAAAGTCTTCCATAGTAAGTAAGATATTTGGCAGACTATTTGACTATCTTATTAGCCATCAGTTGAAAGAAATTCAGGCTCCTTCCTGTTTGGGGCTATTAGAAATACAGCTGCTGGGAATTTCATTTACAAATTATAACATGAAAATGAATTTCAGTTACTCTGGAATCAGTGTCCAAGAATGGAGTTGCCAGATGACATGGTGACTTTTTTGTTTAATGAAAATCTGCCAAACCTTTTTCGAGAGTCACTGTGATTTTATATTGCTATCCACGGCATGCGATCAATCAGGTTTCTCTGCTCCCTTTCCCCTATATTCTCTGCTGAGGCTGTTTTCATTTTACAAATACAGTGTTATTGTGATTTAAGACATTCCCCTATGGATAATCACAGTTCTTTTGTGAACTTAACCTTTGTGAATCTTTTCTTTGAAACGTCTATTTATCATTATCTATCTGTTTCTGAATGGATTTTGTTTGGTTTTAATATTGACTTTTTGTTTCTTACTGATGATTTCTGAAAGGCTTTTCTATGGTTTAGATTAGTAGAATAGCAAATACTCGTAGACTTATAAAAAATATATTCTCCCAGTCTGTAGTTTGTAATATGTTCATACTCATATTTAATTAGCCTGTATCATATATATCCTTCTAGTCTACAGTGTATATGTTCATTCATATATACTTATGTACTCAACCTACCTCCTGATAAGATCCGTGTTTGTCTTTCCTCAATCGCATTACCCCTGCATCTGACATAAATCACAACCTAACATATCATTTTTATACATAGTCTAAACATATTTAATATAATTATTCCTCTTATCTTTTCCATTTTGGGTCATTGATTTTGTAGGTAGCAGGTTGTCACTATAGTGCTAATATGCTAGACACTAACAATATCTGTTAGCTAACACTTAACACTCTCTTACTTTAACATTCTAAAGTTTGAACAACTAGTTGGAAAATGGAAAATATATATGTGTGACTGTGTGTGTATATTCTTTAATACCATGAAGTTGATACTTTATTTAAAATTAATAACGTATGATTTTCATATTTGTTCAATCACCAGATTAGTATGCTTACTATGGTGTACTAATGAGTAATTGCACTTTATTCTATTGCAATTTAAATATTTTCATAGAATTTAAAGCAATATCAAATTTTTCTGCTGTGTCAACAACTGCTCTCCAAATGAGTGTTCAATCATATTTATTGCATTTTGTTCTTTTTTGCTTTTGTGAAAAAAGAAAAGCCTCAGTGGTTTCTGTGAATGAGGGAACATCTTTGTTTAATTTTAGCTTTCTTTCTGCATTTTAACCTTTTCTTTGTCTGGCTTTAGCTTTGTGTTTTGTATGGATGGCAAGATTTGATTTTTTTTTTTAACATTTTGATTTCAGTTTTTACAAGCATGGGAATTCTTGCATACACCTTGGGAAAGAGAGTACTTTAGATATGACTTTATCAACACTGTAAACTCTTTCCCATTTACTCAAATATGTGCATTGTTGAAATGCGTGTGCCAGTATTTTATTTTATTTTAGTCTATTTAGCTGCCTGCCTGTAATCAGGACTATGTCAATTGTTGTCATTCTAAATGTTTCCTTTCTTTTTATCAAGCACATTTGCCTGATTGACCTTTTTTTTTTTCTCTGTCTTTCTATGGGGCTGCTCCAGGAGCCATGGCTAATCATCTTATAAGCAATGCTCTGCTTCGTCCGCATGGTACTAACAATCCCTATAATACATTGCTTGGGGAACCGGCGGTCTGTAACAACCCTTCTATCAGCATGTACAACGCACAAGGTGTGCTGGAGTTTCTCTTAAGTTTTCCAAGTGAGAGTCCCACTTTATGTAGCTTTGATGAGCACATTCGGTTTTCTTTTCTCCTGCCTTTCCTTAGTTTTGGAAGCAGACACACAGACTCCTACATTCTGCTCCTCTTGGTGCTTTTATTTTCCATTTTCCTTAGGCTTCCTTAGTAAGAAGTAGATGCCTCCCGATAAGCAAATGCCTGAGTCATCAGTGTGTGTTTGTTTTCCTGTGCTGTTATGAAATGTATTGTGGTTTGTCAGTACTTCCCTGTTATTCATTTATTTCTATATTAAATACCTGTGTACTTATTGTGAGAAATGAGAATATTTGTCTAAGGTAAGTAAGATAAAGGAAGACTTGATTCGGTAGTCTTAATGTTATAAGAGTGGGGAAATAAATCTTTCTTTGCTGTATCATGAAGTTCACTGTGGGCACAAAGCATTAGTATTGATGAAAGCATTAGATTAACTCCAGGGAAAAGTACATTGACCTAAGCCATGGGGCACAGAGCAGCAGGCTGGATGACAAAAGCCATCTCACTTCTCACTCAGCTCTCGCAAGGCCTATAGGAGTTGTTCCAGGCAAGCCACAAATATAAATAAATAAATAAACAAACAAACAAACAAATAATTATACCATACTTATTGTGAAGATGGTTTCTCTGTGCATTGTCTTGCTTAAAATTATATAAAAAATCATCTCTCAAGAAAAAAATAAGCATACATTTTTTAAAAAAGTCTTCTAGCATAAACATTTTTAAAAAAATCTTTCGCAAGCATAAAAATTTGATAGGAACAAAGAGCATTTTTAAGTATCCTATTTCTGTGAATGTAAAAAGACCACAAATTTACTCAAGTAAAAGTTGCACAAAATAACCGCCCTTCCCCCGGTGAGTCACTCATTTAAAATGATGTTTCTCAGAAGATTCATCAAGATAGGGACTTCTTGGGGCCTTTAAATCAAATGTGATAGATTAGCATTCTATTTCTGTTACACTCAGAACACTAGGAGGTTTCTTGTTTGCTTGCTTTTCATTTGATCTTAGGTGAAGAATTATAGCTGTAATTGTGTAAACCTGTGCCCCATGCTAAAAAGGGGTGCTCTGGTGTTCCAGCGCATCTCACACCTTCTGGGTGTGCACGCATGGCTCCTTTCCCTGTGCTAAGAATTTTTTGAAAATTATTTTCAAAGTTTAAAGTTTTCCATTAAATGGTGACTTTAAGATGTTTGCAAATAAGGAATTGTGCAAGCCCTCAGCCCCAACAAGTTTCGTGAGGACTGAATGCCTAAGACTCACAGACTTTAAGAATCTGAAGAAGGGGCCTAGGAATGAACTCCTCACTTGAAGCTGTCTGTAAGGTTCAGTTTTTCCTGTAACAATGGCCTCCACACCTCAGGATCCCATGTATTTATGACTGAAGTGCTCAGTCTGTTTTTCATGTGTGTCTATATTTCCCTGGCTATGCCGCTTAAGTCAGTTTCTGGAGTAAAGAGGAGCCCAGGACTCCTTTTTTGTTTTGTTTTATGGTGTTTTAAATATTGAAAACAGCCAATGTGTTTTCCTTTGTTCTTCCATGTCCCTTCATCAAACAGAACAGTCAGTGTGAGACAGTGTCTGGGCCTTTTCCTGGTCACCCTCTTCATACTGTTTGCTGTTTCTCAGTGGCTCTATGCCTTTGCGGTACTCTGTGAATTGTGACCAGCATGATCTGCCATATGTGATTTGGCAGAACAATCTGGAAAAACAAAATAAAACAAAAAACAAACAAAAAACCCAAACATTTTATTTTGTCCTTCTTTATTTTCCATAGGCAGTGATAAGTAAATATGTCATTATAAACAATTTAAAACATGTTGTGATATCAGTACATTTTAAATGATGCTATGTGACTATTTGTAGTATATTTTTAAATTAGATATATTCAACATTATTCTTCTTACACAAGATGTTGAAATTGTCTTACATACTGAATTTAAATTATCTTTGTTTTGCTTTTTTGATTTTTATACATAATTTATAATTGCTTATATAAGGAAAAACTGTCAATTATTAATTGAAAAATTTTCCCTAAACTAATATTTACCTTTCCATCTTCATCCAAAACTAAAGCAGTTTTTAAAATAAGAAATACATGTAAAACTTATTAAATAAGAAATTTCTGGTGGTAAAACTCTATAAGTAATCTCAACGATAAAGTTTAAAGCTATCCTGAGGTAATATAGACAAAATGAATATTAAAGATATAGAAGCAAAATTTTTACAATGTGAAATTCAAAATATCATATGCACACAGTGGTATTCTTATGTCAGCCATAACTAGACATTGTTATATAACGTTATTATTAAATATACGAAGACTTCATCCAGATGAATTTGTCTTTTGTTCAGTAAAGTTAATAAATTCTGTGAGCTATTTTTAAATTAAAAAACTTAAGTAATTTTGTTTTTAGAGTCAAAGTTGAAATTACGTACCTATTTATGTTATAGTTCTTTTTAAGACAATAAAGAACTGTAGTAGTGCTTGAAGAAAGTTTTGAAAAATTAGCCAAAAATACATCTTGGTGATTGTCGTATTGCTGCTAATCTTATGCTTTTAGATGAATGCACTTACATTCTTACTAGCAAGGGGAAATCTTTCATGAAATATAGGTGGTTCGGTATGTACTGGAGTGGTTCATATTGAATTACCACTTGATTTTGTTCTGTGAATCCTTTAAGTCAGTTGTGCCCATGCTTTTCAGGCATTGGAACATACAGAATGAAAGTATTCATTCTTGCTTGCAATGCCTTTTACTTAAAATTTTGTAAAAGTGTATTTATAATATTATTGAAGTATATAGAGTTAGAAATAAAAATAAAGAATACACACCTGTTATTGTGCCTATGTAAGGAAATATTTAAAACCTCATGCATAGTATTTCTGGACCATTATCTTCTTGTCAGTAAGAGAAATCCAACTTTTTTTAAATTTTTTTTTTTTTTTTTGGTTTCTTGAGACAGGGTTTCTCTGTAGATTTTGTAATTCTGTCCTGGAATTAGCTCTTTTCTATCAGGCTGGCCTCGAACTCACGGAGATTCGCCTTCCTCTGCCTTCAGTGTGCTAGGATTAAAGGTGTGTGCCACCACCACCCAGCTGAGAAATTCAATTTTTATGAAAATAAGTGTCATTGAAAAACTTGTCAAAACAACACTGTATGGAGAAAAAGTCACGATTTTACTAAAATAAATGAACTTTTCACAGTAATTGAATTCAAATCCAAAGCTTTAAAGAAAGACATAAACTCGAGGGCAGGATGCAGCGAAGAATGCATCATGTTTGGTTGGAATGAGAAATTACATAGACTATAAATTAATATTCCCTTATGGCTTCTAAAGCCTGTGGCTCAGAACACAAGAGATTGTAAAAGAGTCGAGAGAAGTCTCTGACCACCTTTCTCATTTTTGCTCTTTTGAATTAGCTCTGTGGCCTCCGGTCAGGTGCAGGCTCTTTTGATATTAGTTGCCTCACTTAACGAGCCACAATGAGCTGGGAAGCATTTGATTTGTTGACAGTTTAGCTGTTTATTTTAAACTCTCCTTCTAAAGCTAATTCAAAGTTTTAGATGTGATTGCCTCTTCCTCTTAAAATGTGATGCCTTTTATGAAAAGTAAATCAATACGTAAAATATAAAAACTCTTCCTTTAGCTAGTAAAATTGACCAAAATGTGAATATATAAAAATGTCAACTCATAAGATTTTACAATTTGTATACACTAACAAAAATCTTAGTGTCAAAAAATAATACTCGTTGAACTACAAGTTGGTGTCTGCTAAAGTGATATGGCCCAGGAGTTGTCTTGATTTTATTTCCAGTTATTTTCACTTTTCTATAAACAAAACAGCAAAAATAATTATTGTTCTGCTCTGAATTACAGATAGGTTTTCCATAGAGTAAAATTTCTTTGGATTGTCTTTTAGATCATCTACTGGTAAAATTTTTTGTTAAGTATGACGATGCTACAATCCAAAGGAAACTTCCTATTGAGGATGAAAGTTTTTCTTCCACATATTGGGAGGCAAAATATTAAGTGGATTTAATATTTTCCCTGTAGTTAAACATCTTCTTAATGTGAACTTCAAAAATGGCAGCCTTGATCCTTTTATTTTAAACAACTCAGCATCTCTCCAGGTACAATGGAGAAAGTAACCCTTGTACAAGCAAAGAGAAGAAACACAAGTAACCAAAGAAAACAGTTATGAAAACTTCAACTCAGGTTTTCTTTCTGTGTTTTATTTTTAATTCCACTAATGTTTTCTAAAAGCATATGATGTTCCTTTAGCGGATACTTTCTAATATCACATACATATTATATCACAAAGCACTGATAGAAATAATCATAGTTTAGCCAGATGTACGTCTTTAATCCCAGTACTTGGGAGGCAGAGACAGGAGGAATCTTTGAATTTAAGGCTGGTCTGATCCACAGAATGAGTTTCAGGATAGCCAGGACTACACAGAGAAACCCTGTCTTGAAAAAACAAAAATAAAAATAAAAAACAAAAAGCGAAACAATGACAGAGAAAGAAAGAAAGGAAGGAAGGAAGGAAGGAAGGAAGGAAGGAAGGAAGGAAGGAAGGAAGGAAGGAAGGAAGGAAGGAAGGAAGGAAGAAAAAGAAATAGTCAAGCATTCTTTGGTTCATGTGACAATTTTAAGTGTAATATAAATGGTTATGAAACTTGCAAGCTATAGAAACACTAAAGCGTCATTGTACTGGTGTGTATTAAGGTGGAGGACCCTTATATTTTGACTAACATTTTAGTATTTGAATTATGAAAAACCATGTAACACAGACTCATGGATTTGGGGGCAGTGAAAATGATATCCTGTGACTCTTTTTTCTGCATATCATCAATTTGCTTTTGACTCACGTTTCTCCTATTGTCGCTGTGAGCTTACTCGTTGTTTTTTCTTTCCTTTTCTTCATGCTGTCGTTTAGAGCCCTACAGAGAGACAAGTATGGGAGTAAAGCTAAACATTGCATATCAAATGTAATTTTTTTCAGTTCACTTTTATTGCATCACATATAGATGATGTAGTTATTAAAAACAGTTCATCTCACAATTTTCAAAACGAAAGAACCTATAAATCGACTTCTATAAATATCTGCTAATAGAGATTAGACGCTTTGTTGTCTGATTCTTTTATTCTGTCACATAATCAACGTAATTGTTAAGTCTCATGTAGTGTTTGTGTGAGTTAAATTGTTTTTAAATTAAGCATTTTTTTTTGCAAAGTAACCCATAAACTTTTAATTTTAATTAGTGCATTCCATCATTAAAAATGTGTCCCATTGCAACATGCCCACCTTATTTTCTATGGCTGTTTTAAGTCCAATACCAAATGCATTGACAACAAAAATAAAAAATAAATAGCGTGTTTCAATGCATCGGCACCATTACTCATAACCATTATGCATATTGTCCCAGCCTCTTCCACAGCAATCACCTGTCATATGCAGCACTTTAAGAAAGCATTTACTTTTTTTTCTTAACATTGTGAATTTGTGTACCAGATATTTTATGACATGAAAATAAATCGCTTCAACCTATGTCTGTGGTGACTGCTTATTAATGGATTTCACGAGTTGCTATTTTTGAAATTTGTTTTACTTGAATGTAAAGCATGTGAAAAGTTCATATAAAATTGGCATCTATGTGACATGTTGTTTCAACGGTCATCAAACTGGGTTTTCATAAACATACAAGTGCATCACAGATATAGAATGGGTGCTATATTTTCAAAATTTAGAAGTGTATTGTGAGGTTTAAGAGAATTTTTCAAGTAAATTTTTTGAAAATACCCTTCCTTATTTATCAGCACTGGCTAAATGTGTAGGTGTTTTTTTTTTTTTCCTTTGTGGATGTGCTCAAAGTGATTTATGAAACTATTATAGATTCTTGAACTCTGCTTATTGAAGGGAATGCAAAAACCTTGAAGAAGTTTGTGGTTAAATTTATTTCCCTGCAGATGTTTCTTGCCAGAATAAAATGTTTATCTTCTTTCTAAGTAAATTTTAATACATCCCAAGTCATCAGTCACTATAAGATGGTAATTTTTAATAATGATGTCCTGCTTTTAGGAATAAAACCCTGTGTTTTTACACATTCTTCTGTAGTATTTTCAGTGACCCTGAATAATAACTTATGGGTTAATATATAGTAGTAACTAAAGTGATTACAGTAGAAAAATCCAAACACTTTTGAAAGTATATATAAATTATTTCGATGTGCCACTTATTTGATTGGGCATTATTTCATGACTTGCAAATTTAATCTAATCCTTTGGTGGTTTTGTACGCAACAATTATTTTAATCTTCCTAAATTATATGTCAAATTACCAAAAGCTGCTTTTCTTACTTTTGAATTACATATTCAAAGTGCCACACATGAATTATGTTATAGCTATTTCAGAGATATGTAAAGTTAGAGATCATGATTTAACTGACTTTGATGTGTATAAATTGAAAGCAACAAATGACTATATAAAAAACTTATTTTAATTTGCCAGTTACAGCTAAATGCACTTCATGTATCAAATTCCATTTCTTTGAAATTGGAAATTAATAACATAGTTTTCTTAAAATTTATTTCAAGTATTTCTGTTCTACTTAAAACATTTCTGTTAGTTTTTTGAATTTTATATACATACATGCTGACATGTAAAGATTTAATATGCTTTTTGTTTCTTTCCATTTTATATTTAAGATGCTAGCAATTTATACATATTTTAGGTTCCATGAATGTTTCTGCTTTTGTGTTTGTGTGTGTATGTGTGTGTGTTCAATGGCTCATTGGATATAAATGTCATAGTGTCTTGTAATCTTTTTCAGAGGGGCTTCTGAACAATGCCAGGGATACAAGTGTCATGGATACTCTACCACTGAATGGTAACCATGGCAACAGTTACAGCATTGCTGGCGGTGAATACCTGAGCAACTGTGTGCAAATTATAGACCGTGGCTATAACCACAACGAGACCGCCCTAGAGAAAAAGATCCTAAAGGAACTCACTTCCAACTATATCCCTTCGTACCTGAACAACCACGAGCGCTCCAGTGAACAGAACCGGAACATGATGAACAAACTGGTAAACAACTTAGGCAGTGGGAGTGAAGATGACGCCATCGTCCTGGACGACGCAGCGTCCTTTAACCATGAGGAGAGTCTGGGCCTGGAACTCATTCATGAGGAATCTGATGCCCCCTTGCTGCCCCCGAGGGTTTACTCCACCGAGAACCACCAGCCACACCATTACAGCAGGAGACGGCTCCCCCAGGACCACAGCGAGAGCTTCTTCCCTCTGCTAACTGACGAGCACACAGAAGATCTGCAGTCACCGCACAGGGACTCTCTGTACACCAGCATGCCGGCCCTGGCCGGCGTGCCCGCTGCAGACAGCGTGACCACCAGCACCCAGACCGAAGCCGCAGCGGCCAAGGGTGGTGACGCCGAAGATGTTTACTACAAAAGCATGCCAAACCTGGGCTCCAGAAACCACGTGCACCCGCTGCACGCCTACTACCAGCTGGGGCGCGGCAGCAGCGATGGATTCATAGTTCCTCCCAACAAAGACGGGGCCTCTCCGGAGGGAACTTCCAAAGGACCCGCGCACTTGGTCACTAGTCTATAGAAGATGACACGGAGATGGCAGCCAGCAGGACTGCAAAAACCCAGTGGACCATTCTGAGTTGACATAAGCAGTGGTCATCCTGTGTACTCCGACACCTGATGCTGTTCTCAAAAGAGAGACTCTGACTTTTTTTTTTTTAACTTGAATTTTTAGTCGGCCCAGGGGAGAAAGCTCACTGCTGAGACCCTCCTGTGCCCCGTTCTTCCCCATCCTTTCCCCTCAGATGGAGACTTCATTATGTTAATGAACGAGATATGAAGAAAATGGCGCTCATTGTGGCCTTGTTGAATTATGTTGTGTTTGTTTTAACATCTCTGATGCTCTGTTACTAGAATCACAAGGACCTGTTGTTTTGTTTTGTTTTGTTTTTTAAAAAAGGCCAGAACAATGGTTTGAAATTAGTAACAATGCTGCATCTAGATTGGAGTGCTGGCCAGCCGTAGAAGCAGAGAAGAACTGTATTACCTAGCGGTTCACGGTCACTCACAACCTGAGTTCACCACAGCGGGAACAGCTGTGGGAAATAAAAACAAAACAACACAATGAATAATCTGACGGAGGGGAATTCTAGAATTATATGCTAAGTGCATATTTTATGATTTGCTGTATTAACTGATGATAAAACTAATGGCAGAAACAAATTGAACAATTTCTATGTAATGTACAGATACTAGCATTGCGCATATAGTCAGCTTTCTGTTCCTCCAGAATTTGAGTCCTGTTAATGTAGTGGCAAAGAAGAAATTTTCTTTTGTGCTAGTCTTGCAAGTTTGTCTACCAGTAAAAGAGCCAAGTTTCCTTCCTTTCTTGTTTTCTTCTTTTTTTTCTTTTGTCCCCTCCCCCCACCTCTTTTTTCTTTAAAACTTCACCTGGCAAAAAAATAATAATAATAATAATAAAGAAATGAAGCTATCACTTTATAAGAATCATTTTCTAGTAATGCAAACAAATTATTTTTTACAAAAAATAAAATAAAATAAATAAAATTAGACGTCCTTCCCTCACTATATATCTTTATCCAGCCCGAATATTTCCAGAACCATTTTTTTTTTTTTTTTGCAAATTAGAGCAAGACAAATTTTATGTTTCCTGGGCACATCTGTTGTAATGCAAAGCATATTTGGCAAGCAGTTCATCACCAAGGCAGTAGCTATGATTCTAGAAGCTAAGAGGTGTCTATAGAGCTAGAGGGGCTTCTGCATGTGAAAAGCTGTATTCAATAGGCCTTCCAGTGCTGAATGCGCAGTGTGACCCCCTGAGGGCGCCTGCACTACCAATTGTTAGAGGAATTTCCCTCCCTCCTAGTGAGAGTGGAAAGGTCAAATTATTTTGAAATGATTTTTTTTAAAGTCTTCTGTTAACAGGAAAATTTATTTATTTGACAGGATTTTAAGTAATGTAGGAATACAAATGGTAAGTTAGCAGCACATATAATTTTTTTTAAATTTATGATCCATTTTGTATGGTCTCAAGTTGGATGACCTCATTACTAATATTTGTTGTAAAAGTGAAACTTGTTTGCCAACCAATAAACAACTGATTGAGATTTAGAAGAGATTGTTTTGACGTATGTACTATATTATCAAGTATTCTCTTCATTTTTCTTGCCTTTCCTTTCTTCCTTTATCAGAATATAAGCTTCCCTTATCTTTTGTGATCCAAGTGAGCCACACCAAAGGAATCAATCTAAGTTCAATATATGAACACAGCATGGTACAGGGTTTGCAGACAAAGTCAACCAAGGAAATGGGATGAGCTGAAGAGTAACTCACACTCAAGCAGTTAACAATGACCACTGTTTGCTTACTTGTAAAGTGTCACTAGGCTTGTGTCTAGAAACACGTTCATTCCATGGTTTAAATGTCACATTTGACAGAGTCATCTTCCCCCCCACCTTTTTGTAAGCTCCATTTTGATGGAGGAATTTGCATATGTAAATTTACTCAATTGGCTAAGAGATGCATGCAATAGAAATAGCGCAGAGCATATTCGTTGAAGAGAAAGAGGATAAGACCTTTAAAAATGAACACACAGTATTAGGTTTCTTTATGGCAATCTCAAAGATAACTTGTTGTGTAAATTCTCCTCCTCCATCTCTCTGACTCCCATTTGTAGTCTTCTGTGTCATAACCCTTTGTACCTTCATGCCTCATATGTCTGACAGGTTTTACAATATTTTTCTTTTTTTCAGCTTATGGTGGAAAAAATAAGGACACAACTAATTCCTTCAAAAGAACTTCTAAATCTTGCACTTCTGCTGCCTGCAGCTACTGAGCAAGGAGCCCCACTTAGAATAAAACTCAAATGAACTTGCCCAATTACATTTTCTGCAGTACATCCTGCGGCTTACTTTATTCAAGTCTACACACTAGCCATCTACAAACAATACATCAAGATGGGAAACGTTGAGAGTGGGATTAGCCAGTTACCCATACAAACTTTAAATCCTGTGACAGAAGAAAGCTGTGTTGGATCAGAGCAGGCGTTATTCTGCGAGCCACTTCAGAATCCATGAATCATTCCATTTGAGTCAGCTGACGTGAATATTTTCTTTAAGTCCATGGACAGTTTAGTTAGAAGGAGAAACGGTAGCATTGGAAGTAATTAGTTTCCCCTGTGACTATAATGGTAATGATAGCACCCAAAAGTTGTTTAATTCATGTAATGCTTTTTATATATACATAAGTATATATGTGCCATATATATATTTGGTAATCTACAAAATCCTTTTGTGGGCCTATCTAAGGCAGCCTTGGAAATATTCATTTTATCCTGTGAACTTCAAGTATTTGTGCTTGCTTTGAAAACTCTAAGTGAAAACAGTATCAGAGAAAACCTGGTTTCACGAAACAATGGGAAAGCTACTTCAGTTCAGCTTGCTCGGTACTCTGATAATGCTACCTTCCTATATGAAACTTTTTGTTTAATTACACAGAATTTGAGATAGGTAGCCTCCCCATTTCTACAGAAACAGCTTGACGGAAGATCACTTGGATACATAAATCAGTGTAGAAGGCCTTTGCCATATTATCAGTTAACTTTGCTCTTGCATCAAGATGAAAGGGTCATTGTAGATGTCTCATACATATTGACTGCTATGCTTCACAATAATAAAAATCCCCAAGTTTTCAAATGAAGGGAGTTTCTATTCCCTATTTGATTCTAATTAAACAAAACAAAAAGTGGATAAAGAATTTGACTTTTCATCATTTCAGTAGAAATTTGTATATTCATTTAGTCTTGTTTATATGAGCTAAAGTCCTGAAACTGCCTCTCATTCCCCCATCCGCCATTTCATGTAATGCCACTGACCTGTTAACACTGTTGTTTCCTCACTCTGAAACCTTCTGTTCTAGGTTTTCAGCACCCTATGGCATTTGTGATATGCTTGTCTGCACGTCTTCCATGAAGTAGATTTCTATCAAATAGACTCAGTGTACATACACAGAACATTACTTAGCCAATTGAAAGAGAAAGTCAGGTAAATGAAATAAACCAATTATTGCTTCCTAGTAAATAATATTTTTGTAATATTTTACACTTGAAGTTTTCTCCTTGTTGCAGTCTTAACGTGATACTTTGTCAGGGCAATAGCTAATGGACCTCAGGTTTAATTGATTCTTGTATTGCAGGCTTGTTGCATAGCCAATATTGCTAATTGATGACATTTATAGGTAGTGATTCAGAGAAGAAAATTGGTTAGAATTCAGTTAAACTTTGTGGACATTTCTCTTTGTTTTAATATAGTAAATTTGAACACATGGAAAATAAAGGTCCAAGTCTTACACTAGAATAGTCTTAATGTATCAAAATTGGCATAAGAACAATTACATCGAGATAAACAGTCAGGGAATTTTATTAAACAAAGGCAGGTATTTAAATTACTCATAATTTCCTGTAAAGGAAAAGTCCATTGTGACTCTAGATTCAAACATATTTTATGATATGTACTGCTTTAAGACCACCAGCATAATTTTAAGAATTGACACAGTAAAACAATATTTAATAATTAGATTTTTAATCTTCAGTGTCAACTGAATGTGATAGATACCCTGACTTTAAAGGTAACATTAAAAACTTTCATCAGGGACTGGCTCCAGTTTTTTGGAAAGAGGAAAAAAATAGCTCAACTCTTGATCAACTCTGTACTGAATTTTGCCGTCTTCATATTAATGAAAATATTAAAATTTTGAAGTTGTTCATTAGTATTTGAATAAAATCATTTTCCTTGTAATATTTTGGGGTAAAAAAAACACCACTAGTAAAATAGGTAAACAAACAAAAACCATTTTACCTATAAACAGACATCGATTTAAACTTAAAGAGTCAAAAGTAAACAACCCGAAACTCTAACCTGGTTTTAAACAAACGTGTTGTCTTTAAAACAAATGCCAAAAACCACATTGACATTAGTGTTTTACTCTAACATAAATAATTGCTATAAAATACTATAAAATGCTATAAAATTTTTATAAAATATAAAAAGTACAAGCGTCCCAGTATCTTATAGTCGAGAATATAAAGATTTAATTTCAGTTTTAGTATCTCATAACTTGTCACATAAACAATTACTGTGCATTTCTAATTAAAATTTAGATTTCCTCACATCAAATTTTAGGAAGTTGAAGACACAGAAGGGATAAAAGGGCATGGAAAAACAGGTTTTGGAAACATTTTTGTATAAATGAATTCTATAAAAGAATTTTCTTGGAGTTCATGAAATAGGCTCAAAAGAGTATACTTAGTTTTGTAATCAGAAAATCTTAAACCATCTTAATGTTTTTAGACATCCATACTTTCATTTGTAATCCAAAAGTATAAATAGTTGCAATAGTGGCCTGTGTCCTGGTTAAGCCACAGGGGACATGTCCACGACAATCACTTACCCTGACGATATCATGTTTGCTTTAAAAAGGAAATCAGTCTTTTGTCTTTCACCTGTACATATGTTTACACAATATAATTTTTTATAAGTTTTCAGAGGAAGTAACTTTTTTACAGTTATTAACTTGGTGTGTTTTATTCCCCATTAGCAAGGTAGTTACTATAGTTTTGTATAGTCTCATTTTAAGTAATTACCTAGTCTTTTCTCAAGAACAAAAAAGCACGTTTGACTCTAGCATTTTAAAATTATTATTAAAACGTCGATTCTAAATACTTTTTTTTATTCTTCACCTGTCTTAACAGTATGTCGACTATACTTTTTCTCATTTAGTACTTTTCCTGCCCCCTATAGAGCATGCTTAAGGTAAGCAGGAAACTGGTTTAATGTGAAGATGGCAAAAAAAGAGTTCAAGGACACCAACTTCTTTCAATAAGCTACTCTTTTTAGAGCCAAAGGATGAATGGAAGGAATCAGAACCAGATTGGCATATTTTGTCCAACTACCCAAGACCTACGTTAGATCTATAGAGAAAAGGCTTCTGGGGGGAAGGAATAAAAATCACTTAAAATGATAAAAAATCTTTTGAACCTGATGCTACTGATGTGTTAAGAAAAAAAATTGTACTATCCCATATTTTTTATCATTTTAATACCACAGAAAATACAACACACTTTTTGCTTAATAGGTATTTCTCATAGGGTTAGATCTTGTTGTAAAGACATTTCAATATGTCATAAATATTTCTAAGATATAAGTATTTGCTTCAATTCACCTTCCCTCTCTGATCTGCTGACTACTATACACCAACACACTTAATGCTACTAGTGGCTTTGTGGTCTTTAAAGCTTTGTTACTGCTCTCTAGTATACATTGAATTGATATTAGAAGTGTCTACAAAATAGCCAGCCAATATTCTTTGTACAAAAATAACGTGTTCTATATATTAATACTGTTGACTTTCCAAATTACTATCATGCTGAAAGTATTATCCTCAAGTCCTATCTTCAATTACTGCAGACAGTTCACTCAATCTGCAGAGTTGCACATGGGATGGCCTATTAAAATCCCTGGTAATGCAGAGCATCTGAAGGGATTCCCAGTGCTTCCTTCATCCTAGAGTGTTGAAAGGAAGATCTTGAAGGAAGAAGTTCATTCGGCTTCTGAAGATCTGAGTTAGACATTGTCCTTTAGACCCGATAGTTCTACATTGGAAGGCTACAACTTTTGCTCAAAAGAGGAGGTTGCCCAGAATTTACTTAACCCAGAATCAGAGTAATTACACTCAAAGGATTTAGATATGTTTTACTGGCCATACACTGCCAAAGTTCATGCTGCATTAAGCAGAAAATAGCTGTAAAAAATAGACATGCAGTAACTTTGTAAAGCTTAAAAGTTGATTTTTTTCCCCCTGATGGTTGAAACAGGCAAAATGATCCTGACAACATAATTGATTGACTTCAAGAGTTGTCTCACAAAATTAACGTACCAATGAGACTTGGGAGTAGTGGTTTTTTCAGAATTAGAATACAGCGGCTAGGATATCACGGCCTCTTATGCTACAATTAGAATATCATTCTATAGTATTGTTTTCAGAGCCTCAAATTTCAACTCTCCCAGTGGCTGATGATTTCACTGACATTCTGAATCACAAAAGTCAAGGAAAATCACTGAATTTTGCTTTTCACACCCCAGTGGAGCATAAAGATTTCCTTTACCATTCTGAATAATAAAAGATGTTGTGTCTTAAAGAACTATCGATAGCAGGGTGTGTGTGTGTATGTGTGTGTGTGTGTGTGTGTGTGTTTGTATGTGCTTTGTAAACATGTCTCCTTTGTCTATGTATTCTAACATGGATGTTAATATTCTAACATCTAATATGTCCTGTAAACTATTGTAGCACAAATAATACAAAGCCAGATACAGATATTAGGGTTCAACCTAAAGATCAGAAAAGCAAAAACAACCAAGAGCCCTTTTCTTCTTTGAAATCTCCAACCGAAAAAGAGCAAGTTCCTGTTTCCCTCCTTATAATCGTTTCTTGTGCTGGGATTAGAAGCATGCACCACCACTGCCAGGCTTCTATGGCTAACTAGTATGGCTGCTGGGATTAAAGGTGTGTGCCACCACTACCTGGCTTGTATGGTTGACTAGTGCTGTTTCTTTGCGTTGACCATCAGCCAAACTTTACTTATGAAAATACAAATAATATACCACTATAAACTATAAAGTCAAAAACAATAGAACCAGGTTGTTTTCCCTTGACATCTTTGAACAAATTTTACATGAGACAGATAATTGGGAAAGTTTTACATATTGTATTTCTTCACAAGATTTAAATTTAATTCATGATATGCCTCTTAAAAATAGTTTAATTCCAAGACTAACGACTAACCAAGCTATTCCTCACAAATATGAAAGATCACTTTTAGAAGCAAACATACAGCTATTGTGACTTTGGTGTCAGAGAATTCTCTGATAATCACACGACATTCTTCTGACCATGCACAATAAAATATCAAGCTATTGGATCCCCACTTCCCTCTTGTACAATCTTTTTATCTTTTTTTTAATGCTTTGTACAATCACTTGTAAAATCATGAGCTTCAAAAGTCAATAAAATGTCAGTAAACAATCAGTGATGTAGTTCCTGTTGTCATGTGGGGACTTGCAGAGCTTTGGTTTTGAGGGAGTATTTCAAACTATAGGATTATAACTAATAATGTATTTCCTGTGTCTCTCATACTTCAACCCTGCCTACCTTCTCTCCCATACTGGACACAAAGTAGGAGGACTTGCTTTTCTTTTGTTTTTAAAGAACTGTTAAAGTGTCTGTCAGACATTTGTAACCTACCGGAAGATAAGTGTTATTCATTTACTTTTTGACCTTGAAGCTTGACATCAAAAATATATAATGAAATTTAGCCTTATATCTTCCATGTCATTTTAATTTCCCTCATCCAAACAGAATCATGAGAGCCTGCTGTGGAACCCTGGGTTAAAGGAGATTTTCCAAGCTCTGTGTTGTTGCAGGTTGTTTTTTGAAATAAGGGAACACTATGGATTAGTAAATACTTTGGATTGCATAATTGATATTATATGTTTATCATTTCATGACATCAGAGATTTTGATTATCTTTAAATGATTATACTACATCATTTTAATAAAAGAGGTAAGGTACTTAATGAAATATCGAATAATGGGTCTCAAGGATTTTGCAGAACTTATTTCACTGGGCAGTAAAGCATACACATGGATGGCTGTTGCAAACAATCTACACTGAGTGGACACAAGTGAGAGCAAGCGGCCAGCAAAGTTTCCTTACATCTTTCTATCAATTGAAGCATTCCTTAGACAAGCCTGCCTTGGCTTTGTTTCTGTCATATACCAATTCTATGCCTTTGAACACATTTTTAAGAATAGGGTTTCCCTACCTTAAATATTGAAATGTAATTTTTATGTGCTATATGAACTTATAGGCAAAAAAATCATCCAGAAGATTAAATTAACTCTAAGTTAATTGTAAGTAGAGCATTTGTGTCTATTGATTCTATTAGCTTCCTGTCCCCAATGTTTAGATAATAACAATATGATTCTAAATTAGATCAAAGTGCCACTCTGATGCGCACGACCGTCTTATGACATCATCAGACCATGTAGCATATTTCTTAGCATTCACATACGCAGTTTTCCAGTATTCTGTCTTTACTGAATAATCTTACAGGCTGTTATTTTTCAGTGCAATAATGCACCATTTATATTTTCACTCAGATTTAGCTGATTGTAAACAATGTTTTTTTTGTTTAAAAATATCTGAAAGATGTGAAACTAAACAGATTTTTTTTTTTTTTAACTATAAGATTTCAGAGACTGTGCTGCCTGGATATCATGCTGCTTCCTAAGATTATTTGACTCAGAAATCCTTAAAGGCACTAAAAAATGGTACACAATTGAATTATTCACTGTGAACTCATTGTTAGGTGAACATTTTTGTATCTAAGTAATATAAGTCAGTGAAATTCTGGGGTTTGACTCCCCTAAGAGTAATTGGCTTTCTAAACTATGAAAAACAATCTTATAAAAGTATCTCCCAGATGGTGGCTTCCAGTTCCTAGGTGGAGGTAGAAAAACTGAGATGAATATTTCTAACCATAACTTTCCTTTGAGTATATATAGCTTCTTAATTTTTATTATCAAATGCTCATTTGACTCCAAAAACTGAAGATAAAACTGCAGTATATTCTTCATTCAAGTGTTTCTCCTTTAAAAGTGCATAAAATTAAGGTGGCAATCTTTTTAAAATCGGTGTTCTGACATGGTCTAGTTCATAATTCTAAACTGTAAGCATGTGCCCTGAGACTACTCCAGCTAGTACCAAGATGCTTTGGGTTTTTTTTTTTGTCTTCTGTATGTCACCGACTTTTCCTCCCTCAAACGTAGTTACTTTTATATACTCGGAAATATATTACAGAAAAAGTTTCCATATATTGTTCAATATTACCTAAAAGTCAATAATTAACGTGGTTGGAAATAAATACATGATATATCACTTCAATAGTATCAGAGATAAAAATCCTCACTCTGACACTGTACTAATTTGTTAAAAATGACATAGGAAAATTGGAGACTATATACAAATAAATGTATATATGCTTATGCGTATGCAATATATATACACACAACACATATGTGTGTGTTTATGTACGCACAAAGTTGGCCACCAGCTGCAGGCTCTGTATCCTGTGGACCAAACCAACAGCAGATGGAAAATGTTTGAAAAACAGTGTGTCTGCCCTGAACATGTAGAGACATTTTCCCTAAACAACACAGCATAATGATTTATATAACATTTATACTTGAAAGATACTATGATTAAACTAGAAATTGTTTTAAGTTTACTGAAGAATGTTTAAGCTACATGCAAATATTTTAACATTTTGTATTAAGGATTTGTTCACTTTCTGATTTTTTAAATCCACTATGGGACCCTAGATAGATCCCAGTATATACTTAGGTGAGGAAAATGCATGTATAATTGCCTGTATAGTATACACATATATTATGCATAGATATATAATATATTTATATAAAATATACTTGTGCATATAGTAATTACACATTATGAAAAAAGGCTTGGCTAAAAGGCATTCCTTTTGATATTTATTTAAGATATACCAAATATAATTAATAAAAGTAAGCAAACTAGTTTGGTCATAAGAGAATCATCTGATGTGTAACCAGAAAGACTTGTGGGATTTTTTTTTTTGCTTTTTGTTTTTTCGAGACAGGGTTTCTTTGTAGCTTTGGTGCCTGTCCCGGCACTAGCTCTTGTAGACCAGGCTGGCCTCGAACTCCCAGAGATCCACCTGACTCTGTCTCCCGAGTGCTGGGATTAAAGGCATGCGCCACCACCGCCCGGCAACTTGTGGGATTTTTATTTATCTGCAAAGTGAGGAATAATTACACCGATACATAGAGAAAAAAAGTGAAAAAAAAAATCAAAGAATGTTTAGAAAGTAAAATAATTTGAACTTTTAAAAATAAACACTTTAATCTTTATTATTTTCATTTCTTTTATTACAGTATTATAAAGCTATAGTTTACTATGAAAAAGATTTTTATGAGTAAAAAGTCTAATACAGTAAACATTACCAGCTGTACACTTAACTCTGAGAGATTTCATCTAGACTTTATTCCCAGACACAAGCGCTTTATACAATGTTTCAAAGAGATCAATTGTTTTTAAATTCCTAGACAAAAAATTAAATAAAATGTTATGCCCATATTGGTGGAGATTCCTTAAGTTTATGAAAACCGAAACAGAGCATGGTATTAAGGAAAAACCTGAGTAACTGAAGTATCCAACCCATACACTGAAAGTGCTCTTTGAGATAACACTTTAAATTTAAGACTCGTGTATGAATTCTCTTTTAATTTGGAACAGAAAAGATTAATTAAATCTCTTATTTTCATCTTTACATTCTTGCTGATAGGAATTGAAAATAGATACATGACATTTAGACGTAGCCTCAATTCTGCCAATTAAGTTGGATCCCCCAAATTAACCTACTTTCAAATGTTGGAGAAAAATATAAGTTGTATTAAAATATGCATTCCTTATCTTTCATATTGCACTTCTTAAAGATAATGTATTTTTGCATTCTTGAGAATACAATGTTAATTTTCATAAATTCACTGTAACTTATGTAAATAAATCCTTAATATTCTATTATATACAGAAACAAAGGAAGAAATAGATTCATAGTAACAATTAAATATTCTGTTCTTAAACCTTTTTTGATTTTTAAATTTTAAGTAAAATTGATTATGCTTTCTCTATTACATAATAAAAGAGTCAGTATGCCTTACAGTTGTGACTGATGTACAGATAAACTGCCAAAGATTAAAAAAATAACAATAATTGCTATTAATTGAGTCTTGAGAATGAACAGAAATAATGTGCATGGAGGAAATGTCAAGATGAATACTTGACCCTGTGAAGGGCAGGACATTAATGATCCAGTTTTGCATCTTATTTATTCATTTTTAGAGGACGATGAACTCACCTCTCTGTTCTGCCTTTATGATAAGGGTCAATAGAACAGTCTGCTCAGTATTTTCCAGCCTTCCCTTCATGAGAACCACCTCAGCAAAACCGGATCTCTTGTGAGTTTCAAATATTAGTAAAACTCAATACACACACATTGATATACTGTGCAGCTGAGAGTGAGAATATTAAAATTAACTGTGTATTAAATGTCAACATTTACATTGTTATTCTTAAATGTCCTTAAATATTAAAAATAAGCAGAAAGCATGTATCAAAAGATCAGAACAGAAAACAAATAAACAGTGGGTATAGTTAATTCCCTAAATATGGTTTTCACTCAATTTATAAAAATTGGGAGTTTCTTAAATGGTTAGTTTAAACCATCTTTTTCATAATTTAATCCTTAAAATAAAATATTTTTCTCAGTGTTATGTTTCCATTACTTTTGAGTGAAGAGCAAGAAAGTATCAAAATAAGAACAGTTACTAATTTGAAAGCAGGAATATTCACAGATGCACATTGGGTCATTTACAAAAATAGAAGCTCTCCCTATAAATTTGAATTATTGGATCCTACACAGAGCTTGATATCCACAACAATGTCACAACTATCCAAACCCCCTACTCTTTAAACATGACAAGTCTTTACTTCCAAAGAATGAAGCCTCTGGTTGAAAAAAGTTCAAGTTTTGTTACTCAAAATGCATAGAACTTCTAGTATGTAACAATCTCAACTCTATGAAATCTGATTCTTGATATTTTATTTTTGGGTGGTACTCAGTTTCATTCTCAACTGCATTCTTTTCTAGGTCATTTTCATCATCTCTCTGGTTCTCTCTACCCATGCCCCTTTGCCATCTATCTATTTTGTGTGTATGTGCATAAATACAATTCGCAGAATTGAAGACATGAAAACAATGATTTTAATCAGTTAATGCCATCTAAACCAGATCCAACAGAAGACTGGTTTCTATTTGAGCTATAATTCAAGAATAGCTAAGTTTTGATCAGATTTTCTTAATCACATATTTTTGGGTATTGTTGATGTTTTGCCTCATTATATGGTGTTTTGATTTAGATCTAAAATGCTTGCTTCCAAAAGGCCTGCATTATGAAAGCTCGATAGGACTAGAGGCCTACCATTGAGAGCTGACTTAAAACGAGGATTCTGACCTAATCAATGAGCCAATCCACTCACTGCAGCTTCGCAATTGGGCGTCATTATTAAGTAATGCTGGAAATATTTGAAGCGGTGACCCACTTATCAGAAAGACTAGGCACATGTGTTTGTTATCTATACCTGGTCCTCAGTTTCTCTTTATTTTGCGTTCTTCCTAAACGCCTCAAGGTAAGCCGTCTCTGCCGTGCATCCTGGCATGGTGTTTTGCCCCTTCTCAGACACAAAGCAATGGCTTTGATTGAACTTGGACTGAATCCTCTGAATCTTCAGCCTTTACACCCTTTCTCTTAGATGTTTTTTAGAGCAACAACCACATCAGAAAAACTAGGGACACATGTTGCTAACACTCCTTACTTCAGCGCCTTACAAGGATACATCTTGTGGTGGAATACTTTCTCCTCTCAGTGGAGTGTTTCAAGGAGGGTTTGGTTTAAGTACTCGGACATAGTTAAACATTTGTTTAAAAATAATAGAATTCTAAGTACTTTACTGGATTCCGTGGCATTTGTTCACTTATCTAATCATGGAGGAAAATGGTAAGACTCTATTTAATTGGAGACCAGCATAACAAACACAGTAAAGGTTGTCTCTCTGTTTTATTTCTGTTTCTCCCCAGGATAACCTACCCCCACCCCCATTACTGAGAGACAGTGTTCTATATCACTGATGTGACTTGTATAGATTTCGAGTCTGTACTGCCTGAATGAAAAGCCTGCTTTTCTCATTTTCCAGTTGTTTGATTTTGACCAAGTTTCTTCCTCTGCTTAGGTTCCCTTGTCTGTAAAGTTGGAGTGGCAATGAAATCTACTGAATAGAGTTACCAGCATAAGCAATTAAAATCACTGGAGAAGATAGATTTTGATAATAAAATCTATCACATAACACATGTCTAAGAATCACAATCTTCTCATATGCATGTAGCAGGGCATCTACCTTTTGTTGACAAGCTCGTACTTTGAAACAGAGTGAGTTATATTCCAAGAAAATACCCCTGTGAAGATATAGAAGTATTCTTTCCTACAATCTTTGTTTGGACAAATTACAAGGAAAGATTCTAATTTATCAGTGTTGTTTTTTGTATCTAGCCCTTGATCAGTATTCTCAGGGGAATGCATATCATGATCAGCTCCTCCCAGGTTTTGTTCATTTCTCCCATTAAAGCAGCCACAATTTATCAGGCAATGCATGATGGGGAATGTGGAAAAACAGTATCAGTTCTTATAACCAGGCAGTTTGAGTCCATGAGCCCTGGGGATAGGTCCCATTCAAACCGGAGCCCTGTTACCTCTAAGTTTAACTCTGTTTATCTGTATTAGATTTCATTAGTGGCTCAGGAGTGAAGTGTTCAGAAGCAACAGTTACACTCACATTGCAGCCCACATTCCAAAGCTACAATCTTCCTTTCTTTGCAGGTCTTTCCCCCTTTCATTTTGAGGAGTCAAATGGAAAGCAGCCAAAACTCAGAACAGAGTGTTTGGACGTTCTCTGCTCATGGCTCGCTTATTCCAAAGAACTGAATTTGGTTTGTAACTTTAAGATTTTCAAATAATGAAATGCTATCCTTATATGTCCTTGAGAAGATAATTTAATTGGCTTTGATGAAAACCTTTTTGCACAAGAAAGGGTAGAGATAAAAATACTGGTAGGATTAATCCAGGATTAGCAAGGGATTCCACAAAAACCCTTATTCTCACCAAGCCTCGGGGCATGGAGCTGTGGGCTGCAAACCAGCATATATATATACACACACACACACACACACATGGCTAAGTAAATGAACACTGAAACAGATATTAAGGTCATGTTTTGTCAGAAATTTCACATAAAATTGGTAAATTTCCCTCCAATTATACTGCACCTTGCCCCCAAACACCTTATTACATGGATTAACCCTTATCACATGAGAACGTGCACATGTGCAAACACACACACTTGTGCACATTCATTCGTGTACACAGCATCACCCATGTGTATTTGCATAGACACAAGCATGTGGACACATAAAATTCTATCATTTTTTTCCAGAGTCAGACAATTTTTAAGAGAACTGAGTAGGCAGAGTACATCTGAGTCCAGTGCTAACCTTGTGACATTGCTTAGTTGTCTGTAGGTGTTTGTAGAAGCTTCTGGCCTCATGAACTTCCCCTGTCCACTTTGGTACAGCCACTAGTTTTGTCCTTTAAGTTCACATCTGGTCAGTCATGCTGATGAGACCTGATGGGTAAATCTCCCGTCATTACTAGGAGACACAATTTAACAAAGCTCCCTGACTGTTTGGCTCTCACAATCTCTTTACCTCCTCCTCTGCAATGTTGTCTGAGCTTTAAGTGTTTTGCCCATGTATCCACTGGGACTGGGCTCCACAACTCTACATTTTGATTGGCTATAATTTTCTGTAACAGTTTTTGTCTGTAGCAAAGAGAAGTTTCCTTGATGAAGGGTAAATTTTGGTTTTCCTTTTGAAGCATTTCCAGTTATACTACATAAATATAAAAAATCTTATTTTTATATACATTGGTTTTCCTTTTGAAGCATTTCCAGTTATACTACATAAATATAAAAAAATCTTATTGAATTATCTCATTAAAAAATGTTAGAAGTCTTCAAATCTGAAACTCAAAGACTTGGACCTATACCAGGAGAAATTACTTCTTCTTTCTGATATATTTAATTTAAAACAAGCTACAGGGGTGACCACCACAAGAAAATAATGCCAATCTTCTATCAGAATAATTAAAGGCTAACTGTGATTTAATTACAAATAAGAATTGAAAATTTCCACATTAAAAATTCAGTTGAAAATCATTGTTTGATTGAAGTCATACTATGTCTAAACATCTAATTCTGGATATATGAAGTTAAAATGACATGGCAATATCATTGGGTACAGGCTTTATGTTAAAGAAGCTGCGTAATTTTCAGATTCCATAGCTTTGAAGATGGGGGAATGATCAACCCTTCCCATTCCTCTCATTACCCATAAATGTAAGCAGAACACAAAATCAACATGCACTTTAACCTTTCTCAAAAGAGTATCCATTTTAGGTATAACCTGAATTGTAAAGATTAAGTCACACTTGAGATTTATACAGTCGCATGTCCAAAGTGCTTGAAAATGCTCTCCAAGGCAGGGAGTGCTTAAAAGGATTACAACTCTCAAGAATATTGTCACAAAGCACATTGTGCTACAAATAAACCCTGATGTGGCTGTTGCAGAAAATAGGTGCTGAAAAGAGCACACTTTAGAGAGAGACTCCACTCTGTGTATGCACAGAATAAGACTCTCTTAATTAAATGAGCTGCAGCTCAGATGTCTCCAGAGTTTTAGAATGCTACTCAGCAATTATGTCCCCGTTGAGATTTAATTATCCCATTAGATACTTATTTACTACTACATATTAACTTACAGTACACTATTAGAGTGCATGTACTAATAAATACATAACCATTGCTAGATAGGCATAACTTAACGAAATAATTATTCACATTTATTTTGCAAGCATTTAAGAAAATGCCCAGAACAATGCACTGCCATTGAAGACAAACAACATTGTGTATGTGTATGTGTGTATTTCTATGTTTATATATTTTGATAAGAAAAAGGATGAACTGGCAACACTTCCTGGTTACTATTATATTATCTAATTTCTTTTGTAATGAACCATACACAGATCCACTTAGAAGTTTAATTTCATCCGTATGCTAGAGACATGGAGAGATCTTAGAAAGGGACAATAACAGAGATATGGAGAATCCCAAGTGTCATTTGTTTAAGAGAGAGAGAGAGAAAGAAAGAGACTTAATGAGTTTTATTGAATTTGTTCTTTAATAATTTCATAATGTACGTAATAAACTTGGATCAGTCTCACCTCTTTTCTTACATATTCTGAAAGAGTGATTTCCTCTGCCATTTGTAAGAACGCCATGTTTGGAAGTTGACTGCGCTTTATTCCTAGATCCTTCCTTTGCTGTTTTAAAAACGCACAGTGCAATGGGCTTCTCCCAAATGAGCTTTGATTTCTTGCCACTGAAGGCTTGCCTGGGTGTCATGGTTTCTCTTTATAAACTTCTTCAGCTCTGCCAGTATCACAGCTCGCTCTCTCACCCATGCCACCTCTCTAGTAACAGTTATATTTCTCAGCCCAAACCTGCTTCGGATATGTAACCATCCCTTACTTGCAGAAGCTGTGTGCTGCCGCCCACTTCAATGCTGATGTTTTCATATTCACTCGGAGTTTTCTGATGCAATGAGCTGCTGTTAAGGAAAACGTTCATATCTTCTACCCACAGATTGTGTTAGTTTATTCTCTTCCTTTATGCACTGTGGTCTTATCTTGAACCTTGAAGTAAGGCAGCAGAACTGCCTGAATTTTGTTTCCTTCATCGAGAATTCATGGATGGAAGATTTTTTTTCTTATCAAAGGTCCTACCCCAGCACACGGCATTTTTCTTTCCTTATTACATTGTGTTCAGTTTTTTTTTTTTTTCACTGAAAAGGAAGCATTTCAGGGCTTCTCTTTGGCATATAGAAATTTACAGCCTCGTTACTCTAGTGCTGTGGGGTCATTGTTAAGTAAAATGATTGTAGCTTGAGCACTGCCCTATTGTGACAAGATAATCTGATGACTGATAGCTACTAAAGTGACTAATTGCATGGAGAAAATATTATATGGCTATGAAGGGAAAAAGTGATGGTTTCCCTTCAGGCTAGATGGCCATGAGACTTCATTATGTTACTCAGATCTACGAAAAAATTATAATTAATGAATTGCCTACTTCTAGATTTTTTCCATTTAGTAATTTCTGTCTGCAGTGGACTGTCTATAGCTCAAGTTGCAGAAAGGGAAAGAGCAGATTAGGTGTGATTCCTGAATGACTTGGAGGGGACCTCCTTAAAGGAGCTGCTTCACCAGCTCGGAAGGCCATTGCCCATCTTTCCTTCCCTTTTTCATACTGTCGGAATGACCACTGAAGCCAGTAAGCAATTTTAAAACAGCAATAACAACAGACACATAAACACTCAGAAGCCTATGCACTCAAGATATTAAAGCAGACAGACCAGAGAAGCAGCCATCTCTTCTGCAAAGCCTGGGTTGGAGATGACCATTTTGTTTAATTCGAGGAGAAAGTGGATGTTGTCCAAGTGTGCTGGTGCATACCGGAAATTCTAGCATTTGGGAGGCAAAAGGATGGTAAGTTCAAGACCAGCCTGGGCTACCTTATAACAAGGGTCAAATGTAAACCAAAAACCAAAAGCAAATCCAAAAGCAGTGGTTCTCAACCTTCCCAATGCTGCAACCCTTTAATACAGTTCCTCATGTTGTGGTGATCCTAGGCCATAAAATTATTTCTGTTGCTACTTTATAACTAATTTTGCTACTCTTATGAACCATAATGTAAATATCTGTGTTTTCTGATGGTCTCGCGGAGGTCTCAACCCACAAATTGAGAACTAGTGCCCTAAAACAAAACACAATCTCAGCCTCATTTTGATCACTAATATTTAAGCTTTTTTTTTTTTTCTTCACATGAAACCGCATTCTCCTTAAAGGAGAGAAGAGTGAGTCTGTTAAAATGATTACTTCATTGTTTTGGCAGATACAATAATTACACCACTTCTTTAACTAGACACGGTTTTGCATTTCAGTATCCAACTGCAGCTTCGCTTCAGGGTCTTCCTTTAGACTGCGGAACAGGACAATTGTAGTTAAGTCTCCTGTCTTCTTGGATTACATTTCAGTGTGGGAGAGATCTCCGGCATCCTTCAGAACCAGCACAGCATGATCTCTCATTACCACCCTGCCGTTATCAGAGGAGCTTCCTCTCAAGTTTGTAATCATGTGAAAATGGCAGCCAAGTACTTAGTCAAAAGATAGTAAGTGTGCTTCAATTAAAGCCTGATAACAACATAAACCTCTCCTTCCTTGACTCATGTATAAAAGCTGTCCAGACTGACATTTCACTACACAATTAGAAACTAGTACTACAGTGTGTTCAAGTATCTTTCAATTAAAGATATATATCTTTATCTAACCCAACTATATATCATTCTATATCTATCTACAGCTATCTATATCTATTGATCTATCTAGATCTATAGATCTATATTTGTCTATCTATCCATATATAGTTATACGATGAGACAGAAATAAAAGGAAATGAAAAAGATGGAAGGAAATTTGGGAGAGAGGGAGTGAGTGAAGAGAAAAAAAACAAATCAGGACCAGATAAGGTTTATCACAGGCCATAATAGGAAGCAAACACATTACTAGAAAGCCCACTAAATGTCTGGACAGATGTAAGTCTCAGTTCAAGCTAGCGTGATTATTCTTGTGTAGAACTGTAAGGCAACTGAAGTAGTCTTTGTTTGAGGTTTAGTTTTGGATACAGTGTCGCCTGGTGTAACCTAAAGTTGGCCTAAAAGTCAGACATTTATCTCTTTAGGGCTAAAATTATAAGCATGGCCCACAACACCCAGCTTACACAAATCATTTAGTAAGCATCTGTATATAAAACAAGTGAAAAAAATGCTTCAAAGACAATATTGCTGAACAGTAAGCATTCCAATAGTCTCTTCCACCATACCAGGTGTAAAACATCGGGTTTACAAGACCTTCCTGGAATGCACCCAGCTTCTCCTACAAATCCTTCCCCTTCACCCACTACCACCCCTCACCCCCTCATTCCCATAAGCTCCTCTTTCACTTCAGCATGTAGTTTCCTGATAACGGACCTTATGAATGTTGAACTCTGTGCTTTAGAGTTCTTCCTGACCAAGCACAGACTCTACTATGTCTAACAGGATAGTGATCTTTTGCATGCTCAGATTTTCTTCATACATTAATAAATTGGTGAAATGTGTTGAATGAATATTAATATGATAATTTGTATAAATCACAAATGTTCCAATTCTTCTGGAAGTTTTTGTAAACATTTAAATATTCCATAATCCAAATTTATTCTTTATTTTCCTAGACAAATTAAAAACCCACACTTGACACTTTTAAATTACTAAACTACATTTGGATTTACCAAGTGGACTTTTGATTAAGATTAATCAATTTGCCTTCCTTTGCTTTTCATAGTTACATCAGGCTAAAATTGCTGCCACATAATGCTAAGTATATAAGTACTGTTTATTTCAGCATATTTTTCTGATTTTTTTTGACTCAATAAAATTTAGCTGTAATTTTCATTTTTTCAAAGAAATAAGTTATTTTCTTGAGGTTACAGTAGTAGGTGGGGGCTAATTTAAAATAAAATCTGCTTGACTCTAAAATCTGTCTTCTATTTACATAGGTTTTTTTTCTTTTTTCTTTTTTTTTTTTTAAACAAAATCCACTTGTTTTCATTCAGAAAGAAAAACAAATCTGTGGCATGTACCGCATGCTGGGATTTTGTGCTGATTCCTAAGACTACAATGATAAGCAGCTTTATTTCTGGCTCGAAAGATTATTGCATAATATCCTTTTGTACTTTTATTCCATATTTCCCTTCAAGGAAATCATATATAAATCTTTAGAAAACATTTTATTTAAAATGTTTTTAAACTATAAAAGCAGTCATTTTACTATAATACATAGATCATTTGGGCACAAAGACTGTTTCTATGATAATTATTGTTTAGATTCATTTTCATCAGAGAAGAGTAATTTTAAAGGAATATAGGCGAGGTTTTTAATTTAAAAGTAAGAAGTATCATCTTTTAAAAAAACAGTTATCTTTGAAGTTCATACATAAAGGTCTTAGAAACTTGTGTTCCTTAATACCTCTATAAAGATTTGCATACAGGAAAACATGGCAACTATTTTAAGTCTTTTATCCTTTTTATATTAGTATTTATTGCTATATAAAACTACAACCAAAGTTACTTTCTTAGAGCAAGAATGACTAATCCTTTCAACTTTGTAAGGTGGGCTGAGTACTCTTCTTGGAAATGTCAAGGTGTTTTGTAAGACTACAGTCATGGCAAGCTTCTGTTAGGCTTCCTTTCCAAGTTTGCCCATAACCCTGTGTTTAAGATTTGACTATTCATGACTTTTGGGCAGGAAGCATTAACTTCTCTAGGGACTTCACTTCTTTCATGGCTGTTGACCATAAGCAGCTCTCAATTCTGTACCACTTGGGTCTCTCTATAGAGAAACTTACAAGGAGACAGCTTACTTTATCAGAACAAGAAAATGAACCAGAATACAGTACAGGCGCACTAGCAAGATGGCACTGATATTGAAAGCTAACCACATAGTCGGATAGAATTCTTTCAAAGCAGGTCACCCAAAGTTGGATTCACCCAGCGTGCAAGTGGAAGGGAACAAAACAAGGCATGAAAAGTATGAGGTGAGAAGCATTCCAGGCTGATGTTGCATCTGCTACAGACTTCCATCTGTATGATTCTTAACAGTTGATGTGTAAAGCAAAGGTAGCAAAATTCAGTCATTATGATGCAATAAAATTCTGTTGACGACAATCATTATAGGTTTACTATATGCTCAATGCTAGGCTAGTGATTGTTCAGCTTTGATTTCACTTAGAGTTCTAATAAGACTCCTGGAATATTAGTAAAGGTTAATTCATATAGTCTGAAGGGAAATTTCAGTTGATAAAGCATTCCTTGCCCTTCAAGCATGAGGACCCAATTTTGGGTTGACAGAACCCATATAAAGCTGGTTGTGGTAGTGTGTGTGTATCTCTAATCCCAGTGTGCCTGTGATGAAGTGGGAGTCAAAACCAGAACAATTCCTAGAAACTCACAGGTCAGCTAGTCTAGTGTTTGGAGCAGCAAACAAAAGACATTATTTTAAAAGAGGTGAAAGTCAGTGCTGACACCCAATTGGTGGGTCCTCTGCCCACCAATACATGTATCATGACACATGTGCTCCCCCCATAAATATGATACACATGAATGAAGATTTTCCAAAAGAGTTTTAAAAGTTATATAATTTTCCCTCATTCTATTCGAAGAAGTTGGAGCACTAAGGATAATACAGCTAGTAAGAACTGGCTAGCCTATTTGTAGTTTCATGATTGAGGTTGCTATACTGCAGCTAAAATATGTTTATATACATATAAGAAAATATATATACAGTCTTTGGTCTAAACATTGTAAACTAGACATTCTCTAATTAATGTGTTTATAACTGAATTTCAAGACCAAGCAATCTTCTAAATAGGACTTTAAAATCTCAGAGGAAGAAATGCCAGCTATGAGTTAATGTCCATATAAACACACTACATAACCAGGCTCTGCTGCACAGAACTTCTCTAAGCCTGTATCAGTTATTACTGTAGACTGTGGAAAAGCCTGAGCAGACTTCTGCAGATAATTAGACTGACATTCCTACTTCATTACTTTTAATGGAATTGAATTAGTGGTACTCATACCAGCAAATATGAACACTACCTTTGGAAGGAAGACATGTCACACGTCCTTATTCTCAACTGGATGGACAGCTTTTGGCAGGAGGTCACTTTATAGCGTGAAGGAGATTTCTCTCAGCCAAGGACTGAGCTTTAATTAAAATGAGATAAATTTTAAAATGGTTTCTGATTATCCCCTCCATCTAGCTTAACTGTAAGTGAAATGGTCAGATAACAGAATGTGGTTACATAATACAGTTGTGTGTGCAAATTTGTCATTCACATGAATGAATATCCAGGCTTTACTTGCCTGTTGATTCATCTCAAAGGACAAGTTAAACATTCAGTGATGTACACAGATAGATAATAAACAGGGTATAAATAGACAGATCATAGAGAGATAATCAATAAATTAAAAGATAATGCCCTGTCTTAATTAGGGTTTCTATTACTGTGATGAAACACCATTCAGATTTGTTTACTGAAACACACTTCTTTCCCCTGGGCTGATTCCATTTCCTTTTAGCAGCTCTCTTTTGCAAGTATCTCACAACTTGGACTCTGGCATCTCTAACATCTTGGGTTCTCCAACACAATCCAGGCTTCACCTTCACAGCTTCACACAATGACCTCTCTACTGGACTTCCATTCAGAGACACCCCGACACAAGTCTAGCCTCAGTGTCTTCTTTATGTGGGAAGGTAAATTCTATAATCCATTTCTTCTGTCCTTAACTCTAAAGTCAGAATGATATGGCAGAAACATCTGTTTTGCTGCTTGCTGGGGCTGGGACATGACCCTCTTGTTTAATTATATCTTCATCAGTTTTCTGCTTTGATTTACTACCTAAACTTGGCTTTCTTTGAAAATTGCTCTTTAGACCAGACTGACCTCAAACTCAGAGATTCACCAGCCTCTGCCTTCCCAGTGCTGAGATTAAATGTGTGCACCACCACATCGAGTTCTAAACTTTTCTTTAGTTCTTTTTCACAACTTTGAAATTTAGCTGGATGGGATCTTGCCCTGAGGTCACCACTCCCTATATTCCATTTCTCAATCTGTTTATCTCCTTGAAAATAAGATTTAGCTCCATTCCACTTCCCGGTGCTCTTTTTCTCCTCAAAATTTACATTTTGTAATTTATCCTGCCCATCTTGCTCCTCGCCATTATTATAAATCTTCATTAGAGTGACCACTAATATCCACATAACAAAGTCTACACTAGGCTGTTTGGAGATTTCTTCTGCCAGCGGAATTGATCGGAAACTCTTCACTTCAGCCTTGGGCAGACACTTTGAACAAGGACAAAATGGAACCACTTCCTTCTCCAAACTATCGCAAGAACAATCCCTAGGCAACATTCTAAAATTCTTCTTGAGTGAGCTCCAGACAGTTTAAATAGCTCTTAGCACCACTGTCTTCCATGCTCCCACGAGCATGGCCAATGAAGCATTCCACTGTTTTCAGAAAGTACCAAAGCCCAAATTCCTCCGAATAAAAACATGGTCAGTTCTATCACAGCAATATCCAAGTCTCTGGCACCAAATTCTGTCATAGATTTTTATTGCTGTGAAAAGACACCATGAACATGGCAAGTTTCATAAAGAAAAACATTTAATTGAGGGTGATTTGCTTAGAGTTTCAGAGAGTCAGTCCATTACCATCAGGATGAGGAGCATGATGGCATGCAGGCTGATGTGGGGCTGGAACTGAGAGTCCTACATCTTGACTCAAAGGCAATAGAAAGTTGTTTATCACACTGAGTGAAGGTTGAGCAAAGAAACCTCAAAACCCGCCCCCACGGTGACACACCTCCTCCAACAAGGCTGATAGTGCCTCTCCCTTTTGGGGCTATTTTCTTTCAAACCACCATAATCACTGAAACAAGTCAGGAGCAGAACTCAAACAGGGCAAGATCCTGGAGGCAAGAGTTGATACAGGTCAAAGGTCATGATGAGGCACTACTTACTGGCTTGCTTCCCCAGGATTGCTCAGTCTACTTTGTTATAGAATCCAGTACCACCAGCCAAAGGATGGTACCACCCACCGTTGGCTGGTCTCTTCCCTGTTGATCACTAATTGAGAAAATGTCTTACAGCAGGGTCTCATGGAGGCATTTCCTCAACTGAGGTTCTTTCTTCTCTGATGACTCTAGTTTGTATCAACTTGACATATAAAATCAGCCAGTACAGGATATAAATATTTTAGCAAAGGTTGCACTTGTATTTTGTGAGTAATATTAAGTAATATTTTTTTTTCAGGAAACAAAATTCAGGTATGTAAACTATAGACAGAACTTGGGAGGCTGAGGCAGGAATATAAGTTTACTTCACAAGTTCAAGACCAGTCTATGTATAATTGATTGAGACCATGAGGGAGGAAAAAAACCAAAAGTAACAAAAATGATAAAATTAAACATTTAAGGGTAACATTCAGCCCTTCCACTTAATAATTTCCTCATGGCCCTTCACCCAGCCTGTTTTCTGTTCCATAACTCCTTTAGGTCATTTAAATTATTTCTTTAGATGGCTATAAATAAAGATTGGGTAACATCGTTATTCTCTTACTCATTGAACTCTTATTGCATGTGTTTCCCGCTGAGAGACTTTTCCTATTGATACTTACATGTTATCTATAGATAGATAGATAGATAGATAGATAGATAGATAGATAGAGATATATATTTAGCATAAAATCTATCACACCACAAAAATCTGTAAAATATATCATTTACATAATCATTATAAAAACAAGCCCACATTTTTAAAAGTTAAGGAGTAGAGACTTTCCAGTGACTGGTAAACCCATTGTGTCCTTCTTGCTTTCATCCTTTCCTTGCAACATTAATCCATTTTACAGCTTTCTCATTCCTTAAAAGTATTTTGTACCTAGTTTTGAATAATTTTTAAGTTCCCTCCCTCCCTCCCTCCCGCCCTTCCTTCCTTCCTTCCTTCCTTCCTTCCTTCCTTCCTTCCTTCCTTCCTTCTTTTCCTTTCTTATTTCCTTTCTTTTTTCCTAGATTCTGTGTTTGTGAAAGCAAATGATACAAGTGTCTATACTTAAATTTGGTTGTTGTAGAGGATCTCTTTTGCCAATCAAAAAATGTTATACTTTGTACAATGAACTAAACATCACTTGGATAATTTCCAGTTTGGGACTGGGAGATCAGTGTTACCCATCTTCCTCTATGTTTCCTTTGTATGTGTTTGCAAGAATATTTGTTTCTTAACTTTTTGCTGTGTAAGGTTGAATTAATTTCAATTTGATTGAATCTAAACTATTTTCAAAAGTGAATGTACTTACATTGTATGAGTTTCTGTGTTTCTCTTTCTCACACATTCAATACTGCTATTTTGTTTTCTTTTTAAAATTGGGAGATCTTACTATATTCGTAGTTTGGTCCTGAACTCTAGAGATAATGTTCCAGCAATCTCCCATGTCAGAATACCTGTAACTGTAGGCACATGGTACCATGCTAGACTCTCATTTCTCTTCTTCCTTCTAATCCTCTTTCTGTTTTTCTCATTTCTATTCTTATTCTCTTTCTCATTCTAATTAGTTTGTTTTGTGGATTATTAGTTGAAGATGTGTTATGTTTGTTTATTCTGTGGAACATTTGTTTAATGATGTAAAATGTGTTACGGTCTTTTACATTGCATTTGTTTAACTCTACGAAGCTGTGTTATTTCACCTATTTTTTTTTCTTTTCCTTTTTGGTTTTTCTACAGGGTTTCTCTGTAGCTTTTGAGCCTGTCCTGGAACTCACTACCTAGACCATGCTGGCCTTGAACTCACAGAGATCCTCGAGTCTCTGTCCGGGATTAAAGGCATGCACCACCACCGCCCAGAAGGCAACTCTGCATGCCTAAAATACTTGATTAGTCTAATAAAGAGCTGAAGGGCCAGTAGTTAGGTTGGAGAAAAGATAGGATGGGCTGGTAGTCAGAGAGCATAAACAGGAGAAGCAATCTAGGAAGAAAAGATCAGGACTGAGAAAAAGAAGAGTAGAGGCCATCATCATGGGCCAGTCACCCAGCTACACAACAAGCCAGGAAGGAAGAAGTCAAGAAAGGTATATAGAGTAGAAAAAAGTAATAGCCCAGAGGCAAAAAGTAGATAAAATAATTTAACTTAGCCCAGGATGGCCTTGAACTCGCGATCCTCCTGCCTCTGCCTCCTTCAGCAAATCCTACCGGCGTGATTTCTTTGCGTACTAGCATTTATCAAACATGAAAGCAAGTTTGCACACCAATGGGAAGGATGAGCTTGGAATGGTGTGGGGGGAGGAGAAGAGGAGTGGGGATAGGGGGAGGGGAGTGGGGGGGGGCAATATTTGGGAGGAGGGGAGGGAAATGGGAAACGGGGAGCAGGTGGAAATTTTAATTAAAAAAGAATAAAAAATAAATAAAAGAAAAAAAAGAATTAAATTTTGACTGAATCCTTGAAAAAAAAATAATTTAGGAAAAGCTGACTAGAGAAAAGACAAGCTAGGGCCAGGCATTCATAAGTAAGAATAAGTTTCTGCGTATTTATTTGGGAGCTGGGTGGTGGAGTGAAATAAAGAGTGGAAAAAACACCTGTGAGTTTCAATTGTGCCGGCAACAACATCCTACTGATCATAATTTTAGTTTGGGTGGTGGTTTAATTGTTTAACTGGACACATTTTAGAATTCCTGACTTATGAAATGCTCATTGTGGTCTTTATTATTGTTTCTAACTTACTGCTTCATATTTTAAGACCTGAATTCATATTTATACATGCTGAAGCTTTCATTTCCATTCTATTACTGTTACATTTAACTTACAGCAAATTCTGAATGTATCTTCTGTATTTTAAAATGTTCACTTAACTTATTTTGGTTCAGGGATGCCTCCCAGAAGCCCTCCTGCAGTGCGCTGTGCAGAGCCTTCCAGCACCCGGACACAGAACCTATGGACCTGAGGCTGACCCACCACCCACCTTATCCTATGGTACCTGGCAGCAAAAATCTGCATATGTGATGGAGAAATCATGAAATATTTGAACGGAGAAATGTGTACATTGAAAAATTTCCAATTAAGCTTCCTAGCTGTAACCAGAGGTTTCAGTTCTTTTAATTATTTACCTTTAAATTTTGTAAGTACTCTGAGAATTTTGTAAAATGTGTTTTGTTCATGGTCCTCATTTACCCAACACCTTCCAGACCAACTCTCACTTTCTATGCATCCAATATTGCTCTCTCCCCAAGTCCAATTTGTGCTGCCCACACAGTCTTGGGTATATGGCCTCCTAATGGGGTTTGGTGGACTTACTAGTGGTGACTCTCTTAAGAAAAACTGGCTCTCCCTCTCCCAGAAGCTTTCAAGCGCCAATAACTTCTCAGCTAGTAGTGGGACTTCAAGTCTACACCCCCCAGACTTGGATAGGATTTCTTAATGCTTGACAAGAATACTGCTCTCTCTGGTCAGTTAGATAGTCAATGACTCACAGACATAAGTATAAATTTTGAAAGTGTCTTACTCAAGAGGATCAGAACTTCTACGTGTTGCCTATTACCAATCCTTAAATACTATTGAAATAATCATAGAAGTATGTTTGAGTCTCCTGTTTCATGTATTTTGAAATATAGAGGTACACTTCAGCATATCCAATGTTCTCTCACTCCCTGCTTATACAGAATATAGATATGTGTATATGTATGTATATGTAATATAATCTCAAACACTAATTGATCAGTATAACATAAGGCACAGTTCACAATCAGAATTGTATCAATAAGAATCTAAGGAATAAGTTCATCATTCGTGACTATTTTTCCTGCAAAGGAAAATTTCAGTGTCGTCAAATTTAATAGCACATATATGAAATATTTTATAGTTTCCCCAAATTAGTTAGAAAATGTTTGTAAAAAAATCACATGATATTGCTATTGACAAGTCACAGAGCTGACACTGCTTTGATTTACCAGTAAAGAAAGCCAATTTCAATCATGCTGAAATATTGAATTATATTCCCATTTATTGGTCAAAATTATCTATTTGTTATATAAAAATACTAAGAAATTTACAGGGAGAAATATTTAGAGAAAGTGGTTTAGATGTTTTGATCAAAGGGCAACTTTAAAACATGTTTATCTTTTCTGTTTATGGTAATTTTCAGTGTTTGGGAATTTCTCATTTATTGTGGTTTTTGTTTTCACTATAAATAAATATTGAGTACTCCATCTAATTTGTTACTGATGTTTTTTAGGTTATCCTTTTTTTTTTTGAAAAAGAACCTCAAAAGAAATAAATTCTGGTTCTCTTTTAAACCCTGGAATTTTGTCTATTTCCTCCTATTGGAGGATTATTCATTATAATTTTGCTATTAAATGTGCATAAAATTGGCTTCTCTGTGGAAGTGCTTTCACTCCTAGGTTCTCAACTCAATTTTTACTACTTGTATAATTGTTTTATTCTTTGAAAATTCTTTTTGTAACATTTGACCACTTAAAACATGTCTTAACCATTTTTATTAACCTGTGGAAAATTAAAAATAACATTGTAGTTAGTTGATTATGTATGTTACAAATACTTTCAAATATACAAATATTTCAAAATACACAATGTTGCAAACCTTTTATAACATCTTTCACTTCGTTTATTTTCATGGTATTTAGTTATATACAAAATAATGGATTCCACGATGTCCTTTTTGTTCATTTTCTACATGAGACAAGACAGAATATTTGTCTTTCTCGCAAATACCATCTCCCTCCTGCTCCTTTAGACCCCTTCTTCCCTGCACTTAGTGTTCCTTCTAGTTTCATGTCCATACACATGAATGTGTGGCTATGCTTTTACCTGGGTGCTGATATTTGTCTTACGTTTTGCAGCAGGGACTACTTGTGCATAGTATAAAAAAGTTTCTCATTGAAATTACATTTTAAAGAATTTTTCTTTCCCTGTGAGAAATATTACTTTTGTCATATCGGAACATGCTTTTGGATTTTCTGTTTTAAGTAACCATTTCTGCACATTTATGATTGCTGTTTATTAAAGTCCTATACCGTCTTATTTATTATGGCTTAATAATTATTCTATAGTTGGTCGAGCAATTCCTTTTTGCTTTCTTTCTATTACTCTTCACTTTTGTATAAAGAATTTAATTATGAAGGATGTGACGACAATCAGGAAATATTCTGTTTTCAAATACATTCTTTGTAGCCACAAGCATGGGCCATAATTCCAAGTATTCATGTAAAGGTCAGCCCAAAGTTATTATTTCTTCAACTCAATTTGACATTATATATTTGCTCTTGGATTTAATACTGGAAATCAAGCCAAACAGCATAGTTGTTTATGGATAAAGACTTATTAATGCACTTGAAGTTTGTATTGTAGTTAACGCTGAGTACTTATGGGATATGATATCTGATATTTTGTTGATATTAATATTTCTGTCATAGCTTTACACCTGTGTTACTGAAAAGATGTGTTTGATCTAATGTATGAATTCTGCGTAAGAATTAAGGTAGATGGACTTTTTACCTACTGAGAGACTTCATTGTTGGATGTTTACAGGAAGCATACTTGGCTAGAGTCCAAACCTGGAGTTTTTTCATGGTGCAGCTTATTTGTAAATATTGTGTTTAATCAGGATAAAGTTTTAAGTAGCTAAAAATAAAAAAAAGGTACCTTGAATAATAATTAAGACACCAATGTATTTTTTTTTCAGGTTAGGGAATCAAGCTCAGGACCCCACACATGCCAGAGCAGTGCCCTAACCACTGATGGACATTTCCAGCCCAAGCATTTTCAATTCTCCTATCTAAAGAAAACATTATCCTAGCACTTCTGCTACCAGTCAATATGTTCAGTCATGTGCACATGTGTGTGTATGGTATCTGCATGTGTGTGAATGTGGATGTCTATACCCTCACAGATGTGTGCACATGTGGAGTCCAGTGGTCTACTTTGTATATTCACCTCTGTAACTCCTCAACTCATCTTTGAGATCTCAAGGAAACCTAGAGCATGTCATTTGGGCTGGGCAGACTCACCTTTGTGCTCTCCAGAACTATTTGCGTGTCCCACCCCCAGGGCTGGGTAATGGAGACCTATTACCATGCCTAACTTTTACATGTGTGTTGAAGATATGAACGTAGGTTCATGTTTTTATACAACAGACATTTTACCCTTTGAGTCATCTCTGAAGTCCCACAACATATATTTAGTGTAAAAAATTTCCTTCTTATAATGAACTGATGAGAAGAGTCCCCACTCTCCCCACAAAATATCAATAAATACCTAAAAGACAGTTTAGCTTATGGGGACACTGTATTCATTCAACACGTCATTTTATTGATTTTCATGTCACTGTATATATTTCTAAATTTAACAGTTGTTATCTTCATTCATTTAGAGCCAAATTAAAACATACTGATATACTATAGCTAAATATGAAGTAATATTTTACAACGATGTGCACACACATACATAGTGCATTATTATATAAACACTCATGAATGCTTAGTGTAGCTTCTTAGCACTTCATTTATAAAATCTGTTATTATGAATCTCACACTCATGGGCTTTTAGCTCTACAGATATAAAGTACACTACACTTTAGAATATAAACTCTTAAAGTGTGTGAAACAGAAATCCACTTAGCTCAAACAAAAAGGTAATTTATTAGGGTAGCAATATTCCCAAACCTTGGGAACTGAATTGGAATGCAGCATATTAGAAGACCTATTAGGTTCCTCTCTTGGAGCCCCAAGTCCACTTTTTTCCATATGACGTGAGTTGCTTTTCTCCTTCATTGCAGGCCCGGATTTCTTTTTCTCAGTCTCATAGGTAGAAAATCACCACACATGCTCTGCAATTGATGTAAAGTTATGAGGTCAGTGAGAAATATTGAATTAGGTAACTTCCCAATACTTAATTTGGTCAACCAAGGCTTATCCTTGCATTATGGGTGATGGTCAGCTGTGAATACAGTGACTGTTTTGCTGCCAATGTTGCAGGGGAAGCAGAGAATGTTTTGAGGAAAGAGAGCCTATGTGACAATTTACCAAGTATGAGCTGGACTGACAGCTGCTGCATGCTTTAAATTCTTGCCATCCAAACTTTGGCCAATGGAACAACATGCATGTGTGTTACCAAAAGTCCTTAAGAGACTTAGAAGCTCAGACTATGTCCTTCTGAATCAGGATCTGTATTTATCAAGGTGATTTGTATAGCTCAGGTGATTTGTATTCACATCAAACCTTAAAACCATGGTTCTTCTTTGTTTAAGAGCTATAACTCCGTGAATAGTACATCTTCCTTTCAACTACAATGAACTTTTTTTTTTTCTGACTTAATCTTTTACTTCCTGGCAGAAAGCCTGTGAAGTGTTTTAAGAATCTATTTTACACCAGGTGGTGGTGGTGCACATCTTTAATCCTACAACTCAGGAGGCAGAGTCAGGCAGATGTCTGACTTCAAGGCCAGTTTGGTCTACAGAGCAAGTTCCAGGACAGAGAGGGCCACACAAAAAAACCCTGCTTCAAAACAAACAAACAAGCAAACAAAAACGGTAAAACAAAACCAAATAAGAATGTATTTTACAACTTTTCAATAAAAATAGAATCTTGAAAATGAATGTTCTTTAGTGAAAAAATGAAATAATTCCACTTGAAAGCCCTGATCACTGTTTAAATCAGTTTCCTCTGACAACATATTTATAATATCTTTGAATTTTACTACTATGACATTTGGATTAATTAGCAAAATAGCTAAATGGCTGACTATGATTGAATCAAGTAATGTAGGTAACTTTGATGACAATATTTAAAATAGAGGCCTTCTTGACTCTCAGGCACAGGTGCTTTTAATTTCCCATGTAATAACATCTTAATTAAGTATTATGGGTGATTATTACATGTCAGAATCTTTTCTGATCTCTATATATACAGGTTTCATGATTTGTATTTTGTCCCATGTAGATTATAATCTACCATAATTGATCTTCTACAGGCTGTGCTGTTTTCAATCAGGTTACTTTATTGCTGTTTGTTTTAACTTTGTGTTATATATTTTGATGGTAAAATTTGGAATATAGAATGGCACTAAATTGCTGGGCGGTGGTGGCGCACATCTTTAATCCCAGCACTTGGGAGGCAGAGGCAGGCAGATCTCTGTGAGTTCAAGGCCAGCATGGTCTACAAGAGTTAGTTTGAGGATAGGCATCAAAGCTACAGAGAAACTTTGTCTCGGGGGGGGGGGGGAGAGAATGGGACTAAATTGGATTCAAATTCTGTTGTAATCTGTTACCAGTTACACAAGCATGAAATACATATGTAAAATTCACAAGGCTCAATTCCTTGTCTACACAAAGGAGCAATAATGATTAATTAATACCATATAGAATAGTGATGGCTAAGATCATATAGATCCTGGGGTAGGAAAAATTTCAACAGACTTAGTTTTTACAGCTATTTACTTGGGTAAGTGTTCATTTTTTAAAAATTATTTGATTCATGATAGTGTTTTTTCATGTTGTTTTGGAAACAGTTTTACTTTATGAACTACTTGAAAAAGAAAAATAAATTTTTTATTTTCATATTTGTAGATTCAGACCACTTCTAACTGAGCTAATGTAGCTCCTTTACATTGGATCTTTGTTGCTATTATGTTTCTCTTTAAATAGCAACTCGAAAATTGTGTGTGTTGGCTCCTTTGTTTCCTAAAACCATTTGAAGTTTTTTCCATGATCCTGTGGGGTGACTTCATCTAATCTTGTGCCATTATACTAACACAATGTCACAAACAGGTAAGCAGATTGAAGCCAGCATGCTTCGACACACTGTCGATTATATTTATGAGTGTTTTGCTGAACTTCCTTCCTTAAAGAGCATTCTAGATTCTTTTTTTTTTTTTACTTTAATAATCTTTATCTTCTTTTTTTTTTTTTTTTGCTTTTTTTTTATTTTTTTTTTTTTAAATTTCCACCTGCTCCCCATTTCCCATTTCCCTCCCCTCCTCCCAAATATTGCCCTCCCCCCACTTCCCTCCCCCTATCCCCACTCCTCTTCTCCTCCCCCCACTCCATTCCCCCTCCCTCTCGATACTGAAGAGCAGTCCAAATTCCCTGCCCTGCGGGAAGACCAAGGTCCTTCTATCTACGTCCAGAAAGGTGAGCGTCCAAACAGGCTAAGCTCCCACAAAGCCAGTTCATGTATTAGGATCGAAACCTAGTGCCATTGTCCTTGGCTTCTCATCAGTCTTCATTGACCGCCATGCTCAGAGAGTCCGGAATCAACCCATGCTTATTCAGTCCCAGACCAGCTGGCCTTGGTGGGCTCCCAATAACTCAGTTCCACTGTCACAGTGGGTGGGTGCATCCCTCGTCGTCCTGATTTTTTGCTCATGTTCTCCCTCCTTCTGCTCCTCATTTGGACCTTAAGAGCTCAGACCGTTGCTCCAAATTGAGACTCTGTCTCTACCTCGATCCCTCGCCAGATGAAGGTTCTAAGGTGATATGCAAGATATTCATCAGTATAGGATAGGGTCATTTCAGGTTCCCTCTCCTTAGTTGCCCAAGGTACCAGCTGGGGACATATTCCTGGACACCTGCGAACCCCTCAAGAGTCAAGTCTCTTGCCAACCCTAAGATGGCTCCCTTAGATAGGATATATACTTCGCTGCTCCCGTATCCATCCTTCCTATATCCCAACCATCCCAATCCTCCGAGCTCCTCCCATCCTCCCCTTCTCATATTTCTCATCCCATTTCCCCTTTGCCCCATGCCACCTCACCCGCAAGTTCCCAGTTTTTGCCCTGGAATCTTGTCTACTTCCCCCTCTCCATGCGGATGACTATATGATTTTCTTTGGGTTCACTTTCTTATTTAGCTTCTATAGGATCACACATTATATGCTTAATGTCTTTTATTTTATGGCTAGAAACCGATTATGAGTGAGTACATCCCATGTTCCTCTTTTTGAGTCTGGGATACCTCACTCAGGATAGTGTTTTCTATTTCCATCCATTTGCACGCAAAATTCGAGAAGTCATTGTTTTTTACTGCTGAGTAGTACTCTAATATGTATATATTCCACACTTTCTTCATCCATTCCTCCATTGAAGGGCATCTAGGTTGTTTCCAGGTTTTGGCTATTACAAACAATGCTGCTATGAACATAGTTGAACAGATACTTTTGTCATTTGATGTGGCATCTCTTGGGTATATTCCCAATAGTGGTATTACTGGATCTTGGGGTAGGTTGATCCCAAATTTCCTGAGAAATCGCCACACTGATTTCCAAAGTGGTTGCACAAGTTTGCATTCCCACCAGCAATGAATGAGTGTGCCTCTTTCTCCACAACCTCTCCAGCAAAGGCTATCATTGGTGTTCTTGATTTTAGCCATTCTGACAGGTGTAAGATGGTATCTCAAAGTTGTTTTAATTTGCATTTCCCTTATCGCTAAGGAGGTTGAGCATGACCTTAGGTGTCTTTTGGCCATTTGAATTTCTTCTGTTGAGAATTCTCTGTTCAGATCAGTGCCCCATTTTTTTTATTGGGTTCATTAGCATTTTAAAGTTTAGTTTCTTGAGTTCTTTATATATTTTGGTGATCAGACCTTTGTCTGTTGCAGGGTTGGTGAAGATCTTCTCCCAGTCAGTGGGTTGCCTTTTTGTCTTAGTGACAGTGTCCTTTGCTTTACAGAAGCTACTCAGTTTCAGGAGGTCCCATTTATTCAATGTTGCCCTTAATGTCTGTGCTGCTGGGGATAAACGTAGGAAGTGATCTCCTGTACCCATATGTTGTAGAGTACTTCCAACTTTTTCTTCTATCAGGTTCAGTGTGTTCAGACTAATATTGAGGTCTTTAATCCATTTGGACTTGAGTTTTGTGCATGGTGATAGATATGGATCTATTTTCATTCTTCTACACGTTGACAACCAGTTCTGCCAGCACCATTTGTTGAAGATGCTCTCTTTTTTCCATTGAATACTTTTAGCTCCTTTATCAAAAATTAGGTGTTCATAAGTTTGTGGGTTAAAATCAGGGTCTTCTACTCGGTTCCATTGGTCGACTTCTCTGTTTTTATGCCAATACCAAACTGTTTTCAATACTGAGGCTCTGTAATAGAGTTTGAGGTCAGGGATGGTAATGCCTCCAGACGATCCTTTATTATATAAGATTGTTTTGGCTATCCTGGGTTTTTTGTTTCTCCATATAAAGTTGATTATTGTCCTCTCAAGATCTGTGAAGAATTTTGATGGGATTTTGATGGGGATTGCATTGAATCTATAAATTGCCCTTGGTAGAATTGCCATTTTTACTATGTTGATCCTCCCTATCCAAGAGCAAGGGAGATCCTTCCATTTTCTGGTATCCTCCTCAATTTCTTTCTTCATTGACTTAAAGTTCTTGTCAAATAGATCCTTTACTTCCTTGGTTAGGGTTACCCCAAGATATTTTATGCTATTTGTGGCTATCGTGAAGGGTGATGCTTCTCTGATTTCCATCTCTGCTTCCTTATCCTTTGTGTATAGGAGGGCAACTGATTTTTTGGAATTGATCTTGTATCCTGCAACGCTACTAAAGGTGTTTATCAGCTGAAGGAGTTCTTTGCTGGAGTTTTTGGGGTCGCTTATGTACACTATCATATCGTCTGCAAATAATGAAAGTTTAACTTCTTCCTTTCCGATTTGAATCCCTTTGATCCCCTTATGTTGTCTTATTGCTATTGCTAGAATTTCAAGCACTATATTAAAGAGGTATGGAGAGAGTGGACAACCTTGTCGTGTTCCTGATTTTAGTGGAATAGCTTTGAGTTTCTCTCCATTTAATTTGATGTTAGCTGACGGCTTGCTATAAATAGCTTTTATTATAGTTAGGAACGACCCTTGTGTTCCTAATCTCTCTAAGACCTTTATCATAAAGGGATGTTGAATTTTGTCAAATGCTTTTTCAGCATCTAATGAAATGATCATATGGTTTTTTTCTTTCAGTTTATTTATATGATGGATTACATTGATAGATTTTCGTATGTTGAACCAGCCCTGCATCTCTGGGATGAAGCCTACTTGATCATAATGGATAATTTTTCTGATGTGTTCTTGGATTCGGTTTGCCAGTATTTTATTGAGTATTTTTGCGTCGATGTTCATGAGTGAGACTGGCCTGTAGTTCTCTTTCTTGGTTGTGTCTTTGTGTGGTTTTGGTATCAGAGTAACTTCAGCTTCATAAAAGGAATTTGGCAATGACTTCTCTGTTTCAATATTGTGAAATACATTAAGGAGTATAGGTATTAGGTCTTCTTGGAAGTTCTGGTAGAATTCTGCATTGAAGCCATCTGGACCTGGGCTTTTTTTGGTGGGGAGGTTTTTTATAACAACTTCTAATTCTTCGCGACTAACAGGTCTATTTAGATTGTTCACCTGGTCCTGGTTTAACTTTGGTATATGGTACTTATCTAAAAAAGTGTCCATTTCTATAACATTTTCCAATTTTGTGGCATACAGATTTTTGTAGTAAGATCTAATGATTCTCTGAATTTCCTCTGAGTCTGTGGTTATGTCTCCCTTTTCGTTTCTGATTTTGTTAATTTGCGTATTCTCTCTCCGCCGTTTGATTAGTTTGGATAGGGGTTTATCAATCTTATTGATTTTCTCCATGAACCAGCTTTTTGTTTCATTGATTCTTTGGATTGTTTTCTGTGTTTCTATTTTGTTGATTTCAGCCCTCAATTTGATTATTTCCAGTCTTCTACTTCTCCTAGGTGAGTCTGCTTCTTTTTTTTCTAAAGCTTTCAGGTGGGCTATTAAGTCTCCAATGTGTGCTTTCTCCGTTTTCTTTAAGTGGGCACTTAATGCTATGAATTTTCCTCTTAGCACTGCTTTCATAGTGTCCCATAGGTTTGAGTATGTTGAGTCTTCGTTTTCATTGAATTCAAGAAAGACTTTAATTTCTTTCTTTATTTCTTCCTTGATCCAGGTGTGGTTCAGTAGTTGACTGTCCAGTTTCCATGAGTTCATAGGCTTTCTGGGGATAGCATTGTTGTTGAATTCTAACTTTAATCCATGGTGATCTGATAAGACACAGGTGGTTACCGATATTTTTTTGTAACTGTGTAAGTTTGCTTTGTTACCGAGTATGTGGTCTATTTTCGAGAAGGTTCCATGAGCTGCAGAGAAGAAGGTATATTCTTTCCTATTTGGGTGGAATGTTCTATAGATGTCTGTTAAGTCCATTTGATTCATTACCTCCCTTAATCCTCTTATTTCTCTGTTAGGTTTCTGTTTGATTGACCTGTCCATTGGTGAGAGAGGAGTGTTGAAATCTCCTACTATTAGTGTGTGTGGTTTGATGACTGCCTTGAGTTTTAGTAACGTTTCTTTTACATAAGTGGGTGCTTTTATATTAGGGGCATATATATTCAGGATTGAGATTTCATCCTGGTGAATTGTTCCTGTTATGAGTAAAAAATGTCCATCTCCATCTCTTTTGATTGATTTTAGTTTGAAGTCAACTTTCTTAGAAATTAGTATGGCCACACCTGCTTGTTTCTTAGGTCCGTTTGCTTGATAAACCTTTTCCTAGCCCTTTACTCTGAGTAGATGTCTGTCTTTGTGGTTGAGGTGTGTTTCTTGCAAGCAGCAGAATGTTGGATCCTGTTTTCGTATCCAATCTCTTAGCCTGTGCCTCTTTATAGGTGAGTTGAGTCCATTGATATTAAGTGATATTAATGACCAGTGGTTGTTAACTCCGGTCATTTTTCCTTTCTTTCTTTCTTTTCTTTGGTAGTAGAGTTTGTGTGTTTCCCTTCTTCAAGTTGTGCTGGTGAAGGGTCTTTAGATGTCTGAGTTATTGTGGGCATTGTTGGACTCCTTGGTTTGTGATTTTCCTTCAATTACTTTCTGAAGGGCTGGATTTGTGGCTACGTATTGTTTAAATTTGTTTTTATCCTGGAAAACTTTGTTTTCTCCATTTATAGTGAACGAAAGCTTGGCTGGGTATAGTAGTCTGGGCTTGCATCCATGGTCTCGTAGTTTCTGCAGTATGTCTATCCAGGACCTTCTGGCTTTCATGGTTTCCATAGAGAAATCAGGTGTAAGTCTGATAGGTTTACCTTTATAGGTAACTTGACCTTTTTCCTTTGCAGCTCTTAATATTCTTTCTTTATTCTGTATGTTTTGTGTTTTGATTATTATATGACGAGGAGATGTTTTCTTTTGATCCAGTCGATTTGGTGTTCTGTATGCTTCTTGGACCTTCAAAGGAATATCTTTCTTAAGGTTGGGAAAGTTTTCTTCTATAATTTTATTAAATATATTTTCTGGACCATTGAGCTGTACTTCTTCTCCTTCTTCTATTCCTATTATTCTTAGGTTTGGTCTTTTTATTGTGTCCCAGATTTCCTGAATGTTTTGTGATGAGAATTTGTTGGTTATGCTGTTTTCTTTGATGAGAGTGTTTATTTTCTCTATGGTATCTTCAGTGTCTGAGATTCTTTCTTCTATCTCTTGTAATCTGTTGGTGGTACTTGTCTCTGTAGTTCCTGTTCGTTTATTCAAATTTTCCATCTCCATCCTTCCCTCGGTTTGTGTTTTCTTTATTACTTCCACTTCGTTCTTCAAGTCTTGAACCGTTTCCCTTACCTGTTTGATTACTTTTTCTTGTTTCTCTTGGTTTTCTTGGGTATCTTTGAGAGATTTATTCATTTCCTCTACCTTTTTGTTTGTAATCTCTAATTGGTTGTGGCAGTTTTTCACCTCCTGTTTAAGGTCCTCTATTATTTTCATAAAATTCACTTTTGAGTCGAATTCTTCTAATTCTTCTGTATTAGGGTTTAGACTTCTCATTTCGGGATTCCTGGATCCTGGTGATGTCACGTTGCCTTTCAAGTTGTTGGGGGAATTCTTGCATTGGCGCCTGCCCATCTTTTCCTTCAAATGGAGCCAGGAGAGGCCTGATGTCTTGGACCAGTCTTTGCTGTGACTAACTCTCTAGGTGTATCTCCTCAGTGTAGGGGCAGGAACCGTTCCCTTCCAGGTGAACTCCTCAACACCAAAACATGGATGCGTGGTATTCCAATGACCCGCGTAAAGAAGGCCGAATGCAAGGGGTCGGGCGGGGTCGAGTAGAACACAGGCGACACTGCAGTACAAGCTGGAGGTGCCTGCGCTCCCTTTCGGGGGTTGCTGAGGCCTGCCCGCTGCTCTGGTTGGGTAGCCTTAGTGTAGGGGTGTTTGTGCTCTCTACGGGGACCGTCCGCCCCAGGATAGTACACACTCACCCGTCCCGATGAAACTTCTTGGCACCTACACAGGAACTCCTGGATGCCCCAATGAGCCAGGGACTAATGGAAGTAGGGCGCAGGCAGAGCAGGTCCAGCAGATCACAGCAGAGACTGCAGCCCCAGCAGCAGGGGCCCGCTTTCCCTGGCGGGGACCTTGAGGCCTGCCCTCTAGTCAAGGACTCACTGCTCTGGGTTGGTAGCCTTAGTGAAATGGCAGGAAACTGTTCCACAGCTAAGGACCTTGCAGACAAGGCAGGTTTGGGGGTGGGGGTGGGGGCGGGTGTGTAGGAGAGCAAGCCCTGCAGCAGGAGCTGGGGGAGGGGTGTTTGTGCTCTCTACCTGGACAGTCCGCCCCAGGATAGCACACACTCACCCGTCCCGATGAAACTTCTCGGCACCTACACAGGAACTCCTGGATGCCCCAAGAGCCAGGGACTAATGGAAGTAGGGCGCAGGCAGAGCAGGTCCAGCAGATCACAGCAGAGACTGCAGCCCCAGCAGCAGGGGCCCGCTTTCCCTGGCGGGGACCTTGAGGCCTGCCCTCTAGTCAAGAACTCACTGCTCTGGGTTGGTAGCCTTAGTGAAATGGCAGGAAACTGTTCCACAGCTAAGGACCTTGCAGACAAGGCAGGTTTGGGGGTGGGGGTGGGGGCGGGTGTGTAGGAGAGCAAGCCCTGCAGCAGGAGCTGGGGGAGGGGTGTTTGTGCTCTCTACCGGGACAGTCTGCCCCAGGATAGCACACACTCACCCGTCCCGATGAAACTTCTTGGCACCTACACAGGAACTCCTGGATGCCCCAATGAGCCAGGGACTAAGGGAAGTAGGGCGCAGGCAGAGCAGGTCCAGCAGATCACAGCAGAGACTGCAGCCCCAGCAGCAGTGGCCCGCTATCCCTGGCGGGGACCTTGAGGCCTGCCCTCTGGTCAGGGACTCACTGCTCTGGGTTGGTAGCCTTAGTGAAATGGCAGGAAACTGTTCCACAGCTAAGGACCTTGCAGACAAGGCAGGTTTGGGGGTCGGGGCGGGTGTGTAGGAGAGCAAGCCCTGCAGCAGGAGCTGGGGGAGGGGTGTTTGTGCTCTCTACCTGGACAGTCCGCCCCAGGATAGCACACACTCACCCGTCCTGATGAAACTTCTCGGCACCTACACAGGAACTCCTGGATGCCCCAATGAGCCAGGGACTAATCGCATTCTAGATTCTTGATTCAATATGAGATTTCCCACAGATAATCCACGTAACAGTTTTGAGGTCAGATGCTCTAGGTTAGAAGGTTTTGTGGTAAATTCATGCTTTTCAATAATCATAAAAATGGTTCTTGATCTCATAAACTTTGTGAATATTCTTTAATGTCGTCACATTGTATGGAGTTCTTTGTAATAGTGTAATTCTGCTATTTTAATATCTTTTTTTGTCTTGTATATCATGTATTTCCTCGGATGAAAATCCAATGTCAGTATAGCTCCCACAGAAGCCCATTGAATTATTCTCTTTTAGAGACTTTTCAGACCATAAATAAACTTAGTCTCCTTTTGTCAAGTTTAGAATAAAATGAAAATAGCTCCTGAGTGTAGTCAGAGGGAATAGTCAAGCAATAATCACAAATGTTTCTCTCACGAGTGGTTAAAGTTAAACACAAAGCTAGGAATGGTTTATAAATAATCTATCTCATGTTACACCAGCTCATCCCATAAGTGGGGTATCTGAACAATTCCAGAGAACACAGCAAGGCTATTCTCCAGTCTCTCACCACTGACAGAGGAATGCTGGGGTGGGTCTAGTTCCTGTGTCAGACAGAAGCAAGCAGTGGCCAAGAGACTTATGTGCAGCTTGTTTTTTTCTTCTAGAAGCACCAGGAAAATTCTATCCCCATTAGCAAAGTAAGTTGAGCTTCCTCCCTTTTGTTTTCTTTAAATTAACTCAGTGAACTACCACCCAATTTAAAAATTACTGTGAGACCCAAGTCATGCTAAGGACAAGTAAGCAATATTATTTTAATTTCCTATGTAGATTTAAATCTAAAGATTCGATCAACTGGGAATGCCTTAAATGTCAAATTATATTTAATGTAAGATTATGTAAGGGTTTATGAAACCCTCAACAAATAAAATATACTCTAATCTTTAGAAATGCGATTTAAATTTTTTTCTGTTTTTATTAGTCCTTTGATAATTTCACGCAATGTATTTTGACATATCCACTTCCTCCCCAACTCCTCAAAGATCAACCCCCATCTCCCACTCACCCAACCTTGTGTGTTTCTTTTTACATTCAATGCGTAAAGTGGTATGAACTTCTCTTTAACCACTTGCAATGAAAAACAGCATTCTTTTCTCAAACCTCTAACTTAACATATTGTTTTTTTGCTCAAATTTCTAATTTTTTAATAATTTCAATGTGGCAGGAAATTCATTTGGGCAGGTTCCAGGGCAAAGCATTGATTATAATGCAATTAGGTAGATAAAAATCTCGAGTATCAAATTTAGAATATGTTTATAAACTTTTTCCCCCATTGGACCATCTCAATTTATTTTGATTCCTGTGGTTCCAACCTCCATTAGACTGATGACATCAATGTAAGAAGCTAATCTCTTCCCATGACAGGGTGCACATGGAATGCATAGGAAACCACGCAGTCAGGATGTATTTGGCGAAGCTTTAGGCCTTTAAGATTTATGTGTTGGCAAAGAAACTGGAGTTCAATGTCTTTTTAAAATTTTTTTCTCTTATCCTGTTTTCTACTTTTCTATTTTTCCTTGTAACCTATGAACTTCTTTTGAGGCTCTTTTTGTTTTTTAAACACAAAAAGTAAGTTGTAACTACTGGTTTGTACCATCATAGAATAATACCATTGATTTGCAGCATGGTACGAATTTTAGGACTATTGATTCTGTAATATGGGAACGAAATCACAAGCTATGCACAGAACTCTTTACATCTTGGCTGTAATTTTCAAGATTGTTATTTGCTTTTTAAAAGTTCGATAACGTCTACCACTTACTTTAAATAACAAGTGTCTGAAACAGATTTTGCGACGTGGGGTTTTCAATGTGATTACGCATTTAAAAGTACACATGTTGGGTATTAGTGACATTCTTAAAGATGATTAAACTATTCTCTCTGGACAGTTTAACAAAATTCTTGCTGCATACACACTCGGCCATCTGGTTCACCTAAAGAGAGCTTAAAGAGTGACGTCACCAGAGTTCCTTGTCTGCACTGAAAGTGCTGTGTGGCACAGACAAGTGTTATTAGAAACATGTGCTAGCTGAAAAGGCCTGCCGTTTCTTTCACTGTGAGCCAGAATCTACTAGCAACAAAAATTCTCAGGAAGTTCACTGGTACTTTTGAATTTAATATATTATTGCTAAAAGGCTAACTTGGTATAAGTTGTATATCATATATATTGCACCAATTGTAGTAATTAATTTATTCTCAAGGAACACTGTTTCTGTGTTGGAGACTCTATACATTATGGTTGGTAGAAAAAGCAAAAATGTTGCCTTTTGACGAGCATTTTAATTACTTTTCAGTTAATGAAAGGAAGGTCAACACTTAATCACTCTGAATAATCGCAGACTTATTTCTACTAAGAGTTAAAAAGTACTTGAAAAGATGCTTATGTTAGTGAAGAAATGGAAACAGTATATATATCATGAGGAAATCTAAAGCTGGACAAAGTATTTGTGGTGTTTACTTTGTGACAGCAACTTCATTTTTAAAAGGAGGAGCTGCCTGCGAGGAGCTACTGAAGTCACAGCAAATGGCAACTCATCTGGATGAAGGAAAAAAGGAGCCTGGGATAGGGAATGGTTCTCAGCAGTACACTGATTGCTTGCATGTGGGAGGCACTGGTTAGATCTCTAGTGCCTCACAAAAACAACTTAAATGAAAACAAGAAATTAAAATAAAAGACAAAGGAGTATGTCTAGTAATCATCTGGTTAAAATGCAAGAAAATGTACACGATAGATTTTTATAAAGTGCATTTTAAGTTTTGCTTTAAAATATTACTTAAGAGGTGTCTCTTCCAGCTTTCCAGAAGGAGCCTCCTTGATTCTCCATGTGGTCAGGTGTCTTGACTTCTCCCCAGTGTGTACCTGTGTCCATTCTACAAAATGAGGCACTGCTTGAATTGTCGTTGTGCATCGTTTTGGTCATCTCTAGATCACTGCTAGCACATAATAAAATGTGGGTGCTATATAAATGGTTCTTATCCTGCATCGTGTAGGGAAATGGTGACAAGAGAAGATCTTTGTAAGTGTTGCATGGAATTAAAAGGAAATTAACCTGTATTTTTCTGAATTCATGAAAGCAGAACTCATCCACGAAGAGTTGACTGTAACTGTTTCCAAAAAAGAAAATTATTTTCCTAAAAGACGAAGCCCTTTAAATTAGAATTGTTTTTAAAATTTTTAGAAGTAAATGCCCCTTACTACGTAAAGTGGAGAAAGTCTTAGTTAGGGTTTCTATTGTTGTGAAGAGTTACCATGACCACAGCAACTCTTTTAGAGGCAATTATTTAATTTGGGTGGCTTATAGTGTTTTAGTTCATTATAATCATTATGGGACATGGCAGCAGGCAGGTAAATAAACATGGTGCTGGAGAGGAGCTGAGAGTTCTATGTCTTGATATGTAGATAACAGAAAGTAAAATGTGTTACTCGGCATAGCTTGAGCATAGGAGATATAAGCCCAACTCCACAGTGACACAGTTCCACCACAACGCCACAACTACTCCAACAAAGCCAAACCTCCTAATAGTGACACTCCCTATGGAGGCCATTTTCTTTCAAACAGCCACATTCCACTCCCTGACCCTCAAAGGCTTGTAAGTCATATCATAATGTGAAAATGCGTTCAGTCCACTGCGAAAATCCTATTTAAATCTAAAGTTTAAAAACTCTTCTGAGATTCATACAGTTCTTAACTGTATCCCCTATAAAAATTAAAATCAAAAAGTAGATTACATATTTATATCATGGCACAGAATATGCACACAGGGAAGGGAGCATAGTGACAAACTACTGGACCAAAGCAAGACTGAAAATCAACTGGGCAAAACCCAAACTCTGCATCTCCATGTTTGATGTCAAAGTGCTTTTCAGCTCTTCAACTCTGCTTATCCATGTTGCCTGCAGTGCACATCTTTCTCTTGGACTGGTTCTACTCTCTATTAGCAGCTTTCCTTTACAGATATCCCACTCCTCTGGCATCTCCAACATCTTGAGGTCTCCAAGGCAATCCAGGCTTCAACTTCACAGCTTCACAGCTTCACACAATGGCCTCTGTACTTCCACTCAGAGACACCCCTGGCACATGCTTGATGTCAGCATCTTTGCTTAGTGATGGAGGAAGATTCCATAACCTTCTTTCTGTCTATCCTTGACTCTTAAAGCTAGAATCATGTGGCCAAAGCTGCCAAGTTTTGCTGCTTGCTGAGGCTGGAACATGTCCCCTTTATTCAATTACATCTTTATCTGTTTTGCGTATTCGATGTTTCCTTTCACTACCTAAGCTTGGCTGTTCTGGAATTTGCTTTAGGATCAGGCTGGCCTCAAACTCAGAGATTTTCCTGACTCTGCCTGTGGAGTGCTGAGATTAAAAGCATGAACGACCACACCTGGCTCTAAGATTTTCTTTAATTCCTTTTCACAAGTCGGAAACTTAGCTGGATGGGATCTTGCTCTGATCTCACCACTCACTTTATTCAATTTCTTAATCTATTTATCTTTAGACTTAGCTCCATTCCACTTTTTAGTGCTCCTTTTCTCTTCACATTGTACATTTTATATTTTACCTTGTTCAGCTTGTTCCTTTTTAATACATATCTTCATCAGAGTTAACACTAATAACCACAAAATAAAGTCTATATTAGACTGTTTTGAGATTTCCTCTGCTAATAGCATTAGTCCAAATCTCTTCACTTTAGCCTCAGACAGATTTTTTACACAAGGGCATAAAAACAGTCACATTCTTCATGAAAATATCACAAGAATAATCCCCTGGGCAACATATTGAAATTCTCCTCTGAAACCTCTTAAGCCAGGCCTCCTAAGTTCAAATCTGGCATGCTGCTACTAGCGAGGCCTACTAAGCAGTGCCTAAGACATTCCACTGCTCCCTTAGCCCAAAATACTGAAGTCCAAATTTCTCCAAACAAAAATATGGTCAGGCCTATCACAGCAGTATCTAGGTTTTTGGTATCAACTTCTGTCTTAGTTTGGATTTCTATTGCTCTGAAGACACACCATGACCATGACAACTATTAATAAAGAAAAACATTTAATTGGGTAACAAAGTTTCAAAGGTTTTGTCCATTATCATCATGGTGGGATATGGTGGCATGCAGGCAGTCATGGTGCTGGAGAAGGAGCTGAGAGTTCTACATCTCATCTGTAGGGAACAGGAAGTGAACTGGGACTCTAGGTATAGCTTGAATATAGAAGACCTCAAAGCCCATGCCCTCAGTGACATATTTCCTCCAACAAGGACACACCACCTCTAGCTAATACACACCTCCTAAATTGTGCCTCTTCCTATTGAGGGGAGGATGTTTTCTTTCAAATCACCAAAGAGGAGGTAGAAAATTATCATATAAATTAATGTTTCTATGAGTAATAATAAAAATGGAATGGAAGTGGGCATGAAACCATATGAATCTGCTTTTGGGTAACTCTACTCTAAATGGTATATATGCTCAATCCTGAACTAAGTCAAAGATTTTCCAATGACAAGAAGCAGCTGCTGTTTGTTCAAAGGAGTGAGTTTCTGTGTAGAACCTTAACAATGTCTTTAAGATAGAGAGCAAAATGTGATATTTAACAGGGACATAAATCAAAGACTCATGGATCCCAGCAAAAGAAAGTAGATGTCAAAGAAAAAGTCCTCATTTGCTAGGTGAGAGAATTAAGAGACCTCAATCTGCTGTTCACAGTAAGGCCCATGGCTAGATTCTTGTCTGTTATCTTAACTTCAAGTCTCTAATATCCAGCTATGCATATTATAAATTTTCTTCACAGTGTCTTTGTTTCTTAGATATTATGTGCTTATTACTATTGAGTATATTAATTATGAGAATACAGTAGGAGATTGAGTAATGAAGGCATAATTATCTTTATTATGGTAAATAATGAAGAAGCTAAAGTTAAAAGTAACTGAAACCACCACTAAACAAAACTTTCTCAAACTGTACATTCCATCCTTTGCACTCTTCTATTTTGTTCACACACAAAAAAAGCCATATTGGTAGACCAAAGGCCGTATATCAATACTTTGTATATTGTTCTACTGTCATGAAGTAACACAATATAGAGAAGTTTAGACAGTTTGGATTTAGATTGTAGAATGGCTTTGCTATAAACTTATTTACTTTCCCTTGCCTCCAATTTTTCATTTGTAAAAAAGATAATAGTTTTTACAGTGAGTGGTTGTGATAACTAGGTAGGTTATTACTTTTCTATTTCTACTGTAACTAAACACAACACATTTTGTGCAGCAAAACAAGACAAACACCAGGTTCAGGGTTCAGAAATCCAAACTCAATTTTCTCTAGGTTGAACAAAATGTCAGGAAAGCTGGCTCCATTTGCAGGCTCTGAGGGACTGTCTATTTTCTCATTTTGTTTTTTACCAGCTTAGAAGCAACTTGCATGCTGTGTGCTTATACTCCGTGCCTTAGGTAACCCAGGATCGTATTTCCATATCAATATAATTTATCAACAAAATTTACATCAGCTCTCCAGATATACAGGGGAATGTTTGTGTTTCCCTGTGATTAACACTGGAATATTGTAAAGAAGCTATTATTAATATGATCACAAATAAAATGGTACATGTAAGTGGTGCCCAGACATGGGGCACTGAATCTACAGAAAGCCTGAGAAAGCTTGGGAAAGAATAGAGTAAAGCATGTTTTCTTCGTAGCAGCAATTTCTTGGGTCTGCTCTGCTTGCTAGATGCAAGCAAGCGCTCTCATCTAAGAGAGGCTTCCTGACTCAGCTTTAGCGGCAAAACCCTGCAGCTCTTAAGAGGTCCTGCCACAAAACACTTAAATGGTATTGATAAAAGCTGACTGAATGCTTGTTTGTTTTCAGACATAGCAGGAAAAAAGTTGTGCTGTTTTAAAACTCTGGCATTCTGGTCCGTCCTGCCAGGGCAAACTCTGACTCTGAGGCAGGAGGTCAGCTACAGAGAGAGCATTTGAGTGTTGTAGCTTGTTTGCTGGCAAGGACCTTGAAATGCCACAGAGTTGTGGTGATAAACATGGCTACAGCCGGTACCTCTGCCATGAGGCTGGAAAGCAAAGGAATGGGCTGGATTTAGCTGGCAAAGCCACGGCTTTAATCCTACCCATATTGCTCAGTAATTTAAAGGCTCGTGTGGTCAGAAAAAGAGAGAGATACAGTAAAGAGAGATTCAAAGACAAAGAAAACTTTAAATGATTTACAGTGTGTTTAAAAATATATGCAGGCCAGGCGGTGGTGGCGCACGCCTTTAATCCCAGCACTTGGGAGGCAGAGGCAGGTGGATCTCTGTGAGTTCGAGACCAGCCTGGTCTACAAGAGCTAGTTCCAGGACAGGCTGAATATATGCAGGCTGAAAGATAAAGTTCTTAAAAGTAAGAAAACAAAAATAAGGAAGTAGTTGGGTGTGGTAGTACACACCTTTAATCCCAACACTTGGGAGGCAGAGGGAGATTGACCTCTGAGACTTCAAGGTGTGGTAGCACACCCCTTTAATCCCACTGCCTGGGAGGCAGAGACAGACAGATTTCTTTGAGTTCAAGGACAGCCTGGTCTAAAGAGTTATTCCAGGACGAAGATATACAGAAAATATAAAATAAAAGTAAAAGTAAACAAAATAGAGTTAAAATAAAGCTGCACAAAGATGGAAAATACACAGAGAATCTTGATACTGTATGCTATTATGCTCTCTTTGAATTGTTTTAATGCTGAGGAAAGAGCAACAGATGCTAAAAGATATTTGTTTATAAATGCTGCTGAACTAACCAAGATAGATATTTTCAAAATACCTTGACTTCAGAATTTGGATCTAAGGATATGATACTTTGGAAAAGAGTTTCTTCTTTTGTTTTCACAGAGGATGAGACTCTTTGGATTGCTTCTATTTCAATATGGTATGATAGACCACGCCCTCCTGAAGGGTTGCTGTGAACACCTTCAAAAAATTACTTTGCTCAACTGCCTACTGAGAGGAACCTAGCACACAGGTTATACCACGAAAGACCTGATTAACAGTGCCCCCATTCAGCAGGAAGCAGTTTGGAGAGAAATAACTGCGCCCATATTCCCAAATATTGTTTATAAATGTTCTTTTACATTTAAAGGGGGATATGATATAGGTATGAATAATTTGCATTGGTATGTATTTTAAGGTCAATTTTGTTATATGTATATGTATTTCTGCTCTTGATTAAGGTATTGTGATTGTGTAGTTCACTTAAGAATGTAATGTATAATTAGGAAATATAGGTTGCTAATGGATAATCATCAATAGTCAAGCTTGTAGTCATGTTAGTTAGATTTTCTAGATATATAGAGATATATTTCAGTTAGATAGACATTCTTCATATCTTTCAAAGACTGCAGACTATGGCATTTAAAATATTTTAATAACTTAGGGCATTTCATGACAATGAGACATGTCTGCTCCTGGCAGCACCAATCTACTTTGAAGATGGGCATCGAAGAGGATCCTTATGGAGTTTGATAGACATTTGGGCAAGACACTGCTCTTGCCTGGACTGTTGCATAAACTGGACACAAAGAACCCGCAGAGAGAGGACTGCTGAATTTGCGTAAAGGTGAGATGACCTTTCGGGGTTCCTGATTCATGAAAGAGTCTGCGAGACATTATGCAGGACACAGCAGATAGTGACTGAACTGTCTTTGAAATTTCCTGCTTCATGGAAATGTCTGCTGGATACTAGGGGCCTGAAGGCTAAAGATGGATGCCCCAACGGTACAGAGGAACTTTGGGTGACTGTCCAGGCAGTGAGATGTCTCTGTCATTTCTAGAGTTTTGGATTTCTTGTTTACTTAGGTAATATTATATACTTCTGGAGTTTTTGATGGAGTTGAAGAATGGTTAGTTATAGTTATAGTTTTCCATTGTTATGATAAAAGATAAAATAGATATAAATATTGTAACTGTAATTTTTACTTGATAACTGTTTTGCTATATGTGATTTTGCTATGTTAAAGTTAAAGCCTTCCTTTTTTTTTGTTTAAACAGAAAAAGGGGAAGTGATGTGGGAGTGTCATATATCAATCTGTTGATTTCATTGGTTAAGTAATAAAGAAACTGCTTGGCCCTCATAGGTTAAAACATAGGTGGGTGGAGTAAACAGAACAGAATGCTGGGAGGAAGAGGAAGTGAGCTCAGACTCGTCAGCTCTGCTCTCTGGAGCAGATGCCATGCTCCCCTCTCCCCGGCAGACGTAATAAAGCTCCGACCCAGGATGGACGTAGGCTAGAATCTTCCCGGTAAGCACACCTTGGGGTGCTACACACATGAATAGAAATGGGCCAAGCAGTGTTTAAAAGAATACAATGCATGTGTTGTTATTTTGGGTATAAAGCTAACCATGTGGGAGCCGGGCAGGACAAAAAGCAGGCCCGCAGCTCCTACTACATGTAAGTACTTTATATCTTTGTCAGATTTGAGTAAATGCTCAATAAGTATTAAATTCATTATTTTTGTGAAATAAGTTCATTACAGTTATACATCCAGAAATTGTTTACTCTCCCCCTCCCCCCCAAAAAAGACCACAATATGTTATGCTACTCAAAAATATGGACCACACTATAATACATCCACCTTTTTTGTCTCAGTTTCATCATTGTGACCCCCCAAGTAAGCATCACATTTTCTCTTTACCTAACCTAGTCTCGGAAGTCATATACTGTCTTCATACTCCTGTACTCAGTGGTTGAGAGGAGCCAGAAATCCAAAGACAGTGAGAGGGAGCATGGCAAGATTTTCAGTCTCCCTGCAAAGGAACTTGTACAGTGAGATGCCTGTATTGTAAGACTATAGTAACTCTGGTACGGTACCCAGCATTCAGAAGCCTTGCCATCTCTATGAGATGCAGTGTGGAGTTGTAGGTAAACTGTGACAAATTTGACAGTTTGTGGCTCTCATGTGATTTTCCCCAGGTCTGTCATTGATATCTAGCTCTTAGTCTTCTTACCAATGAATCCTCAAGCATGGTTAATGAAATGTCCAATTCCCTTCTCCCTTTGTCATTCTGGTTTGTCTCAGTTTGAGCTGCCTTGATCTTCTGAATTGACTATTTTATTTGTGTTCTTTAAAACTCTGATACATACATTTCCATTATTAATAAAGGCCTTTAGGTGTCTTACAGTCTTCTCTTGCTAAACACTTCATGTAGATTGTCTATGACAGAAATGGAAAACGATATCAGCTGTCTTAATGATCAAAAGTGTTTAAGATGAAAATCTTACCTTTTGTCATATATGAATATTTCATTGAAATATGGTATATGTATTAATTGAACATTATTAATTTTCATACATAAATTAATAGCTATAATCATAATATCTAATATACTATAGGCTTTGGCGAATTTTATCCCACTTCAATAATATTTTCCTTTTAAGGTGATTAGTCTCCAATGTGGGGCACTAAGGGTGTCAGGCGTAGCAGGTCTTTCTTTGGATCTCCAGCTCTTAAATAATAACACAGAAATTTCTTATTAAGTATGAAAGCTTATCCTTAGTTTAGGCCTGTTTCCGACTACCTCTTCTAACTTAAATGAACCCCTTTTATATGAATCTATGTTCTCTCACATGGCTCATTATGTCTCCTCCATAATGTATGCCTCACTTTCTAGATGTCTGGCAGGCAAATCCCACCTGTCTTCTTCCAAGAGTTCCTTTCTGTGTCCGGAAGTTCGGCCTATCGTCTCCTGCCTGGCTATTGACTATTCATTTCTTGGTTAAACCAATCAAAAGGTGCCTTGGCACAGACAAATTTTCACAGTGTGCACAAAGAGGATCCCCCACAGTCAGGATCAGGTGGGACTATGCAGCAGGGTCTACTCACTTTGATCTGCAGGGTCTGAGGATTCTGTTCTGGTCTACGTAGATGAATGACATACAAGAGAGGAAAGAACCGCTTTTATGAGTGGAGAATGGAGCCTTAGGATTTTGGCAGTTATTTTTTTTTTTTAAATAAAAAACTGCATTCTATATTGGAAGTAGACAAGGTTGCCAGGCAAAAATTGGGAGATTGGGTGTGGGGGTGGGGTGGAAGTAAGAGGAGATGGGGAGAGAGAAGTGAGAAGGGGAGGATGGGGAGAGCCTGGGGCAATGGGACTGCTGGGATGGAGGAAGGGTAGTTATGGCAGCAGGGAAGTAGATATCTTAATTAAGGGAGCCATTTTAGGGCTGGCAGGAGACTTGACTCTAGAGGGGTTCCCAGGTGTCCAAGGTGATGTCCCCAGTTTGTTCCTTGGGCAGCTGAGTAGAGGGTGCCTGAACTGGCCCTATCCTATAGGCACACTGATGAATATCTTGCATATCACCATAGAACCTTCATCTGGCGATGGATGGAGATAGAGACAGAGACACACTTTGGAGCACTGGACTGAGCTCCCAAGATCCAAATGAGGAGCAGAAGGAGTGAGAACATGAGCAAGGCATTCAGGACCGCGAGGGGTGGGCCCACCCACTGAGAAGGCTGGGCTGATCTAATGGGAGCTCACCAAGGCCAGCTGGACTGGGACTGATAGAGCCTGTGATCAACCCGGACTCTCTGAAAGTGGCTGACAATGAGGGCTGACTGAGAAGCCAAGGACAATGGCACTGGGTTTTGATTCTACTGCATGTACTGGCTGTGTGGGAGTCTAGTCTGTTTGGATGCTCACCTTGCTAGACCTGGATGAAGGGGGGAGAACCTTGAACTTCCCACAGGGCAGGGAACCCCGACTGTTCTTTGGACTGGAGAGGGAAGGGGGAGAAGGAGGGGGAAAGGGGAGGGAAATGGGAGGAGGTGGAAATTTTTAATAATAATTAAAAAACATAATTAAGAGGAACCCATGAATTGGAAAAGCTTCTTTTGTGGAAACATTTTCTTTCACCTCATGCCTACAAGATGAAGGAGATCGCAAAACAGAGATAGATTGGGTAAGGTAAAGGAACGCAAGCTACACTAGTGCGTCAGGATGTGCTGGTGGCTGTGGCCTGAAAATGGCAATGCAGATACAGTGTGAACATTTAAGAACTACATAAGGCAGTGCTGTCCATGTTACTTTCTGGTTGTTCTAATACAAATATATTGTGTCCAGATGAGGAAAGGAAGGAATTTCTGGTGTATACCCTGCATACATTTTTTTTTTTTTGGTTGATTTTGAATTTAGGGTGCTTTCACAGTTGTCCTGGGGAATTTCTTCTTTTTCTACCTTAAAAAAAAAATCCTACTCCCCCTGCCAGGGGTCCACAAACAGACCAGACTACAGAACTGTCACCCACATGCAGAGGGCTTAGTTGGGTCCCATGCAGACTTCCCAGCTGTTGGTGTTGAGTTCGTGAGCTCCCACCAGTTCCGGTCATCTGTCTCTGTGGGTTTTCTGCTCATGCTGGCTTTTCAGAGCCCTTTCCATATTGTAGGATGCCTTGATTAGCCTAGATGCATGGGAGAGGGCCTTGGCCCAGCCTTAACAGAATGTGCCAGGCTTTATTGACTCTCCATGGGGGAGGGGCTTACCTTTTCTGAGGAGTGGATGGGGGCTTGGTTGGGGAAAGCTGGAGAAGGTGAGGGAGTGGAAACTGTTGATGGTATGTAAAATGAATAAAAAAAATTAAAAAAGTCGTACTCCCCTATGTTCAGTGCCCTTTAGTTTTTGCCCTTCTGTGATGCCTCTGCTGCATAGGTTTTATTGTAGCCATTGTTAATTTTCAGTACTTGTATGGATCTATTCACCAATTTCTGCTATGGAATTCAGTGGTGCTGCTTTTCAAGGTCCCACCAGAAGGAAAAAAAAAAGAAAAAAGGAAGCATATGGTGACAAATGCGACAAAATCCATATTATTAAGGAAGTGAGTGTTCTACAGAAGCCCCTGGGCATTTCTCAGTTGAGAGGCCTTTGACACCTTCCATCTGCTATTTCCCGTGTGTCAGAAGCAATGGTCTTATTAGAGACAATGAGGTTCCATTTCCTACTCTGCACCTCATCTTCATCTATTTTCAGGTTTGCCTCCTGGTGTGATTCCAGAAAGTGGTAAGGTGCTGGATGGTGAGTAAATCCAAACAAGAAAAAGGAAAAGAGTAAAAGCTTTTATAACTAGGAGATGAAAGAAAATCTTTACCCTTTGGGCTATTTCTTCTCACTTCAGAGGAATCACCTGGGCCTCTCAAATCATCAGACACAACCACAGCATGTAGCAGAGCCATTAGGAATGCATCCCCTGTTACTGAGGGTATTGGTAATGTCTGTGTTTGCAAAGCTCTGTGGATGGCTAGACATTGCAAACAATGCCAGAAAAGCACAATTCTTGAATTTCTAGAATGTGACAGAATTATTTATCATTTATTGATTTTTATTATAGAATATAGGCAATTTAGACCTTTTACACAAAGGTCTGGAGTCACTGAGACATTTCTCCAGAACTATCAATATCTTTCCTTTATGAGCCTATAGTCATATAGGTGTTGGGGACCAGCTTCAACAAAAATACATCCTGTCATGGAAGTAGGCATGGGTATTTAAAAATATAGTAAAGAATATGAAGACACAAATAAAAACAATAAAATAGAGACAGACTAGTATTGGGAGAAAATTCTAGTGAGTACCGAAATACTCACTCTGTCCATTTCATTTCCAATTGCTTAAATACTATCCCTGACCCCAAAGGTAGGAGTAAGATAAAGGACTGCAGTAACATGATACAAGGAAATGAACATGCCAATTGAAGGTTGCAGGCTACATTCATAGTTTTTTTTTTTATTATTCTTTTTTAATTAAAATTTCCAACTGCTCCCCGTTTCCCATTTCCCTCCCCTCCTCCCACACATTGCCCCCTCCCCCCACTCCCCTCCCCCATCCCCACTCCTCTTCTCCTCCCCCCAGTCCATTCCCCCTCCCTCTCTATACTGAAAAGCAGTCCAAATTCCCTGCCCTACAGGAAGACCAAGGTCCTCCCACTTCCATCCAGGCCCAGGAAGGTGAGCATCAAAACAGGCTAAGCTCCCACAAAGCCAGTTCATGTATTAGGATCGAAACCTAGTGCCATTGTCCTTGGCTTCTCATCAGCCTTCATTGTCCGCCATGTTCAGAGAGTCCAGTTTCAACCCATGCTTATTCAGTCCCAGTCCAGCTGGCCTTGAAGAGCTCCCAATAGATCAGTTCCACTGTCACAGTGGGTGGGTGCACGCCTCGTGGTCCTGATTTCCTTGCTCATGTTCTCCCTCCTTTTGCTCCTCATTTGGACCTTAAGAGCTCAGACCATTGCTCCAATTTGGGTCTCTGTCTCTCTCTCGATCTATCGCCAGTTGAAAGTTCCTGTGCCTTTCTCCTTGGCCTCTCGTCAGCTCTCATTGTCCGCCACATTCCGAGAGTCCGGTTTTATCCCATGTTTTTTCAGTAGCAGTCCAGCTGACGCTACATTCATAGTTAAACATTCTGTTGCTAGAACAAAACAAGTCATACTCACACCCTAGACCAAAACATTCTGTAGGCAAAACACTCCCTGTGTGGAATCCATAGTTATCTCCTTAAGGAAACAGGAACATAGTTGGATCCTTAGACTTTTGTTTGAGGTAGGTATGGACCTACTTCTCTAGTCCTGAAGTACAAGGTCTGGCTACTAGCCACACCTGTTGATGACAACCTTGAGTGAGCAGAACTGTCCGCTCTATTTCTAAGTGGGAGCTTTGTTTGAGGTAGAAGCACAATCACCTTGGAGGAACTAGAGGTAAGTTCCAACTCTCTGACCCTGGGCCAATGTGGAAATAGGCTCACATTTTTGGGCTTCCACATATAGGAAGCAACATTTGTTTTTGATTTTTCTCCTTAATAATTTCTCCATTGTCTATAAGTGCTAACATACACATAGGAACTTCAGCCCACAACCTAGCTGCAAAGCGTATAAGCTAAGCTCAAATCTGTGGTTTATATGTCTGTATTCAACTCATAACATCTCTTTAGGGTCAATGAGTAAATTGACTTTCCCTCTAGACCTCAGAGTAAGAATAAATATATCTATCATCTCTCTCTCTCTCCATCTACCTACCTATCTATCTTCTAAGTATCTATCATCTTTCTATCTGAAACTGGAGCCATATCAACTGTCATACTTCTGTGTGGGTCTGGAGGATAAAGTTGCAATTTGAAATGCAAAAGAACAAAGCTGAATGTGGTTTATAACCTTTAATCCCAGTACTGGGTAGACAATTCACACTTACATAGAAGGCTGACACAAACGCGTTGCTTGAGCTTAGAAGTCACACCAATCTGGTTGATGTAACGAAAGATTGTCTAAAAAACAAAAGCTAAAAATCAACAAAGACAGAATAGTAGATGAATAATTTTAAAAGAAGAACAATGTAAATAGATAGGAGATTGAGAGATAATGATTTGTTTTTGTCTAGGACTCCAGCTGTACCTCAAAAGTAGTTACATTTTTCTGTAAAAAGATGTAGTAATAACAGTCTTATAATTCAGTTCCACATGACCTAGAATGTACAAATTAATATGCCAGTGGGTTAGTGTGCTCATCTTGTTTATGTCTGGATGATGTGATTACTAATGATTTTAGGGTTATTTTTATATTCTGTTTTACTCTTTTTTGTCTCTCCTTGTGAGACAGTCTTGCTATATAGTATAATCCCTTTTGGCCTAGTCTCTCCTATATACTTTAAGCTATAGTCCTCAAATCTGTTGTACCCATTCTACGTTAGCCTTTTCAGTAAATTGATAATTGGCACGTACCACAAATCCTGAAGAATAACATTACATTTTCTTTCCAGAAATGACATACATTACTTTGATTTATAAATTTCTGTATTAATTTGTCCATAGTAAGGCATATCTGTAATCCTAATAATTTGAAGGTGGGGGCAGGAGTATAAGGAATTCAGTCATTTTACATAGGAAATCTGAGTCTAGACTGAGCTAAAGAGACTGTTTTTTTAAAAAAAAAAAACATAAATTGTCTTGATTCATTTTATAAATCTGTAAAATAAACACCATTAATGAATACATTTCCCCAGTCATAAAAAATAGGAATTAGTTAAGATTAATTGAATTAGAGTTCATAAAACATTAGCTCACATAGATACAATAGAAGATTTAACAAAGCAATCCTCTAAGAATTCCAATAGCAAAGCAAGTTTAGGGGTTTATCAAAACTACTCTCAGTTTTAATAGTTCTCTAGAGGAGCTAATAGAACGTATTGAAAATTCGTGCTCATGGTTATGAAATACAACAGGAACTGAGTTATTAATTACAAAAGGGGAATCATACAAATAAAAACTAATCCTGGAAAGATCCTGTTTGGTAAAGTCTGGGAGGGTTCCTAGTATGATTCTTCAGTTGTCTTCTGAATGAATAAGTTGTTCTCCTGACTCTGAGAGTAACAATAGAGAGTACTGAAAACAAGAGAAATTTGCTCAGCTTCAGTTTTAGTGCCCAGAATTTCTAAGGAATCTTTACAATACATCATAATTAATTGATTTGTTTGCCTTTGTATTTTATTTAACTTATGGCATATTAGTCAGCTAGTGCATCAAGGAGAAAATATCACAGACTTGAGACATGACCAACAGAAAAGTATTTCTCACAATTGTAGAACCTGAGTTATTTAACATCAAAAATCTACTGGAATAGATTTCATTCTGGGTACTCTTTTCTTATTTGTAGACAGCCATCATCTGGCATCTTGACCGCACATGCATGTGCACACAGACACACACACACTCACACGTACACATGAACACAAACACACTCACACACAAATGAGTAGAGAGAGATTCTTTTTATAGATGTTAATCTCTAAACCTCACAGATTCATCTATACCCTAATAAACTCCAGGAATACTTATTTCCTAACATAATACATTAAGTGTTAAGATTCAGCATGAATTTTCTTTTTGAGTACACACAAATATAGAACTTATAACATGAATCCAACTGAGACCTTCTGATGTAAAATTCCCATCGTAAACCATGGTTGGTTTTTTCTGTGATGGCTGATTTTATTTTGTTATAGTCCCTACCTTAACAGATATTTTGCGAGTAGAGACAAAAATTTCTTCCTAGATATTAGGGGAAAAGACAGAACTTTCTTTTTTGAGGCCAAGGTCAAATTCTTCAACACACACACACGCACACACACACACGCACATATACATATATGTAATAAGTAGTTTTTCATCATTACTTGTCTCTGATATAGGTTCTTCTATGTCTACAGCCAATCATAAAGCTTTTATACTCATTATCAATTATAAAAGTAAAAGATCTTATTTTAAATATTAAAGTCTAGAAATAGAATTCTATGTCTAGCAGAATTTAAGTCAAGATACGTATCTTAAATGCACAATAACACTTTCTCCATTCCTTTCCCCACACTACAGCTGTGTGATGTGTCCTTCCAAGTGAAGAATGGTAGAGCTTTCCTCTCCCTTTCCTCCTTTTCCTCCCTCTCAAACTTTAAAGGTATTGTAGCGATACAGCCAAGAAACTGACAAATACATTATCATTAATGCAGCTATAAATAGCTTCTAGGAAAATGACAACAATGCTTGTAGAATTAGAGGGCTTAGACTTCATAATCTCTTAGAAAAACAGATTTCACAAATGTTTATAGATAATGATATAGTCACATGGGCTGTGGAATTCTTCAGAGAAAAAATTATAATAAGATTGAGAAAGATATTAAAAATAATTCATTTTAGAATGGAAGAAAAATATTTTCAGACCCTTTGCATTTTCCTTCTCTCTCAAACCTCCATGGTGAGGTATTAAAAGAGATTCCTTAGATTGACAATTTTCCTATGAAGAAAAAAGGGAAAAGAGAGGAAAATGAGAATCAAAGTTTGTCAGAGTCTTAACTGTGAACTCTTCCCTTTGATCCACTCAAAGTTTTTTATTAGACTCACCTGCCAGGGGTTTTCTTGCTGTGGGAGCTCCTTCCGATCCTTCAGCCAATAGCCTTTAAGATACCAGCCCACTTGGACGTGGTCTCTTATACTATAAATGCAGCTGTAATGCCTGTGCTTGTTCTCTTGCTTCCAGCTCTAACTTCAGCTGCTAGACTCTGCTCCTGTTCCCCATTCGTGCAGAGGATTGTTGTCTAAGACAATTTGTGAGTCTCCGTAAATAAATAACTCTTTATTATACATAATTTTAAACTAGTATGGGATTATTTTGTTCTTCCGCAAGCATTTTCTTTTTAACACCAGCCTGAGAAGACCAGAAGAGGGTATTATTTCTTTTAAATGGGTCAACATTATCTCAAAGTAAAGCAATAAAGATTGGGAAAATACTAATCTAAGACCAAGACAGAAAAGAAGTTATTAATTAAAACAGAAAAAAGGAGCATAGTCTTTTTTGTAATTGAAGTTAATAGCTCAAAATTGACTTTAATAAGTATAAGCAATTTTGCACAATCCCAATGTCATACTTAAATAGTGAAAAAACATACAAATGCAGCAGATTCCAAAGAAGTACAGAAAAGGGCGGAGGTAAAAATACTTCATTGAAACATAATAAAACCACAGGAAAAAAAACAGCAAGAAGAAAAATGCACAAAAAGAAACATATCAGAGATAAAACTATCAACAATTCACAAAATAAGTCAGGACTAATAATTACTAAGTAAATATGGATTAAGTTCACAAATAAATAGATACAAAATGGCTATGCAGATTAAGAAAAATCCAAGATCCTGGACATAGAGGTGGCTCAATAGGGAAAGGAACTTACTACCAAGACTAACTACCTGAGTTCATGAGACCCACATGATGAAGCAGAGACTCAAACACTGTAGCTGTCCTCTGAGCTTCGTATACATACCATCACAACATACTCTCTGCATATAAGTAAATAAGAATTATAAAAAAATTAAAAATCCAAGATCCAACTGTGTGCTGCCTTTGGGAGACTATCATTAGATTTAAGTATAGAAACAAACTAAATGTGAAAAGATATATAGATACATTCTGTAAAAAGGGCAACCAAAGAAATAAAAGGAAGCTGCAATTGCAATTGGACTCCCTGCAAAAAAGTCTTGCAATAAAATTTGGCAAGAAAGAAGGCCATCATGTAATGATAAAAGGCCAGTTAGCCAAGAACATATAATTGTTTTAATGCAGTTATATGCATCCAAGAATACAGCATTAAATATGGAAACAAACATTGACAGGCTTGATGAGAAAAAAGAGACAGCAAAGCAATAATCATAAGGGATGTTAATACTTTACTTGTGATTATAAGCATATCACCCAGACAGAAAAATAAGAACTGGAGCTATATTGCAGACCAAATAATCTTAACAAATATATAAAAAATATTCTTCAGAAAGGTATTAGAATGCATACTCTTCCCAAAAGATGTGGAACATGGTCTCTAGGACAGTGAAAATGCAAGCTCACACAATAAATATTTACAAATTTAAGATGTAATTGGCTCTAAATATATGCTCTCACTTAAGTGTAATGTGACTAGAAAGTTATAACTAAATAAAAGTTAAAGTAGTAAAAAAATAAATATGTCAACATTAAAGTTTCATTGAACAAACTTGGTCAGTAAATATTTCAAAAAAAGGAATAAACATTCTGGACTAATGAAAATTAAAATGGAATATACTCAACCATGATACAAAAACAATACTAGGAGAGAACTTTGAAGCAATAAATAACTATGCTCAAGAGAATAAAAATATCTAAAAAAATGTATTAATAACTTGCAAAGATTGGGAAAATACTAATCTAAGACCAAGACAGAAAAGAAGTTATTAATTAAAACAGAAAAAGGAAAAACAGCTGACAGTAAACAATGGAAAAGATTAAATATTGACTTTTATTAAGATGAACAAAATTGGTAAATTTTTAGTCAGACTAAGAAAAAAAGATGAGAAAGCAAATAAATAACCAGAAATGAAAGCTGAAACATTACAAATTTTGCCTCAAAATATCAAAGATCAAAAATCATACTGCTTAGAAAAAATGTATCAATTCTAGCATCATACAACTTAACCAAAGCTGAATCAAAGAAGTGGAAAGCAGCACACAACATACCAAGACTGAAACAAAAAATGGGAACAAAGAAGTAAACAGAATGAAACAGTCATTAACCACTCCAGCATGGAAAACCCTAAGATTTGAAGCTGCAGAAGTGAATCCTGCTTTATATTTAAAGAAGAATTAAGATAACCCTTTTAAACTTTTCTTCATGCATATGAAGGGCTAACACTTCCAAGTTACTATTTATTGATAGATTATTCTGAAAATAGATTCTTTATTCATATAGTATATTCTGATTACAGTCCTCTCTCCATCGTCTCCTTCCAGATCCTCCCCACTTCCCCACCCATCCAACTCCAAGGAATATTTCTCTCTCTTTAGAAAAAAAAGGTAAATACAAAACAAAGAAATCATAATAGAAAACATAGAAGAGGAAGAAGAAGAAGAGGGAGAGGGGGAGAGAGAAAAGGGCAGAGAAAGAAGAAGAATAAAAGAAAAAGTGGAAAAAAACATACACAAGCAGACCACAAGCACACACAAAAACCACATAAAGACACAAAACTGGAAACCATAGCATAAGTCAAAGATCACTGAGGTGGGGGAAAAAAGCCAGGTTATGAGTGCTGTCTCCCAATTACACAATCCAAAGACAACACAAAGAAAGAAAAGCAAGGTCAATATCTTGACTAAACATATATAGAAAAATTCTCAATGCTAGTTAACACGCTAAATTTAACTATACATAGAAGGCTCATATAACCAAGATGGATTTATCTTGAGATACATAGATGGTTCAGGTCACATGATTCAATGCTTGTATGGATACATACAAAATATTCTACCAAAGGAAAAACAACACAACAAAAAGAAGGCAAAAGAGAAGTTTTGGGTAAAAGTATATATAAGTATATTATGCATGAAAAGCTTAGGTTAGCTTTATGCTCACTGGAAGATACCAGAGCACCCCCATACTGACAGAAGGCACCCCAGCACCACCCTGGCCCATGGCCCAGGGGCATGTGCTAGGAAGAGAGACAGAACTGCAGCTCTGATGGTGGTGACAGGCGAGAGAGAGAGAGAGAGAGAGAGAGAGAGAGAGAGAGAGAGAGAGAGGGTTGAGAGCGAAATACTGTCATCGCCAAGCAGAAAAGGCAGGGTGATGTACAACAGTGTATGCCGATGCAGACTCAGCCTCAAAACCTGCTTCCTGCCAGGTGCCCCTGGCTTGGGAAATGATGGGGGTGGGCCCAAGATGAGGAAAGGTTCACTTTCTGGATTGGATCTCCTTGAAGGATCACCATCATCCACAGCATCATCACAGACCATGGTGGTTTCCATGCTGTTCCTCCAGACCTCTATGAAGTCTGAGATTCATGTGAACTTATGCAGTTTGTGCAAACGCCTGATGCCTTGGAGATGTGTTTGGGCTTTGCTGCCTTCGGGAGCCATGTTGGTGTGAAATGTTGTTAAGGCTCGTGCCCCGTGGATCCTCTGAAGGCCATAGTGGATCAGTGGTCCCGATGTCTGTAAGTCGTGTTACCACCAAAAAACTCACTGGATGCCCAGGGTCGGAGGCTGATGCCTAAAGCCATGTTGATCATGTGCTCAGGAGAGCTGGTCCTTTTCCTTGCAGGAGTGCTGGCCCTGCTTTTTGGTAATAAGTGCAAGGCAGAACCAATGGTGCCTTGAGGGTATGGGAGATTTGGCCTTGTCCCTCACTGGCCCCCAGTTCTGCTGTGCAGATAGTGGTGTGGGTGCAGGATAGCTATCCTTGTTTCTCTCCAGTTGGGGGAGGGGATGTGCTCCAGTGACTTTTTTTTTCAGAAGGGAGGTCACGGGTAAAGGGGGACAAACGTGGAAAGACTGGGAGATAAGTGTGATCTGGGCACATGTTGTGAGATTCCCCCCCCCAAAAAAAAATCAACGAAAAAAAATAATTTAGAAACAAACAAACAAACAAAAAATCACATTCAATGGACAAACAAGATTATATGTTTTCCTTTTTATAAGATCTAAAAGAAGACATAAATACTTCCTTTTCTGTTCAACAAACTCCCACAAGTCCTAGCCGGTACAGTTAGACAGGGAAGAGAAATAAATTACATATACACATCTGGAGGAAAGTGTAAAATTGTTTCTGTCCACTGACTATAAAAAAATTTCTTAGACCCCCCAAAAGTTTTAGAACTCAATGATCTTAAAATTTCATGACACAGATTGCCATTCATATATTTGTATATTTTTATATAACAATAGGAATTATCAAAAAAGGAGATTAAGAAAATTATCTTATTCAGAGTAATATCAGTAACAAAATACAGAGAAAAAAGTTTATCAAAGGAAGCAAAGCCATAAATATTGAAAACTACAAAACTCTGAGCAAACAAATTAAAAGACAAAAATAAATGGAAACACATTTTGTCTTCATCTGGTGAAACTTATTAAAATGTTCCTATCACTATTGACACTGACGAAATGACTCAGAATATTTTCTATCAAAATTTAATGTCATTTTTTACAGAAGAATAAAAAATTCTAAAATTCATATTGAAGCACAAAAACCCTAAATTCCCTAAATATTTTGAAAAAGAAGAACAAAGCTTGAGGCACCATACTTCTTGATTTTATAATATGTTACAAAGTTGCAGTAATTAAAACCCAAGCTATTGTCACCAAACAAAGACCAGAAATCTAGAAACGAATTAGAATAGCTTATACTGATTATATATTTAATAGATTCCAGACACTCCTACTAGATAAACCTATGAGCATATATGTGAGGAAGGTTTTACATTGCATAAAGTTAGAAATGTCCACTCTAACTGTGGATAACAGAGTTCTGTGGTTGGGGTGCTGGATGAAAAGTAGAGGTGAGCTGAACTTTCTGTTTGCTAACTGTAGATACAATGTGATGAGTTGGGTCAAGCATCCACTGCAATGATAGTTCCTTCAAACTGTAATTCCAAAGAAACCAGTCCTTCCTTAGTTTGATGTGTCATAGCAATGAGAAAAATTGCCAACCCACAAATCCACGCTAACTAAAGGCAACACTTCTATGAATACACCATTAAAAAAGAACAGTCTCATTAATAAACACTTGCAAAAAATAAAATTGGACTTCTGTCTTACACAGGAAATATTAACAAGCTAAAATTGAAATTAACTTTTAAAACTTCCAAAATCATAACACAAACCAGAGAAAACACAGGTATATATCTTCTTAACAATGGCATCAGAAATGACTTCTTAGATCAAAATTCAAAAGCATTGAAAGAGAAAAACAACATCAGAAAAATGAAAGAAAACAAGGATGGAAGTTAAAAAGAAGGAAGGAAAAAGGAAAGATAGGAAGAAAGAAAGATGTGAATAAAGAAAAAAAGGAAGAAAGAAAGAACGAACATAGAACTGCCATATGAGAATATCTCTTCATTTCTTAGTAGATATATCTAAGAGACCTGAAACCAAGATATTGAAGCAATTGCCCTTCCAAAGTCTGGTAGAATTATAATCTAGGAAGCATCCTAATGTATGCATGGATAATTAAAATATACATACACACTATTAATGTTATAATTCTTTTCTAAAAGAAGAAAATATTGTTATTAGAACGAACACAGAAGGAATACAATAAATAATTCAGGCAAAAGACAAATATCACATGATCTAATTATATGATATACTTAAAACTAAAACAGAGAGTAGGATAACTTTTTCTAGAAATGAAGGAGGGAAAAAAATCAAGAGTAGATGTTTTTGTCCACAAAGAATGAATAAACGATGGAGATTTACTGTGTAGCACAATGCACATCCTTTAAACTACAACACTGTAATTGCACATTGTGGGACATACCAATGATTCCCAGCACTCAGGGAATAGACAGAAACGTTAAAATAAACCTGACTTACAGGTGAACTGCAGGTCAGACTTGCCTGCACAGTAAGATTTTGTCTCAGACCAACAACAACAACACTCAACTGGATTCTTAAAAAATATTCTATTAGGGTATGTTGACAGAGGCTTCTGTCCCATGAGCTCTGGTAGTTGTTAAGTCCCAAAGAAATACACAGAGGTCTACTACATTAATTATTGTAATGGCATAAATGAATGCAGACAGATTATAAAATTATATACAGCTTTAATGGGGAAATAGACTTACAGGACCACAGGTTCCCGTGGAGAACAGGAAAGCAGAAAAAGGGGCTGCTGGGATCATGCCCGGCACATTTATCAGTAAACATTAGCCCGAGGTGAACACGCCCCCTAATGGGTGGGGCTTATCCCTACAAATTATAAACTGGTTGGCCCAGTAGCTCATGCTTCTTATTAACTCTTATAATTTATATTAGCCCATAATTCTTGTCTGTGTTAGTCAGGTGGCTTGGTACCTTTTTCAGCGAGGCAGTTACATCTTACTTGCTCTGTGTCTGGCTTCCTCTATTTCTGGGTGATGACTGTGGACTGAAACTTCCCTCTTCCCAGAATTCTCATTGCCCTGCCTTTACTTCCTGCTTGGTTGCCCCACCTATACTTCCTACCTGGCTACTGGCCAATCATCATTTATTTAAAATGCAAGTGACAGGGTACAGACAATTGTCCCACAGCAAGGGTAGATCTTATACTCTTGTTTCTTAATAAAGATTAGTAATAATATTATACAAACTGAGGAATTTGGGAGAATGGATAAGACTTCTCACTTATGCTTGTCAGTCAGGAGAGGGTGTACTTTTGTCTATCACCCCCTCTTCTCTTCCTTCCTTCTTCCACACCATATTTTAATGCCCAACCTTCAAAAATGTCTAATACTGAGCCCTAAACATATCCAATTTCATAACTAGAGAGCCCCAGCTTCTTTAAATCCCAACGGCTTTCCTGTCAAGTTAGAAGAAACACTGATTTACATGAATGGATGAAGTCTTCACCGTCTCAGATTCCTGTTCTAATTAGTTTCAGAAGAACAGATTCATGTTATGTCTATTTCTATTTCTTTCCTCATCTGTGACAGGGGAATGAGTCATTAGAATTTTAATGTCTGCATTAAATGCCAGCAGTGGTCTGTTGTTATGCTTTAACTACTGAAAAACTCTGGATTCAGAATGACTAATTCATTCCACCTTTCATTGTAAAAAAACAGCAACGGGCTGCTCATCAAACAGTAAAGCATGGGAAAGGTCAATGGAGTACAAAATCATCTGTCTATCATTGGATGGTGACAGAATTAGAAGGCCTACTTTTGTGACTATGATTGAAATTGGAACATGGAATGTCACCCTGTGAATCCTCTGGATTGACAATGAATGTAGCTGGAGCAGAAATGGGGAAGAATTAACCAAGAAAGTTCTTCTTGCTGTTATTTTTTGATTATAAAAATTCTAAAAGACATTTTCTTTAGTCCCAGTAATGTTTCCAATAATAATGGATAGCTCAAGTAATAATGGGAATGGATAGAACCTTGTTGTAAACTCATCAGAATCAAAATAAATAAATAGATATTTAATAAATGATTTGGATAAACAATTAAATAGGAGTCAAGTTCTATTCTTGAAGCAATTCATATGAAGTTAATCCTTCCAATTTAATCTTAGGTTTTTACTCCTTAAATTTAAACATGATTATTTTGACTTTATATGGAATCATAAGATTCCATTACTGATTTAAAGATATCTCTATTTCATTTATTATTAGGCTTATTTATTATTATCTGTTAATCTTGTTTATTTAAAGTTTATTTTCAGTTTATAAACCAACCCCAGTTCTCCCTCCCTCCCTCCCCCCCATCTTTCCCCTTTCACCCCCCCACAATCTAATACTCAGAGGAATAAGGCCTCCCTTGAGAAATCAATATAGACTGGTACACCAAGATGAAGCAGGACCAGGTCTCCCCTCCCCCCATATCAAAGCTGAACAAGGTATCCCACCACAGTGAATAGACTACAAAAAGCCAGTTCATGCACCTGGAATGAGTCCTGGCACACTCCCTGCCAGACCCACTCCACCTCCAACAGATGAAGCCACATTAATTGTCAACCACTAGTTCAGTCTCATGCATGTTCCCTAGCTGTCAGTCCATAGTCTGTGAGCTCCCACTCTCTTGGATCAACTGTCACTGTGGTTTTCCCCATCATGATCTTGATGCCCCTTTCTCTGAACTCCAGAAGCTCAGCTCAGTGCCTGGCTGTGCGTCACTGCATCTGCTTCCGTCAGTTACTAGATGTAGGTACTATGATGACAATTAGGATAGCCACTAATCTGATTACAGGGGTGTCCAGGTACCCTCTCCACTATTGCTTAGAGTCTTAGCTGGGGTCTTCCTTGTAGATTCCTGGGAATTTTCTTAGAATCAGGTTTCTCCCTAGCCCCATAATAGCTTTCCTTATAAAGATATCTCTTCTATGACTGTCCCTATCCGTCTCTCCCGCAACTTGGCCTTGATCCCTCATGTTCCCATCCCCCATCCCTTCCTTTTTAACCGTACTCCAAGTTTACCCAAGAGATCTTGACTATTCCCCCTTCCTGGGGCCCTCCATATCTGCTCCCTCTTAGGCTCCTCCTATTTTAGCTACCTTCTCTGGGGTTTGTATTTGCAGCCTGGTTGTCCTTTGCTTTATGTCTAATATCTACTTATGAATGAGTACATACTGTGTTAGTCTTTCTGAGTCTGGGTTACTTCACTCAAGATATATATATATTTTCTAATTCCATCCATTTGCCGGCAATTCTCAAGATTTCACTCTTTTTTTACTGTTGAGCATTACACCATCCACATTTTCTCTATCCATTTTTCAGATGAGGAGCATCTAGATTATTTCATGTTCTGACTAATACAAATAATGCTACTATGAACATAGGCGAGCAAATATCCTTGTGATATGTGTCTGTATCCTTTGAGTATATACCATGAATGGTATTGCTGGGCCTTGAGGTAGATTGATTCCTAATTTTCTGAGAAATTACCTTACTGTTTTCCAAAGTGGCTGTACAAGTTTGTACTCCCACCATCAATGCAGGAGTGGTTCCCTTACTCTGCAGCCTCTCTAGCATAAGCTGCCATAAGTGTTTTTAATCTTAGTCATTCTGATAGGTATAATATGGTATCCCAGAATTGTTTTGATTTGCATTTCCTTGATCATAACTCCAGTTACACTGAACCTAATAGAAGAAAAAGTGGGAAGTAGCCTAGAATGCATTTGCACAGGAGAGCACTTCCTAAATATAACACCAGTAGCACAGACACTGAGAGTAACAATTAATAAATAGGACCTCCTGACACTGAGAAGCTTCTGTAAGGCAAAAGACATGGTCAGTAAAAAACAAAAAACAGGCTACAGAATGAGAAAAGATCTTCAACAACCCCACATCTGACAGAGAGCTTATCTCCAAAATATATAAAGAACTCAAAAAACTAGACACAAAAATACCAAATAACCCAGTCCAAATATGAGGTACAGAGTTAAACAGAGAATTCTCAACAGAAAAAAAAACTCAAATGACTGAAAGACCTTTAGGGGATGTGGGATTCCCCTCTATATGCTGTGAATACCATTTGTTAATAAAGAAACTATCTTGGGTCTGCACAGGAGATAGAGGTAGGCAGGGAAAACTAAACTGAATGCTGGGAGAGAGGAGGAGGAGCAAGGGAGAAGCCATGTTGCCCTGCCACAGACAGACACCAGAACTTTATTCAGTAAGCCACAGCTATGTGGTAATACACAGATTAATAGAAATTGGTTAAATTAAGATGTAAGAGTTATCCAGTAAGAAGCTAGAGCTAATTGAAGAAAACTGATTTTCTCTTTCCCAGCAGGTATTAACTGCAATTAGCTTCTTGGCTAAGAGTGGGGCTTGTATCTGCTTTGGACTTGTGTAGGTCTGGGGTATGCTCTTAGCATCTGTGAGTTCGTATTTGTTATCAGTCAGGATGTGTCTGGAATATGCAGTTTTCAAGGAGTCATCCACCACCTCTGACCCTTACCGTCTTTCCCTCTGCTCTTTCACATAGATTCCCTGAACCTTGAGGAGAGTGTATATTTGAAGGAGGTTGTGATGTACTCATATTGTCCTTCTGTCTTTTATATTTCAACCATGAGCTGGGTGGTTTGTTCCTCCATATGCTTCTTCCATGATGAACTCCCTGGCCACAGTGCCAAAACAAATGAGTCCAAACAATGACGTTATAGAACCCCTAAAATTGTGAACTGAAATTATCTATAAATTGATTATCTCAGGTATATTATAATAGCAGAAATCTAGTACGATCATCTTTGTTGGTACAGTTCTTTCATGGTAAATTTTCTAGTTCACTAAGAATGAAAATTAATCATGAAATAAACAATCCATACCTTGCTTGAATTTTCTAAGGTCTCTTAGTTAGGCAACCTTGAAGAAATCTTTTTCCTAGAGAACTGAGTACCTACTAAGTTCACAGCAATGATCATCTTACTTGAGAAAGAAGTAACAGAAATTAACTATTAATTATTTTGAAATTCATCCTAATTGTGATTACAATATATGGTGACAAATGTATGTATTATTTCATTTTTGGAGGGTAAGACATCCATGGACATCATCCATGAGAGCAGGACCCCTTTCTTTAACATCTCCTCAGCTGAATAATCATTCCTGAATATTGGAATGTAGGAGGTGATGGGAGGAGCAGAATAATCTATAGGCATTTGTAAACATGACCTTTTGATATTTTTAAATTCAACTATACTTTTATATGTTATCATATAACATATGATAGATAGTATTATAGGCAGGGAATTGAAAGTAAGGTGGAATGAACTGTACCACTTTTAGAATCAGCAACTCATCTTTGTGTTGTCTCTGGTTATTATTAATCTGTATAATTGCCTGTTTTGTATGTTTAATGTGTAAGTCGAGAAGAAATCATCAGTCGTCATTACTGTTTAGTCTGGGAAAGGCACATCAATAGAACCTACACACCCTGTTGTGCCAGAGAAGTGAGATTTATCATGAAATCAATACAACTTTAATTTCCAGGTGTCTTCCCTACACAGGCACTTTCTAAAGCTTCCGAAGCAACTGTAACGAAATGTTTACAAGGAAATGTTCTGCACAAATTTTAAAATTAAAGCGCCAGTCTATGTTTGATCCTGTTCTCTGCTCTATCCCACTTCTATGAGTACTGACTGGCACTGGAACGTTTAAAGCAGGTGATATGAAGCCAAGGGAAGAATTGTTTCATTTTTATGGCATCTGTATATGAAAATCCCCTCATTCCTGAATGCAATTGAGCTAATTCTAGTCACCAAAAAAAGAAAATGATTCCTACAAACCATCCTACCGAACTCTTTAGTAGCTGATATCTTTGGTGTTAACTAATCCCTCTTGCTTTAAGGAGACTCGGAAATCCTCATCAAACTATCCTGGATAATAGCCACCAATGTTGCAAAATGCAGAGAAAGAACAAGTACTTCAAGAACAAAACTTTTACTTACACTCAACTTGTATAGATATATGTATATGTTAGAAAAAATTTATTATGTATCTATGTAGGCCACAATACTCTAAAATAAAACAATATAAGTTATACTATTTCCTGAAATCATACAGTCCCTTGTATAGAACTTATATTTAATTATAAGAAAGAATCAGCAATAATTATTTTTATAAATCTAAGTGGTTAAATGGGTATGTGCTTCTAGCCCTTCAAGTATTGTGAGTTATAATAATATTTTGGCACAGTTTCAGTCAGGATCCTTCCTAGTAAAGATCTCATGATTAGTAAAAAGCTTAAAAAGGGTCTCTTAAGAGATTAAAAAAGTTAGTTACCCCAAGCACCAAGTGGATATTCCTAATCAGTAACAACATAACAACAACAAAAATATTATTGCTATCAATGGCTTATGAGAATAATAATGTATATAAAACTGGCAACACATTGTATGAAAAGTTATAATGTAGGAAAGGTTGTTGATATCTATAAGGAAATAATTATTTGAATTCTGTTACACTTTGTGCTATTGGAAAAAATTGACTTTCATTTTTTTGACTTTCATTTTTTATAAGGTTCATCAATATTCAAAGGTCAGTGCCTTTGAAATAGCTTCAGAGATTTGTTAATGAAATCTCTTGTGTACGTTTAACAGTTTTCCAATAGAATATTTCAGAAATGAAAAATTTGCAGAAAATTGGTCAATAATCACTTTGCCCAAGGTAGAAGAACATAGTAGCTCTGAGTACATTTTATTACATGATTCTATGTGTCTGATTATAAAATGAAGCAAATAAAATGTCAAGATATTTGTCTTAATCACTTGCATTTAAAAATACTGATACATACTTTACGGGGTGGTTGGATCAATGAGGTTGCCTGTACAGATGATTCTCCTGTGATTGACAATGTCTTCCAAGCTTGGACAGTTCTACTTCTCAAATCACACTGCTCCCAAGAAAACTTCTTTTTGGCCCTCCTTTTATCACTCTTTGCTGAACTTTTAGATTACCTATTGCTTCACAAAGTCTCCTCACCAATTATGACATACTGCTATGTAAATTTGTTCCTTCTCCAAGCCTGATTTTGCCAATTAGCTTTTAATCTCCATCAGGACAGGATCCTGTCTTTTGGCTTTTTGCTACTGCTCACAGAAATATGTAAGTAATTAAGATTTAATGAAATTGAGTTTAATTTAATTTGAGATAGATTCCAATGGGCTTTTTCAATTAGATGCATAATACTCTTAACCATTAAAATATGCAGTTATATGAATATCAAACTTTTCTATTATATGAAGGGTGAGTTAAGATTTGTTTTATTTTATGATCTTTAGATATATTTAAAAAATCTACCTAAGATAACTGATTTTTTACTTATATTCAAATTCCTAATACAAAACAAAATATTTAAGTGTCTCGGCTACTTTTTCTATAAGACAAACACCATGTAGTTTTATATTCATGGGGAAAGAAAATCTTCAGATCATGGAGAAAAGATATACTGATAATTTTTAGAAATATGCCATACAAAAATATAGGTTATTCTTAGATCATATTGAGTTAATAAACATGATCTACACATACAAACCATTATTATTTTTATTAATAAACATATATGTTTTTAATTGTATGATGCATGCAAATACTTTATTAAAGACTAGATGATTCCACTACCAATAACAACAGGTTTGCCTGTATTATATTTTGTTATTTCAAAAATCTTCTGTTCCCAACTTATTCTTCAGTTAGACCCCAGGTAAAACACTTTACATTGTGAAAGGCAGCAAGGCAAAAATACCAGAGGAAGATCGTAAGAAATGACTGAAGAGGAAAAAAAAATACTAGGGGAAAATCCTAAGAAATGACTGAAGAGAAAAAAATACCAGGGGAAGATCCTAAGAAATGACGGAAGAAAAAAAAATACTAGGGGAAAATCTTAAGAAATTACTGATGTGAAAAAAAAATACCAGGAGAAAATCCTAAGACAGGACTGAAGAGGAAAACAAAACAAAACAAAACAAAAAACAGGGAAAGCTCTTAATAAATGACTGAAGAGGAAAAACTTCTAAAAACATTTCATCATTTTACCCAAACAAGTGGTTTGTGTTGTGTTATGTAAAAACCCTCTCCTTTTGCTTTTTATTTATTTCTTATCTTTTATTTTCTGAAGTGAAGAGCCAGATGTATTTCTAAACAACTTAGAAAATGTTAATTCCAAGAATCTTCTTGTTTCATTTTTGTTTCTGTAATAAAAATGACCAAAAGAACAGCAACAACAATAACAACAAAAATCAAAAACAAACCAAAAAACCTTTGTGTAATGGAGAGAAGTAATGAAAACATTTATATTACCTAACAGTTCCAGGTTACAGTCTACAAATGTAGGAAAACCAATGCAGGAATTTTAAATAGCTAGTCATATCACAACGACAGCCAAAAGCAGAGAAAAACAAATGCATATGTGCTTGCTTTTTTAATCAATATCTCCACTTATACAGTTCAAAGACCCAGCCTAGAGAATGGTACTGCTAGCAGTGAGCTGGGTCTTCACATTAATTATCAGTTAAAACAATCTCATACACACATATCCAAAAAGTCAACCCAGTAAGACAATTGCTCACTAAGATCTTCTTCTCAGGTAATGCTGTCAATTCAAGCTAGCCATCTCAATCTTCAGATCCTAGACAAAGACAATAACTTCTGAGTTTGTTATATATGATAATACAATGTTTTGAATTCAGAATGAGATAGGATTTGTCTGAGTCATTATAATTTTCACAGAACATGTAGCGGGTAAAACAAAACATGGCTACAAGTGTGTGTAGGCGTCTGTGTCTGTGTGTGTGTGCATTTCTATCTTCTATTCTCCATGTGCTTGTACCTTAATTTAAATATTTTAGGGCTAAGTAGTTTTATTTTACTAGTTTATGTTATTCTTTTTATTATTTTCCCTAAAACTTGATTCCCTATCTCATATATTTATATACAAAGTATTCTTGGAAATTCTAAGTTGGTTTCTGTTCTTTTGTTAATGTTTTCTGCAATTCAGTCTCTTTTTTTATCTTTAACATTTAACTTTATTTTCTTCAAAGTGAAATTTGACAAACATTTGCAAAACCTTCTGCTCAGGGAACATCTGGGTTCTGTTCTCGCTTACTCTCCCATCATAATTTGACTCTTCTCTTCAGCATTTACACAGACACACACACACACACACACACATACATACATACCCACACACACCCAACATATGTATATGTTTAAGTTTTTGTAGCTAGTTGTTTTATTTATCTAAAGCTAATTTTCTAAAAACATGAGATCATCTCATTTTTCTCTTCTATCCACATTCTGCTATAGTATGACCATTTGTGACCCTTAAACAGTATTCTAGGGAAATTCCCTTTTCTTCATCACTCTGACTATTAATATCAGTCTGGGTAGGAAATTTGAAGGTACATTTCTTTCCATTCAACAAAAAGGATCAGAATCAAACTTAATGTGCCTGGAGTAAGCACTAAGAAGGTATGTGAATCTGGTGGCCATACTACATTTCTTTCTTCTCTACCTGAGATTTTCCCTGCCAAGAATTGCAAGCAAAATTTAGGACACAAGGGTGGTGAGATTATTTGTATAATAATCTACAAAATTGATCTTACTGGGTACAGAACAACAGCCAATTAGTTAAAATCCCCTGAAATAAAAATAAAATGCATGTAAAAAAAAAAAAAAAAGACACACTGAGCCAGGTGGTGGTGGCGCACGCCTTTAATTCCAGCACTCGGAAGGCAGAGGCAGGCGGATCTCTGTGAGTTCGAGGCCAGCCTGGTCTAGAAGAGCTAGTTCCAGAACAGGAACCAAAATGCTATGGAGAAACCCTGTTCAAAAATCCAAAAGACACACTGAAAATTGAGACTTCAATGTACCTTAAGATTTATTTAACACAAACTATTAATGAGATGCAATGGTCTTTATTAGAAAAAACTTTCAATCTGAGATCAACTCACAGTGAATCTATTCATTTGATGAGTTCCTATGCAGGTAGAGTTTTCAGTTTTAGATTTAATATGAAAAACTATAGCTGCCCATCAATATATGTGGAGAGCGATTTAAAAATTCAAACAAATTGGATAAACTAAGTGTTAACTAGAAATGTGTTTTCAGAATTATAAATAGAATATTCCATTTAATTTTAAAACTATCGTTTTAATTGGGTTTATAATTAACGAGTACATGATGTAAATGTACTAATGAGATATTCACAGATGTTTTGTAGAAAGAGGTCAAATGCTACAGTATGCATGTGCACATATGTACATGTGTGTAGCTATAGAGTTATGCCTATGCATATGTTACGGAGAAAATTCTCATTATGCAGAATAATTAAATGTCACTTGTCATAAAAATTTTCCAAAGAGGTTACAGGTGACAGAAAACTGCAGGAAGCCAATTATCAGATGTTTCTTTATGTTACCCAGTTAGGCTCTCCCTTCTGTCCATAGAGAGATTTTGCAATTTACTCACTTTTTAAATTCCTTCTCATTGCAATGGGAAGATAATAATTTCTACTGAAATTTCCATGCTCTTTGTGCACCTATGTTTCAAGCAACAGAATGTTTTTAGCACTGACACCATAAGCCGTGGGATGTGTAGGCCAGTATTCATATTCGTCATTGTCCCTGTTATTTTGCATATTTTTCAATATTTTCACTTATTTAGTGAAATAAGTTGGTCATCAAATGTTAATGGTAAAAGAGAATTTTTGAATCTTTTGTCTCTATTTTTAAGTTAATTATCCATATTTTATCCTTTATTTTTGTACACTATGTTACATCTGTGATATATGTCTAACTTTGGCAATTAAAATCCAGAATTGTTATAATATGCAAGGGGGAATACACTCCAGAAGAAACCTTTACATTACTGATCATGAGCCAGCATTTCCATTTTTTAGTGAAATCATTATTTGGCCTCTGCAACAATTGTTTGGTCAAGTGTGTAATACAATAATATACAGCACATGAATTGCTCCTTAATGTAGCAATCTGGCTTAAAAGAATTGTCATGTCCCTGTGAGATGCTCTTAGAAGTCAGAGACCCAAGGTATGTATGGAATTCTAAAACTACATGCAAAAATCTAAGGCTTTCTCCTGTGTGTGCAGGGACATGACATGTGTATGGGACTTTTTTGTTTGTTTGTTTGTTTTCTGAGGGAAATATGTCATTTGTTATAGTCAGGCTTGAAAATCTGATGTTCCATTATATAATCCCTTGAAATATAAGCTTCCTGATGATATATAATTCCGCAGAAAAAAAGATGTACATCGGTTTTAAATGCTTCATAAATAAAATACATTTTCCTGCTTTTTAGCTGATGTAGACAATTTATTTATTTTTATCATCAAAACCCAGGAACACTATTGACTCTGCTCAAATAATGATCATTTTTACTTGCTTTTATCCTGAAGGCTGTACACATAAACTCCTGTGTTCCAATGATCTTGCTGAGTAAGCTTGATAGGCGGCGCTCTCATGACAGGTAGCATGATGCTGATGACTACAGGGTGTATGGAAGAATGGATGCTTCCTGATTCATTTTCGAGTGAGACTGTGTTGAAAAGAGTGGTTAGCAAAGAGAGTGTGGGAATGTGAGACAAATCTTCGCATGGATATTGCATAAGAACCTGGTTGAAAATAGACCTTTTATCATACAATGCATCATGATTAAAATATCCCCTCCCTCTACTCCTCCATATTCCTTCTATCTCTCCACCTGTCTGTATTCACTCCCTTTCTTTCTCTCATTAGAAAAAAACAAGCTTCTAAGGTACAAAATGAAATAGAATAAGATAAAGATAAAGCAAAAGCATCACATTGAAGTTGGATAAGGTAAATCAACAAAAAGAAAAGAGCTTATAGGAGGCACAAGAATCAGAAACATACTGATTCACACATTAAAGAGTCCAATGAAAATTCAAAAGTTCCCGTAAACTGAGATCTACAATATATACACAGAGGACATGTGTCGACCTGTGCAGGCTTCCTGCTTGCTGGTTCCATCTCTGTGAGTTCATATCAGGTGATTAGAGGGACTTTATCTGCTGTTGCCCTTCATCCACCTGGCTTTTATACCTTTTCTTTCCTCCTCCTCTTCTGTGGTGTTTCTGAGATCTGAAGGAGAAATGGTTTGAAACTCATAATTATTGAATTGTCTTTTGTACATTGAAAACATACAGGATTAAGGACTCAAGATAGTCTTTTGTTATTGTTTTTAGTTTGTTATACAATTCTCTGCTCCCCTCCCTTCTTACCCTCTCCCATTCTACCTTCTTCCATGACCCTCATGCTCCCAATTTACTCTGGAAAAAAAAGTCAAGATAGAGTCTTAAGTAACAGATTAGAAAAGATCTGTTTTAGAGTGAACTGTTGCCATGCCATTTTTTTCTGTGTTCCCATGTGGGAGGCACCCAGGTATGGGTTCATTTTTCCAATAACACTCTTAAGTAGGAAACGCTTGTAGGATATTAGTTTATCTCTAAAAAGTCAGAATGTACCATGGGGCACAACACAGGAAGACAAAAACCCTGTTTTCTGATGTTAGATTAACAGATTTTGTGACTGTGCCTAGATTTGCTGCTGGGTTGGAACTGATCAACCTCTTTGATTTTATCAGGAGAAGGATTGTGTGATAGTTCTGACAAACCAGGTGTGTGTCATGCAGTGAGATAATTTCTTGGGCTAGACTTTATAGGAGCTGAGATTTTGGTGGGGTGTTAGTGAATGTTCTTTACCAGCCTAATGTTCTAAGGGTCCACATGTAGCAGGGCTTCAGTTGTCCCCATAAGCTAGAAATTCAGCTGAAAATCATTCAGTCAGCTACCCAAAGCTTCATGAATCAAGATGGTGAAAAAACAAAACAAAACAAAACAAAACAAAAAAAACTGTTTTAGTCTTCAATGTTCAAGAGAACACCCCTCTCACAAGTTTTCTATTCCGAGATAGCACAAAGCTACCCAAACCATTAAAAGAGGCCAAACAGTATTCTGAAATTATAGGAGGAAAGAGTCAGGAGAGAAGGGACAGTAGAAATAGCAGGCACATCCCGAATTCATGCTCTGTGAGCCTCTAGTTAAGAATGGGAACATTTAAAGCCTCTAAAGATGCATTTTTAATACTGTAACCATAGATATTCTAAGTCTCATCTTCCAATGGTGTTTCCAGATTAATGTGATGATACGTGGATTTATTTCTTAAGGATGTGGGTGGGGGAACCCCAAGCTTGAACTTCCATAGAACCCCAAGAATATGATTTCAATTTCTTTTCCAGTAGAAGAGAAAAAGAAGAAAGTGTTTTATTCAGGTCTCCGTTCCCACTTATTCCTTATTTCAGTAATACTGCTCAAATAGACCAATGCCACTTAGTCATGGCTACTGATAACCAATTCATTTTTCTTGCAAGATACTCTTTTACAGTGCCATAGATGAGTAGATGAGCAGAATCTAATAGGATTTAGCTTTCGCTGGAGACATTTTAGTTTCCATCATTTTCCCTATTAAATATGTTAAATCATGCATGTATAATGTTTCAGGTGTGTACATATTACTTCACATTATGAAGCTTCAATTTCATCCTGAATGTTGAGGTTTTTAGAAGAATTTAAACACTGCCTATATACCCCAGAGTTTGTTATAGTGGGTTTCACATTGTAGAGTCCATACACCTTCAACTGCACATGAGAAGGTTGAGTTTATTTTCATTTACTTTTACAAAGCATTTCTTTGTAAAAAAAAAAATTATGATTTTATTTGTACGTGTATGTGACGGAGTATGTGAATGGCACTGAAAGGATTCAGGTGCACACAGAGGCCAGAGGTGATAGTAGTGGGGTAATGGATGGCATTGAGCTATCATGTGAGTGCTGGTAATTAAATCTGGGTCTTCTGTAAGAGCAGCAATGTTCTTAACCACTGAACCATCTCTCTAGCTCCCAAAGCTAAGCTCTGGAGACAGACTGTCTGCAAGTCACAATGTGAACTTGACGTCTAAACTAATTCAGCTAAATCACACTTCATATCAGATTTTAGTGACTTTCCTATAACTGTTTATCAGCCCCTTCAACTCTCAAGTGACTTTTTAATTAATTGTTCTTCCTTCCACGACTCATTTTCTGTCAAATCCCTTTCCTTGGAGTACTGTTTTATCCCTGCATGTCAAAAAGCTGAGTTTAGCTATTATTAAATGCGGTTTCATATAATTTAAGTGCGTTACCTTGATGATGGTGATGTCACTCAGGTAGTTGGCCTACAAGGAACTAGCACAATTTCACTTATTTCATTTTAATGGGTCCCTCGACTTCAGGGCTATAAACTAAAATACCATTGCAGTATCCGCCAGCAATCTCAAACTTAATTATTCCACTCCAGGAAGCCGTCTGATGGCCATGCAGAGACTTGCTTTTACTCTAAAATGTAATCCTTCATTGCATGACAAAATTACCTTTGTTTCATGTTATTTTTTTAAAAAAAATATTTATAAACACCACGGAAAATTACTTCTTAGCACAACTTAATGGGTAATTACAACAGATTTGATTTTGAGATTTAAATTGGGTATTTGTTAGGCTTCCTTATTTTTTCCTAATCATAATAACTTCTTAGCCACTATTCCAAGTCCTGGGCATTGTGGGTAATATGGTATAAATTTCCAGGATAGCTGACTCAAATATTTTCTTCTACGAATTTTGATGTTATTCACTTAGTTTTATGATTCATTTGACATGTCACATGTGACCCTCTCTACCAATATCTTTTTTTTTTACTTATTGAGCAAATTTGGTTCCCTAAGCTGAATTTTGTAGAAAGCTAGTTACTGAGAGCAAGAGAGAGAAAGAGAGAGGGAGAGGGAGTGAGTGTGTGTGTGTGTGTGTGTGAGAGAGAGAGAGAGAGAGAGGTCATGTAAAAGAGCTAAGAGGATAGCATTTATCAGCACTTTCAGCACAATTGCCATATGTGTAAAGGATCAATATGATTTAGTTAGTAATCAAATTTTCTTTTGAGGTCCCAGAATATTTTCACAACTGAATAATAAAGAAGAATATAGAATCCTGTCACTAGTCATAAAGAAGCTTGCAGTGAGAGGCAGAGAGATCTAGCTATCTTACGAGAGATCCCTGCATGTTACTCATCACTTTTGTCCATGGGGATAAGTAGGGGATTACTTACTTCAGGCTCACATGTTTTGAAGGTTATCAATAGTCCCTCACATGCCAGGTTTCCTATAATAAGTTCTCTTTCTTATCCTACTTTTGTGGAGTTTGGGAATAAAATGGGATGACAAGAAAAGAATGTGCGGTTCTAGCATATTCATACTTAGTGTGCACAAAAGGGTTTAATGTTGCTCTCTTCAGCCAAATGCCATCATTTGTGCCAGAAATTAAATGCATCCATATTAATAAATTCAGGTCAATAGGTGAAGCAGCAAAATATAATTAAAGAGAATGGACCATCATCACACACCAACTTTGTGGACATTTAAGTCCCCTTGTGGATGGGCTGTTTACTTGTCTGAACCAAAACTTCTTACAAAAAGAATTAGATTTCTTTTATCTTGAACTTCCAATCCTACTTCATCTAACAGCCATGGAATTGAGAAAGAAAAATAGATACAGGAACAAACAATATTTGGAGAAAGCACCGGAGTGAAGCTGAATTCTGCCTGTTTATCTTGACTTTGGGAGAATGCAGAGCAAAAAGAGATTGACTTTATACACACATAAACCACAAACACCTCTTTCTACCAAAAATCTCATTTTAGCCTTTCCTCTTTGAACAAACTGAACAACATTTAGTGAAGCTCTAGCCTGGTCCCAGGAACTACTTTTAATTACAGCATGCTCGGGGGAGCATCTCCAAGACTGACAAGTTACTGGTTACAGGCTTGCACAGAATCTTTTGTCTCAGAATGAAAGGCTCTTTGCAAAATGAGTACATTACTATAAATATATTGGCAGACACATAGGTTTTCATGGATGTTCAGACCAAGAAGTAATCAAAATTAATATTAAGATCAGATAAAGAAATGCTAAGTTAAATATTCTCCCTGAAATCTGGTGCCAAGGAGTCCATGATTAAAGATGACTGTAACAAATGACAGAGATCATAGATTGTTACCGCATAACAAAAGTACATTGTCTCTTACTCAAAAGGAATCACTGTATGAAAAAGAGAACTGAAGTAATTTCCAAAAGGTTTAAAAATTAATATAACTTTCACCAACTACTCTCATTTTGAACACTGTAGATTTTCTTTTCTTATAATCTTTCTGTGGTGGTTAATACTACCACCTTTATAGGGTCTAGGATCAAAATGTAGGTAATCCTCTACTCGTGTCTATGGAGCTAGAATATGTTAATTGGAGGGGAAATGCTCAATTCTGGCAGAATCATTCCGTGGGCTGTGGTCTGAGACTGAATTACAAAGGGAAAGCTAACTAGACCCTAGCATTCGTTTCTCTGCTTCTTTAATGGACATGAGTGCAGTAACTGCTTCCTGCTTCTGTCCATGAAACCTTAGCTAACATGAAGGACTGTCACCACAACTATGGCCCAGACTCTTCCCTAAACGTTGTTAGTCAGGTGTTTTGTTTCAACAGGGAGAAAGCAATTAATATCCCTTCTAAAGGTAATGCCTTCCATTTTCTTTTATATATATTATAATCTTTTATATATTATATAAATATAAATTTCATTATAGATATATATATAGCCTTTTTCTTTATTCTTTTTTATACAATACATCCCAAGCACAGTCTCCTCTCTCTCCCCTCCTGTTAGTTCCCTTAACTGTCTCTCTACCCTAGATCCACTATTCTTCCATTTCCCTTCAGGAAAGAGCAGGCCTCCAGGTGGTATCAACTGAGCATAACAAGATGCAATAAGACTAGCATAAACCCTCATATCAAGGCAGGCTCCACAGTTAAGAGCACTGGCTGCTCTTCCAGAAGAGCCAGATTCAATTCCCAGTACCCACATACCAACCCATAGATGTCTATAACTCCAGCTCCAGGGTATCTGACACCCTCACACATATGAACATGCAGGAAAAGCACCAATACATATAAAATAAAAATTAGTAAATCATAGAAAGTATAAAACAAATAAAAAACCACTGTGGCCTCATAAATAAACAATAACTGGTGGTACTTACCACTGTGTATTTAGATTTGTTTCAGTTCATATCTATGATAAAGAAGATTTTTATACAGCATGCATACAAACTTTGTGACAATAAAGGTTATAAATGTGGGGAGCTCTTTTTAAGAAATAAAATGAAAAAGTAAAAGCTGGGATTGCTTCCTGAATGTTGAGAGAGATGAGATTAGTGTAGACATGAAGTTTAGTCTTCATTAGCTCAAAAATTCTCCTCATTCAGTGTCATAAATTTCATAAAAATTGTGATTTTTACGCATTGGAATCAGAAGCAAATAGCATCAACCTTAGAAACAAAGAGAAAAGTACTTTCTTTTTTGCTTTCCCACACAATGCTGAGCAAATAGTTGCTAAATGTTTCAGAACAAATGTGATTAATAACCCTCCTTTTTACCTACTATGTGGTTTATCATAAGACAATGCTTGAGGAAAATAGATTTAAATGACCTCTCTACCTAGGGCACCCAGTATCCACTCTTAGAGAGGTAAGGCACATTGCTTTGAGGAATGACCAAGGCCCTCCCTTCTATATCTAGGCTGAGTAAGGTATCCCTCCAAAGAGAATGAGTTCCAAAAAGCCAGTACAAGCAGTAGGGATAAATCCAGGTGCTACTGCCAGTGGCCCTGCAGTCTGCCCCAGCCATACAGCTGTCACCCACATTCTGCAGGCCTCGTTTTGTCCTATGCTGGTTCCTTCCCTGTCTGGCCAGAGTTGGTGAGCTTCTATTAGCTCAGGTAAGCTGTTTCAGTAGGTGAACCCATCATGGTCTTGATCTCTTTGCTCACATTCTGATTGACAAATCCTTGCAGTGTATATTACATTAACCCACAGCACTTCATGTATGCATCGTTTCTTCTTTAGGACTTAGAGAAATACACATGTGTAGAACTTTAATTGCCCATTAATATCAAGAACACTGTCATCGGTGTCTATTCATCCTATTAACCACCAGAATCACAGTGCCCTAGAATACCAGTCTTCTCTTTGACATCCACCTGCATACTTCTCTGCATTTCTGATACCTAGCCCACCTTCTTTCTCATCACTTTCTGGTTTGCCATTCTTTTCCTTTGGTTAAATACCAGTCTATTATCAGCAAACATCTCTCTACTCTGAATATCTTTGCTCAACTTGCCTTTTCCAGTCTTATCTCACCCAGAATTATATTGTATGCTTATAGTTGTTATGCTTCCTAATACTCTCCTAGGAGAAATCTCCTCCTCTTTCTCCTCCATGTTTTGTTCACTTGTTTGCCATGGTATCTTCATCCACCACAGTATCTGAGATGAACATCCTTTTTCCCTATTTTTTTCCAGAGGATTTCTCTTCCCTGTGCATACGTGGTTCTCAATCTCTCCAAGGCCAACACTAGGCTGTCTTCTGACATGGAGAAAAAAAGGAGTAGAGATTATTTATGAGTTTAGTCACAAAATGTCAGCCTTGGTATTTCTCCTTCTACATTATAGCCCAGTAAAGGCCACTATCATCTCTTACTTAAACAATGTTTAGCCTGCAGCTCATCATGACCTACCACAATCTACGTTCCCAAAGTCACAGTGACCTTTGTAATGATTAACTAAAAATTACAGGAGAATCTTCCCTGGGCCCCAAGAGATGCTGTCAAATTTCAAAATGAAGTCATTCATACTAAAATTTGAGGTCAATGAGGTGGAACTAAGCTGTTTATCTGACCTTCTGTGAATCTAGGAATGAAGCCAAAAATCCTAAATAGTCAGTGTAACTGATGTGACAATGACCATACTACTATCCTTAATGTTTATACACATAAGAGTTAATTAAAAACTGATATAAATTATTCATATTTCAATATTCTTATTCTATTGCACTTGCTTTTTTTTAAAAAAAATAAATGTTCATTTTATTTATTCTTTCACATCATGCATCTTGTTTCCATTCACTTTCTGTCCCATCATATCTGCCCTTGTAACCTCTTCCCCAAATAAAATAAAATTTAAGAGAAAAACAGAAAAACAGGAAAATAGGAAACAATCTCTTGGAAGTTATAATATGACATAGTGAGTCATGCAGTAAATACTTTTATCCATATGTCCTTATGTGAAAGTGTTCATTGGAAAAGTCATTGGTCTGGTTCAAGGCCTTTGGTTTTTGCTATTCTACTGATGCTGGGCCTCACTGGGAGTCCTCTTGGATATCCTATTGTCGCCCTAGGTCATGAAGATTCTGCAGCTTGAGTCTACAGGACTGGTCTCCTCACATGCTCCACTAGATCACAGATGGTACGGATATTGGGGTCGTCCTACTCATAACCCCAGTTCTGGGTCTAGATAGTTGCAGGGTTGCTCAGCCTGACAGCTCTCCCATGTCTTTACCGAAAGGGGGAGCTCTCTAGCATTGCCTTGGCTAGTTCATCCCCTTCAGTGATGATCAAGAGATGGGGACAGCTCTTCATCCAGATTTCATGCCTTCAGGATCAACTCTACTGTGCTGTCAAAGCAAGGTGCAGAGACTAATTCTCCCCAGTGCTGCAGCTGATGAGCGGTTGGGGTCAGGTCCCCCACCTGTTGTACATGGTGAGGGGAAAAAGGGATAGGGTATCTTTCCCACACCACCACATGGCAGATGAGAGGGGCAAGACCTGCTCTTCCATTCTCCTGCTCTCAGGGCGAGCTCACCTGTGCCCCTGCAAACAGGGTCTGCTGTAGGACAATGGCTTTACCCTGTAAACATTTGTTTCTTGTACTTGTTTAATAAAATGATGTTTGACCGGTAGCCAGGCAGGAAGTAGAGGTGGGGCAATGAGAACAGGAAAATTCTGGGAAGAGGATTCTGCATTCTGCAGTTGTGACCCAGCTGCAGAGCAAGCAAGATGTGACTGCCTCGTCAAAAAAGGTACCAAGCCACGTGTCTAACATAGACAAGAATAATAGGCTAATATAAGTTATAAGAGTTAATAAGAAGTCTGAGCTAATGGGCCAATCAGTTTATATTTAATGTAGACCCCTGTGTGTTTATTTGGGACTAAATGACTGCGGGAATTGGGCAGGACAGAAAACTCAGACAAGAAGGGTCAGTTCTATTGTGCTGCCCAGGAAAAAAGTAGGACCCTCTTTCCCGAGTGCTTTGGCTGGTTAGGGACAGGACCTGTTCTCCCTGGTGTTGTAACTATTGAAAGGTTGGGCCAACTCTATACAGCCCTATCCTCTTAACCTTTGCTGGTATCGGGAGTCTTGTACATCAACACAGACTGTGGCTGCATCAGGGCCATGAACACCGATATAGGCCCTGGCAGCAGCCCAGGGCCGGACAATACCATGGCCCTGGGTGGCAATGAGGTCACCCTCTTCAGCCTGATCCTCTCTGCTTTTACCTCTTCAGATATGTCTCTGTCCACAAGATATGAACCATCCTGTTTCTATCTCCCATACCACACCGTACATTTGCTCACCATCCTGGTGATTTCCGGCTTGGCACAGCCGGCACCAGGTGGGTATCTGTTTTCTCTTCAAAGCCTAGGGCAGACTGCCCTGGGCCTGCTTGGGAATCTCTTTGCCTTGCTCAGTTCATCATGTCACTGGGTAGAAACATGCTTCCTCCTCCCCTATTCCACTGTCATATGGCAAGTACTTTGAGATAGCCTACCCTCTTTTTTTTTTCTGATTCTTCATGCCTTCTATGTTTATAATACTAAGCATCCTCAGATGACTCAAAATGTATTCTATTTTGCAGAAATAGGTATCGCATGGTTTGACAAACTGAACAATGATAATTAACATTTTTAAACTATTTAAACTATGTAATTGTAATTTTATCAGTTTGTTATTCTTGTACGAACTGCTATGGGTACTAGTTCACCTAGGAGCAGCAGCTTCATTCTGTATCCTGGTTGAAAATCCTCCATTATTAATTTCTCTCATTATTGTTCTCATTTGTTTGTTGCTCCTTCTTCATCAACCTCTGTTTTTTAAATTTTCAAGAATCATAGCAAGGTATCTCTTGTTCATTTGGCCTGGATTTTCTTTTCCCCCACTCTCCTTTTGTTCAGATAAATCACTTAATGATTTATGTGTTGGCTATTGTGTATTTTACTCTAAAACGTTTTCTTTGAAATGATCTTAAACTAGCCACCTTTCCATGTTTAATTCTCATTCTTTATCTGGAATTTGAAGGAGAGGACATTTGCAGTTCTAGTGAATGTCTTCAGTGTGTCATAGGTTTTCTCATCTGCACCAAAGGAGGCATCATTAAATAATGGCTTGGAGAGGAAGAAGTCAACCCCACTGATAATAATTCTCTTAATAACACCTTTGTATACCTAGTTTGGAGGGCAACCTGATAACGATCTCTAAATTAACTCTAATTGATGGAGCATTAATGTTATCATTTCTTCATCTTTTCCTGGACTAACATAAAACAATAAACACGTACTTATTAAAAATATTTTATAAATGCCGATAAGAAACATGGACAAACTGTCTTGCACAAATATTAAAGGCAACAATGCAGTTTAAAAATAGAATTATGGCCATATAGATATCTCTAAATAAGTCCAGAGCAGAGTTTGGGAAATCAACAAAGTATCAGTATTAGAAAAATTTTAATGGTCAATTATTCTTCAAGCATAAAAATTATAAAACCATCACACTTAGAAGACAGAATTAAAAGCTTTGGGATGAAAAATAATGAATATAAATTTTTGCAGTGATATTTTAATTTCTCAAATCACATTTCTATTAGCTATTCCAAAGAGAGACAGTTTTAAAATGGTAACTCAATAGCTAACTTTGATCTTTTTAAAGGAGTCTTTGTTGCTGTAGAACAGAATGATTATCAACCAAATGTCAATTTCCCACTTCAAGTTACACTGGAAAAGTGAATTGTGCCACAGTGTCTTCAATCTTGATATTCAAGTGTCTGTTAGAGATCATATCTATACACTGGGTAAGAAAAGCCAGTGCATCTAGCATACTACTGACACCCATTCCACAAGAATGAATTCATACCTGGTTCTGTAAACCTGATTTTATAAAACTGCTGAGAAGTTCTTTGGTACTGTGGGTGAACTTATTTCTGTTGTGTAGCTATATTGTCATTTGAAAGCTGTCTTCTAAATCTTTGTGTGTGTGTGTTTTTATCAACAGACAGATGACATTGCAAGCTTTAATCAGAGAAGCCTCGTTTTGCAAATAATTGCAAAGATGGTGCAATTAAGTTGGTGAGATTAAGTTGCTGTGAAGTTTTCAATTTTAAACATGATGTTTATATCCCATCCCCTAAGGCTCAGAGGGTACATAAATAAGGAAGAAAACAGGGAGAAGGGTTATGAGCTGCTCTCTTCTGAACATGGCAAAACATTGTAGTCATGACAGGACGTCAGCCGTTGCCACCTGAAATGTACCTACACAGGAATGAAACTATCAACAGTCATGATTTGGAAAAGAAGTTTATAGGGTCCTACCATTTGCTGCTGATGGATTCTAGAGATAATTGCCTTTAATTGTGTACCTGAGAAGGACATACTGGGTTCTCATGGATAGTTCCAAAGCCATAGTTACACTAATGATCCCAGTTCAACTTAGAGCATTTCAGGAAAATGAAAAGAAATAAAATATAACCAGCAAAATCATGAATATGGGTAGGGGACTTACATGGAAAAGTGAGAGTCATGGGTTAAGAGGAAGATTATAGAAGGCAGAGGTTATAATAATCAGAATGAACTTTATACATTATGAAATTGTCAAGGGCAATCTCAATAAAAGTTATACATAAGAAAACGTAGTTTTGATATCTGTTAATTGGCATTACAGCAAAGAATTTTATTTCACTTATCATTGAATGAATGCTTTGCTATAATTCATCATATCTTTGACAACTGGGCACATTAATGAAAACAGGAAATTAAAGTTTTGAATTAAATGGTAGTTACTATACAAAAATAAATAAAGTAGCCGCTGACAGGATAGGGGACACACACTTTTTATCTCCTTGCAACAAGATTGCTCATGATCTTAAGAGAATTTGGACATGTTTTCATGGAAGGGGGAATATAGCATCCTATCAAATAAAGTAAGTCATATAATTTGGATATATTTTTGAGAAATTATTTCTAAAATATATCTCAAAGGAGGGCATTTTTATGTTCATGAATGACATAATTCAAATATTCTTGATTCTCTATAGTGTACATAAAGAGAGAAAGCCAGGTAAATAGGGATGGATATTACGCTAATGTGAGTATATTCTCTTTTTAACTGAAACCAGTTTTATCTGAATACATAGCATGTTTTCCCATGTCTGTGATGATGCATTTCATTTTAAGATACCTAGGGATATTGCAGTTGGATGTGGCCAAGACATTTAACACTCACGAGGCTCCTTTCCTTCTCTGTTGACTATACTTCTCAAGTGGGGCCAGTAACTATTATTTCTAGAATATGACAGTTACACTCTGGTATCAGAGGGTCCGTCTTAATGCTTTTGAGGATGGGCTTAATCTAGGGGTAACTGAAGACTTAAGTTTCTTTTCTGGGACCTTCAACAACACTGGAACATGTGTGGCTGGGAACCATCTTTTTTAAGAAGTGAGAAAAATTGCAAGTGTATCTAAATAATCTTTTTTGGAGAATACAATCTGTGAAAACAGTTTTATTATTCAACACTTCTGAAATGTGAAAATGAAATAAACAAAACCATACCAAAAGCACCATGGGACTGAATCTGTTTTAAAAGGAGGAAAAAGAATTAGCCAGAAATTGGAATCTTTGTGGTAGTTTGGTCGCTAAATAGTAGTCATCTGAGAACTGGGTGTTATCAAAAGCCTGCATGCTTTGTTTCCAGGAAAACAACCTTGCAAGGACTCGCATGACTAGCTGATATTCAAAATGTAAACACTGATTGCCAAGAAACATCTGTAGATTAATTGTAGGGCTCCATTAACTTTTAATTCCTGCTTCAATAAATTTTTACATGGCTTGATAGAGTTGAGAGGCAATACAATTATGCTTTCTGATGACAAAATATTTCAGTAGGGGAAATGCCAACTCTAAAGTTCAGAAAGATTAGAAACAGTCACCAATTCTTAAAAGGTCTCTGTCAAGAAGTAAAAATTAAGAACAATTTATTATATCAATATCCTAATTGTGGGTAACTCTAAGCCTGTAACCTTATATTTTAATAATCTTATCAAGTGCATATTAATCTTTTCAAAGAGCTTAAATGCCTTTTCAAAATTTTAGTTTTCTCCCCTGTAATTTATGTTAAGTTTTAGTTACTGGTGATCAACTCTTCAAGACAAATATATCAATTCCATGATTCCAATTTCCCAAAATACTATCAAGTTCACATATATTTTGAATATAATTTGACAGCATTTGTCATATTTCTTGGCATATAATAATTATGTAACTCTGGATTCAGAGTTGAAAACTACACAAGAAATTTTCTGGCTAGTTAATTAGAGAAAGAATATAAAACCAGGTATGGCTGTATGCTCTTGTAATTCTAAAATGTTAGAAGCTGAGGCCGGAAGAGCACTGTGAATTTTAGGTTAGTCCTAATCCAGCTTGAACTACATAATGGGAACTTGTCTCAAAACCAAACAGACCAAACTAAACAATAACAACAACAGAATTAATTAGAAGTGTAACATGTTGTCACAGACTTGCTATGGCAATTGTAGAGTACTGGTTCATGAAACAGATGAGGTCCTGGGAACTAGCCTCAAGATTCCCAGACAGACTGTACAGATGCCTGGTCAAATCTCTGTGACTAAATATTTCAGCTCAAAAACTGTTACTTGGGATAAGAAGAGAGTCCTTACCTTCAAATATCAAGCTCAACCTTTTGTATCCTTTATAGCAGCACTGAATTGAGAACCCAGATCAGGTGCCTGTATCCTCACATCCAGGAGTTTTGAGAGAGTGTCAAGTCTTCTTCAGCTTGCCTCTCAAGACTTAAACAACATATAAATTGTCTTTCTCAATAAAAGGAGGCTTGAGGTAAAGGGAAAATAAACATACACAGGAGTCTTCTACATTCAGCATTTTATAAAAGACATAATTTATATATAGATAGGTACATAGATACAAGGAGAGATGATATATAAGATATATGCAGTTGGTTGCTGTTAATTGAAGTGTAATATTCTATAAGCTCACAGCAAACCCTGAATTAACTGATAGTAAACAGTTATTCCTAGGAAAAAGCGACCGTTAATTTTTTGTGAGCATCTTGTCTCAATGTCTTTACTAACAAAAATTACATTATTGACTTTCCATAAGTTTCTGTTTAAAGATGCTCTACTGAATGTATGTATATTACTGCTACATTGAAAGAAAGCCAGAATCCAAACAGATTGCACAAGCTTATGCTGGACTTTTTTGTTTCAGGTCTTGAACCACACCAGCCAGTGTCCCTTTTGCAGTCTTAGTCTTACGTTGCTTTTGTACATTTTGTTTGTGATTCTACTGTTTACAATGGCACAGTGCTGACATGCTGTCTAAAGAAGTTCAAGGAAGCTGTGGATAAGCTCTATTAATGTGCAATGTTGAATAAAGGCATTTATTTGACAAAAGGGTTATCTTTATTATTATTATTTTCTGTGCTGAAGATAAAACCTTGGACCCCTCTGAATTATATCTGCAGCTCAATTGCTTGACTTTTGATGACCTGTAATTGCTGGATAACTCAGTATGTTTGCAATTACATCCATAAACATGTGAATAACAGACACCATTTTCCTAGGATTGATTTGGGGCTAAAAATAAATTTTAGTAATTATATCAATTGACTAATGTCAAACTTGTCAATAGTGAAGATTGCTTATACATATATATGTTTATGTGTCTACAATTAACAAGTATTACTGTGATTTTGCAAATTGCTTTGCATAGCTATACACATAGAAAAAGCTAGGACCACATTAACTATGATCTAATACACAACACAAAGCTTTATATTTGTTTTGACAGCATTCAATCTCCAAATTGTCCTCATTTTTTCTATTATAAATATTATTAAAAGGAAAATTATATGTTTTCTTATATTTGATTATTCCAATTGGCTATTAATACTTTGAAAACTTTGTATAGATTGTTGGCTTTAGTGTTGAGGAAAGATGTCAATTTTCTTAGTCATTATTTAGCAATTCCTTACAAAAACCTAGTTCCCAAGTGCTGTGTAATATTTTTCAGTTTATACTTTCCTTCAAAAGTAATTACTTAGTCAATTAATTGTTTGCCCTTTACTGCTCAAAATAAAAAAAAATCTTTATTCAAATCCTGAAATGAATTTTTGTCTTTTATTTACACATCTGATGAGCTGGGCAGATCTTATCAGTCAAATGACTTCCCTGGGTACTTGGCAGATTAAAGGCAATACAACACAAATAAGCTATCTCCTCTCAGTATTTCCATCTGTGTTCTTCTTTTTTCTGGACACAAGGAGAAAGTTAGTATGGCTTAGAGTTTCCAATACTGTACTGTTTTCACTCTTTCACAGCCTTCTCTTGGCTCACTGACTTTTGACATTTGGTTTCTGTCAACAGAAATGATCATATGAAATCTATCTTAGGAGGAAATGAGGAGGAAGAACTATTTGATCCAAAAATTATGTTCCAGATGGAAAGCCTTACCAACACTAGAGTAATTCATTGGCTTTGTTGATGCCTTTGATGGAGGTGGATCAGAAGGGTTGTGTTCATTCAGGTTTAAACCAGGGCCAAAGTCTGGTTCAAAATGACAAGAGGTTTTCACATCCATAAAAAGTACAATAGACAAGAGCAGTGGATCAGGCACCTATGTTGGAGAGTCTGGAGACCCACATGAAATATATCAGGAAGAAAGACACCATGCGTAAGGACATTAAAGAACCAAAGCGGTGTGGCAGATTTTAAAAATTACAGAATGCTCGATCTTTGCTCTGCTCCATGCTACTTGCTAGAGTGGGCATACTCAACTCTAGAAGTATCATTTTAAGCATGAAAGAGGTTGGGATTCTGGCAGATAAGGTTAGATATGTTTGGAAAACAACAGTGCTTTCTTAAAATTACATGTAAGTATAAGTTTATTAAGAAAGGTGAATTTAGATTTGGAAAGTAGTGGAGAAAAATAGCCCTGACTCGAAGGCCTAATATTTCACATATTCATTTATCTGAAGTAAAAGCAATTCTTCATGTCTAAAATTAAATAAGTGCCTCAAATTGTTGCTTCGAGGATGTACTGCTCTGATTTTAAGGTCTCTAAACCTCGAAGGTATCTCTGAGTTAAAAATGAATGATTTTTTGTTTCTTATGAAACACAAACTAATAGATTACCTTATAAATTCAAGAGAATTTAGATTTGATAATAAAACTTAAATTTGATAACAGAAAAACATAATAATGAAATTTAAAATTTAATGTTGAAAAGTTAACTAGCAGGCCACTAGAAAAACTTGTCCAGTGCTGATGTTCCATATATGAGCATCCCAGAGTCCACCTTCATGAAAAGAGTAAAATTGTGTTCATATATATAAGCAGCCCAGAGTCCACCTCAGTTTAAGGAATAAAATTAAACTCAAGCTCCCCTGATCAGAAGCCATCAAACAAACCTCAAACTAGAATTTTACCTCAAGCATAAAAATTAAGTGTGTATGTGTATGTCGGTGTGTGTATGTGTGTGCTTGTGGGTTTTGGTATGTGTGCAAGTGTATGGGTATAAATGTTTGGGTGAGTGCGTGTATTTTTCTGTAAAGATGTGATAAAAGTTTCTTTTTCATTGCTTCAGAGGAGCCTGTGTAAATGAACCTATATAAATGAGTATTTAAAAACCTAAATAAATACTGAAACTTTATCTTATAAGAAAAATTAGAACTGATCAGGAATAAATGATATTTTGGCATATGAACTCTGGATAAATAATTCTTCAGTTACAGTTATAGTGTAGGTGACTGTGAGATCACAGGAGTGAAACCCTTAGAAAATTTTTTATGAGAATCAAGAATATACTATTTTGCAGGAAGATGGCCATAGATGTATTTTAAAATGGAAAGGGATTTTGAATGCTTTGATCATAAAGAAACACTGAATGTTTGATTACATAGATATGGTCACTCATATTTAAACATCATACAATGGCTACATGTACTAAAACGTCACTTGCTACTCCATAAATGTGTATAATTCTTTTAAAGATACCTGTTGAATAATTAAAACTCCAGAAGTATTAGATTGCCTTTTGCTTATTAAAGATGCAACAAAAAAGATGTTGGCTTGTTTCAGAGATTCCTGGAAAGAAGGGAAATGGAAAAAGTTCTCTCGGAGCTGGGAGCTACAATATGGGAGAGTGGGGAACAAAGCAAGGGAAGCAAGAGTCCTCATAGCACACATTGCTAGGGATGTAAGAACAGCAGTGGCTGTTATCCGAAAATTCACCTTGTGTGTTTACACTACAGGGATTATCCTCTAATGCCCGTTGGTCTGTGAAGGATTCCCATCAACAACCTTTTATTATTTGGAAGAATGAAATAAGGCACTTTCAGACACGGTTGAGAGTACAGCTGCTACAATACAGCCTATCTCGTTCAAATGCTGAATGTAGCATAAAACCAATAAGACAAAATGTTTTGTTTCCCTTAACTGCACAAGTATAAAATATATGTATGCATTTCCCCCACAGCATTATTTGGTGTATATACACTCACACTACTACTAGGAGGTACACAGCAAAGATTAATATCTGGCAATAAATAGACACATGGGAAACCAGAGGAGTTTGAGTGTTTGAAACAAGTCATTAGAAATTGAATCAGAGCTGAGATTTAGAGGGACACAACCTGACAAGTCTCAGCTCATCTTTGCTCTGCTTGAACTGCTTGGCATGTCCAGAAGGCTCATTGATTCGAATTCACCTGTACAAGTTTCACACAGAGAAGTCCAGAGATGATATTAAGATATCAATGGTAAATTTGCATTTTGGAAACCTAGAAGGCTGCACGTCTGGGGATATTCTGATTGTATGCATTATGCACATGTGAAAGATCTCTGTCATCAAACTCTTTAAAATATTCTCTGTGGCTAATTACTTGTATAAAATAATTTTTGTCTTGCTAATAAAATTAGCCAATTTTAAAGGAAGAAAATATGTATCCAGTTATTATTTTTATTTTTCAGGATTCACTAGTATGAAAGTCACCCTCAGTTTCACTATTCTCAAGAAAAGATAATACATGACACTTTGCTGTTGACGTTCTGAACTTAGCCTTTGTTGCCATGTATAAATTGCTTTATGTAGCAAGTAACTTTTTTCCATATTTTAAATGAAACTATTTATGTAAATCATCTATAAAGTGCTTTTTGACTCCACAATTATGTAATTTTTAAGCATCAATAGCCATTTGAGTTATTGCATTACAATAAGATTGTTGTTTATTACTCAAATGAAGTATTTTCCCCATTATTCTTTATAGAAAACAGTTATTTAATAGTAAGTTTTAAACAAATAAATCACATGTATAAATACTTATACCTGAGGATGTAGTTCTTATTCTATTTTTAATAGTTTGGTATTTGTTTCGGTTGTATTTATTTGCAAGTTTCTCCATTCTAACTTGATGAGAAGCCAATTTACTCACCCACTGGTTGTAGCAGGTTTCGGGGACTCAGGACAATATCAGCAGGTGGGGATATTTGTCAGGAGTAGACTGAGATGTTTTTTCTAGTTTTGGGAAGCCTTGAATAATGATAAAAATTGTATAGAATTGAGAGTTATAATTGGTGGAGATAGTGGGACAAGAAGCATGACCTAGGGAAGGCAGAGGAAGAGGAATTGTTGACTGCATGCATGGTCATGTTCTGAGACTTGCATATGGAGACAACACTATGTAATGCGCTGATTATTATTGAATGTTTATTTCCCTCCAACTTCTTAATGACCTTATTTTCACTGTCCTTTATGATTTCATCTGCAGACTTAATATCATTTTGACATAAGTATAAAGACACCCATTAGAATAAATAGCACAAAAACACATGATCCATCTACCTATTCAGAATGAAGTTGTCAGATTTAAGTCTAACTCAAAGCCCTAGTAAATTTGCACCATTTGGGAGACTGAAGAAACAGAGTTGGGAAGGCTGGTGATAAGTGGCTACACAGAGACTTCAAGACACATTAGCAAGTAGAAAAACTGGTAGAAAAGGGATCTACCTGAAGGAAGAGGAAGCAAATGTAAACAAGTCTTCAGAAAACTTTCTGTGCATTGTCTAATCAGAGTGCCTAAGAAACTGCGTTCATTCGAAATGTAGACACTCTGGCCTGAGATGCTCTGAATGTATTAATTCAGATCAAGGCATTTGCTCTCTATGTATATTATTTGAGGATTATGATGCCAGATGTTTCTTGTGCAGAATGTTGGCAATGGAATTCTTAGTATGTTTACCTTATGATTCCTATCTGAGAGGCTTTGACTGAAGCATACATGAGCAGAATACTTGATTAACATCTTCGGTTAAATCTAATCATATTTCCCATATCGATATACTCAGCAAACTTAGGATCATTGATGTTAGCTATTTGTCACAGCTTTTGTTGATTTTATCTAGTCCTCAATTGTACCATGTGAAACAAAATTAAAAATATATAATTACAGTCCGCTTGATAGGCTGTTGACTATTGCGAGCTAAAAGCATGCTGTGCTGGCTGTAGAAACATGGCCACAGTGGTCTAATTTCCTCTAATCCACTAGGTGCCCGCTTAATTACAGCCTTTCATTCATTGGCGCTCTGGCTGTATTCCACCTCAGCTTGTATATTTTTTTCATTCGGTTTATTGTCTATTTCTTTTTCATCAAGCAGCATAGAATACAAACTATGTCATTTTGTTCCTTGGCTTTCAACACTCTCCATTGAGCCATTTCTATATTTTATTGCAGTATGGAATTTAGCTCTTTTCTCAGACATAGAGAACTAAGGCATCTATAATAAATATTAGTGCTTAAAAGGCTTTGTCATCTTTGGGTGTCAGAATAGTATGAGAAATGACTGAAGAACCTAAGAATCCTATCAGCTGTCAAACTGATAAGTAAGGTGGTTACATGGAGAATAAAAAGAGATGTTGAGAAAGGTGTCTCTTACAATGTAGGTTTTGTATTTAATGGAAGAAAGGGAATTGAAGGACCCTTGAAGTGATAAAGCTGTTGTGATATCCCTTGTGGTCTTGGCCACATGCATGAGGACATTTGTCAATACTCAGAACTATATACTTGAAATAGCTACCTTTATCTGCTGAAACATCGTAAGGTTTACATAAAAGTGTTCCCAAGCTAAGAATAAAAATGAATAACAATAAAGGTGGCAGTGGATAGTATGCCTTTTAATAAGCTTTAGCCAGAAAATATTTTATAACATGACTAGAAACCTGACCAGGAAGCAATTGGTCAACTTAAAATTTGTTGACTAGGAAAAAAATCAGTGATTGTCATTTTTATTTTATTATTTCACCTTTTCTGCCTATTAGTGACTGGAGAAGCAATAATGCATAAAAGAAATTAGAAGCGAGAACAGAAAACTAGATTTTTATTTGAATGCTGTTAGAGAAAGGAACCAAAATCAAGTTCATTCATAACACTCTCATTCTGTTCAAGCAACTTTAATTATTATACCAGTATTCATGATCTTCAAATGCAATTGCCTCTCAACTTACCATGAGGTTATGTCAACTGTAAAATGAAAATACTGTAATTTAAAAATACATTTGATCCATCCAACCTATCAAGCACTGGAGCTTAGTGACACAGTGTACGGTGTAATATTGTTGCTTTATCTTTGTGGTTACATAGCTGACTGGGAGATGTGTCACACCATGGCTGTCATGTTGAGACACCCTATTCCAATAATACCAAAAAACCTCAAACTTCTGAAATTAAAACATGGTTTCTTCCTACTGTGTATCATTGTCACACTGTCATAAAGTTGAAAAATATTTTATGTTGAAGCATGATAACTTGACATTTATCTATTTTGCTCACTTTTGGTTTTGGCATGTAAGGTAGGCTCTGTCCAGCAGAAGCATTCACTCACAACTCACAGTTATGATTTAGAAGATACTATCATGCATGGAGCTTTGCTTGATGTTCTAAGCCACAAATCAGGACACATATATAACTCATGTGAATTTATCCTTTCATTAATTCATACCAGTGATCTCAGAAAAGATATCCAAAGACTAATAAACAATGGAAAAGGTGGATTGAGTTGACTTTCAGATATTACCATATATAATATATAAAAACCATGAATCTTCACAGTGTTGCGATGACATGTGAGTGCTTCAGGATTCTGTGCAGAGGGAAGAATAATTACATTAATGCAAAGAATGTTGACACTAATTTTTATTATTTACTTTTCTTGGAACTTAAGGAGACCCGAGATGCTGCTTCTTACTCATTTCATGGACATTGATTGACAGTTTATCTGGGTTGGTAGAGATTGCCATGTAATAAGAATGAGGACTTGCTACAAGGCATTTTGGGTAAGTACATCAATAGATTTTTTTTTTACTGTTTGAGAATATTCACTTTTCATGTGAATTTTCAACTGCATGACTGCATTTCCTAACTATAGATTATCAACCCATTGTCTGGTAGCATAATCTAGCTAAGAAGTGTCACAGAGTATGCCAATATTAAATGACTTCTTTCTTGTGTATGATGAGAGATTATGCACTGGATCTGTATATTCTTTTTATAGCTCCAGCTGAGCAGTTACTGGATATATTAGGTATTAAATACCCAAGATGACAAAACTCTTAATACTTATATTGAAATTATCTGATAGCAAACAAAGTAAAATATAATCATAGTAGGGTGGATAACTTACTTGATGAAAGGTTAATTAAGGTTCACGTATTCAACAATGAATTTCACTGATTTAGCCTCATTGGAGTAAACTACCTCTTTAAATTTGGATGTTTAGCATAGATTTTGCTATTTTTTTAGAGTTATATTCATGGGCTAAATTGAATGTGTTGTTCACATTCAATATTATCCTTATAATATTCCATTTATCAATGCTTCTAATCAAGTGACTGATTTTATAGGGACAGGAGTCATAGACATGGATACACAATTCATTGGATTAAGAGGACTAGCTATGGACTCTACTATAAAAAATTCTCTAATATTGACAAATTTTTTAGACTACTGATGATTGTCTTATGATTATAAGCATTCCTGAATTGTATATCAAAACCAGGAAGCTGTGCAGTGTTATATGATTATCAAAGACACGTGAGGGTATGAAGCTTTTGTGACTGCAATGCCGCTCTCCAGATTGTGGCACACGTTTCTTTTTTCTCTTTTGTTTTGTTTTTGTAAAGATAAGGAAACAAACTAATAGAAAGTTAGAATATTGTCTATGCTTTTATACATTAAGATCCATTAAAAATAAAACCTGTGTCTCTGTATCCTAAAACTCAAGGAAAAAGTTTGTCTATTTATGACACTCAATGATATTTCCATGGAATTGAGAGCTGAAATTGACACCTGGCAAATTTAAGGTTTTCATTCTACTAAATGAGCAAAAGAATAGTTGTGTTATTGCTGGATGAGTGACTCTATTGTTAAAGGTAGCAATATCCTACATAATCTGTTTATAAATGGGTATTTTAAATATAGGTGATATCCTGGTGACATTAAAACTAATGATAAAGTCAATCAGAGGCAGACACACTATAATGCTTACTATATTATGTAAGGACCCTAATCCTGAGGTTAAATAAATGCTAAAAGATAAGGAATAGATACAAAGAGATTGCTTAGTACGTAAAGGAATGTGACACCAGGCCTAATAGTCTGAGTTCAGTTCTTGGGACCCACATGGTAGAAGAAAAGAGCTGACCCCCAGTCTTCAAGTGTGTTCTACAGTATTAATCTATGCATGATAAATTAATGTTAACTTAAAAAGGGAATTTCAGAGTGAAAAATACTATCTTGAGCTAATGACATTTTAATAAATGAGGACTATAATGTTCATTGTTATCCATATAATACCACATGTACATGTGTGTGTGTCTGTATAACCTTACATGTTTTCTCTTACCTTTCGCGTATTGTTTTATGTTCACATGCTTTTATTTATCACCTGGTCTATAAATTACATGTTATGAAGATGACAGCAGAAGATACTTAGAAAATCAATGACTGCCACTTTGGTGCCTTGGGTTTATGAGGCTTTGGCTTTGGCACTTTTTCAGATGTAAGACAGTTTAAGCTTCATTTGTCAAACAATACTTGCATTATGTTACACTGGAACATTTTCTTTTTGTTTAAAGTTTAAATGTGGGGGACTATCTAGTGCTGTTGGATGATCAGGAATATAGACAGTCACAGGCACCTGTCACCTTCTTGTGGCCTCAGCACATCTTACATCCATTCACAGCAAATTCAGTGCTGTGAATCTTACCTCTTCCAGGTAGCTGTTCTTCATCCTGTTTTCCCTGATTACAAAACAAAATGATTTTCCCTGATAATAGCTATGTCATCAAAGCGATATGTGTCAGGCGTGTTGCTCAAAGGTTCTGTTTTGGAAGAGAGCGGCATGAAGGAAGCACTCAGAATCTCTCCTCGATTGTTGCAAGATCCGCTGGAGGTATAGCGGCTCTTAGAAGTGTGTATATATCTGGGCTCGACATCAGTTCTAGTGTTTCCTGGGAAATGTTCCTAGGTCTTCAGCTTCTGATCTCAGAGGACACAAGAGGTCATACAGTCACCAAAAGTTGTTTCTGTCTAGTCTGATTGTGGTGATTTGAATAGGTATCATTCCCAATAACAAATGTTTGAATGTTTGGTCCTTAGGAAGCTGCTTTGCTTCCCACCATGATGATTACAGACGTAACCTCTGAAACTATAAGCAACCCCTAATTAAATTTAAGAATCTCTATGGTTATGGTGTCAGCAATAGAAACCCTAAGTCACTGATAGAACTTACTAGAATAACTTATTCTAATAAGGTTATGCAAGGCATGTGTACATATATGTGCAAGTCTATACAAACACACACATGATATTATTTTCTCTCCATTTGTAAATTCTTATACACTAATACATGAATAAAATCAAAAGAAAAATAATTTTGAAGAATACATGATTTGCACAGGTACACATCAAAATGTATGACTGTATGTGTATTTGACATGAGTGAACTCATGTGTATGTGATATAAAACTAATTCAGTTTAAGCATTTATTCACCTTTAATTCCTAGTATATCAGTTTTAAATTGTATTTAATTTTTACACTTATTTGGAAATATTTTGCAAGTATCTTTATTTTAACAAAGTTGATCAGACTTCCAATATCAAGCAATGGCATTTTTTAAACTAACCATATGGCACAATATCATTAAAATCACTTATTTACTTTTTAAATTATTTTGTGTGTGTGTGTGCATGTGTGTGCTCATGCACATGCATTATTGTGGATGCCTATGAAGACCAGAAGAGGGCATCATAGCCCTAGTTGTTGGAGTTACAGGAAGATGTCAGTTTCCTAATGTGAGTGTTGGGAACGAAATTTTGGTCCTCTGAAGAGCAGCAAATCCTCTTAACCACTGAGCCATCTCTACAGCCTTAATATATGTTTGAAATTCTTTGTTCTTATCATGACTGATGGCCAAATTATCAAATTATTCAGCTAAAGGAAACACATTTTGAATGATGTTTGGAAGCAACTAGAGTTATCTGTTTAAGTAACTTCATGATGCCACAGACAAGTTTTGTGCGTTATTAGTTGACTTCAGCTAATAAACTTGCTTTCCAGGACACTACTTTCCTCTGAATTGTTAAGACCTTGTTAAAGTTTTTTTTTTTTTTTAACTTTTTAAAATTTGTTTCTTACGTGTGAATAAGGAGTTAAAAAGACATAAAATCTGCAAGTATTGACAAATTAGATTGTTATTATGTTTCTTTTGGAATTTGAATTAAAAAATGAGATAGCATTCTAAAATGCCTGTCCAGTAACCCTCCTGCCATTAAGTATGTCCTTCAGGGCTTTCTGCATTGATTTCTGCTGGATTCTCATTCAAACCTTTATAGAGGAAGAACCTGAAACAAAGAGGCTAATGGATTCTGTCTTCTTGGAGTAGGTGCCAGCGCTTAGTTCTGATGTCCTCAGGGCACACAGAACAAAGCAAATTTAGAGCCTCCTGTGCTTCTGTGAGCTTGGGGAGTATGGAAGTACCCCGGTCATTTTCACTAGAGCTTATGTATAGTCCTCTTCACAGTATAGATTGCCTGGGACAGAAAAGAAATTCTCTACTCTACTCAACAAACAAACAAACAAAACAAAGAAACAAACAAAAAAAACCAAAAAAACAAAAAACAAGAAAAACACCCTACTTCTTCTTCTTTCTGCTCATGGAGTTTAATCGATGGGGATGGTGGACAGTATACAGCCCTTTGAGGACCAAAGACATGTATTGGCATTATGCAAGAACAATTTTAATTTGTAGCTTCGTTCCAAAATTTGAGGGACAAAATAAATAAATAAAAACCTCCATTTTGTCAAACAAAAGGTTTTAGATTTCATTTACATCAATATAGCAAAAATATACAACAATAATAATTAAAACAAAACTTGTCTATGCGCTCTTAAAGTGTCTGCTTCGTAAGCCTTGGCTCACAATTTCAATATGGAATTTCCCTAGCTACTCCATTTACGAGAGAAGCTTCATTTAGCGGTGGCATTTTATGTGCCTTCTCTACATTTGTAAACCCAGCCCTGCTCTTTAGGACTAGGACTGGACACAATTTAATTCTGTTTATTATAGAAATCAAGGCCTTTTGGATGGAGATTGTGAGCAGCTGTTTAATATTGTCTCTCTGTTAATATAGAGGTTCATTTCTCATGCCCTCTGAGGACAAGGCAATTCAAGAGATTTCTAGAGGCTCTTTCTGCAGCGCTGCAGGTTGATGCCAGGAATCAGCCACAGAGAAGCTTTGCTGCTAATTGGTGGGGCTGGCTGCAGCTGGCAGGTGTCAATTTAAGACCCATACTCCAGTAGGATTTCTGGGGATTCTACCTAGAACACATCCCTAATCAAAAGAGAAAATGAAAACATCGTTTCTGTTATACAACTTCCCAGCAACATTTTCATCTTCTGTAGCTGGATTCAATATAAGTTTTTGGAATGAGGACAGGCAAGGATTATCTCTGCTTCTCTCAGATGACTGTATTTAATAGGTAAGGAAATTAAATGTTTCTTAAAAAAAAACAGTCTAGTTAAAATCAGAGAGCCAACTTTAAGATGAAATGATGGTTTTAGTCATTTCATCTGCAATAGCAACAGGCTGAAATCATATTTACATAAAATAGTCCCTTAAATATGGCATTTGATATTTCTTACTGTGACATAAATGGACCTATTATATTTGATGGGAAATCAAACCAGCAATTAGCCATTGTTAGTTTTTGAGGTAGGGTTATAGGACCTCATGTAACACAGCCATGTATTTGTCTCGCTATATAACTGAGGGTGACCTTGAACTCCTGATATTTCTGCTTTTACCTCCCAAGTGCCAGGATTATAGGCATGCACTGCCATGCTTAGCTTCTCCATCTCAAGAGTGACTATGGCTGTGTAGCCAGTATCTTAAATCTTAAAATCTCTTTCCATTAGAACAGCAATATTAGGAGTTAAAGGATAGTACTTTTTTTTTCTTTTTTCCTGCAAGTTCCTTTTATTAAAGTGAGTTTACATATGCTTATTTACTTACTTTCTTTTTCTTATTGATTTCTATTGAGCTCTTGTGAGGTATAGTGGTACACATTTGCTATTTTATCACTTGAGAAGCTGAGCCAGTAGGACTGATGAGTTTTAGACCATCTTGGGCTAAATGGTAAGACCTTGTCTCAAAGACAAAATAGAGCATTAACGACAAAGACAAAGAACAGCACTATTTCTTAAATAAATAATGAGTAGATAGAACACTGAATTTCCTTGACAAGATGAACTGGAAAATGATTAAATGGAGGCGCATTGTGCTATACCTATTTTGGGTTAACCACACATTTAAAAATAATATTGTATATACTGTAGATTTCTGAAAACCTCTATCTTCTCTATCCTGAAGGAACGTCTGTTCTCTGCATTAAAACTTGATATTTTAGATCTCTCTCTCTCTCTCTGTCTCTCTCTGTCTCTCTCTGTCTCTCTCTGTCTCTGTCTCTGTCTCTGTCTCTGTCTCTCTCTCTCTCTGTGTGTGTGTGTGTGTGTGTGCACGTGTATTTCTAACATATTTTTGGAAATTTTGATTTATCCATTCATTAGTTTATTTCCCCTCTTAAACACATAAAATCTGATATTTATTAGCAAAAAAAAAAATCTCATTTGGGAAAGGGGTGGGATCAGAGTGTGTTCATATAGCTTTTATTTGTCATGGCTATCCTTTGCTCCCGTATATTCCCACTACAACTTCTGTAATGCTAGCATGACTTAATCAGGCTAGAAAACCTACTGTTTAGTCTGAGTTTTATAAAATGTTGCAGAAGGAAATGCTTGAGTAAGACAGAAGCATAAGTGATATCTCAATCAGCTGAGCTATGCCTGCTTCATGACTTGAGTTTGATCCCTAGAACCTATGTAAAATTAAAATCTATTATCTATCTATCTATCTATCTATCTATCTATCTATCTATCTATCTATCTATCTATATGACTACATATCTCCATCCATCTGTCTGTCTATAACCAACCATCTTTAAATGATGATATTTGAGTATATTTGTATTTGAACATTAGTTGTAGTTTTTTTCCTGTAACTGTGTGAGGCTTCTCAGGACTATGATAAAATAGAACAATTTAAGGTAAAGAGATTTATTTTGGCTCATGGTTTCAGAGATTTCTATTTGTAATGTTTGGCTCCCTTGGCTTTGGTCCTGTAGACAGAACATCATGACTGTGGTAGCTGGCGAACTGTAGAGAGGAGAGAGCATGAGAGCAGAGACAGGCAGAGACAAAGTGAAGCAGAGACAGAGAGACAGGGGAGAGATCCCCTTAGGAAGCAGATTTCTCCTTTTGTATTTTGATTCCATCTAGGCCTGCTGCCTATCGTATGGTGCCACCCACATTCACAGCACATCTCTGCCCTTCGAGAGACATCCTTATATACAACCACAGGTGTGCCTTACTAGTCTAAGTGTTTCTCAAGCCAATCAAATTGAAAGTGTGCTTACCACAACAGTGGCATTTTAGGAATTGGGATTCCAAGGAAATACATTTCAGTTTTCATCTCAGATAACTTATCACTCAAGTGGTTGTTAGAGTGAAGACACTGGAAATGATTTGTAAAATAAATTCTTTTTAAATAAAGTATTTAAAATGAAATATTAGAAACTGAAGTTTTTGGTGCTTAGCATTCATGAATTCTCAAAACCTCAGGGGAAAGATACTGGAGCAGTGAGTGGAGAACATGTAGCAGATGTAGGGGACAGTATTGGGTCCTGTCAGAGAGAACCTTACTCTCTTGTTGTTGTTTTATTGTTTAAACTTTTTAAACCCATTTGTTTGTGCTGCTGTTTAAGTTTGATGATAATGCCAGACGGCATATCCATCCAAGCAAATTGAGCAGGACAAATACATGAAGCTCTCCCTCTTATTCTCGCCCACTACTTTACCTGATCATGAGTTAGTAAGGACACCATCATACAGACATATATATGTGAAAACAGACTTCAGTATCTGGCCTCTGGTCACATTTGTTTTCTGGAAGTAAATTGTGTAGCTGTTTCCTTCAAATTGAAACATATTTTTCTGGAAAGAAGAAGGGAGTTTATTACACTCAGCAGGTAAGAAATCCAGAGACTCAAAAGGCTCAGAAAGATACAAGGTAGATACAAGGTTCATCCAGGAGGTTGTATAAACAGTAATAGCTGCACAGGAGAGGGGTCTCTTCTGTTGGCAGAGCTACCTGTATGTTGTTCAGGATGACTTAAGTGTGCTGCTTTTCCCCCATGCTGGGGTGGTTTTCTTGTTATCTATCTATCATCTATCTATCTATCTATCTATCTATCTATCTATCTATCTATCCATCCATTCATTTATTTATTGTGTGTGTGTGTGTGTGTGATGTCTTTCAGTCATTCATGCTCCTGTAAAGAGCATCACAGTTATGCTCCTACAAGTCATCCCTACAGTCCCTGGTTCACAAACTGGGCTAGAATAGGATCATTTCTCTGGCCTGTCACTGGTGCCATATTTGGGGTAAAGCAATGTTTATTCATGTCTCCTCAGGAAAAGTCACAGAACAAATAAAACGACATCTTAGCTTCATCTGTCATTAAAGTGAAGAATCCTCCTGTTCTTCAAAAGTTAACTCCCGACTACACTGACAATGAATGGACAAGGATGAGATTATCAACCGGCCTGCAAACCACAGCCAAAAATTGATTTGGGGTGAGGGTGCTAAGTCAGTACATAAAGCACTTGCCATGAAAATGTGAGGACAGGAGTTTGGGTCCCCAGAACTTACATAAGAAGCCTGACAGGTGTGATGACCACTCATAACTTCAGCACACAGAAGTGTAGATAGAGGGACCTGGGGCAAGTTCACTAAGACAAATAGAACAGGCAAGTGGTAGGTTCAGCAAAAGTTCATAACTTCGTAAGTAAACTGGAGGGCGACTGTAGAAGATACCCAATAACAACTTCATGACTCACATGGACAGTCATGTGCATATGTATGAATCTGCCTCTACACATATATGTGCCCCCACACATGCAAACATGCATACTCTCATTAATCCATCGTATACATGCACATACACTCACACGCTCGAATGTATTTACTTTTCTTTTTTCTTTAGGAGAATGACATAATGGTTAAATCACATGAGGGAACTGTAAAGGTTTTCAAGGATGTGCTACACTTACATGGATTTAAAATAAAGTGACTGACAGGAACATGCGGTCCTGCTATTGTGAAGGAAGGCAATTAAATTTATATAATACAGCAACATGCAGGTAGTCTGAACCTAGGTTGAGATAAAAATCCAGTGATCTGAAATCCTTTAAAATATAGTACACGGGTTTTGGCAGTGATTAGCCGGGCGGTGGTGGCACACGCCTTTAATCCCAGCACTTGGGAGGCAGAGGCAGGCGGATCTCTGTGAGTTCGAGACCAGCCTGGTCTACAAGAGCTAGTTCCAGGACAGGCTCCCAAAACCACAGAGAAACCCTGTCTCGAAAAACCAAAAAAAAAAAAATATATATATATATAGTACAGCTGTTTTCTTCAAAAGCTTTATATTTTTCTATATGTGTGCATGCATATCATACGGCACTCACACTAGTATGTTGTATGTAAGATAACTCTTCTCATATTCTATATGAAGAAACTGCTGTCTTTTTTAGTTTCATTTCTTTGCACCTGTAGTTTAGCTTAGGCAAAAACCGTCTCCTGAAACATTCACTCTACTTCCTGGAGCTTGAGCTGATACAAGGGAATGCATTTTAAAATAGATGAAATGCTATACATTAACATGATACAACAGCATTCCTGTCTTCTATTTAAAAAAATGATGTATGTAAGCATCATAAATTCCTTTTACATATGTTTCTGACCATCTGTTACAGATGTAATAGGGAGCAAAATACATGGAAATGGTAACAGGCAGCAATTCTGCTTTAATGAGATTTCCGTCTAATTGTATGTGCTACGAAGTTTCAAATACCATCTGGGGTCAAAGGCCAACTTTTCGTATGCTTAGTTGAACTGAACTTCTGAACTTTAAAATTTACAGTGGTGGAAAGATTGTACTAAAGAAGCAATTTACTTGGCCTGGTCAAGAATTATTCATTTTTCCCTCTTATACGCTAATCTGCTACTTCTAATTTTCCTGCACCTTTCCATCAGCTCATGAGAAGGGCAACCATTGTTTGAAAAAATAATTACCTTTCTAAAGGAGAGGATGTATATTTTGAATTATATTCTCCTTTTCAGATGTGTTCATTTACCTAAAGATAAGCTTATGAGATGATGTGAACTTCAACTATAAAAAGCAAAGTTTTTATTTAATAAATCAGTTTTATAACGACATCTCTATTTGTCCTAATACATTTGTGATTGATGCCTTCTTATGGAAATTCTATCCATCTCATTTAATGGGAAAGGAAAATGACTAGGTCGTTTAAGAACTGGGTGACACTCCAAGGTAGTTCTTTGCTGACAACTTTTGTTTCTTGTTTAAATTCTTTTTTTTTTTTTTTTTTTTTTTTTTTTTTTTTTTTGGTTTTTCGAGACAGGGTTTCTCTGTGGTTTTGGAGCCTGTTCCAGAACTAGCTCTTGTAGACCAGGCTGATCTCGAACTCAAAGAGATCCGCCTGCCTCTGCCTCCCAAGTGCTGGGATTAAAGGCGTGCGCCACCACTGCCCGGCCTCTTGTTTAAATTCTTAAAAATTAATTATGTTTATATATATAGTGTAAGTACATATCTATGTATAGGAGGTAAAGGCACATGCACGTGTGTACATGTGCATGTGGATGCCAATGGTCAACATCAATTGTATTCCTGGATCACTTTCCATCTAGTTTTGTGAGACAGGATTTCTCTATGGACCTGGAGCTTATGGACTGGCTAACCTGCTGCCAACCAAGCTTCAGTATCCGCTTGTGTCCCCTCTCTCAGCATTAGGGTGAGAGATGTGTACCATGCCATCCCAGCTTTCAGATGGGTGCTGGAGACCAGAGTTTATGCCTTCATGCTTGCCTGGCAGGCACTTTACCATGAACCATCTGTAATGGTTTAGGTAAAACGGCAGCGCAGTTCCCTGAAGGACAGCCTGGTCCCACCACCCGAGTCTTCTGTGGGTCCCAAGTGAGTGGGAGTTGGTGAGTGAGAGAGCGGGTCGGCAGGGCGGGTCCTACGAGGAACCATAGTGGGTGAGAGATGGACAGGCACGCCATGCAAAGAATGTGGGTATAGTTTATTTAGTGGGTTATGGAAAGGAAAGGAAAGGAAAGGGAGAAAGGGGAGAAGAGAGAGGGGATGGGAGGGGAGCCCGAGCAGAAGTTCGTCTTCTGGAGAGAGATGATGAAGAGAGAGAGAGAGAGCACAGGATGGAGGAAGCAGGATAGCTGCTTCTCTCTGCGGAGAGGGCGGGGCCAGGCCAGCAAATCATAACACCATCTCCCCAGTCCTGAGAACTGCGCGATGACTACTTCCAGTCTCAGGCTTAGGAAAGTAAAATGAACAACGTTGAAACAGCTGGATTTTGTTTATGTGACACTAATGACATATTTAAGCAGCATCAGGACTTGAACTGGAATTAGGAGTAGAAAAGTTAGGACCTAGACAAACTGTGCCCTGAGGGACAGTGCGTGGCCCTGTTCTCCACTTTCTGATCTAGCCTATCTGAATCATCAGGTTTCTCCGTATAATTTTATTTACTTGCATATGGAAAGAAACGAAACAAATGAGAATATAAAAACTGCTTGTTGTAGCATGGTTATAGAGTGCTTGCCTTGGGGTAAGCCTTGGGGTTCTATCTCTAGGACCACAGGAAAAACATCACAAAACAATAACCCCTAAACCAGACTGATAGTCTCAAATAACGGACACATTAAGGGGACATTTTAAATTTTGCCCTGATTCTTGAGTGTTGGAAAGATAGTTCTGCTTTACCCCAATAGCTCCCCCTAACAAAATCTAAAAGTTGAGAATATGTTTAGAAATAATACCTATGTTTCCTGAACTAAAAATCTTAGGAAGAGTGACACTGGTTTACCACCACGAAAGTCTTTTCAATGTCTGGTTTAACAAGAGACTGGAGTCTCACAGAGGAACTTGTGCTCACATTACCGACATTGCACACACTCTAGATCCTGCCAACACTATACACCTGGGAGGTGATGAGAGTAAAGGCAAGTAGTCCATTTGGGCATTATTTGGTAAATACTTTTGCCCTCATGAACTGTTCCAGGATGGTGTAAACAATCCCAAGCATCCATAACCACATTTGAGAACTTTTGCTCCAGGCAGCTAGACACTGAGCTTGCCCTGTTATCCTTCAGAGTCAGGGAGAGCAGCTATTCTGTTTTGCTTGAGGACTGGTATCATGTCCATGTTTCTTCCAAGCTTGCCTTCTGAGAGCAGTGGGAGCCATGGCTTGGCTTTGAGCTGCGAAGGAGTTCTTCAGATAGACATCTTTGCTAAAGGACACCCAAAAGCTTTAAACTATTTGAAGTATTTAATCTGAATGTGGAAAAGAGCCATCAAATTCAGCGATAGAGCCATCAAATTCAGCAATAGAGCTAGTTAAAATACCATTAAGAATTACTACGTCCACCATCTGAAAAGTATCTCTGGCTAAATTCAACCATTTGAGAGAATCTCAAAAAACTAATTGAACATTGCCCTCTTCTCTGTGCATTGTATGAAATTTTAGAAAAAAAAAAACGCATAGAAACAATAAAGGAGCAATGACCTCATCAGTCATCAAGAAGAGATTTCCTCAGCCTAGTAAGGTAAAGGAGTTCCTAGAGAACAGAAACCAAAGCAAGATTAAGGGAGAGAGAAAAGAGAATACTTTGGCCCCAGGCAGCAGATCTGTAAGTAAGCATAGATCTTCCAAATTCCAAGGTCAGAATCAGCATGTAGGAGAAATGAGTATAGGCCAGGGAGCAATCAGCACGCTGATTCATTAAGCAGCTGCCTGGGAGCTGCCTCTTTCTTTCCACAGTAAATAAATAGTCTGACAGCAAGAATTTTTGCCTCTAGGCTAAAGGCAGAGAGCTAGTCCAGAAAGGGTTTGTAACTGGCCTTGAAGCACAGTCGAATTCGTGATAAATAGATTTGTATAATGACTATTGGGGGGAAAATTGAGTCACATATATATGTATATGTACACATACTCTTTTTAATTTGTCATATGCTATTGGGGGAAAAAACAGTCTTCTGATGCCTGTCTGCTGGTCCTTTATCCACATGACCTATTCACATGACTATCAGTTGTCACTTTCTGTTAGTGATTATTCTGAGATGTTGCCCATCGAGGGGGCCAAGTCTATCTAGCTTTATGTTTGATGATATCTATATCTGACTTTGCATCGAAAGATATAGACAAAAGCCATATGAGCCAAATACACTAAACAACCTAATAGCTTGCAAAACTGTAAATGGACTTCATGTGCAGTGGGTGCAATGAAGAAAAATCTGTGCAGTACAATCACAAAAGCTGGGTGGGGATGGGAGCAATCTCAACGACTTTAATGAAAAGTTATGTGAGATTCACATCTTTTCCTTTGTTTGCGTTGCTATAGAAGATATTCCGGTTCTACAAGAAACAGAGTGAGTCTTACCTTATTACTCTGAATGTCTGATTCCATTGTTAACAGTTAATATTTGTTCAAAACCTGGTTGTTCCTAGCCTCATCGGTTTATGGGGCTGCTGCTCTATGAAAGGTGTGGGCTCTATGTGTTATTATGTTTTGGTCTATTGAAAAATTTCTTTCTTTCTGATTCTAAAAGATTTAGGAGGAGAAATAATAGGAAAATGTTCTTTATTGCTAAGGTTATAGTGAAATAGAACTTTGTAGCATGCTAAATGTAATCTAAGTTGTTAATAACTATAAACATTAATGACTATAAACATTATTTTTATACTACTAAGAAAGAAAAATTGATATGTTGCCAATGGTAGTGTGACCCAGTTCTTTATTAATTCTCATGGCTTAATTATTGAAATAACTCTTATTTCTGCATTAGTTTTCTTATCATTATACATAATTTAAAAGCTGGTTAAAAAACTGAGTTTTTAAAATTTGAATGTGTGCTTGTGTGTGAATATATGTATGATGTATGTATACATGTTCATGAGTGTATGTTCATGTGTACTACAGTGCATGTGTCAATGTCAGAGGACAACATTGTGAATCTATTCTAACCTTCCACCTTATTCAAGGTAGGCTCTCTTCTGTACTACTGCATAAGCCAGGATAGGTGGACCATGAGCTTCTAGAGATTCTCCCCTATTCACCTCTGTTCAAGCAGTGAGATGTCTGCTACTATGTGTGGCTTTTACATACATTGTGAAGATTTAAAATCAGGCCTCACACTGATGCAACTCTAAATTTGGCTGACACGCCTGAATCCTTTTTAGACTTGATGCCCTGGGTCACTGTGCCTTTCTGCGTGTTTTCCTTGTCTGTGTCATGAATGATAATAATATGGTGTTACAAAAGGAATGTTCTTTTTTTATTTGTGCAATTTTATTTCATGTAGCAGATGATCTACCTGAAGTACTTTCAGTTTTTTTTTAAAACACTGAGTCAGTGTGTGTGTGTGTGTGTGTGTGTGTGAGAGAGAGAGAGAGAGAGAGAGAGAGAGAGAGAGAGAGAGAGAGAGAGAGAGAGAGAGAATAGGTGCACCCGACTGTGGGTATCTAAGGAGGACAGAAACAACAGATTTCCCTGGATCTGGGCTTATGTGTTGTTATGAGTCACCTGAGGTGGATACTGAGAACCAAACTTGGGTCCTCTGCAAGAACAGCAAGCACTGCTTACCACTGAGCCAGCTCTCCTGTAACCCTCCCTGCAAATTCCAATGTGCGTACATACTTAATCTTTTCAGAAGCAAGAGAGAAATCTGGACTAATTGTTCTTCTTTGAATGGTATTGGATAATCTATCAATTGAACTATATAGAAGGACGGTTTTCCACTTGTGTCATTGGAACAACCAAACAGACAGACCCAGACAATGATAACTGTACTGAAATGACACAGACAAGGACAACTGTACTGAAATGACACAGGCAATGACAACTGTATTGAACAGCTATGGAGGCCCAAAACTGTGAGCTTATTGCCCCCTTGCCTGTTAGTCAGAGAGTTGGGAGGTTGATCAAAATGGTTGATAAGGGTAGCTGCACTTACTCAGGATGTGATTACCTGGTCCTTTGGACATTAAGATAGCTCATACAAGTAGATCCATTCCATCCTGACAGATGGTCAGGATATGCAAATGTAGTTCTGCCCCTTCTTTTATAATATGACATCACCTGGGGAATGGCTGTACACTTGGTCTAGGGTAGCTTCCCTGCCTGAACAACAGAATGCTGATGACTTGATGCCTCAAAGTGTTAAAGCAATTAACTGCTCAAGTTGTCATTTGTATCATGTTAATGAAGTCTTTTGTTACCTTCATACTCCCCCCTTTTGTATTAGTGTATAAAAGCATGTGGAAAATTAAATGCAAACAATTTCAGTATTCACTAGAATTTCCTCCTGGTATTATTCTAAGGTTTCTGCTTTTTATGTTTCACTCATTTTTGTATTCTTTACTTATATTTCTAAATTCCCATGCCCCTACCATTGCAAGAGGTATTTTTGTTGAGGCTGGACCCTGATATACAGTTCCACTGACTATAGGGACAATCAGATGCCTGAGTTGGTTGGATGTAAGAAGACAACTCATGCATGTGCGTATTCATTTGTCAGTGTGAGCAATATCCAGAAGAATTAATCCTTTTGTGTGTATTATTTACAAATACTATGGTTATTACTCTAAAAAGACATTGTTGTATCCTCAACAACTAGCATGTACATAAAACTGACTTTTCCTACTGTCGGAATCTTGTAGGTATTTTGAAGACTTCTTTCCTTGGAAATTTTATTGCAGACTTATGATACTGTTGATGCATGTTTTTTTTTCTTGTTCTTTCTTTCTTTCTTTTTCTTTTTTTTAATTTGCCAACCATCTAAAATATATTGTTTCTTTCTCACCATTTTATAGCATGGTCCCTATGTTCAGCTGGACAGAATTTGAGACATTTCTCTTGTCCACAGTCCTAGTTGGTCAACAGGAAATAACCAGAAATCCCATGTTCCAACCCAGTTTGATTTTTAACACAGTATTTGCATGCTTCTCATTTCTCCTTATCCCAACACAGCCAGTGGTCTGGATAGTCACTAGCTATGTTTGCAGATTCAAAGTGTATCTTCCCAGACTTATCTGCTCAGTCCTAAAACACAGGGTCACAAAGCTGAGAAAGTTGAGCTGAGAGTGTAATAATAGAATTGTTTTAAATTTGACTTAAAAACTGCTTAAATTGGCAGGACCTGTGGATTGAGATTCAAGATATATGTAGAATATGAAGAAAAAATTGAATGCATTATTTTAAACCCTTTGTATAAATTGGAATAAAACATAGCTAATAGGAAAAGATGCATTAATACAAATTTGTCTATGGGCATGCATTTTTGATTAATCAATTACCAGTATCTTGGTGGAGAATAAAATTGACCATAATTATAATTATGACAATTCAGATTCAGTTCTTAGTTGTGTAGGGTGCGACCTGCCTGTCTTTTTCTCGTCATTATGCTCCACATTTTCTACTCATCTGCAGCTTCTTAATTCATCCCTTTGTCCCGAGGCATAATCACTGTTTTGCTTCCCTTTTCCCATAGATGTCTCACTCTTCATGATGAATACATTAGTTAAGTTAAACTTCATTTATAAAGGTTTTGTGGTTTTGTGAATTAGATATCTCTCTTTTGGGTGAATGTATGGCTGTTGTACTAGGGGGTTTTTATGTGTCAACTTGACACAAGTTAGAGTCACCAGAAAGGAAGGAGACTCAGTTGAGAAATGTCTCCATGAGATACAGTTGTAAGGCATTTTATCAATTAGTGACAATGGGATAGGGACCAGTGAATTGTGAGTGGTGCCATCCGTGGGGTGGTAGTACTAAGTTCTATAAGAAAGTAGGCTGAGCAAACCAAGGGAAGCAAGCCAGTAAGCAGCACACCTCTGTGACCTCTGCATCAGCTTCTGCCTCCGGGATTCTGCCCTGTTTGAGTTCCTGTCCTGACTTCGTTCAGCAATGAAGAGCTATGTTGAAGAGTAAGTCAAATAAACAAACCCTTTCTTTTTTGCATTTTGGTCATGGTGGTGCATCACTCCAGCAACAGAAACCGTAACTAAAATGGTTGTCAATCATTGGTCCCTGTCTACATTTCCCTTTAGAAGCAGACTCTTTCTGGCACCCCAAAAGTGAGCTAGAATGACTGATTGTAAGCCACATGGACCTACTTATATCATCATCCAAGTCATGGGATCATAAATCCACACTTCAACCATTTTGGTATGTTGGTTCTAGGTACAGAATCGGGTTCTCATGTTTGTAAAACAAGCACTTGACTGACAAAGATTGTATGTATATCTATATATAGAGCGATATAAATATATCTATATATTTATATATACTATATATAACCATAGACATTTTTGTTTAAAAATTTTAATTCTAATGTGTATACAATGTATTTTGACCATATCTATACTCCTTTTCTACCTCCAACTTATGCCTGATCCCTCAACACATCCACCTTTCAGCTGCATGTCTTCTTTTAAAAGAAATTCAGTAACCCACTGAGCTCAATTACTGATACTCACATGCACATGAGTGTAAGGCCATCTACTGGATCATGGACAGTCTGCCAGGAGCCACAGTCCTAAAGGAGAAATAATTATTCCTGATCAATAGCTCCGTAGCGGGGGTGGGGTGGGGGGTGGGGCCTTCTGAGCACCCTCCTCACCTGTACTGGAGATGATTAGACTGCATAAATTGTGTACGAGTCTTTTGTGGAAATCACACAGTCAGCGAATTTATGAGCGCAATGACCATCTTATATCCCACAGATAGTGTTTTACAGCTCTTTTCCAAACCTGAAACTTTTAAATTATTTTCACCCATTGTCCAGGATATTTCCTGAATGTCGAGGCAAGAAGGTAGTGGAGGCTATATAACTATATAACCATAGATGTCCTATGGTTATATAGTTTCAGCACTTTGACCCATAGGCATTTCTTTCTTTCTTTTTTTTTTTTTTTAGAAAATAACCTTATAAATTTGAACTGATTATTATTCATTTTTTCAATCCCCATTTCAAATATAAGACTGGCATAAAGAGAGTCCAATATACATTTATTGAGATAATTTGAAATGATATAATCATGGTAGGACTTACTTGTGCATAAGCTTTCAACATATAGACAGGAATACAAAATTATCTTCTGTATTAAGCATTTGATCAGACCTCTCATAAATCAAACCTAAATTCATAAAACCCTACAACCTCTGAACAAGAATAACTTTAGCAGTCAGATTTAACCAAGGCTTGCAATGAATGACCAGCTATCCTGCTGACACTTTCAAGCATCTGCTATGATATGGCTTTTTATGTTATTTGGGACTTTTATTTTCTATCATGATGCATCTCCTTTTCTTCATGAGGGCTTTCTGAAGGCAATCTTTAACTCTTAACATCAGTTCTGTAAGACAAAATCATAGCAGGTTCATTTACATTAGTGACAGTTTCCTAAATTCAGTGAAGATATAGCAAATATTTAAGTAATTATTTGCATAATATCATATATACTTAATCATTCTGTGAAGAATTAAGCTTTTATTGTATTTCTTTGTTCACAAAAAAAGGGCATTTGCTTGTTCGGTAGGTACTCTACTAGTTACCAGCTTTACATCCTGAGAGGCTCTGCTTGTTGCTTTCTGATTTTTATTGCATTAGATGCTTTACAAAGAGAAATTTAAAGAAGCAGATTTGAGAGTTTAGACACATCCTTTTAGAATTTTGAAAGCACCAGAAATCTTATTTGAGTAATTCTTATGCTTATACAAAACTTATAAATGTAAATAGGAACATTAGCTGTTAGGGAAGGAATTGTGAGAAATTGGCAAATGTGTTTTTACCATATCTGCTGTGTGTCCCCAATGGTTTGCTTCTGTTTTGCTAAAATACTGCCCCCCCTTTCCTTCTGAGTTATTCTCATGTCCCCAAAGCTCCTTGCTAACTATCCTTTTTATCAAAAAGTCTTCTTCATTCTGTAAACAGGCTTCCTACTGCTCATTCCTACCTGTTCTCTTCCTCCTTGTTACTTCCTTCACGATTTACAACAGAAGTGGCACCATTATTCACATTTATTCCCATCAAGGCAATTATTTATTTGATTTATCTCTAGGAATGCCAAAACCCTGCTTTTATTGTTTAAAAATTAAGGTTTAATTTTTGCCCTGAAAAGCTTGTAGAAACTTTGTTCCACATCAACGTGTCTCAAAGGAACAAACGATAAAGAAGTAGAAGGCACTGTGTAAGATCATCGGCAGACATATTCAGTACTTAGGTTCTTCCTACTGTCAGACTATATCCTGATGCAGATGGATGAAGCAGAGCTAACAGTCTAAATTTCTTCTCCAGAGTTGTAGTAATTTCTTACTTTTCATTCCTGGGATGAACTTTTTATTTGCTAGTTTAAATTCTTTATTTTAGCTTAATGGATTTGAATGATAAGGCAAAAATACAATTTTAAAAAAATGTGAATATTATAACTAATTTACGAATTTGAATTTATCTGCTGCATTCTCTCAGGTTTTCTTTTCTTTTTTCTTTGTAAAGAATGATATGTCTCTTCAGCATGAAACCTGGAGCTTTGATGAGTCTGGAAGATGCTACGTTCAAAAACAAACTGAATGTTTCAAATTAAACATTCTCTGATTTGGCCTGAAAGTGAGTAACATATACCCCGGTTTACTAATTCCAGAGACGTAGAGACATTCTTGGTAGGGACAGTTGATCTAGACAGTATTAGAACATTCAACGAAACAGACATGTCTCTGTGCTCATGGCAGTCTATTTTGAAGGGATTTTAGGGTAAGGGATGTGTAGTAGATGCCTCTTGGTGTGACTCGGTAATGTGAGTTTCCCTTGGACCTGTCTCAGGATTTGTGTGCATCCAAGGTGTAGAAAGTTGATATAATCCTGACCTTCAGGCAGTGCACACATTGTAAACGAGCTGTTTTTCAAATTGGGTTCACGTTAGGTCAGTCTTAGAGACAGGATTGTGGAGTGAGCTCAGCACCTCATGGCGAGCACTAATACCACATTTAGGAGATTTGGCTGCAGCAGCTGAATCAACAGCTGGGATTCTAAAATCCCTAACTTGCACATAGGATTTATCTTTCTCACCCACAAAATTATGTTCCTATATTTACCATCTGTGTGTCACTTTTTATTTATGAAATTATAAAAAATGATTTATAGGGAAAGTAAAGAAATGTTTTAAAGACAATTTAAAAGCATAAAGCAGTGGCAAAGAAAGGCAGTTCATGAGACACGATTCATTAGGCAGAACAACAGCTCATTAACAAAGAACCCATATTAGCCAATAACTTTTGAAAGTTATTAGTAATTTGAAAAAGTGTCAGCTACCAAAAAAGGCAACCCTCCTTGCAAACAATAGCGGAAAATCGTTTACTTTGATAAACAATTGACTCATCTAATTAATTGTTTGTTTTCCTTTTAGCAATTTTCATGTGCGACAGTTAACCTTGTGCCGCCTTTAAATGCGTTGTGTGTTTGCCTACTATTCAGAGGACATTTGCTCTTGCTAGAGGGTTTTAGAGGAAAAAAAGGCTGCCAACATGTAGGTCACTTTGTTGGGTTGTATAGGAGTGTCTGAGAAGCCAGAGAAACCTGATTCTATGAGGCAAGAATAAGCAGGTGAGATGCAAATCTTCCACAAATGGCTCCCCTGGTGTCATTAACTCTTCGGTCCATAAATAAATGCCCATCTGAGAAAGCGTTTGCCGGCATTGTGCTGCTACTTCTCACCTATACCAGTTTCAGAAAGAGAGGAGGAATCAGAGAAAAAGTGTTCCCCAGACAGCCTGTCACTACAGCCTGGGGGATTGTACTGGTCTGGGTACAAGAAACGGCTTGACCTCTATGCACTTCTATGGAGTAATATGTAAATTCTCATGGATGCTTCTCTCAGTGAACAATTAGAATTATTCTGAGGTCTCTGCAGTGTAGTCCTTTTAAGTCCACTGTCGATAATATTTTATCCTGCAAAGAGGACTCAGAAATGAACCTCTTGCAGATGAGAAAAAAACATTTTCATGTCTTTTTCTTTTCTAAAGGCATATGCTCAGCCTTCTTATACAAAAAAGTCGTAGTTCAAGTGAGAGAAGGGGGTTTCCTGAAAATTTGAACATCTGTTCAAATAAACTAATTGGTTTGAAAAAGAGAAACATATAGAATCCTGCTGTAAATATTTAACGATTCTCTTCTCCAGATTGTGAATAGGTCTCAATGTTAGTTTTTACAAAAATACATTTTCTTTTTTTCAAAACAGCCTAGGTTACTAATCTGCTGTTATCTGAAGTTTGATAATCAGATCTCCAGTGTCACTAATCTCATAAATGCATGGTTCTAATTTAAAATAATTGTTCTGAAGTAAAAATAAGCAAGTCTGTCACCAAGAAGCTTTGAAGGAAAGGGCAGTCTTCCAAGTCAATTATAAACAATTTGACCCTGTTAAGATTTTTCCTTTTCTGTAGAAACTCAGTTTTAGCCAGTGGACTTTGGCTTTTCTCTTTCTTTCCTTCTTTCTTTCTTTCTTTCTTTCTTTCTTTCTTTCTTTCTTTCTTTCTTTCTTTCTTTTTCTTCCTTCCTTTTTTTTTAAATAGAAAAGGTGCAAGTTGGAATGAATCGCTGTTTTCAACCTTTGTGATCCAGAAAAGCAAATGCAAGTCCATACCTCACGAAGAATGATTGACTGAGTGACATTGGCATAATTGTTCTATTAGGAAGAAAAAGTTGGTTGAAGTTTAGGGAAATGAGTTAGTTAGAGGTGAGTCTGACTGGGTTTAAGTTGTCATGGAAACAGTCAAGCATAGAGAAATCAATTGGCATTTATCTGATACTCTCTGATGCATGAAAACTTTTCCAAGCCAATAAGCTTCATTTTCCTTTTCTTCCCATCTCATAAAGAGGGAATCAAATACCCAATTAAAATGTACATCTCACTTGTATAGAGACAATATGTAATTTCAAACTATGTGAAGCTTCTTTAGAAGCAGATTTTTATTCTGATATATTTTATAAATATTGTCAACAAAAGTTCTTTTTTTGAAAAAACTAAGACTAATTTAATAAGCTTTTTCAAAGGACAGAAAAGACGCCCCTCTTTCTCTTATGCATGTTATATGTCTCCTTAAAATAAATCACATCAACCAGCTCCAATGGCACTACCTTTAATTGTTAATCCCAACACTAGGGAGGTAGAGGCAATTAAATCTGTGAGTTCAAGGTTAGCCTGGTCCACATTCAGAGTTCTAAGTCAGCCAGAGCCACACTGTGAGATCTCAAATAAAACAACTGTGGGGTCATGACAGCCAGTCCTAACCTGATGGCACAGTGTTACTGCCTGTTCCGTCCCACTCAACTAGTGACAGTTTCTCCAGAGAGCTCAGAGGCGCCTAATAATTTACACGTAATTTCCCTGTAATGGCTGAAGAAACTTAGTATGGTACCAGGCACATTTTAAGGGCTGTTGACCTTTGCCCTGGAATGCCTGTGAGATACTTGTAGCCTGCAGGAGAGATAAGAATGCCTGTGAGATACTTCGCAGCCAAACCTTAGGTGGAGAAAAAAATCCAAATTAGAGATATCCATCGAGTTGCTCCCCTTGCAGCAAGAAACTCAGCGGAAGAGGAGGGAGGAAGGATTTGTAAGAACCAGAGAGGTGGAGGACGCAAGAACACAGTCCACAGAATGAACTAAACAGGGCTAATAGGGACTCACAGACTCTGAAGCAGTAACCATGGAGCATGCATGGGTCTGTGCTAGGTCCTCTGCTTATATACTATGCTTGTTAACTTGCTATTTTTCTGGAACTCCTAACAGTGGAAGTCGGGGTGTTTCCAACTTTGCCCGCTCTTTGGACCCTTTTCCTTCTACTGGGTTGCCTTACTAAGACTTAATATGAGGGTTCGTGCCTGGTGATGCTGTATCTTATTACCCGTGTATGGTTGTATCTCTGGGAGGCCTGTTCTTCTCTAAATGGAAACAGGAGGAATGGTTTGAGGGTGGGCTGAGGGAGATGGGGGGTACAGTGGGCAGATCGGAGGGAGGGGAAATGTCATCTATGGGAGAAGAAAGGAAAAGGTGAATAGGATAATGGTGTTCCTGCTGTGAGATATTTAACCACTTGCTTTCTGCTTTTCTGCTTTTGATTGGGATGAAGTTGCCTTTTTATTACGATTATTATTTTACAGGGAAAAGAGAAACAACTGAGGGGCATAAAATCATTTTCTCACCCAGCTGTGGATATACTTATGTATATATCTCACCAACATAACCTACACATTATTCTGGTATTCTGGAAGGTATTGAACTGAAGAATTTTACTTAAGAAAAGTTAACATGAGTGAATTTTTACCTAGAATTTTGTTGGTCAGGACCTCAATACAACTTATTCTTTATATTCTCTTTGGGCTATATAGAATTTCAAGAATGTACACCGAAGATAAAAAATGAGTTATAATACAACTTTATCCTTATAAGATATATTTACTAATTTTTTAAAAAGATATTTTTTCTGAATTTAAAATTTGAGTCCTATATGTAAGAAATCAAGACATTGAAGATACATTTTGTTTTTATATGTTAAATTATGTTCTAATAGCTATTGATGTAACTGAGATCTACTTCAAAGATACTAAAAATAAAATTGCTGGTGACTGTTTTAATAATCTCCCAGTTAATATACATTGTGCCGAGGCCCTTACATTCTGGCAAACTTATTACTTCTGTGCTGCATTTAGCAAATGTTAGGATTTCCATTCTAACTGAAATTTGTTCTAAGATTCGCTGTAATTACAGTTATTGCCAATGACAGTTAAATTACAAAACTTTAACATGTTCAGTTTTAAATTTAACCTTAATTTTTTATTATATTTATTTCAACAAGTTATTAGGTGGCTAGGGATATTTTTTTTTCTTTCCATTTACAAAGACAAAATTCCCCCCCAGAAATGTGATTCTTACGAAATGCATGTAACCAACATGGGTGAATGAATGATTCAATAAAGATTCTTTCAAACTGATAGTAAATTCTATTTAAATAAGCACAAATCTAACTTTTATTACATCTTTTTTTTCCCAGTGAGAACTCAGATGTGTATTATTACACCCTTGTTGAGCTGGGATAGTTATTTGTAATTTCCTAGTATTTGTCACTGAAATCATTTTAATTGCTCATATATCACTTTACAAATGTCTTTTGTTCTAGCCTTTGAGTTTTTGCAAGAAAAAGAAACCGAAATAGAAACAAACAAACACTGTTGATTCCTTATGGTTGCATTGTTGCTAAATGTACCACATTTCACCACCCAGTACCCAAATACATCGAACTCCAGTTGTTTGTTTCACTGGTTACGCAAACAATCTGGTCCTGCTTCTTTGCACAGTCTTGTAGACATAACTTGCCTGACAGCTTCATTGTTGTCAAGGATAAGAGTTCAGCTCACGGAAAAACGTCCTCTGCTGTCAAAGACAAGGGTATCTCCTGTCCTGGATGCCGTCACACACAGGAAATTGCACTGATTTGAAACAGGGATTTCTAGAAGGAGAGAGGAAAGGCTTCTTGATAAACTGTATTCTTCAAAAATTGTCCCTCAATCAAAAGAGGGGAGAAAGCCTTTAGATTGCAGGCTACTTCTTTTAACATATGCATGTGGCCATGTCAAGGATTCTCCACTAAGAACAGCTCAAAGACATTAATAATTTCAAGGGCATTTTTTGAAAAACTTAATGAACTTCACTCATTCTGTAGAAGACAATTAACTAATTAGCATAAATGGACTAAAACTCTAGGAAAGCTACATGTTAACTCTGATTTTAAGCTGTATTGTTTACAGACAAGGAAAATGGGTAAAAGGCCTGAAAATCAAGGCATCCAGAATGGTTTTACTTTTAAAATGGAGTCTGAATTTGTCACACATATTTAAATGGAAAAAAAATGTTGTGATAAATCACACAAATGTTTTAAAAAATCACACCCAGTAGGAATATATCTTTCAAGATCCTTTCACCACATTTACTGTTAGGCCTTCCTCAGCTCTCTGTGATGAAATCTCAGTTGTCTGGTAACTAATTAGCCAAGGACAATTGCTTCAGAGTAACCAGACCTGCTAGTGTGTTTTTTTTTTCCCTTGGTGCCCTGCCATACAGTTTTCTTTTCTTTTCTTTCTTTTTTTTTAAATATCAAGATATATTATAGCAAGAACGTTATAGTATAGTTGAAAAATTCCAATTTCCAATTGCCTTCAGGATGAGGTAGGGAAATTAAATATATCATACTAGGCTGTTGACTGGAAGACTTCCATGTCATTATTCACATTTTTCAAAAGAATACCCCATAGCGGAAAGGCAATCCTGTTTTATAAAAGAAACCCCAGTTCATGAAAATAGGGTTCAAAAGTAGTTACTCATACTTGAGCAGGGTAGATTTTAACCTATAATCCTTGGTATCCTATTGTATTAATGAGTTTTTCAGAACTTATATGTCTTTCATGACAAAAATATATACCAGGGGAAAATATCACATTCTCTTTTCTCTGAAGCTAATAGAATAAGAAAGCAAAGATTTAGGAGGCATTTGTATGTCTGAGGTTCGGTGTGAGTGAGGTGTTAGATGAATTGGCTAACAAAGAGCCTATGCTTAAATCTGTAAGCGAACTGGAAAAATATTGTCACTAATGGAAAAAAGGGCAGAGGCTCTATATCTTTCCCGTATTCCATCTCACTGTGAAGTCAATGGGGCGAGAAATATAGGCAAGTACAGGACAAAGATTCATGGCTGAGAACTCACGGAGAAACAGTTTAACATCTTAGAAAGATCGGAGACAGCATTCTTTAGCCATTAATTATCTAAGAGTCACAATAGGATACATTGGATTGAGTCTGTTCCCCACCAAACAGGGAGTGGTGAGCTAGAGGCAATACAGATGCTGAAAAGTGTTTGGGGGATGAGACAAGTTAGGCTCTTTTACCAGCTCTGCCCCTCCAGGGTTTTCTAGTCTTGGCAAAGCCAATTAATGAATGTTTCTTAGCTTCCATTTCTCCATATTGACAAATGGAGCTGGTAGCACAATACTGAAGTACACCTGTGCCTGTAAGTCAATTTCCACTGCTTTCAACGCTACACTGATGAACCTTCCATATTGACTTGCAATAGCATCCTGCAAGTCACTGATTGATTTAATCGCCACTGTACTCAATTAGTTATTGATAGGCTTCTTAACATCTCTGAGTGAAGATCTTCCCCAAGTGAAGACTTTGAAAGGAGTGCAGTAAGTCAAATTCTATATGCTTGCCAGTTCTTATAGGGAAAGTGAAAAGATTCACCATCTGACATAAAACACAGCTCTCTCAGACAAACCCCCATGGGACATTGAGTTCATATTGTTTAAGAAAACCAAAAGAAGAGCTGATTTCCTTTGATATTAAAAAAGGGGTGTTAGTTACTAAATGGGAATTATTGTCCTGTGAAACCAGTAGAGCTTCATGAAATATTTCACAGTGCTCTTCTTTGTAACTGAAGATATTTCTCATGTAAACACTACCTCAATCTTTACTTAAGACAGATGCCTTGATTGATGATCTCTAAAGATCAGCTGTATTTTTTTTTTTTTTTTTTTTTGTTTTTCAGGACAGGGTTTCTCTGTAGCTTTGGAGCCTATCCTGGAACTCCCTTTGTAGACCAGGCTGGCCTCGAACTCACAGAGATCCGCCTGCCTCTGCCTCCCGAGTGCTGGGATTAAAGGCGTGCGCCACCACCGCCCGGCGATCAGCTGTAATTTTAAAATCCATTGTTATAATTGGGTTTGTTTTTAATCTATGGTGAAAACAAAGGGACATGACCATATGAAAGCTGAAAAAGACCATATGGTTTACATTGCTATGGTCCTGCTTCAGCTTGTAACTTCACTCAAAGTCACAAAACTATTCTGTTCTGTATCTTTCTCTTCTATACCACCTCGGACATATTCCTACTTCCTAATTACCCTGTACTCTTTTGGATACTATACTATTTCTGTGACTGTTCAGCTCAATCTATTTTCTGGTCATTCAGATGTCAACTCACTGGTATCTCTCATGGGTTCTTTGCCGACCTCCTTATTGAAAGAAGTTCCCATTTCATTTAAAAGTCTATGCCATAAGTCTTTATCCTTAGATTTTAAATATGGTATTTTTCTTTAAAAGATACTAAGCAATACTTTCTTTTGGTTTGTACTTGTAGCACTAAGAGTTGAATCCAGGGCCTCTGGTATTCTATATAAAGAACTGTAACTGGACTATGACCGGAGTACATGAATTAAATTGTGTATCTTAAGTGTTTGAATCCACATTTATATCATTTATCAATGTATTCTAGACACCAAAGGGCACATGGTTCATGGCTAGGGATTGGCATAAGAAGAGTGGGAAAATCCTTGACCTATTTGCTCGAGTTCTTTGGGGAGGAGCTCAAGTTCCTCACAGCCTACTTGTTTTCAATTTTCAGTGTTACATACAGTCTTGATACTGCGAAGTCACCTACTGCCATTTTCTTGACAGTTTTCTTTAATGAGAGATTAATTTACAGTCATGACTAGGAGAGGTAAAGGTGGGGGACAGGACATGTTATCTTCACTCCACAACTGGTTAGGAAATTGCCTCCCATTGGAATAATACATCCAGTAATGCCTTAAGACAAAAATCTTTCCTGAACTAATGTCAAGAAGTTAAACTTCAAATAAACTGAAGTTGAGTGATAGAAAGAAGCACTGTGCTATTGTTCTGTTAAGACTTTATTGAATTCTATTATCCATTTTTCACAAAATACATTACTAGCTTTCTGTAGTTAGCAAACTTCAAACATATGTCATTCTTCAAGTGTTTATCATTGAATAACATTTCAATAAAATTATAATTCTCACCTAGCACTTACTAAAATTATTTAACTTCTTTTTCTAACAATATAATTGTTTCCATTGGCAATGAATTTTTACCCATGAGACAAACAGATACACAAATTGTAGAAAATTAGCTACTGAAGTTGCAAGGAAACCAAAAAGTGGGATTTCTCACCTTTTCTTTTCTGATCATGTGTTTACGTAATTTTTTAAAACATATATGCTATCTCTCCCACTGATTCCCAGGTCATGAACGGGGAAGACTCACAGCCCAGTAGCAGCCATTTCAATTCATTCTCATGAGCATTGAAGCCATACAGGATGCTGCAATTTTATCCCACTTTCTCTACACCAACTCCAAACCCATTTCCTGGACAACTAATAAAATTAGATTAATTAACTGGTAAGATGAGGCCTTTAGGTTGCTGTTGCTGTTGTTTCCCTAGGTAATGTTGTTCCAAATGGTGCCAACAGTCTCAGGAATGCATGATATTTGCAGCCAAGGCATTCCCTTTGAGAACAGTGTATAGTCCAAAGGTTAAGTAGAGTCGATGTAAACGTCCAGGCTCTCCTGGAGTATCTGTGAACTGAACAACAAACAGTTCAGTGTGGTTTCATTTATTCTATATGAAGTCTACTAATATCATCTCTGAGCTTTGTCAGAAATATTAGAAATATAGAGAATAAAACTGACTTACACAGATTTGGGGAATAGTTGTGCCAGAGAGCTAGTTTAGAACATGAAAGTTAAGGTTCCAACTTGTATCAATGTCAATGAAGATGATCAGACAAGAAAAGTTTGGGATGTTTATAAGGAATAAACTTGTCAACCAGATGAATGGTTATGGAAACTAAGGAACCGATACTTGTCAAACATGATTGTCTTATTTCTGTCTTGAGATATACATTGGAGACTATTTCTATATACATTACTTAAGAAAGTCAGTTGATTGGATTTGGACTGTGGCTAGGGTGACAATAGTAAGAGGAAGAAAAGAGATAAAGTCTGACATCGTTAGTAAAACGAGGTATGCATGCTCTAGTTAAAAACTACAAAACACACCACAAAAGAAGTTCGGCTTGCTAGTTCTTCTGCTGCAAGTGAGAAGTGTTCAAATGCCACTGTTCATGAAAACGTGATGGATGACTACCGTTGTTCCCCCAAACTGCTGATGTGAGTTTCGGTCTCAATAGTATTAAGAAGCTCTCTTTCCTCTTGCTTCTTTCCAGCACTGCTGAACACCCACACCGCTCGTCTGCCACCACACCTCTCCTGAATTTTGACACATTGCCAATCTCAGTGTCACCTAAAAAGTGCTATCCATCATCCACTGCCTGCCTTTCTTGAGATGTGAAGTTTGCCTAGAATCCCAGAAAATAAAATCTTTTAAAAATGTGTCACAGATTTGACAGTTATAAATCCATGTAAATCTTGTAAGAAGTGATACAATCAATGGAAGAGAGAGAGACAAGTTACCTGAATTGAGCTGGATTCAGTTCAGAAGAAGTTCACACAGGCATTGATGCTAGCAGGCAAAAAACTATTTCTGGTTATAAAAGGTATTGAAATAAATTGTTTTCTAATTTGCTAAAAATTTAGCGTTTTGCAGATTTGAAAAGGAAGAATCAATATAATGCTATAAATGAGAAGTTTATTTTACACATACTTAAAAGATAATACCAACCTCCCTTCAACTCTTGGTTTAACTTCTTTCTCTGTTTTAGCAAAAATTTATTTCCAAATGAATTTCTGTTTATCAACAACATCTTTATATTTGGGAATGCGAGGAAAGATAAGTTTCACAACTCTTCATGTAAACTCTCTATATATAGACTTCTAAAAGTAAATTCTGCCAGAGAACAGGTGAGAAAAAAGTTATATAAATCATTAGCTTAGCTTATTAACAGTCCAATTAGTTAGACTCACAGATATAATTATAAGACTGCCTATTGACTTCGCCTTGGGAAGTTTCCATAAATCTAATATCTCATTAAGAGTAAGTAAATAAATTATATAATACAGTACTAAGAAATTTTACTTTATTATTAGTACATAGCCAAGTTAATCAGGAAAATGAGCTAATTTGGCAAGCAAAATTGTTGCACTTATTCTTGCATCTATATTTTCTTTATCAATCAAAAACACACACATAGGCACACACCATAGATGTTATTAATCTCTAAAGATGACAAGTTTATCTAGTTCACTAATCATAAAATTCTAAAATATACGCATTTATTTTTGAAATAATCTGGTCATACTTCTCAATTTGCTGGTATTAGCAATTTATATTGGGTACTAACCTTTTGATTTTATTCTATCTAGTAGCTACAAGCTATTAAACATACTATGTTTATATGTAAATATAAAGTAATAGTTGAGGAAAGAGTGGTACAATAGCATAGAGCAGAAAAGTATCTATGAAGGTTTATTTATGATAAATTTACTTCATTATTTCATAAAATACAAAGCAAATCGTATAGTTCAACCTTAAGAGATAGTTTATGAAGTTTCATTTTCCTTGAACTAGCACTAAATTACAAATTCATAAGATCTTTACAATAAATTGACACACACATAAAATTAGGTGTAGAATTCTATCCTTAAGGTTGCCCTAGAAATGTGTATGTTTGGATGTACAGAAAGACTGGACATGGCGGCACCTGCTATCATCTCAGCGTTGAGGTGGAGATAGGAGGTGCTGTTCCAATTCAGCCCTGGCTACATAGAAAAAGCGGGCCTCAAATAAAAACCGATACATACAAACAAAACACTTACCAATAAGCTTAAAACAAAGAAACTAATCATCAGAACAAAATACAAGAGTTAGTAGTAACATATTTCTATTTATACAAGATTTTAAAATAAATATTAAAGTTTCAGTTAAAGTTTATAAAATAAATACCAGCAAATTAAGGTTTATAAAAATGTACAGCTTAAGTTGGTCAAAACAAATGCATTAAGAACTGTATTTAAAGCAACTGTTAAAATATAAATTGATCATTCATCTGTATAAGATAGTTCTGTCTGAGTTTGAGGCCAGCTTGGTCTGCAAGAGCTAGTTCCAGGACAAGCTCGAAAGCTACAGAGAAACCCTGCTTCGAAAGACAGAAACAAATAAACAAACAAAAGTTTGTATAAGTGAGAGATAAAGAGACAGGAAGCAGTCAGTTCCCTGAATAGCAAAAGTGGGTCCCAAGAGAGTTTCCACTGAAGATCACCATGTCCTTCTTAGGAAGTTTTTTTCTTGATTAAGGGAGGCAAAGCGGGCCTGTCAGTCAAATTGGCTACCTACAAGTGTCCCTGCACCTCTCCTTCCCAGGCATCTGGACTCTATATCTAGTTACATCCTCACGTACAGCTTCTCCGCAGCTGGAGGAAGGGAGAAGAAAGACAATGGGAAAGCGGAACAGAACCCAGGACCTCCACGCAATTTTGAGATTTCCTGTTTCCTTCTAGAACAGAGCCAAGGACATTTTGGCTTTTGCCAAGGACAAGAATCAGTTTAGGTCCCTGTTCCTCATCTACTTGACTTGTTTGTATTCTCTGTTCTCATCAATAACTAACAGCCAAAAGAATTTTTAAAATAAAAATTTGGGGGTGGAAAATTTAAATTGTTCCTATTTTCCTTATATTAGAAATTAAAAACAAAAGATAAGGTAATGCAAGGTGAATACAGTTTGGGGATGAGGACTGTACTTAAGCAGAAGGATTTGTTGCTCCTCTCGTTGGGGTTGATCCTAGGGAAATCCATGGATGGCGGGACTTGAGGATGGCAGCCAGGAGGAGTGTTAAGCCAAGGGTTTTGCATACATCCGGGGGATATGAAATAGTCTTTTGTTGCTCCAACCCATGTGTATCAACTACTGTCTGCCCTAAGCACCCCTTCTTCTCTCTACCTCTGTAATGAAGTTTAGGGCATCTCAGCCATGAGCAGGACTGTTATCAGCTATGAAACTGACTTTGAGTCCCAGGTTTCACAGGGATTAAATATGGGTAGATAACTTACAGTATCTGAAAGTTTGAATTTCTGCAAAAGAAAAAAAAAACCCTCAAACTAATTTGATTTAGTATTATTAGTACATTCCTATGACTTTACGGCTTTACTTGTGACATATCATATTACCCAAATTATAAAACTAGGTAGCTAGATGATAAATAACCAAAATACTATTCATTAATGCTTAAAATGCCCTGAAAGTTACACTGGTATTTAAACAAAAGAAAGGAGAGCAAGACTCCCTATTTTGTTATCACTAGTCTTTCCTATCTTCATTTGCTTACTTGCCTCCTCCTCCTCACTTGCTAATTTCTGCATAATCCCCATCTGTATATTGTTCAGACTCTAGATTTCCTACAGAATGGTTTAGTTTTACTGAACCTAACAGGGTAAAAGACAAGACTATTTAATCATTTGGGACATAATAGTTTTATTTTAAATTTGTATTTATTTGTTTTTTAAAATTTCATTTACATTCCAACCACAATTTTCCCTTCCACCCTTCCTCCCACCCCTCCCCAAATCCCGCCAGTCAACCCCTCATCCACTCCTCCCAACAGGTAAGAGTTCCCACTGAGAGAAGCTGCAGCCTTCATCTAGTAACTGATGCAACCAGATGCAGAGATACACAATAAAGCAACAGGCCAAGCTCCTGGAATCCAACTGAAGAGAGGGAGGAGGGAATATATGAGCAAGGGAGGTCAAGATCATATTCTACAGATACACCTGAACCAAGCTCATGGGATGTGATAGTTTTAACTTTTACAGATGTTAATTAAAACTGTAGGTGTGAATTAAAACTTTAACAAGGTTAAAATTAGCAGGTGAATACATCTATGTAGTTTGAATTCTATATAGCCTTTAGATTCTTTTAAGTGATAGAACTTTAAATTGGGCAATGCATCAAAATAGAAACAAGACTTGAACAAAATTATTATTATTTTCTTTAATTTGTTTTTTCAAAACAGGGTTTCTCTGTAGCTTTGGAGCCTGTCCTGGAACTAGATTTTGTAAGACCAGGCTGGCCTCAAACTCACAGAGATCTGCCTGCCTCTGCCTCCCAAGTGCTGGGATTAAAGGCTTGTGCCACCACCGCCCAGCTCAACTTGAGCAAATTTATTTGTTTAAAAATCTGAATAATTGCTGTGATGCATGTACTATTCAATCTAATAATACAAGGAGTGGTGGCATGTCCTGTGACCTTTCTGTCAAGTGTACATTGTATAACTAGAATTCTCTTTCATTGCATAGTATTCATATAAAAGAAAATTTTACACTGAACAAACCTATTTTAGAATTCTGGCAATCCTTAGGCTAGGCACAGGCAGCTGTTTTCATCATTGCTTGTCAAATCTAGTAGCAATCTGGCTAAAGAACTCTGCTCCCCTTTCTGGTCAAAGGTTATAGGAAGATGTTTACTCCACATTATAATATTCCTTCTTCTTAAAAAATGATTTTATAAAATTATGTATGTGGGTTTGTGTAGTTGCACCCATGATATCAGATGCCCTGGAAGTAGATACAGTTTTAAAAGGTGGTGAGTCACCTAACATGAGTGCTGGGATCCAACTTGGGTCCTCTGAAACACGCAACTATGTTCTTAACTGCTGATCTTCTCTCTAGCTGTCTCACCTTCCTTAAACCTCTCTTCTTCCCGGCTGCTATGACTGCTGTTGCTGGTCATAACTACTTCAGTCTAGTCTTGTGCACACAGCTAGCATTTCAGTCCCTTATAATAATGCCTGAGAACAGGTTGTATTGTTTAACAACATTTTACTGAAGTCTTGGGGAAAGTAGAAGAGAAATATAACACAAAAAATTTTTGAAAGGATTCTCAACAAAGCTATTCCACCCAAGCAAGCATCAACAATACTCCTCTGGATGTAGGGGAGAATCTGACACATAGAAGTATAAAGTCAGTATTTTTCGTGGTGTTAAAAGAATTCTTCATCAACTTTTCACATTCAAAGGTTTTTCTAGAGTTTAGGGGTTGAGATCTTCTCTGCATGCATTTGAAAACTTGCATGAGTGTTCTCTTTTGTTTTTTTCTATGATAAAACACTGATCAAAAGCAACTTGAGGAAATGGCTTATTTAGCTACACTTCTAGATAACCATCCATTATTGAAGGGAGTCAGGGCAGGAATTGAAACCAGGATCTTGATTGACTAGGATAACTCTAGGTGTTGTTGAGTGTCACTAGAAGAATTAGGGTTCAGTTTACTGCTTTGAAAAGTAGCATTGAGAATGATTCTTAGTCAAGAACTCCCAAGAACCAGTACCTGAAAGTTAGTGAAACTGATAAAAGTTTTCCTTCTTCTCATCCAAAAAAATTGTTCCTGGAGTAGTGATTATTACAGTATTTTTATTGTAGTATCTGTTGTACCTTACTCATTCTGAACACAGGACAATGCCTTATTTTAGGAATTACAGACTCTTCCTGATCTCCCTTCTTGCCCATTTTCTTCTCTGCTCTTACCTACTCCACCAGCATATAGATATGCTACTCGTATAGCGGATCCTCCAGCCATGAGTCCACACTGATCTTGCAATTCTTTTCTCATTGATTAAATAACCCTATAATCCCCTTGTATTTGTCAACCCCTCACCACTCAGGATCATCTTTCATATGAAGAAGGGGAAATGGCCCCCTTCATTCAAATGGGTGTGCATTCTGCAGTCATAGCATAGGCAAATTGGTCTCAGGATAGTTGTTGAGGACTTCTCTCTGGATGAATAGGTAGGACAAGAAATTTTGAAGCCTAATGAACTGAGTTCCCCCACAGCTAAGAGTTCTCATTCTGAAGTTGCCTTGGGTATGTAGGTCAGAAGTCAAAGAACAACTAAACCTGGAGCAGGTGGCAACTTAAATTGGAATGATATTAACTGAGCCACAGGCACATATATGTATCTGTTATTTTATATAGTTGTTTTTTGTAAAGCAGTGTTATCTGTTTCCATAATACCGAATACAGTAAAATGTTAATAATTTTTCCTATTGAGTTATGTGTTTATGGAACTTTAGTGTTGTGGAATATTTATTTAATTATGAAAAGATATATTACATTTGTTTAAGAATGTAAGGATGTGCTGCACTTGTCTAATTATGTAAAGACCTGCTGCATTTATTTATGTTGCAAAATATTTGTTTAACTATGTAAGGGTGTATTGAATTGGTTTACTATATAAAGATGTGTTGTTGTTTTTCCTTGCCTGCCTAAGGCACCTGATTGGTCTAATAAAAAGCTATGTGGCCAATAGAGAGTGAGAGAGTGTAGGTGGGTATTCCAGGCAGAGAGAGTAAGTAGAAGGAGGAATTTAGGCTCAAGGAAGAAAGAAAAGATCATAGAGAGACACCAGGGACCAGACAGACAGACACGGAGGGAGCAGGAATGTAGGACACAGAGAAAGAAAGAATAAAAAAGATCTGAGGCAAAATGTATATGAATAAAAACAGGTTAAATTAAGTTAAAAGAGCTAGTAGGATAAGCCAAAGCTAAGGCTGAGCATTCATAATTAATTTTTGTTGCTATGATAATTTCCCAAAGGAAACAATTTAAAAGTAGGAAATATACATTTTAGTTCACAGTTTTAAAGGTTTTAGTAGAATCCAGGGTGGTACCAGTTATGGGGCCAAGTTGCTCATTATATGGTGGGTGTAAAGCAGGATAGAGAGAGGAAAGACTAGGAAAGACACATAATTCAGTCACACCCCAGTGACCTGCACATTCAAACCCATGTCCCATACTTCCACCACTCTCAGTAGACAATTCCAATCCTGAATCCATCGGAGGTCTAAACCATTGATTAGATCATTACCTTTGAGTTCTAATTATCTGTGGAAATGACCTGAGGGATACATTCAGATTTTGTTTTACTAATCTAACACAAATCACATTGAATTCAATCTCAAAAAGGATGATCCTCTTGTTTAAAAACAACCTGTTATTTCTTATGCCAGTGTATGTGGGTTGGAGGGTAGATGAGTGTGGCATTGTGCATTTGTGAGGTGTATGCTTGTGTTTGCAGGTACATGTGTGCCTGGGTGTGTATAGGTTCAAGGTGGATGCCAGTGCCTTTCCCAGAACACCTTTTTTCCGCCTTTTCCCTCCCTCCCTCCCTCCCTCCCTCCCTCCCTCCCTCCCTCCCTCCCTCCCTCCCTCCCTCCCTCCCTCCCTCCCTCCCTCTTCTCTGTCTTTCTTTGTTTCTTTCTTTGTTTCTTTCTTTGTTTCTTTCTTTCTTTCTTTGTTTCTTTCTTTCTTTCTTTCTTTCTTTCTTTCTTTCTTTCTTTCTTTCTTTCTTTCTTTCTTTCTTTCTTTTTCTTTCTTTCTTTCCTCTGAGATGAGGTCTCTTACTGATACTGAAGCTCAGGGAGTAGGCTAGGCTGTGTGTATGATACATTTCATGGATCTGCCTATGTCTGACCTCCCCACAACAGTTGTATCTCTAGGCACATTTCTTCATGTTTTTAAATGACTTTTTTTAGTAACTACATAAAAGTTATTATGCTTGTCAACAGGATATCACCTGACCCATCTTCCTAGCACCATTTTCAATATGTAAAAGACATTTTGTACTGGGTAAAGATGGAAATAGTAAATTACAAAATTACTTTGCTAAAGAATATAGAAATTTTAAAAAATTTGTGAGCTGATTCTATAGCTGTACACATTAACTAATGCAATGTCATTTTTATTCTGTCATACCAAAAGCATAAAAGTGCATGCTTTTTATCTATTCTAGAATCACTGTCCTAGTGTAAAAGTCTATTATAAAAATTTTACTAGTTATAGTTTAGAAAGAACCAGAAAAAAAAAAGTATCTGAAGTGAAGCTCAAGTGACAGCTCAGGAAACAGATTCTGATCATAGATCTTTCCTGTGAAGGAGAATGTTCTAAGTCATTTTCAAACATCTGATATAATCTCTGAATGCCCTTTGAGAATCGTTGAGGGAAATCTAATTAGTGAAAGCAAATGAAATTAAAAAACAAAACAAAACTAACCCATCATATGTATTGTGTGTGTGAACATATATCTTGCGTTGATGCTGTCAGTGTAGGAAGGATTACAGGCGTAAGCCATCTTGCAAGTCAGTTACAGAATGGAAACATACTGTTATCTAAACCTTTTTGACAAATATTGTTACCGGTATAAGAGAAAGTGCAAAATTTTCAAATTATCACCTGGTTTGTTAGCAGGTAGGAAAAGTCTTGCTTGCTTGGCGGAAATATTGTGGTGCTGAGACACTAACACATGTTGTCTGTGTAAGCTTTGAACTCTTCCGTCTGTGAGCTTGCTATCTTTCATTGAAAGGAATCGGTACCAGCTTCACAGCAATGTGATTGTAGACAAAGCCAAAGGGGTTCTATAGTTCAAAGGCGAGAGCTTATTAAACATTCTTAATTTTACAAAATACAAATGCATGGCCCATTTCAGTCAGGGCTTTTGTAATCCCTACCAATACACAGTTGATTCCATGTATAAGTCCATCCGTATTCATTCCTCCAGTCCTGACTTGATCCCATGTAGAAGAGTAGGGGACACTGATGTGCCAGTTTGATTACAAGAATGATTTCTTAATAATTACCCTAAATAATAGCATCATGGTTAACTGACTGCCTCTCCACTATTTTAGCATGCTGCCTGCTCATGCTCAGTGTCCCCTGTTGTCATTTTCTCTTGTGCAGCTGTTCCTGTGAGTTCCTCATACTCATCCAACACACAGAAATACAGTATATCCAGATGTCAGAAAACCTTATGGAGTATGAAATATTATATCAAGTTAATGTTGCCTAGAGGCTCTTGTGTGTTGATCACTCAGAGTGTTTTTTATTAGAGACAAAACTGAACATTTATTTCATTAGTATAAAATATTGTGACTTGCTATAAGAAAAGCTTTCTAGGTTGCAGTGATAACCTTAGTATGGAAAATGTCCACCCAAATTGCTGAGAATAGGAGGAATTTGGTATTTGAAATCCTTATCTATATAGTGGCTAGCTGCCCTAAACAAGCAGTCTCCTAGGACCTATAACCTTGATTTTGCTTTCCATTTCCTGACCTCTGCTAATGCTTTTCACACGTTTCTCAATACTGGCCAGTTCAGAAGGCAGCAGAATTGCTTTTCCCATATTCTCCCGGGCTTAACTGTGTGGTTTGTTCTCATATTTCCTCACTTAAGAAAATACTTCTATTACTTTTTTCTTTTTCTTTTCTTTCTTTCTTTTCTTTTTTTTTTTTTGTGTATGGTCCATTTCAAAAGCTCCACCCTTTGCTCTACTTTATGTTTCTTTTCTTTCTATTGACTATGATGACCTTTGAAGTAAGACATCAGTGTCTTTAAGGGACTCTAAAGACTAAAGCATAGGATCACAATTCTACTGACTAGAGTACTCCTGAACTCCCAGTTTGGTTGGCATGCTGCTCACATTAAAGTGTGCATATGAAATCACTACACATTCTTATTTAAAAGGTGCTGTTACATAACTGTCACATTAGAAGTAAAATATTATTCTGTACTTTAGTTTGTGCGTGTGTGCGTGCATGTGTGTTTGTGTGCTTTGCTGTTAATGAGAACAGAGCTTTTATATGAGAAGCAAGACTGCTAGCTCTGACCTTCCACTCTAAACCTCTCACCCATGCGTGTGGGTGCTCACATACACACATACACATACACACACACACACAACTCAGTAAATTATAGATAAGAAAGCATCTCATATGATGCCTTGTGGAAGAAAGTTGGTCTTGTATACAGCCAAACAAAACTCTGGAAACCAGAATTGGCTGTGTCTCAGTCTCTGCTGCATTACTTGATACCAGTAGGTTTCAACTGCTTTTGCTTTAATGCTGCTGAATGCTATTATGTTTTCAGTTACATTGGTATTATAAACTGATCCCTGTGGATCTGTCTTTTTCAAAGATAGTGTCATCTTTTTCAAGTCTGGATTCATGCCATGGCATTTGCTCCTTGATGTTAATAATTAAAAAATGAACAAATGTTCCTCCTGGATCTCACTTCAGTGTAATTTCGACTTAGTTTCCTTGTCAGCTGTAGATCACTTATTGGTGGTATTTGTGTCTATGGTGAATCTTTCTGGAATGTGCGACGCCTTTCTGAACCATCAGAAATTCTAGTTGCTGTGTGTCAGCTGTGTCTCCGAAGTCACCGTTCTTTCTACAGGGATATTTTGATGTGAGTAATGGTCTATATGCTGGTATGTTCACTTTTTTCAATCTTGAAATATATATTTGACAGAACCACTTTGAATAACTATATATTAAATCAAAACAAATAAACTAAGGTTTGTACACTGTAGCTGTTTGTATACAGTTTTGTTGCTGGGGATAGAAACCAAATCCTGTGCATTTCATGGCCTTTGCCCCAAACTACAGGGCAGTTCCCAAATAAAGTACTTAAAGCTGTCTCTATAAAATGTTAGAAAATATAGGATAGTTGCAAATACTGTTCTGAAAGTAATACACAGAAAAATGTTCTATAAACAGTCAAATGTAGGAATATAGACAGGACAAATTTTATTGTTGGTGATTTTACTTGGCCATAATAATAGATAAATAGATCTATATTTTGGTAGCTTATTTCAAAGACATTATTTTTAAATTTTATGCAGCAACATAAACACATTCTGAAGAAAAAATGTTATTAATTCAGTAGTTATGATTTTGGGGGAGTATAATTTTTGCAAAAAGTGTTTAGACAATTAGAAAAACCCAGGAATCATTAAATCACCTTTGAGAGAATATATTCTAATTTGTGAACTGTAATCTGCAGAGATTATAGTGATTATTGCATTGCACTGAAAAATAGGGTGATTATTTTTACTAGAATTTGAAGCATTTGTTATATTTTAAAATACTAATACTGCAAAACTGTCACACCTGACCTGAAAAGTTAACAGTTTGCAGCAGATTTTCAGGAGTAGCAAAAGTTTGAAAAAGCAGAACTTTAAGTGTAGCAATCATGTAGGATGATTGGTTATTGTTTTGTGACTGAGTTTTTGTATGAATCCCATCACTTTTCCTTTGAATATAGGTGTATTGCAGGGGGCTGAGAGTAGGGTTCCCACCCTTAAGCCAAACCATGCCATAAACAGTATTTAAAGTTTTGAATTGAATGGGCTTATTTCTTGTAGTTTCTAGGGACATTTCATTATTGGTCAGAACCAATGGAGAATTTATTTCAATGATATTAACTGAAAAGGAGGATTCTTCATTACACATTAGCATTATCCTTCTGTGTTTATGAGGATCTGATTTTAGGACCAGAACCACTTTCCAGATACCCAAACCAATGGATTCTCACTTTTATTTCATAAAGTGATACATTATTGTACAACTTACGCACATTCTATATACTTTAAATAATCTCTAAGTTACTTATCAGACATATAATTAGTTCAAAAATTTGATTTTAGAGACAAAAACTCTATACAGAATTTTTCTTTTTTTCCCTTCATCAATTTCTATCTTTCTTTATCCTTCTTTTTATACTTTATTTATTTTTAATGTTTGTGTATGAGCTTTTACCTGCTTACATGTGTGTGCTACCATGTGTATGTAGTGTTTGTAGAGGCCAGAAGAGGGCATCAGATTCTCTGGAATCTGTTACAGACACTTGCGACACACCATATGAGTGTTGAGAATCAAACTCAGGTTCTCTGAAAAAGCAATCAGTGCTTTCAACTTCTAAGCCATGTAACCAGTAACCAGTCCTTCTTTCTTCTTTCTTTTCTTCCTTCAAAGCAGGTTCTCATTACATAACCTAAGATGACCTGGTGCTTCTCATTCTCCTCCTTCTTTTTTGTTCAAGTGAGAGTCTAAGTTTACAGGCGCTGTGGGAACTCCTTCAGCTGGTAGCCTTTAAGATACCAGCCCATTTGGGCGTGACCTCTTATACTATAAATGCCGATGTAAAGCATGCACTTGCTCTCTCTTCTGGCTGCTGGATTTGGTTCCTGTTCCCCATTCATGCAGAGGACTGTGTTCTGTGAGTCTTCCGCTAAATAAATAACCCTTTATTATACTCAATTTTGAGCTAGTGTGGGATTTCTTTTTAGCATCTGTCTTCATCCAGGTGTATGTGCCCATGCCTGGCCAGAGAATAATTAAAAGTAGTTTCTGTTGGCTGTTTATTGAGTCTATCCATAGAACCAAATGTATGGTTGTGGAGTTTGTCCTGGATGGTGATTGAAGAAGTATGCTAGGAAAGAAGGCCCACTATGCTTTTATTTAACCTTAAAAGGTGTGCTTTAAGTTGGTCTGATTTTTTTAATAGTATGATTTACTTGGATTTTAATGTGATTACTGCTAACCTTCCTATATATTTACGGCCAATTCGTTACTTTAGTGAATTCGGGTTTGGCGTGTATATTCTTTTCTTACAGCTGCCGTGGATACCCCTGAGGAGGTGGCTTCATCAACAGACGGTTACTTTTCCATGGCGTTGGAGGCTGGAAGAAACAAGGCTAAGTATCAGTGGGACATGTTTATCCTGAGGACTGTTCTTGGCATAGATCTTAAAATGTGTTTTTATATGAGCATTTTTTTCTCTGTCTTGACATCGGTACATGTTTTAACCAACTCTGGAGTGATAGCAGACTTATTGAACTAGTTCCTACTTTTACCTCTTTGACGTACCTTTATTTATTTTTTTCTTTTTCTTTACTTTTCCTTTGTTTTTGAAACAGGGTCTCACTATGTAGCCATGTTTGTCCTGGAACTTACTATGTGAACCAGGCTGGCTTCAAACTCAAAGAGATTCACTTGTCTCTTCTTCTTGAATGTTTAAAATCATTCATCCTCACTCATAGTATCTCTTTTTATTTTTTAATGATTTCTGTTAAGTCTTTGAAAATTTCATATACAATATTTTGATCATACTCATCCCACTTCCATAACTCCTCCAAGATCCTCAATTATCTTGCTACCCACACAACTTCATCATTTTTTTCTCTCTTTAAAAATCAATTGAATCCAGTTTTTGTTGACATTGGGCATTGTCATATTCTTGGGCACTGTGGTTGCCCTGGATTTTGTTTTATATTAAGATGTCACACCACTAAAGGAAACTTACTTTCACTTTACCATAATCAATCAAATGTCAATACTTCCTCAACTAGGAGTGGGGTTTTTGTTCACTGCCATGTTGGTACTTTGTCTGGCCTAGATTTTCACAGGTCTTATATATGCTGTCAAAATTGCTGTGACTTCAAATATGCATATTACCAGTTGGGTACAGAAAACCCTGTTTATTTAAAGTTATGCACCACCCATCACTCTTAAAATCTTTAGGCTCCTTTTTTGAGTAGATCCCTGATCTTTGAGGGTAAATGTTCCAAAGTCTCTTATTCTCTGTAAGTTGACCAATTGTGGGTCTCAGTCTTAACCGTCATACTTCAAGAACATGCTTCTCTGATGAGAATGAGTCATGGAATGATCCATGTGTATAGGAGCAAATCATTAGGACTCTTTCCAAACGTACCCTACTTAACAGAATACCAGTGGTGGTTTTACCTAAATGTTTATGACCTTTTAGCCACAAGTTCTTGGTCTTGTTGGCAGCATTAGGTTTGAAATAGCATTAAATCTAACAAAAAGTCACTGGTTACTTCCATAATAGTTGTGTTACTATTGCACCAGTAGACATATCTTGCCAGAAAGATCATTATTGTAGCTTTCATGATTCATATAAGGGTGATATCAATATTGCCTTTTTCTGATAATATGGACAGCATGTTTCAGTGCTATGAATGCTAGAGAGTGGGGATGAAGCTTCCAGATGCTTACCAGCATGACTTCTTCACTTCCCATGACTCAAGTATGTTGTGTTTACTGCAATAGGGTTTTTAATCATCAAGTTATGGAGGGTAGCCAACAGCATTGGCCATAACTTGTAATGTGTAGTGGGTGCATGGAACCCATTACCCTTCAAGTTAAAAAAAGTAACCCATTCCTGGTGTTGTAATTTCTATTTGGTAGTGATTGTGTTTGGTAAGGATATTAGCTTGTCATCATAGGGCAACTCCATTTAAACACTTTTTTACGTACATACATACATGTAAAGAAGCTTCTACAGTATACAGTTTTCATATGCCTTTGTTGTTAATTATCCCTTCCCATATACTCTCCTCTACCTTTTTTCCCCAAACTCCTATCCATTTAATCATCTCTGTTCTATTTTTCCCCCTTTCCATTTTATAATGCTATATTCTATTCCTCATACTTTAAAGATTCACCTCTTCTCTTCTTTGATTCCCTACTAGTTATCTATGGATATTCTAAATGAAACACATATATCTAAATCATAAAAGCTACCATCCACATCTGAAGGAAAACAGGCAATGTTTGTCTTTTTCTGGGTCTAAGTACCATCCTCAGGATGATTATTTCCAATTCCTTTAAAATCATGTGATGGCAGGTGAAGAAAAGGATTTGCAGAAAGGGAAACACTTATTCATTGCTGGCGGAAAATTAAACTAGTGTGGTCACTAAGGAAATCATTGTGAAGCTTCCTCCAAAAAACTTAAGTAGGTTTACCACAAGATCAGCTATATCAGTAAAAACTCTGTAGCTTGCTACAAAAATACTTTTACATCCATGTTCATTGCTGCTCTTCTCACAACAGACAGAAAATGGAAACAGCCTAGATATCCATAGACTGATAAATAGAAAATGAATATGTGAAATATTTACACAGTAGAATATTTTTCAGTTGTTAAGAAAAATGAGTTTATGAAACTTGAAGGTAAATGCAGAGAGCTGAGTTACCTCTTTGTCGCCTTATTTTGAAGTAGAGCACACTGGACTGTGAGTTGAAGAAAACAGTAAAATCAAAATAATGATGTAATGGGAGTTTAGATTTATTGAACGACTAGACATTCTCAAAAGTTCTTCAAATGACTGGGAGGATAGATGTGCTATGAACACTTTTTGTTGAATAACATTGGCACTGCTATTACCTGTTGGCAGTCTCAGCAACTGTAGAGTTTGGAATCCGTGATCTTTTTGCATATCTACTCAGTATCTCATGGTGTATCTAAAGAAAAAAGTAAATCCTAGAATACCAGTCCCACCTGATGGCTTTTCTGCCATCATAGTACAAGTTATGTTAACTTTCTACCAGGCTAGATTATTGTGATAATATTTCTAATATAATATTTCTACAATTTTCCCACTGGAACTCCTTTTAAGTCATTTCCTGATTTAACATCGAATAATTTTGCATAAATAATTCTGTGACTTCCTTTTGGTCACAAAACTAAGACAAATTTTACAAATCTTTTGTCTGTTCTGTATCACTGTCCTTAATTTTGTTGTATTTCTGTTTTTTCACTCATCTCTAAATCTCTGTGCTTAGGCCAGAATAATATTATATGAGCTGGGTAGTTTTGTTCTCTCTTGGATCTGGTACACTGCACATACTGAAATTGGAACCAGGAATCCCTTCTGTCAAACATCGTATGTATATTTCAGGTCTCACTTTAACTATCACATTGGACAGGAACAGATTATTGACCTCTAAATTGTAAAGAGAATGGGGAGGAGAGTGTAAGAGGAAGAGTCTTTTAAGGAATAAGAGAAAACTTTAAAGATGAAATATAGATAGCATCTGTTTCTCCTCTGATATTTCTCTCTTCACACCGGAGTTAGATTTCTGTCAGACTTTGTCTACTGCTAAAATGTAAACTCTGTAAGAAAGAAGAATTGGTCAGTTGTACTCACTGCTTTAATCTTGGCACACTAGTGCTAAGCCTGACACATAGTAGGCTTTCAATAAGACTGAAATAATTTATGCATATTTGTAGGATATCTTCTAACATCATTTTTTATTTTATAAAGGATACATGGCAAGATAATCCCCCGTAAAAACTTTCCTTCATTGTGTTATAATTTCCTTTGTTATCTTTTGTTTTCATTCTTTTTCTATCCTTTCCTACACATAGAAATTTTCTATGATTTTATCACAAGAATCAGGTCACCACCGGTATTTTTTTTTTATGTTACACAATGAAACATTTGAAAGATGCTTATGTGTTGTATAAACTGTCTACTTGGATGAATTGAAGCTGGAACACAGTGACAAAATTAACAGAAAGAGAGTAAAGGGCAGAATTCTGACACAGTGAATGTACCAAGGTAGCAGTGGCTGCTGCCATCACGTTTCTGGCAGATAACAGAGCTGGTAGCTATCATTACTGGATTTCTTTACAAAGAAGACAGATTCTAAAGCAGTGTGTTTGTGTGTGTATTCTAGGGAAAGAAATGTCCACTCGTACATCAATGCCATAACTAGCACTTGCCAGTGAAGTAGGGCTTATTCTCTGAACAGTGAATGTGAAATGTGATTGAAAATATGTGAAGCATGAAAAGGGGTTTACATCGAAAACATTCCAGTAAAAAGCACCTCTGCTGGGACTATGCCAAAACATGCCATTTCTACAGAGATGTGGTCATTTTTCTGAGGAATTAGGCCCCAAATTTTAAACATAGATAGTTGATGAATTTCATTATAGCATTACCTTTAAATTTAGATAGTCTTTTAAGATGGAATATATATGTTGCATATATAAAGTCTATATTCATTGTGCTTACATATAAAACATTATAATAGATTTATCTTGTATATACGTTGTATTCCTTTGACTAAAGTATACATTGGACACATAAAGTCTTCTTTGGGTTGTGTATAAAAATACTGGAAAATGACATTGAAAAGCCACAATGTTATGGTATGTATAAAGAAGATCCCAAGTTGCCCCACAGAGGTAACTCTGTCTGTAAAATATAGGCAGATATAACATCTACTGTGGAATATTATACCAGTTATGAGAGGTTTTTGATAAACAAAACAAAGATGACTGAAAATGTATTTTCCAGTTACAAATAATGGTTGACAGAGATTTCTGTCCTGCCTGGTCCTAGTTCCAGAGAAACACACAGAGGTCTCCATAAATGATAAACTGGTTGGCCTATTATCTCAAGCTTCTTTAGTAACTTTTACATTGTACATTTACCCATAATTCCTGTTTGTGTTAGCCACATGGCTTGGCACCTTTTAACAGTGAAGCATTCTCATTTTGCTTCCTGTGTGTCTGGGTGATGATTGCAGACTGATTCTTCCTCTTCCCAAAATTCTCCTGTTCTGTTTGTCCCACATATACTTCCTGCCTGGCTACTAGCCAATCAGCTTTTTATTAAACTAGTACAAGTGACAAATATTTATAGGGTACAGGACCATTGTCCCATAGCACTTCTCCCCCTCCTTTTTTTCAAAACAAGACTTCTGAATCTAATTTCCTTTGCTTAGCTCTTTTTCCAGATCATTGTCCATAGAAACTAGTAACCAAAATTCTATACAATGACAAATATCCATAATCCATTATTTTTGGAATGTGGGCATAATTTTCTAAGCCTCTTCCTCCTGATTGGGGATTTTGATAATCTTATGGGTACCTAAAGAAAATATAGAATTATGATCAAGTCTTGATTGGAATATTCTGTGAGGCTTGATCATCTCAACCAGCAGTCTTAAGGCTGTTCTGGATGTAGAACTCAGAGGAAACTCTAATAGAAGTCCTCTGAAATGTTGGATAATCTAAGCCATCTGCTCCTATTGGAGAATTTTCAGGGGGTCTTCCTTGATCAAACATGATTTTTCTTAATCCAGAATAAATCCACTACCTTTAGTTTCTTGTGGAATCAAAACCAAAACTTCTTATCCAAAGTAACATATCTTTTGACTTAAAGTTTGAAGTCAAAGCATTTTCAAAATATATATGTCTTATTATTTCAATAGTAGTTATAATCAAATGTCTTTTAGCAGGTGTTGCTCCTTCCTCATCCACCAAACAATTCAAAGACAATACAATAACATACAGTATCCAGATTCTCTGTGTATTTTACATCTTTACATGGCTTTATTTTAAACTCTATTTCCTTTATTTTTATTTTTAACTTTTGTTTTTTTGAGACAGGGTTTTTCTGTGTATCTTTGACTGTCCCAGAATTCACTCTGTAGACCAGGCTATCCTTGTACTCATGGAGATTTGCCTTCCTCTGCCTTCCAAGGACTGGAATTAAAGTTATGTGCCACCACACCCAACTACTGTCTTTTTTTCTTTTTAAAAGGAGTTTATCCTTTAAAAAGATGCTTAAAAACATGCTGTCAGCTATTCAAAAACACCATTTAAGGGTTTTGTGGCAGGCCCAAAGATGAGACAGGAAGTTTCTCTTAAATCAGACATGCTTGACTCTAGCAAACAGAGACCACCTGAGAAAATGCAGCTACCAAGAAGCTGTGCTTAACTCTGTTCTTTTATGTCCAGAATTACTTCCCAAGTCCTTTCAGGTTTTATGTGGATGTAGTTGTCCATGTTGGTGCCATTTATTTACAGAGATTTTTGTCCCTCCCAGTCCCACGGCCATTTAGTTGCAAAGAAAAACACATTAATTATAAACTATAATTATAATATAATTATATAAATATATAATATAAATTATAAATTAAAAGTCTACTAACTCAGGCTTTATTATTAACTAATTCTTACATTGTACATTAACCCATAATTCTGTCTGTGTTAGCCACATGGCTTGGTACCTTTTATCAGTGAGACATTCACATCTTGCTTCCTGTGTTTGGGTGATGATTGTAGACTGACATTTCTCCTTCCCAGAATTTTCCTGTTTTAATTTCCCTGCCTATACTTGCCGCCTGACTAATGGCCAATCAGCATTTTATTAAACCAGTAGAAGTGACAAATTGTCCCACAGCAAATAATAAAATGGCAATTTAAATATTTTCTCAAAGAACTAGAGCATTGCCTAATGTACGATTAAGATTACCTTTTACACACTGTTTTCACAAATGTGTTGAAATCAAGACACACACACACACACACACACACCCATACATGCTGAGCAATTACCATGAAAGGAGGAGTTCGGCTAGAAAGTAAGAATATAAAAACAATGATTCTTGGAATCTTTCCTACCTTAAATATTATGGTGTTTTGGATAAGAATGAGCTCAGTAGGCTCATATATTTAAATGCTTAGTCCCTAGTTGGTCGGACTGTTTGGTATTAGGAGATGTGACCTTGTCAGAGGAAGGAGGTATGCCACTTGGGGTGGGCCTTGAGGTTGCAAAGGGCCCTCACCATTCCCAGTAGGCTTTCTTTTTATCTTGTGTTCATGTACAAACTTTCAGTTACTGCTCTAGTACCATGACTGCTTTCTAAAGCTCATGCTTCCCATCCTGATAGTCATAGACTTTAACTCTACTACACTATGAGATCCTGATTAAATGCTTTATCTTATCAGTTGCCATGGTCATGGAGTTTAGTTAAGCAAATGAAATTTGTTAGTGGCTTCTTGGAATATTCCTGCTTTTTTTTCTATTTGGTACCTGCAATCTTTTGAAATATTATAGATTAGCATATTTTCTTATTTAAAGATTTTAATGTTTCTTTTTACATCCTGAGTAAACCAGAAACTATGGTTCACAAGTTTCTAACTGAACTTGTCTGAGTATTTTGTCTATCATTTTCTTGTTCCTTAACCTAGTCAGCACTCTTAGGAATCACTCTCATGATGTCATTATGTCCTCTTATGTCTCTCCCTTACTATTGCTAGCTTTGATCATAACATTTAAACCTCTTTGAACTCAGCAATTCCATCAACCTCTGTACACTTTCTCTGATCACTGTCCATTGTATTACTTAACACCGTCTGAAATACTGCTAATGAAAAATTATCTAAAGGGCATTAATTTCTATGGAGTGGAGGTGATTGCTTTTGCAAAGTGGTACACATAAATTACTTAAAAATAGACTCCACAACGGTGCTTGATGAGCATATATTACAGGCATGAATGGAGCATTTGGAAACACCCTTTCGAGCCAGAAGTGCATGGTACACAGCTTGAGTGATAGAAAGGTTCAGAAAGTGAACCAAATGCTTTTGATCTGTTTGGGATTAATTAAACACCTGTTTAACACATCTTTTTTAGCACTTAAATGCAGGAAGAAATGAAGAATTTCCCCTTAAAGCAGAATTGAATATTGAAAATTCTGTGTGATATTCTAATTTTCCTATAAATGTACATACCAGATACAGTCTTTAACATTTGTTTTTCTAAAAACAGATAGATATATGCCTAACAAACTGATTATAAAACCAATTTGCATAAACCATTAACTCTAAAAATAATAGATACCATTGCTGCATAGAGCTTCCATAATGTTCCTCTTTAATAGATACATATGTACATATACTCAGGAAAAATTGGTTTGGGAATAAGGACTTCTTAAAATAAACTACATCTGTAACAGGTATATATGTTATAAAATAAAAGTGGTTCTCCTGGTTATCTTAAAACCATGGCTGCATTTCAATCCTTACAAAGCTTTGCTATCGTGTGCCAGGAAAAGAAAGCCAATTTTTAAGAAATGGTTTGCGCTAGATACATACATGTTAGGTACTGCATCACATACTATTTAAATGGATCCAAATGTATCTGTCTTATTTTAAGGACTGCACTTGCAAATACTAAGTTGCACTGAGAATGTTTATTACCTACCAATTTTCTTTTTTATCTTGAGAGACAGTACTTGATATGATAAATTATCTTCTTGGTAAAAATCCATTCCAGAAATCCCTCTGAAATGAGCACTTGTTAAACTAGAAGATCTTTAAAATGAATACATTTTATAATGAGAAAAAGAAATTGAAAGGCGAAGCCTTGGAATAAAATGTCTAATGCATATAGAAAGAACCTGGAATCTGGTAATATGCAAGGTTGTAAAAATTCTATATTTATCCATGTCTCATTAAAAAATATATATAGCAGTACAGGTAACTTGAAATAGTAAATTATATGCTCAGAAAATACGTTACTTTCGTATATGTAACAATAGTACTCTCACTTATATGACTAACCTGTGGTTTTCTTGATTGCTTTGAAGTAACTGTAAAATCTGAATACTGCAAATAAGGAAGACTTGGTTCATAGATGAGACTGTAAATTGTACCATTGAGCATGTTCAGGTACAAAGTTCATTTCTGAGTGGGGTGAAGGAGCATACAACTTTGGAAGGCAAAGACAAGCAGATTTCTGTGATTTTTGAGGACAGCCCGGTGTACACAGTGAGTTTCAGGAAAGCCAGAAGCATGTCGAGAGATCCTGTCTCATAAACAAAATGATCAATTACAAACAAACATAAAAGAATAAATGAAAGTTCATTTCCTACCATTCTTGTAACTAATATGTAAGAATATGTCTCTGTGAAATTTGCTTAAATGCATATTTATTGAAGGAAACAATGTACCCTATATAGCACATACAATGATCAAGGCACATCCTTCCTTTTTCCCTTCCTACTTCTTTCTGTCCCTTTCCTTTCTCACTTTCTCATCCCTCTAAGGGACATGTTCTTCCTTGCAAGGTTACCTTTAAGGTGATTTGGGGACTGTCTCTTTCTTGAGTCATATGCAAAGAAAATTTTCTGGAGGAAGAGGCTCCTGGGCAAGTGTAATAAGAAAAGCTCTTCTCACTTGAAGGCTTCATCTTAAAAGCTCTCTAGCAAGGACGAAAGAGCAGCTGGGACCACTGCTACTAGCCTGGGCAGCAATCTAGCAGCTGTTGGTGGATAGCACTCCTCATATAGATGTCCATGTGATTTTCTTAGCCAGGGACACATCTGCAGGACATTACGAATCTGCCAGAAGATTAAAAACTTCATTTGCACTTATCAAAATGTCTCAGGAAACTATTTGAAGTGTGATAGTCTTTTGTAGCTTTTACAAGGAGGTATTTTTAAGAAGCAGGAGAAGTCATGCATTGGAAAGACTAACTCTATATTTAAATTAGCAAAAAGAGAAGAATTTATTTTAGGACCAAAATAGAATTAATTAAATGTTAAGAAGTGAAAAAAGTAACATCTTTATATGAACTAATACAATGATAATTAACAAAGAGTTATGAAACCAGGTTCTTTCCACATTCCAAGTCATGGTATCATTTTTAGATTTATTCTATAAGTGAATGAAGATATGTTCATGCTTATAAATGCATTAAGTTTATTATTGATGGATACTCAAGAGAAACTATTGAAAGAAGGATTTATTGTAGGTTATTTGGTTTTAGGGGTTTCAGAGCACAACTGACAGCAATGATGTGACAAAGCTCAGTAGCTTTCTTCATGAAGGAAAAGGGGAGAGATGTGGCGTAAGAAAGAATGAGGGAAGGTAAATATGTCCACAATGAGAGGTGGTCCTGTTCCTTCTTTTATTCTTCCCAGGACTTCATACTATGACTCGGTCCCGCTTATCTACAGAACAGGGTATATTCCCCTCTCAATTAATTCTCTCTGTAAATGCACACACAGATCACCCAGAGGTGAAATTTCCTAATCTTCTACACAATTCCCAAGCCAACATAGTTGATGATCACACAGAGGTATCTTCTAAAATAGCATAAACTCGAGGTATTCTATGCATGCAAACTTAATCATGTAAAGGATATTTGCATAACAATTTTTACTTTAAAAATATTTAAGGAACCCCTACTTTACCATAGGACTGGGGTTCAATTCCAGAAATCTACGTGATGGCATACCATCTGTAAGTAGGGTTCTGATGAGCTCCCCTGGCTTGGGTATCCATCATGTATATGGAACATAGACATACAGGCAAAACAACCATACACATAATTTAAATATAAAAAAAATAGATATATTAAGGTAGTGTTTATACACAAGAGAAAAAGCTGAGACACAAAGGGCCTATTTTCAGTTTTCCAAATTGCTATAGCAACTGAATTTAATTATTACTTAATTTAATACATTGATTCATTTTTTATGTGTATGTGTAGGTGTTCATGGGATTGTGAAGGTGTATGTACATACGTGGGTTTGTGTTCTTAGGTCAGAAATCAGTGTCAGATATTTTTCATAGTTGTTCTACATGTTAAATATTTTGAGTCAGAATCTCTCACTGATAGGCTAGGCTCTTGTCAGCAAGTTATAGAGATCTGCCTGTGTGGGCCCTTGTGCTGGGACCACATACACAATACTCCATCCATAGTATTTGAATTTAATACTTTTATCTATAATAAAACAGTACAGATTTCATCACATATTAAACGGTTATTTTTTACACAAAATATTTTAAGTCTTAAAATTTTCAAGTAGAATGGTCAACTGCAATTATAACAAAAATCTACTATCTTGACATTGATTTTGTAGACATAGTGAAATATAATAAGTATTTTGATTTAATTTGCATGGCATAATATAGCAGCATGTGGCTTTTGATAAAGAAAGATATATAATGACTTGGGGAAAATAGATGAGGAATTGATAGGTTACTGCCTAGTAGCTATATATTGGAAATTTAAATTAGGTTTAAAATATAGGTCCATAATCTCAGCATGTTAGAGATTGAAACGGGAGGGTAAAGAATTTTAGGTCAGTCTGGGTTACGCAATAAAACCTAGTCTCTAAGATGGGGTAGGTGGGACAATAGGAGGAGAAGGAAGTGAAGGAGGAAAAAGAGGAGGAAGAGGAAGGCATACCAATAGAATATCATGACGAATGAACACATAGAAATAAAGGCCACTTGCCTGAATGGGAAGTTGTGGTCATTTTCCTAATTTCTAAATTGAAGGTAGTTATGAGACTCCATTCTCAGAACACAGGGATTGAGCAGCAGATGTCTTCTGTCCCTTTTTTTGCAAAAGAGTCTGTAGATGGAAGTTTCTCTCCTGCCCAGTCCTGCACCCATTAGTCCCAAAGAAACACACAGAGGCTTGTGTTAATTATAAACCATTTGGCCTATTAGTTCAGGCTTATTATTAACTACCTCTTACAACTTAAATTAACCCAGAGTTCATGTCTATGTTTATCCATGTGGGTTGGTACTTTTTCTCAGTAAGGCTTTTATTTTATTTTATTTTATTTTTTTATTTTTTATCTTGCTTCCTCTGTTTCTGGATGATGACCGTGTCTCTGCCTTTTCTCTTCCCACAGTTTGCTTAGCCTGGTTGCACTACCAGGTTACTGGCCAATCAGCAGTCTATTAAACAAATATGAGTGACAAATCTTTGTAGTGTACAAGAGCATTATCCCACAGCAAATATATATGACCTTCAGCTTGGTAACCATACACAGGGAAAACAGGGATTCTCAATTTTCAGTGATACAGATTTTGAATACAGAATTTGAAGTAAAATTTATACCTGGATGTATGAGATCAGGTAAAATACAGAACCGAATTTCTTCTTAAAGTGGGTTCATGGGATCCATGTGGGTCTGGATTGGGCTTCTCTTATCCCTTCATGGGAACAGAGAACTGGAAGAACTTTGAAGCTGGAAGAACTAGCATTTCCTTTTTTGAATTTTATTTTATTTTTTGAGATTATAATATAATTTTCCCTTTCTTCCCTCCAATCACTCCCATGTTCCCCTTCCCACCTTCCTTCAAATTCAAGGCCTCTTTTCTCAAAAGTTGTTTTGCATGTATTTATGTGTATATATGTATGTATGTATGTATGTGGTGGTTTGAATAAAAATGGATTCCATAGGCTCACAGCTTGCTCATCAGAGAGTGGCACTTATTTGATATGGATTAGGAGTTGTGGTCTTGTTGGAGGAAGTATGTCACTGGAGGTAGACTTTGAGGCTTGAAAAGTCTATGCCAAGCTTAGAGTATTGATCTCTGTCCACAGATCACAATGTAGTCCTCAAGTCTACCCCAGTACCTATCTGCATGCAACCATGTTCCCACCATGATAATCATTCACAAAACAATGGAAACTGTAGCCAAGTCTCCAATAGAATGCTTTCTTTTATAAGAGTTGCCCTGGTCATGATGTCTCTTCACAGAAATTTAATAGTGACTACGATAGTATGTGTGTTTGTGTCTGTGTAAGTATGTATGTTACATACATGTTCTTAATGCAACCTGCTCAGTCCATATACTGACTGTTTGAAAGTAGAATACTAGTCAATGGGGAAAAATACCTTTCCTTCCCCAGATTTCCTCAGTCACCTATAGTTCTCTGTGTAGTGTTGAGGCCTACTGCATATTTTTTTCTGTACAGTTGGCATGTTCATCATTGTTCAGCTCATGTTTGGGTGGTTATATTGGTGAATGTCTATGATTGTAGCTTCTGATGCTAGAGTCACAATACCACAACAACCTCCCCGATCTCTGGATCTTGCGATTTTTGTGATCATTTCTCTGTAATTTTTACTGAGCTTAGGGGCTGGATTATTTTATAGATTGAAAACTTATGAATTGGCACTAGGCTCCACAACTTTGCAGCTTGTTGATTGTGGTTTTTGGTAGTAGTCTCTAACCACTGCATAAGGAGGTTTCCTTGATAAGGGGCGAAGATTATATACTTATTGTGGGGAAAAAGGACACATTTTTATAGATTGTAGTTTTATGTGAGTTCGTTAGTAAACTAGTAGCTGTAGATTCTCTTCCAATAACTGTGATTTCACTAGTTTAGTTAGGTTGTTCCCAGTGTGAATTGAGCAGCAATGAACATGGCTGAGCAATATCTATTGAGTATGATGTTGAGTCCTCTAAATATGTCAAGGAGTTGGGTTACATGATAGATTTACTTTTAGCCTTTTGATCTTCAGTGAAAAGGCTAGAAGAAGGGAAGAGAGAAACTTAAAACTGTAGCTTCCAGGGAAGCCACCTTTTCCAGTAATGTGCTTGCCTTGCAAAGAAAAAGACCTGAACTTAATCCCCAATAAGCCATTTGTATTCAAGCTTCTACTTTAGAGCTTACTTAGGGAACCAGATATAGGTCATCTGAAATTACACCATCCACTCTTTGTATTTGTTCATTCTCGATCCTCATACCCATTCTACTTTATTTTTCTATAGCTCAAAATAATTTCCTAGTATACTTTTAAGTAATAAATAAAAGTGTATTATCTCCTTTAAAAATAGTTTATAAGCTATTCTGAATTTAGTTACTTAGAGTTGATATTTTGGACCACAAAGACTAGGACCCAAGTATATAAAAGAAACAATGTTCAATTAATGAATTAATTAGGAACAGGGGCTTCATTTTTTTTCATGTTGGAATATTTTAGTAGGAAGTGTATTTCTTCTTAAGCAGTAACTCAATTTCTCAATTTAATATACAAACATACATATACACACAAGCACACACATTCTGTTCATATTGTATGTGTAGATTTAAGCAAGATCATGAAAGTGCTTTAAATTATCTTCTAACTCAAAAGTAAGAATTTTAGAACTCATATAAACAAAATAAGACTTATTATATTTAGATGTTTTCATATTTACAATATGCTTTCTCTTTCTTTATGTTCAAGTCCAATGCCTTGAGAATTTTAGCCTTAAATGCTACAATTTGCCTCTTCTTTGAAATGTGATATGTTCTCAATTGTTCCCTACTGGTTAGCAGTCTTTTTGTGAGTGAAACAAAGTATTTACTTATCCCAAGATGCCATAAATCTGAAGAATTTCACAGTTTTGGGCATATAACTTTTGGAACTCAGTGGAAAATTGTGGGCATATTTTAATATAACCAGTAAATCATAAGACCTTTATAATTTTAGAATAGGTTTTTAAAAATCATTATGGTTTTATAGCAATATTATCTTATATAAAGAGTACACATTTCACTTAAACTAATTGACTGAATTGTTTCACTGCATATTTTATAGGAACACTTAAAATAAAGCAAGATTACTTTAAAACCTCGTATGTTAAATCAAAGAGTTGACATACTTACTGAGGAAAGGCAGAAGCTGAGTTTATCTCAAGCTGCCATGCATATTGTAAAACCTAAGGATTGAAAAATTTGATACATTTATTAGTTCACAGTTTGGTGAGCAAATAACCACCCAAATATACTTTTTAAAAGGGTAACATCCATTGAATCTGTAGATTGATTTTGGTAAGACTGCCATTTTTACTATGTTAATTCTACCTACCCAATATCATGAGAGAATTTTTTTCATTTTCTGGTGTCTTCTTCAATTATTTTTCTTCAAAAATTTAGAGTTTTTGTTATACAAGTCTTCCACTTGTTTAGTTAGAGTTACTCCCAATTAATTTATGCTATTTATGGCTATTGTGAAGGGTGTTGTTTCGCTGATTACTTTCCCAGCCCTTTTATAATCTGTGTGCAGGAAGGCTACTGATTATTTTTTTTTTGAGTTAACCTTGTATTCTGCTACATTATTAAAAGTGTTTATGGGTTGTAGAAGTTCCTTCAAATTGTAGAATTTTGGGGGTTGCTTATGTAAATTATCATATCATCAACAAATAGTGAGAGTTTGACTTCTTCTTTTCTGATTTGTATTTCCTTGATCTCCTTTTGGTGTCTTATTGTTCTAGCTAGGACCTCAAGAACTATATTGAATTGATATGGAAGGAGTGAACAACCTTGTCTTGTTCCTGATTTCAGAGGGATTGCTGGGAGTTTCTCTCTATCTAGTTTGATGTTGGTTGTTGGTTTTCTGTATATACCTTTATTATGTTTAGGTATGTTACTTGTATTCCTGTTCTCTCCAAGACCTTTATCATGAAGGGATGTTGTATTTTGTCAAAAGCTTTTTTTGGCATCTAATGTTTTTATTTTTCAGTTTGTTTATATGATGGATTAAATTGACAGATTTTTGTATGTTGAACCACCCTTGCACCTCTGGGATGAAGCCACAGATAAAATGCAATACCCATCAAAATCCCAGCAAAATTCTTCACAGACCTAGAAAGAATGGTACTCAACTTCATATAGAAAAGCAAAACCCCAGGATAGCCAAAACAATTCTGTACAATAAAAGAACTGGAGGCATCACAACCCCTGACCTCAAACTCTACTACAGAGCTACAGTACTGAAAACAGCCTGGTTTTGGCATAAGAACATACAGGAGGACCAATGGAACTGAATCAACGACACAGATATTAATTCACACTTCAAACACCCGATTTTGACAAAGAAGCAAAAAATATCAAATGGAAAAATGAAAGCATATTTAACAAATGGTGCTGGTATAACTGGATATCAACATGTCGAAGAATAAAAATAGACACATATCTATCACCGTGTACAAAACTCAAGTCCAAGTGGATCAAAAACCTAAACATAAAGCCTGCCACACTGAACATTATAGAAGAGAAAGTGGGAAGTAAACTTGAATGCATTGGCACAGGAGACCACTTCCTAAATGTAACCCCAGTAACACAGACACTGAGAGAAACAATTAATAAATGGGACCTCCTAAAGCTGAGAAGCTTCTGTAAAGTAAAGAATACAATCAACAAGACCACATGACAGCCTACAGAATGGAAAAAGATCTTCACTAACCCCACATCAGACAGAGGTCTGATCTCCAAAATATACAAAGAACTCAAGAAATTGGTCATCAAAAAACAAATAATCCAATAAAAAATGGAGCACAGACCTAAACAGAGAATTCTCAACAAAAGAATCTAAAATGGCTGAAAGACACTTAAGGAACTGCTCAACATCCTTAGTCATCAGAGAAATGCAAATCAAAATAACTCTGAGATTCCATTTTATACCTGTAAGAATGGCCAAGTTCATAAACACTGATGACAACTTATGCTGGAAAGGTGGCGGGGTAAAGGGAACACTTCTGCATTGCAGGTAGGAATGTAAGCTGGTCCAGCTCCTTTGGATGTCAGCATGACAATTTCTCATGAAATTAGGAATCAACCTTCCTCAAGACCCAGTAATACCACTTTTGGGTATATATCCTAAGGATGCTCAATCATGCCACAAGGACATGTGCTCAACTATGTTCATAACAGCATTGTCTGTCATAGTTTGAGCCTGGAAATAACCTAAATGCCCCTTGACTGAAGAATGGATAAGGAAAATATGGTACAATAACACAGTGAAGTACTGCACAGCAGAAGAAAAATAATGATATCTTGAATTTTGCAGGAAAATGGATAGAGCTAGACAACATCATTTTGAGTGAGGTAACCCAGATACAGAAAGACAATTATCACATGTACTCACTCATAAATGGCTTTTAAACATAAAGCAAAGAAAACAAGCTCACACATCACAATCCCAGAGAACTTAGACAACAATGAGGACCCTAAGAGAGACATACATAGATATAATCTGCATCTGAAGTAGAAAAAGTCAAGATCTACTGAGTAAATTGGGAGCATGGAGACTTTGGTGGAAAGTTGAAGGGGAGGGAAGAGGAAGGGGGGCAGAGAAAAATGTAGATTTCAATAAAAATAAAAAAAAAAAGGTAATATCCATTCCACTACAGAAGGCACCAGACAAGATGATTTGTAATCATCATATTTGTCCTTAGTTACCTGTGTAAGCTGGGATATAATTCATGTTTTATATAAAGGATTTCATTTGATATTTGGTATGAATGACCATATAAATTATGCAAAAACATACTTAAAAATACATAATGTAAAATAATACTCATATATTCTTCACTATACTCCTACATATGTGCCCTTGTGAGCTGCATGAAGCAAATAACATCATATTTTGACTTCACTATTTACAAATATTTATTTTGACCAATAATAGATTCCAAGAGTCTTCTTGGCTTCATCGATTCCCAATCATCCTCAACTAAATCTTTGATTTAGGTGTCCCTTAGGACAGTTTTTATGTCATGACAAAAGATTATTTTCTAGAAATGCTAGGCAGCTATAAGTTGTTAGTAGGTATATGTGATGGTTTGAAAGAGACTGGCCTCCATTGGCTCATATATTTGCATACTTATACCCCAGTTGGTAAACTGGAAAGATTAGGTGGTGTTGCCTTGTTGGAGGTGATGTGTCACTGGGAGTAGGCCTTGGGGTTTCAAAGGTCCATGCCATTTTCAGTATTGCTTCCTCTGTCTTTCTGTCTGTTAATCAGAATCTAGCTCTTTCTGATCTATTTCTTCTACCTATTCTAATCTATTTCTAAATCAGAAGATATTTCTACAACACCATGTCTGCCTGCCAGCCACCAAGATTTCCACCATGGTAATAATGGACTAATCCCCTGAAATTATAAATAAACCTCCAATTAATTGCTTTCTTTTGTAATAGTTGCTATGGTCATGGAATCTCTTCACATTAGGACAGTGAGTAAGACAGTGTAGATAGATGCTTTGATTAAGCTTGCCCTAAAACTTAGATTCTGATGACAAAGTGACTATTGTGAGGATTGAGTTACTTTACTTTCTTCATGTGGTCATTAGACTCTGCTGGATACAATGCTCTTCACTTCTTGGAATTGAAATTATTGTGTAACATCTTCCCCTTGAATGAGATAAGAACTCCAACTGAATCATTTCTGGTGAGCATCACATAAGAAGTGCTCTGGATCATCAGTTCTCATATTAGTCATAGTTATTTATAGAAGACTTTGATGCACTCCTTTGCTGCTGATTGCATTGATTTTATGCAACATTGTATCCTGAAGGAGACCTATGGAGAGGGTCACATGCCTGAGATTTGAGCACATCAAGCCCTGGAAACTGATACACTGTGATTCAGGAGATAGAATAAAAGACTCATGTGAATAGAGCTGAATGTGGACCTCTCCAGTTCCTTGAGAAGACAGTAACTTTCCTACTCTGTTTAAGGTGCTTAATAAAATATAGTTTGAGTAGCTTATGATTATCTCCAATTTCATTATCACTTTCTGGAGACTGGAATTATAAACATAGGTGATTCTGGTTAGAGTCTGCCTTTCACAGCTTTTTCTATCTTCATGGGCTTCAATTACATGAGGATAATTTTTTTTTATTAGCTCAGGTAATCCTAATTACCTTCCAAAGATCTCACTTACCAAAACCATCTGTCTTAGTCGCTGTTCTGTTTCCGTAAAGAGACATTATGACTGAGGCAAAAAAAGATTTAATTGGAGCCTTGCTTACAGTTTCATAGGCTTAGTACATTATGATCATGGTGGGGAGCATGGCAGCAGGCAAGACACTGAGGAAATAGTTTATAGCTACATCCTGAACTACAGGCATAGAAAATCATCCTGGAACTGACATGGGCTTTTGAAACTTGACGGTACACCCTTGTGTCATACTTTATCCAACAAGGCCGTGCCTACTCTAACAAGGATATACTTCCTAATCCTTCTAATCCTTTCGAATAGTGTCACCCCATGGTGACTAGGCATTCAAAAATATGAGCCTATGGGGCCACTCTTATTCTAAACACCATGCCATCACATTGTGAGGTATTCTTTATATATAAAGATATTTGGAAGATATAAACATTTAGAATATAATATGACTCCTGGATGGCATACTATTTTCAGCTTTGTTGAGGAACTCAGAATGTAAACATCCAGTATAGATTCTATTCTATCTCTAGTCATCAGAAATAAACAAAAGATTATTGACCTGTTATCGATGGACATCATATCTAGGTATGTGAGAGGACTAACAACAGTGTGTAGACTTTTTTATGCCTTTTAAATTTGTCTTTGCTTTCTAAATATAATCAAACTAGTTGTAGGGACTGATCACATCAGTCGGAGAGAAAAAAATAGTGATCTTAGAAAGAATTACTTTACATTTTGATAAATATGCTCAATAGTCAAAGTAGTATATAATCTATATTTAAGATATACTAATTTTCCCTCAAATATCCAATTTTGTAAAAAAAAAAAAGTAAGTTTCTCAATCATTTACTAAGCTTAAATGATACAGCTAAATTGACCAGGTCAGAGTGACCATTCTACCTTCTTGCATAAAGGTGACCTAGAGAAGACTCATCAAAAGAACAGCAGTAGACAGGTTGGTCTAAAGGCAGCAGCTTTGATCTTCATGATGGCTGTCCTTCTGTCCCCATCTCACACCAACACCCTTTGAAATAACATATTTTGATCTGTCTGGTCCATCCACATGGCTGTCTATTTAATTGGTCAGAGTCCATTGATATAAATCTTTACACATGGGCCTTGCTGTATAATAGTTCTGTTTGTGTGAACTTCCAGCACCAGTGGTTCTTTTATTTGTATAAAAGGAAAAATCTTTCAGCATTATTTATATATCTATCTCCTCCCTGCCTCAAAGCACAGCCTGTGGCCTCAGCCCTCCTCCAGTCATTACAACCTTCACATAAGTACTGGAGATTCAGGGTTTTCATCTTTCCTACTTTTCACAGCTCAGCTTCAGTGTGTATTTTTATATAGATTTATAAATGAACAAATGTGCTCATACACTTCTACATAAATTCAAAAGTTTTCTTTTTGTCAGCAATGTAATTAACTATTGTACAATAATAATTATGACAGTTTTTACTACTTGCTAGACATATTTGCTAAAACATATATAAGAAACACCTCAGTTACAGATTGGTCCATTCTGGTTTCTGTGGGTAGGAAATGGCAAGAGAAATAAAAAGTACATTTTTCCTTTGGAGAATGTTTGGCAACAACCATCTTTTCTTCAAGTAATTTCAAAAACAAATAATTTTTAGAGTTCTTTAGTAAGAGTTACTAATGTATGTTTCTTGAATTGTTGTTTTGTTAGTAGATGGCATCTATCAAAAGATGAATCTCAGATCATGGATGTTTGGAAAATCCTGGATTAAACATGGTCTTCTCAATAAATACTAAACTTTACTATGATTATGGTAAATGAACATTTTAAATTAAAATTCAAAGAAGTATACTAGAGTTAAATTACCACCACCTATGTGGTGGTAAATATAGGATATACTATTATTCAAAAACACAAAACTATTCTTTTCAGATAATGAATCATAACTGGAGAGAGAAATCAAGGGAAGGAAGAAAGAAAGGTGATGTGGAATTCCACTCTGTATGCTGTGAAAATGCTTTATTACCATTATCTAGTAAAGAAGTTTCTTTTGCTTTTGGCAGTGCAGAATGTAGCAAGACAGGAAACCCAAGTAGAGCTACAGGAGGAAAGAAGGCAGAGTCAGAGAGACACCACGTAGCTGCCGAAGGAGAAAGATACCAGAACTTTACTGGTAGGCTGTAGCCTTGTGGTGACACATAAATTAACAGAATTAGGTTAATTTAAGATATAAGAGCTATCTAGGAATACGCTTGAGTCATTGACCAAACAATATTGTAATTAATATAGTTTCTGTTTTATTATTTGGGTTAGGGTGGCCTTAAAACAAAATAGTAGTCTCTGTTTGCAGGAAGGTAGGAAAGAAAGAAAGAAGAAAAAAAGGCATATAGGAGCACACGTTGCTTTGTAAATTAAGTAAAAGAGATGTAAAAATATTCTCTAGATAGAATCTTGTGAGCATTTTTTCATGCTTTCATATTTACCTATTACATTACATACTTAAAGCTGTTGACAGTGACGAGAGAGATGCAGGAGGTCGAAAAGCACTGGTTGGGAGTGGCAATCAGGGCAAAGGGACTGTCGCCTCTGAAGAGATACTGAAGGCCAAAGTAAATAACGTGCAACCGGTGGAGGGCAAATCCGTGTGAGGCACCTTAGTGAGCACAAGGCTCCCACTAGTCAGTAGTCTTAGGATGAGGCGGTTTCGTCAGGCACCTCCATGCATAGCAATGGCATTTGCATCTTTAAGAAGCGAGACACTGAGGAATTGGGTTACTTATATAACAAAACTGTTATGATTCTTTGATGTAAGAGTCCTTGAAGAATTACATAATCCTTGAATCTTAGTGGGCACACAAACATGATCAGCAAGTAGTTTGTGACAGAATCAATCAAAGCCTAAAGGATGTTCTTTCCCTTATTGATTCTGTCTCTTAAATACTTCTTCAGTTGTGTCATCTCCCTTGGCCAAGTTAATTCTAGTTTCCTATCTTTTATATTTCCTTTATTTCCAATCAAGAGCTTGGAGACTGTGGACCCTTATTTACCTTATTCAGTTTTCTACTTTATCCTGGTGTTTGCTTCTAAGTTGTAACACTGATCCTGTTGCTCCAGGGTTCATCTGTGGTTGCTGTGTAAGGCATAGGGCAAAGGCTAACCTCCTGTGCTGGATGATATTTTTATACTTCAGCTACTTCATGACTCTGTGCTTTTATATTTGCTCTTCCTTCCCCTAAACCTTCTGTGCATCTGGCCTCTAGACAGGCTGTTAAAACGACCAGGTTTTATGGAAATGAAATGGAATAAAGGATCTATAAGTCATATATTTAACCCCACTAACATACTTGTTTTCAATTAAATACTTATCTAAAGTCTTATGGATATTTTCAGGTTCCTTTGAGTTCTCTGAAAGAAAACTTTATAATATTCTCAATAAATTTAAATTAAAATACTTTTCATACTTCAAGGAAATAAAATGAAAGTATCATTAACAAGTTATTCTACCTACCAAACATGGAGAATTGGAAAACAGCAAGGACTTTAAGTGTTTAATGAGGACTATGAAATGTAAAATACCAAGTTAAGTGGTTCTTAATAATAATTATGACTAACACAGTATGCTTGCAATTGATATTTTATTGTGTTATAAATTTTGCGGCCACTTTCCTACATAAATATGAAAGTGGGTTGAAAGTACTTGCTGAAAGAGATTACATTTAAAGTCTTTTCTGAGAGGATTTTACTGGGTTGAAGTCACACAAAACAATTACTCTCATTAATCAGAGGAAAAGCAAAACAAAAAAAAACAAAACAAAAACCTAAAAGCACATAAACAAAGCAAGCAAACAAACAAACAAAACACCAAAAAAATCAAAAGGCCAATTTCACTGGAAAAACAAGTTTTACAGGAGCACCAGGTCCTCCTGACACGTAATTTTCCTATTATGTTAGTGAACTAGAGATCTATCGGTCCCAAGCTGATTATAGTACATAGTGATATAATTGTAAATTAATTGCAACTAATTAAGAGCATCACAGACAGAAGCATTATTTGGCACTATGAGCGCTTTTTACTTGTCTGCACTACAGAGTGTTAAGTGGATGATAATCCCACTTATATCAAAACAGGATGTAAGGAATAGACACTTTGGTGGTGTCTTTGTGAAGACAAACTCAAGAGGCATCCTCTTCATTTCAAGCATCTTGATTTGGCCTGTCTTGTCTAACACAGATCATGCTTCCCAACAAAATTACAGCACAAGAACATAAGTTGTTTTACAAGAATTCTTTCTCTGAAACTGCCCTCAGTTCAAGGACGCCCCAGAATTAATAAGGTAAAGAAAAATGTCTTTCACATATTTAAGAAAATTTGGCATTGCTTTATTGGCCGCATCTATATGAACCCATTGGAAAGACAGAAGGCCCCCGTGAAGGGAAAAGGCACTGCTCTAAAGGGAGAGCCCACAGTGCTACCAAGAAAGCTACAAGAGTCCACAGTTCCATTTGTCAAGCTCATGGCATTACTGTCAATACGCAGGAAAAGGGAAAGGAATGGTCATAGATGTTGAATATACTACATATCCTAATAGAGAAAACACAGGAAAAAGCCGAAGAGCCAGGTTCACTGAGTTCCCTGAAAAATGAATCTGCTCCACCCTGAGATACACACTGTGAGAATGAGTAGAAATTAGACTTGTGAATGTTCATTCTTATGAATTCATATTATAATATGTTTTTATAAAAAATATGAATTCTGCTTCTGAAATATACCATAAACATGTTAAAAAAAACCTATGACTGGAAGATCATGGGTCCAAGGGGGCAATATATTTTCATTGTTCCCCTAAATGGACTTGACAACCTGCCTTCTAAATATTAATATTTATAAATATTACTTATGACAGCTCTCATCCCGGAACACAGAAGTACCTTTTGTAGAAGGTCATGGTTAATACCCCTCTTTCCTGAGGGGGTGTTGCCTATCACTAGTAGAAGGCGTGTCATTTTCTTTAATGGTATAGCCCCTGTGAGACTGATTGAAAAGGATTTCGGAGGGAAAGTCAGAAATATAAGCACTATAATAGGTACAGGAGATCATAAACATGGTACTATTTAAGTATACACAAAGTTGTTCAAAACACAGAGACAAAACTAATGTAAAATTATGGACTATCAAATTTAATGCTTCATTGTTCTCTTAACTGAACATGCGTTACCCTTCCGCAAAGTAGACAAACTCTGTGCCCTAGCTCATTGGATCATATCCCTAGTAGTAAAATTTCATATTTGTTTGTGCTGATCTTGGTGCTTATAGGAACGTATGACTCAAGCATTCAGCTCAATTCCTGTTAAACTCCTCACCATGAGAACAGAGTTGATTAAGCAAGGAGGGCTCACTTCAGATCAGTAATTCCCTTTACTTCTCTGATCAGTTTATTGCTCCTTCCCAGTGTTTCCATTGAGTTTTTGTAAATTGTAATTTCTATTTCTCCCACTAATCACTGCCAAGTTTTTCTTAGATCAGCCTTCTTTCTTTATTATCTCCTGCATTCAGGAGGCAAAAGAAATGTTAAGAGAAGATAGGCAGATTAAAGGGATAAACTGGAGAACAAGAGGCAGGACCAAAGCAGCAAGAGACATTAATGGAGATGGAAGTAAAGAGACAGAGTTAATACTTTCATCCCTGATAGAAATAAAATCTAGCTTACTGGTTACTACTTCCCTAACCTCTCTGCCTGATATTCACTTTAAGACAGATGCCCTTGTCCATATTCTTCCCTTTATTTAGTAGATTAGATCATGTTTCTTTCTTCCACCTACTTTTTTTTTTCAATACCCAGGAATGAGACACTGTCTCCTACCCCATCACTTAAGTCACATCAGCAAGTAACAAGTTTGACTGTCTCCTGATAGTACTGGAATTGACTTCATCTCATCTCGCGTTAGGTGTCTATCTCCTTCAAATCAAAGGGAACCTCGGTGTGGGCAGCCTTTGTGATTTCACCTGTTCTCAGTTCTTGTGAGCTGTTCACATCTGAGACAGATTCAAGTGAAAAGGAGCTCCACAACTCTAGGCTCTTTTTTTCTTCATGAAGAATTATCGTTCAGACAGCAAGACGGAAAAGGAGGAAATGACTGAACAGTTATATAAAACCCACGAACCATAAGCAATATACTAGTTCAGAGATGAGAGAATTGAGATCAGAAAGAGGATTTTGGAATGACTTCATAAAGAATATATGAGCTTCAACATGACCTCTACAGAACACGCAGAGAGAAGAAAGGGCTTTTGCATAGCATTGCCATAGGCAGAACACAGGGCTAATGGTTAGCTTTAAATATATTTTATAAAGTTAAATATGCTGTTTTACCCACCACTCATTTCTAGTATTTTGAATATAAGAGTGCCATTTTAAATTATATGCTTAAGTATTTTCTACTTTTATTTATTCTGTGTGCATGTGTGACCCATGGTGTTTTGTGTGCATATGAAAAGGTCAGAGGACAGCTTGGTTCTTTCCTTTATACCATGTAGACTCTGGAGGTTGAACTCAGGGTGTAAGGTTGACAGTATCCTTACACACTGAGCAGTCTCACTTGGCCCTACACCTAAGTTTTTACAGGTAAGCCCAAACCCAGACTCTATAAGAGCATGGCTTGCTGAAGGAACTGGACTTGAAGGCATCACTTGCCTCTGTGTGGAAGTGTGTTCATTGAAGTGCTGTCTGTCTGCCAGGTTAGAGGAGGCGGCTACACCGTGAGCAGCAGCTTACTCTGTGTGGGCTGTGACTTTCCCAGCACAGATTTGTCAGGCTAGGGTGACAGCTGAGAAAATTTAAGCACATTTTCATGAGGGTGTGCATACATGGCCTGGCCTAAGTGTTTCTCACTACCGCTCCAGGCCAGCATATACATACTGTCATCTTTCACCTTTTGATTTCGAAGGCAACTGTCAATTCATCACTGTCTGCATCTGATAAAAATCCTTCTGGAGTCAGTTTTCTTCCCCTAAGTATTTGAAGAAGGAAAGAAAAGCTAATGAGTATTAAATTTTAATGCTGGGGAAGTAGCACCATGCTACTCTTGCTGGCTGATTTGACAGTGTCCTGTATGTTGTGAGTCTGTCTGTGGTACTTAGGTGCTCAAGTGTTTTTTTCCCACAATTCTTTTCTTCCTTTTTCTTTCAACAGCATATGAACAAGAATCTATGCCCTTTTGCACTGCACAATGACAGAATACAGCATTACGTTGTGACACAGATAATGTAAAGAGTAACTGACTGATAGACAAATTCTCCAGTAGGAATTCAAGGATGACTGACAGCAAACCAAGACATGCTAAGGACAAGAAGGCATTCGCTTCTTAGGCAATCAGAATGTAAACATGAGAGACTATATTTTGGGTTTCCTGTGAGATGTTAAGTAAATGTCTGTATGGTTTGAGAGTCTATAGCAGAGAGTACACCTAAAAGAAGCTGAGAATGTCACTTGCGTTTAGAATTGAAGTTAAGAATACCACTTTTTTTGGACAATATCTCCTGCGTAAATAGGAGCACTGGTGTCATGAGAGAAATTAAAAGAGAGGGGATAGGAAGGAAGGGGAACAGAGAAAAATATATTGCTCAATAAAAACAATTAAAAGAGCCGGGCGGTGGTGGCGCACGCCTTTAATCCCAGCACTTGGGAGGCAGAGGCAGGCGGATCTCTGTGAGTTCGAGACCAGCCTGGTCTACAAGAGCTAGTTCCAGGACAGGCTCCAAAACCACAGAGAAACCCTGTCTCGAAAAACAAAACAAAACAAAACAAAAAACAATTAAAACAATTAAAAGAAAGAATACCACTTTTATGGACGTTAGTGACTTCCTGAAAATAATCAAAGTTTAAAGATTCAAAAAAATTATACAAAGTGGATAATAAACTCACCCCTTTCCTTCTCCCCTCCTCCTCCTCTTTCACCCTCCTTTCCCCCCACCACATGCTCCCAATTTATGCAGGCGATCTTATCTATTTTGACTTTCTAGGTGGATCTATATGTTTTTCTTAGAGTTTACCTTATTACTTAGCTTCTCAAGGATCATGAATTATGGGCTCAATGTCCTTTGATAATAGCTGTATCACTTATGGGTGAGTATATACCATTTTTACCTTTTTGGGTCTGGGTTACCTCACTCAGGATAGTGTTTTCTAATTCCATCTATTTGCATGAAAAATTCAAGATGTCATTGTATTTTTACCATTGAGTGGTACTCTAATGTGTAAATGTGCCACGTTTTCTTTATGTATTCTTCGTTTGAGAGCCATCTGGGTTGTTTCCATGTTCTGGCTATTACAAATAATGCTGCTGTGAACATAGCTGAACAAATGCCTTTGTAATATGATTGAGCATCTTTTGGGAATATGCCCATGAATGGTATTGCTGGATCCTGAGGTAGGTTGATTCCCAATTTTCTGAGAAACCATCATACAGATTTCTACAAAGTTGTACAAGTCTGCATTCCCACCAGCAATGGATGAGTGTTCTTACTCCACATCCTCTCCAGCATAAGCTATCATTGGTGATTTTGATCTTGGCCATTCTGACAAGTATCTCACAGTTGTTTTGATTTGCATTTCCCTGATAGCTAAAGATGTTGAACATGCCCTTAAGTATCTTTTGACCATTTGAGATTCTTCTGTTGAGAATTCTCTGTTTAGTTCTCTACCCCATTTTAAAATAGGATTATTTGGAATTTTGATGTATAATATTTTGAGTTCTTTATATATTTTGGAGATCAGTCCTTTGTATAATGTGGGGTTGGTGAAGATCATTTCCCATTCAGTAAACTGCCTTTTTGTGTCATTTACTGTGTCCTTTGCTGTAGTAGGAGTTGCGGGCTGTGTTCCTGCCGTTCCAGCTCCTGGTCGCCTGGCTAGCTTATGCCCCAAAATAACAACACACAAACTCTATTCATTTAAACACTGCTTGGCCCATTTCTATTCATGTGTGTAGCACCCCAAGGTGCCCTTACCAGGAAGATTCTAGCCTACGTTTATCCTGGGTCGGAGCATCATCGCATCTGCCCTGGCAATGAGCTGCATGGCGTCTGTCTCTGAGAGGAGCTATCGAGTCTGAGCTCACTTCCTCTTCCTCCCACCATTCTGTTCTGTTTACTCCACCCACCTATGTTTTAACCTATGAGGGTCAAGCAGTTTCTTTATTTTTTAACCAATGATCTTCCTCCATCACTTTGCTTTACAGAAGCTTCTCAGTTTCAGGAGGTCCCGTTTATTTATTGTTTCTCTCAGTGTCTGCACTACTAGGGGTTATATTTAGGGAGTGATTTCCTGTGCCCATGCATTGAAGACTACTTCATGCTTTCTCTTCTATCAGGTTCAATGTAATCAGATTTATATTGAGGTCTTCAATCCATTTCAGTTTGAGTTTTGTGCATGGGGATAGATATGGATCTATTTTCATTCTTTTATGTGTTGACATCCAGTTATGCCAGCACCATTTGTTGAAGATTCTTTCTTTATTCCAGTGTATAATTTTAGCTTCTTTTCAGAAATCAGGTATTCATATGGTGTGTGGATTAATATCTGGGTCTTTGATTTGAATCTATTGGTCAATCTGTCTGTTTTTATGTCAGTACCAAGCTTTTTTCATTACTGTAGCTCTGTAATAGAGTTTGATATCAGGGATGGTGATGCTTTTGGAATTTTTTTTTTATTGTATAGGATTGTTGGAAAATAAGTTTATGTGTGCTATCTTATATAATGCTCAAATTGATACTATGAGTCACAAATTACCAAGTCTAGCTTTTCAATTTGGCTAATGAGACTTGAAACATTAGTTATCTGAGAAGGCCTCAAAGTTTCCTACTGTCCATTATGGTGGACATGTGCTGTATTGACCAGACACTTCATTGTAGTTCTGCCTGCTATCAGTAGAGCTGTAGTATGATTGTCTCCACTCTGCCTAAAGCAGTTCTCATGAAATTTCACAAGTACGTTGCTAATACTACTCCCAATACTACTATCTCAATGCTAACTCACCCTAAAGTTTAAGCCTTTTTACCAACATCTATGAAACTGCTGAATGATAATTCTCTTAGATTACAGATAAACTAAAAGCTTGGACCTTTCATAGTTCTTGAGATACCATTCTTGGAATTGTTAAAGCTGGCTGAGTTAAAAAAGGCTGATATTAAAGTTAGTCACTCTATGCTCAGCAGATCATTTCCCTGAACTGACTTGATGGGCCAGTGGGGTGCAATTTGTTCTATCAGAAGAGATTAATGCTGCATGGACTTTCACTTATTTCTTTTCTTTCAGCCTCGTTCAGCTTTTCTTCAGAGGAGAGGAGAGAAATCATTTTTCTTCACTATTTTGCAACCATGAGTCTTTTGGAATTCTGAAACCAGAAATAGCTTGTTTAAAAATATTTGTTATCATCATGTATATGTGTGTGTGTTTGCACACGTGTGTGTGTGTGCATGCATAAGTGAGTGTGCAGGCATGGCTATATTATGCATATGTGTGTGTGTGCATAATGAGTGTGTGTACAGGTGTGCATATACTATGACATGTGTGTGGAAGTCAGAGAACTATTTTTTAGAATTAATTTTTTCCATCTTTTTGTTTGACTCAGTTGTCCAGTTTTCTATGACAAACCCACTGAGCCATCTTGTTGACTCTAGATTTCTTGTAATATTAAAATTTTAATGTAGTGTATAGAGGAAATCAATAAAAATTATCATTTAATGAAAATCAAAGTTAACCAATAATTGTCCTTTATGTTTTGCTTTTATTGGTTAGTGACTAAAGAAGCTGCTTAGGCCTATGGCAGGGCAGAATAGAGATACGTGGGAAAACTAAAATGAATGATCAAAGAAAGTAGGTGGAGTCATAGAGATGTGATGTAGCCACTGGAGAAGAAAGACAATTGGTACTGGTAAACCACAACCCTCATGGTAAAATATAAAATAATAGAAACGGGTTAATTTACGATGTAAGAGCTAGCTAGAAATATGCTTAAGCTATTGGCCATATGTGTTGCAATTAATATAATTTCTGGGTAATTATTTTGGGTCTGAGCAGCCAGGAAATAAACAAGCAGCCTCAGACTACATTTAATGTCACACAGTTCTAATAAGCAGAAAGTTGTACAGATGTAGTCACTATACTTTCTTCTTATTGGTTAATCGGCATTTCCCTAAACAGATTGTGGATTTATACATTACGCTGATTTTCAAAATTTCTGTTAGATTTTAGCATGCATACCTTCATTTCTCAGAGATAGTTTTAGTGTGCTGTCTGAATGTTCTTGAACCTGTAAGTCCCCTGCCTCAGCCTCATGGATTTTCTGGTTGTGTATGTGTCATCACAACCAGTACTTGACTTCTAATGAATTTGTTCTTGCATTTATTTCACAATAGTCAATCTTATGTGTCATATTTTCCTATTTTTCAGACTATCACTCCTAATGGTCTGATGGAATTTCTTTGCCATTTTGTTCTTTGACATTTGCCTTTATTGAGTTTTATAGAAGCATTATATGTAAAAAATAATTTCCTTACTTCTGCCATTCCAGGTATACTGTTATGTAAGGAATTTTTTCATAATCATAAAAGTGCCTATGAGGATAGTGTTATACTTTTCATTTGAAAGAATCTTTTGAAATACAATGTTTTGTGTCCACATGTAATGCCCTGAGGTCTTTTCCTGAAAGGCTAATTTTTATCCTTTATCACACTTACTTAATGCAATTTTTCACAATTACATCACAGTATTTAATTTTCTTCTTAAACTTCAGATAATCATAGAGTTCTGTCAGGACCATTGAATAAAGTAATGGTAAGCAACACCCCATTCTTTATCATGATCCTCTATTACTTTCCTACACACTCAGAGTCGCAAATGGAAGAGAAGTTAAAGTGAGAACCGTTTGAATCACTTTGAGCATGGATCAAAGTTGCTTCCTCAAGATGGACTTCAAACTCAGACAGCAGATAAGCAACTCATTAATTCTAAAGATGGCAAGCAGAACTAAGTCAGAATATTGGAAAATAAATATTGGGAACCTCTCTGTGGGGGAGGCAAGAATCCAGTAAGCATAGAAAATGTTTGAACTTAGTTTGGGATCCAAGAAGCTGTCACCATTATCATTTAACATGGATGTAATGTCCTGCCAATGCAACAGGACTGTGCTAAATAAATGCCAATACTAAAAATGGAAGCAAGAGCAAAAGAAAAAGTAATTATTTGCAATAATATAGCGACATTTATGAAAGCTCATCTGAGCTGAAATTTGTAAAAATAGCTTATACAAAACGGGGTTGTAATTATTATTATTGTTATTATTATTATTAACCTGAAAGATAATGGAGATACTTTAGTACTGTCATGAGTTACCATGATTCTATTAGAGAGTTGGACTTTTAATTTTGTTCCATTCATAGCGTAAGATATTTTTTCTTTTAATTATATGAGACAATGTCTCATGTAGCTGAGTCTGGCCTCCATTTCACTGAGCAGTCAAAATCAGATCTGAATTCCTGATTGGCCTGCCTCCACATCATGGTTGTTGAAGGTTTTTGTTTTCTCAAATACAAATATCTGCCTAGAAGCAGAAAAACAAAAAGAAGAAAAGAAGAAAAAAGAGGGGGAGAGGAGAGGTCATAGCCAGTCATGTCACAATTATATATAAAAAAATCCCAAGAGAATTGACTGAAAGTTCTCAGAAATAAAAAGGATATATCTATATTTAATAAAAATATACCAAATTCAAATACATGGTAGACATTATCCATACTCAGGAAGTTATGATGTGTAACTGATATGTGTAACTGGTTATGATAGCAAGTACAACTGAAATAAAATATGGAGGAATTACTCCAAAAAGAAATATATGATATTTTAATTTTCTTCATACAAATCCCTTCAGCAATGTAAAGTTATAATAATTATAGGTACATATTATGCTCTCTTCTAAAAAATAAAATCTTATTAAAAAGTTAATTATTTTCAAGATAGTTTAATGGAGAAATAATAAAATGCTAATATTTTTCTCTCTTATATTGATTCATGAAGCTATCCACCCAAATAATAGCAACAAAATATTAATATGATTTTGAAGTGGTAAAAATATAGATTTAAGTCAGAGAAAACATCTAATAAAAGTAAAGTAATATAATTATAAAATAACATAACTCTAAAGATTAGAAGTCAGATCAATATATAAGAAAAAACAGGAGTAAAGAAAGGCATATGCATTTTTTGTATATGTATCAGTTTTCCAGAGACAGAGCTATAGACTATGTATCTGCACAGGTACACATGAACACTCACACATGCATGAATGCACACTCACACACATACTCATACATGCACACACACATGGACAGACTCACAAACACACACTTAAAACATATAATCATTACTTGTCAGGAATTAGTTTACATGACTATGACAGTGATGAAAACACGTATTCTTCAAGCCGGAGACACAGGGGAGCTGTCAGTTTCAAAGACCTGATAACCATGGAACTAAGTCTATAGATCACAGACTATTCTGAGCAGACAGAACGTCGATGTGCTAGATCCAGTAATGATGCGAAGAACGAATTAAATCTTCTATTTCTTTATTCTATTCAGACCAGTAGAAGTCTTACAACATTAGAAAAGGTCCTTGGCCAGAAAGTTGACAAGTTAAAATGGCCTTTTCCTTGATAATACCTTCAAAGAAACACTTAGAAGTGATATTTAAATAGATATCTAAATGGAAAACTCATTAGACAATAAAAGCTGGCACATAAAATTAATAGTTATAAAATGTACTGGGTAGCTCTCATATGTGACAGTTAAATCTTGATTGTTAACTTGATGGGATTTAGACTTGCCATAGAAACAATTCTCTGTGCATGGCTCTTGTTGTTGGTTGGTTTTTACTATTTTGCTCCTTGCTATTTTGGCTCTTTTGTGTGGCCTGCCTCCCAGCTCCAAAATAATTACACACAGAGATACTTATTCTTACTTATAAATGCCCGGCCTTAGCTTGACTTATGTCTAGTTAGCTTTTCTTAACTTACATTATCCCGTCTCTCTTTTGCCCCTGGGCACTTAAAATAATTTATTTCTGTATCTCTTTCTTGACTTCTTACTCCGTGACTTTCTGTGTAGCTGGGTGGTTTACACTTCTTTTCTCATTCCTTCTTCCTTTTCTTCTTCTCTTTATTTCCTCTGCTTTCCAGCCCCACCAAATTAATTCTCCTGCTTTCTATTGGCTGCTCAGCTCTTTATTAGACCAATCAATAGGTGTTTTAGACAGGCAAAGTAACACAACTTCACAGAGTTAAACAAATGCAACATGAAAGAATGTAATACATCTTTGCTTCATGAAACAAATGTTCCACAGCATAAACAGATGTAACACATTTTTAGATAATATTCTAAAACAGGATGTGAGAGGTTTCCAGGATTAGCTAATAAGGTAGAAAGACTTAATTAATAAATGTGAGCATCATAATTCCAACTTCTTGGTCCCCAGACTATGTTGAAAGAAGATCACTATTTAAACATGAAGAAGGATCTGCTTCCTGCATGAGCTGGCAAGCTCCTGCCACCATGCCTTCCCCACCACATTGACTCACACCCTGGGACTATGACCAATAGTAGCTTTCTCTCCCAAGTTACTCTTGTGAGGGTAGACTGCCATAACAAAAGAAAAAATAACCAACACGGAATACTAGAATGAACAAGGAGGGGGTGTTGTCCTAATAAACTTAACACTGTGGTTACTCAGCCTAACAGACCTGGACTGTAAGAAGTATGTGGAAGAGTTTAGAATTGTAGGCTAGAGAATCCCTCAAATTCTGTGATCAAAGGTTAATGGATTATTCTTATGGAAATTTGAAAGGTCAGAAGACAAAAATGTGGGAAGTTGAGGCTCAACTCATTAGATCCTAGAAAGAAACAAGAACTCTATCAGTGATCAAAGTCAGGGATATTTGTGTAAGAATCTGGTAAACTACATGTTGCCCCTGTCCTGAGAACCTGAGTAAGATTGAATAAAAAGAAATGGGCTAATTCTAACAAAGTTAGAAGAAATTTCAGGATGGTAGCAAAAGAGTAAAAATATGAAAAATAAGAAATTTTAGAGAGGAAAATTGTGTTCGGAAGTTTAAAATTTCTGAGAATGAAAGGGAAGAAAAAATAGCTATACTTGTTAAAGAGGAGAAGAAAGAATAACACAGAAACTGTATTAATTAAATCACTGCTTGGCCCATTAGCTCTAACTTCTTATTGGCTAACTCTTACATCTTAATTTAACCCATCTTCATTAATCCGTGTATCACCACGAGCCATGGCCTACCAGCAAAGTTTCAGCATGTCTGTCTCTGGCAGCAGCCACATGGCTTCTCCCTGACTCCACCTTCTTTCTCCCAGCATTCAGTTTAGTTTTCTCTCACCTACCTAAGTTCTGCCCTATCAACAGGCCAAGACAGTTTCTTATTTATTAACAGTATTCACAGCATACAGAGCAGAATCCCACATCAATTTTCTTTGTTGGGACAATAGAAAAGTTTTCCCCAATGCAAGACAGCACCCATTAAAGGCTTCAACTTAGGAAATATGAAATTATTTGTGAGGAGAGAGCCTGAACTGAGAATACTGTAGAAGGAACCTTTAACATACCTGGGTAGCACCTCTGGTCCACCTCCAACTCCACTCCCACCACTGGCAGTACATGTAGCTCTTATCTTATCTTATCTTATCTTATCTTATCTTATCTTTTGGGTACTCTGAACCTACAGCTTAGTGTTGATGGTTGTCTTAGCATTTATAACACCTTGAGATCATTTCAACATAAACTTCACCTTTACATCTTCATATTACAGCCTCACAGGACCTTCTTGCAAAGAATACAGCCCTTCAATGCATTGTCTCATTATCTTCAGGGAACCCATTGTTCCAGGAAGAAAACCAGAATTCTCTTTGGTTCCACAAATCTTACAAATATTACTTTCTTTCTCTGTACCAGCCTTATCCACATCTCACTCACACACCTTTCCTTGGCAAACTGCACATTTTAAAGTATCTTTCACCGTAGAGTCATTTAGAGTAGTAAGCGGTGAGCATGTCTTGGAATGACAGACTATCTTAAATTTTCTTCCATTAAACTACCTAGTCTATGACTCTTAAATGTTACACTATTTAAACTTTGAGGATGTCGGCAGAATGCAGGTGCTTTCTTTGCCATAATAAAATAAGGATACCCTATAGCATAGTAGCTAACAGGGTCCTAGATCAACCTTCTGATCCTGGATTCTACTGCCTGAATTCCTCTTGTCATTCTGGCCCCCCAAACTGTCTCAGAAAAATGGTCTAATAAGCTCTGGCAGAATTATATCAGGTCCCTAGTCGACATCTTTGTACTTTCCAATAGCCTTTCCACAAATCATTTCCTAAGGTCTATGAACTTCACCACCACAACAACATGGTTTACTCCTTGCCAATTTTCTGCATTAGTTGCTTTTCAATGGCTGTGATAGAATGTCTAATGCAAGCAGCTTACTGACGGAAGAGTTTATTTTAGCTCTGAGTCTGAGAAAGCAGGGGTGACAGGGACAGTGACCCTTCCTGTGGTAACAGGAATGTGAGGCATCTGGCCACATATAACCACATATAACAGCAAGCAGAGAGAGATAGAAATAGACAGCTGCCCCTCTCCTTTTTCTCTTTTCCTCTTTCAGTCTGAGACTTCAGTGTTTGGATGACACTGTACACATTTAGGATGAATCTTCCTTTCTCTGCTCAACTTCGTGGAAGATACCATTACAAGCCCACCCAGACTTCTGTTGCCCCATGACTCAATATTCAATCAAATTGTCCACAGAAATAAGGATCACAATCACTTAGCAACACTAGGCATTGTGGAATGACAAAAATTATCATGATGCTTTCCTTAGAACAGAGACACAACATAAATTGATACATGCCCTTATATACTTGACTTTGCAAAATGCCTACTATTAATTTACATGAAACTGGAAGTTGAGAGATATTACAATATTTTGGTATATTTAAGATGAAATTTTCATAATAAATGATTAACTTCCCCACTATACACCAATCTAACAGCAACTGTATTGATGAATAATTGGAATGCAAGCTATTCAAGATTTATCATCTATTTTATTATCTCTCATTAGGTTACTACAGTTTTAAAGGTGTAACACTTTAATCTATGTTATTACTTTGTTGTTATCTATGAGATTCCTGTAATTCATCCATTTATATTATTTCTCATGTTCATACTGTGTGCACAGTTAAGTTCAATATTGTAAAATGTGTGTTAGTTCCTTGGGAATCATTACATTTTGGAAAAGAAGATCACCTTTAAATTCAATTGAATATGCATGGATCTTTAAAAGGTCTGACCTTACTTAAACAAATGTTACCTTACTGGAGCTATTGATCTCAAGAAGGATCAATTATGATAAAACTACTACATCCAAAAGAGATATCTTGTCTTTGGAATGAATATGGAATGATTCTTTTGAATTCTAATAATATGTATGTGCCATTAGAGAGATGAAATATCTGCTCTCTGCCCTGGATCAAATGCTGAGATGTATATGAGAAAATTGATTTGGTGGTAATTAGTTTCCTGCTCCCTTACTTTGTTATAAGTATTCATGTTTTAAGTAGACATTATATCACAGAAGCAGTGCTTTCTCACACTTTCAGCAGCCATTTTAAAGGAATACCTGTTTATCTCTTAGGAAGCTTTAATTAGAATTTTCTTGGCTCAAACAAATAATTGCTTTATTTTTGCTAAGGATACTTCAAGGCCTTTGTTTATCCCTGCATTAAATACATTCTCTTTGAACATATTTAGGACTGGGTACTCCTCTAGTTAGACAAATTACTTGTTGCTTGAAGTAAGAATAATTTATTTGAGGTCTGTCTTTTCTATTGTTAGCGCAATAAAAACTGATTTTCTCCACATCTTCCTGTTGAAATTAAACACAAAACCAAGTCTATTTCAACAGCAACTGAATGATGGGGCATTCCTTTTATTTGTCTTCTATATTTCAGCTTAAATAATTTTTAAACAAACATATCAATTCACACATATTTAATGTCTTATTGTTCTTTTTTCCATTTTGTTCATGTGAAACATTTGTTCCTTAAGCGGTAGATTGCTGTGTATGATGAATTTTGCAAACCACAGTCATTCAGAGTAAATAATAATGAGCGTGCAGTGATAAGAGGAGAAACTTTCCTAAGTTTCTTGCATTCCAAGGCCTAGTAGATGATTTTAATTGAGATGCAGAGGGAGTGCCATGCTGCCCTTGCTGTGTTTAATGGATATGTTTTCTGCTTTTTTGGCTCTTGTATTTGCTGTTTCAAAGTACCACAGGTTTCATGGCTTAAGCAACAGAAATGTATTTCTTCAGTGTAGAAGGCAGATGGAAGGGCAGACACAGCTGGTTTCTTCTGAAGTCTTTAGGCCCTGCACAGGTATTTTCTCTCAGTGTCTTCATGTGCTTTTCTCTATATTCTTGCTTGTGCAGCAATGCCCTCTTTTTAAATAACAGTGGTCACACTAGATTGGGGACCATTTTAGTGACTTCATTTAAATTTAAGCACCACTTTTTAAAATTTATTTCTCAGTACCCAGAGTAGCAGGTTTCATATGATATCTTTATAAATGCATTTCAGTACGCTTTGCTATTTTTCATCCCTCTTGGCTAGCCCTTCCACATCTCCTTGCCCTAGCTTGTTGTACCCCTCTTCCCTCTAAATAGTCCTTTTCTCTTCATTTATGTCAAATAAATTTCATTATCCTCTCCCTTGAAATGATTTAGATATTTGGATTTCTAATTCTATCAAATTTTACTTAACATTGCTTGTAGATCTATCCACTTTTAAAAGATGTTAATTTTGTTTTTCCTATTTAGAACCCATACTTGTAAATATAGTCATATTTTGAAGAATTGCAGACTAGAACATTTGAAGTTCATAAATATACTCTTTAGTCCATAAAAGACACAAAGCAAGCATTTCTATCTTTTTCAAAGAAATTAACAAAGTTGCAAGAGTAGGACAAACCATGGTAATGATGAGAATGCTGGCCAGAATAGAAAGGTCAGGATTTATAATCAACACAAACACAGAATAAGAACATTGAAGTTAAATACCTTAGTAACATCTAGCCACTGGAAGCAATAATTTGGAGTAACATACTTAAAGTTAGGAATTGATCTGAACAGTAAATATGCAAATTAAAAGGCTCCACTTGATTCTGCAATTCTTACTCAATATCCACTTCAATCTCAAAGGCTGAATTTGAGGATACATTTTCTTAGTAGAAATTTTGGATATTAGGAAGAGGTAGATTAAATTATGTTTTGTATTATTTTAGGAGAATTGTGATGCTTTTGATTCCTACTGCCTGAGGTTTGGGAACCTCCTAGATTGATATTGGATGCATATCTGAATACCTTCAAGTCATCCTCTTAGCTCAAAATATGTACAGGCAAGAAGCCATTTGAGATATCCAATAGCAACATTAACAATAATAGATGTGTTAGAAAAATAAGTGCATTCTCACTTTCAAATCAATAGGTCAAGACTGTATGATTCTTGTTGATTGACCAAATGTCATAAAGAAATATGAGAATCAGTCTTAGGCTATCTTAGAGACACTATCCAGGAGACATAGGATAAAATAAGTAATGGGCAAGTTCAGAGCACTTAACAGTACTCTATGAGAAAAAGAGATAGCTGTAAATATCCACCAAGTCGCCATGACAGTACTTATGAAATAAGTTTTTACAAATAAGTAATATCCAACTTAAGGGGAAAATCATACTTTAAATATAATTTGAAATTTGGACTATGGTCCAAAACTGTCATTTTAATTGTGTGAATGGAACCATGTTAATAACTTAAAGGATATGAGAGGTAAAAGTCTCAAGAATTAGAGGATTTCTGAGGTCTTCCTTTGATTTGACATGGGGATAGGAACCTTTTTAGGAGGAATTTGATGAATATTTGTTTGTTTATTTATTTATTTTTATTGATCTCTACATTTTTCTCTGCTCCCTTCTCTGCCTCTCCCCTACCCTTCAACACTCTCCCAAGGTCCCCATACTCCCAATTTATTTAGGAGAAATTGTCTTTTTCTACTTCCCATTTAGATTAGATCTATGTATGTCTCTCTTAGGCTCCTCATTGTTGTCTAGGTTCTCGGGAATTTTGATTTGTGGGGTGGTTTCCAAAACATACAAAGAATTCAAGAAATTGATCATCAAAAGAACAAGTAATCCAATAAAAAATGGAGTACAGACCTAAACAGAGAACTCTCAACAGAGGAATGTAAATGGCTGAAAGACACTTATGGAAATGTTCAATATCCTTAGTCATCAGAGAAATGCAAATCAAAACACCTCTTTGATTCCATCTTATACCTGTAAGAATGGCCAAGATCAAAAACACTGATGACAACTTATGCTGGAGAGGTTGTAGGGTAAAAGGAACACTCCTTTACTGCTGGTGGGAATGCAAGCTGATACAGCCCTTTTGGATGTCAGTGTGGCGATTTCTCAGAAAATTAGGAAACAGCCTTCCTTAAGACCCAGTAATACCACTTTTGGTTACATATCCAAAGGATGCTCAAGCATGCCACAAGGACATGTACTTAACTATATTCATAGCAGCATTGTTTGTGATAGCCAGAACCCGGAAACAACCTAAATGCCCCTTGACAAAAGAACGGATATGGAAAATGTGGTACAATTACACAATGGAGTACTACACAGCAGAAAAATATAATGACATCTTGAATTTTGCAGGCAAATGTACGGAGCTAGTAAACATCATTTTGAGTGAGGTAACCCAGACCTAGAAGGACAATTATCACATGTACTCACTCATAAGAGGTTTTTGATGAATATTTATAAAGGAGAATAATACTAGTTTCTAAACCATGTTCAATGAATCCTATTTTTTCTAGGAAGCCAAAATTAAAATATGAAAATTGTGAGGACCCTTTTGTGGAAAAAAGTGCCTAAGGAGCATCAAGAGCTAACATTGTTTAAGATAGTAGCAAGCAAGCCAAACTTCCAAGTTCATGAGAATTTCATCCCTCCATATTTTTGAGTATGGTAGCATTCTTGGCACAACTCCCATGGTGCTGTGGCTGAAAACTGAGTCTTCATCATCAGCGGTAAAGGAAGTTTGTTGGACTTTAGTTCCCAGAAGCAGTCAGCATACTAGTTTGGTGGTGAAGGTACCACAACTTCACTAAATTCCTCTAAGAGAACCCTTCAGTTAGAACTATTCTACAATTTTTAATATTTATAAACAACGTCTCCACATACCCTACTATTTCTTATGTCATATGCTAGAGAGTTCACCAATAAACACATTTTTCTGTCCTACACAAATGATCCACTTGGCTTTACTTGGCTCTTTAAGGGATGGTGATGCATATGACTCTCATTCCTGCTTTAATAGGAAGAGTCACGGCAGCCCTCAACCACTGTTCTCCTGATACTGAGTGTAGCTACATGACAAATAGGAGCAGAGGAGGAACACGCTCTCACAACTTTGAGTCAGCCACCCTACCACTCCAACAGTTATAGAATTATGCTTTTAAATATTTAAAATGTTTTTCAGATATTTATAAGTTCCTAAAATAATAAACATGCATCCTTTTGTAAGGAGTTGAGGATAGGATATGACCTATTTGTAATACGACATAGTATCTTACACTTTCATTGGGAAACCCCTTCTTTATTGTCATTTATGCCCGGCAATGCTTAAGCATGAATGGGCAGCCTGTTTATGGTGGTTGTCTAGTTGTTCCTATCCTGGGCATTCCTAGATGCTGTGTCCCTGTCATACCTTAGGTCTACAGTCTTCCTTTATGCTGTCTATCCTGCATTTTTGGGTCTTTCTCTTTGCCTTATCCTGTCCACTCTTGCAAGCAGGAGTTCTAGGTCAACTTATGCTATATAGCAAATTTGAGGTGAGCCCTGTCTATAAGAGAACACATGTCAAAAAAAAAACCTCCTTGATTTATTTATTTATGAATTTGAAATTTATTTATTTTCTTTTGTTTTTGTTTTTTGTTTTTGTCTTGGCTGTCTCTGAACTCTCTTCATAGTTCAGGCTGGGCTTGAACTCACAGAGATCTACTTGTCTCTGCCTCCCAAGTGCTGAAACTAAAGGTGTGTGACTCCATGCTTGTAAATTTCTTTATAAGAATAAAAATGTTGTGTTCCAAGAATTTCAAACCAGAGGAACAGAAAGTATTATATATACAGATCTGTGAGGGATTTGATTCCACCCACCTTTCATACAATAGTTGATTATATTTTGTGATTTTACTTGTACATTTTAAGATTGAGAGAGAAATTGCATGTGGTAGATGAGGTTTTTGCCTGAAGTTAGTATATTTGTAGAAATATTCAAAGTTCTGGGGAAAGAAGGAAGCTATCTAACTTTGCATCACATTTCATGAATACTGAACACTGAAAGGCAAGACGTATTTTCAGTAAGACCAGTTTGATCTGGCTGAACATAATGATATTTGTCTCTTATAAAATTCATTTGAGGAGGAGGTCCAGTACTGTTATGGAAAGTGCTCTATTAAATAACATACTTTTAAAGAAGATTATCTCCTTTGGTACCTGCTTTTTTTTTTTTTTTAAATAAACTCAACATAAAAATTACAAGGGAAGAAAATAAGAGCCTCTTAAGTAAAGACAAGTGGAAGAAATTTAGAAAGTGACTATCAAGACAGAAGTACCTGGACTACAGCTTGAGCACTGTATGTACAATTGGGATTTTATTTGAATTTATATAGGTTGTTTAGAGAAAAATAATGTAAAAGTTTGAATAAAAATTCATACAGGGTTTTGTGCTCCTTTTTATCATATGTTGTCCAGAAACAAAATTACAAACAAACCAACAGAACACATTTACACAATCTCAATTTTGATTGCATTTTTCTTACTTATATTTATACACAGAGTAAGAGATATTGGTAAGTGGGTGAAGTCGAAAGATATTAGAGTACAATGTCTGTTAAAAAGAATTAGGTCAGCAGAACAAATTCTGGAAACAAATTATAAACTACTACAATACAGTGTTTTCTTTTTTCCTTCCTTCCTTCCTTCCTTCTTGTAAAATTTTTGTGCTGTAAGGCTCGCCTAGCAAATTCAACATTTAGTTTCTGTGATGGGGCAGCAGAACAGCAGCCTATGATGGGATTTTGACAGACCGTTGTACAAATAAAAAGCATTACTAGGAGACCCTTAGTTTGCGCAGTAGACGTCAATATAGCAGACACGACTAATAAGAGTTTAAATTTTCTTTGTTCCGACAAGGCTTCTTAATATAAGTCACCAAATTCAGTTTAAAAGTTGCTAGTCGTTCTGCCTTGTTTTTTATTTATTTATTTATTTATTTATTTTTGGTTTTTTTCGAGACAGGGTTTCTCTGTGGTTTTGGAGCCTGTCCTGGAACTAGCTCTTGTAGACCAGGCTGGTCTCGAACTCACAGAGATCCGCCTGCCTCTGCCTCCCAAGTGCTGGGATTAAAGGCATGCGCCACCATCGCCTGGCTTGCCTTGTTTTTAATAGAGCAGGTACATATCTCAGCTGCTGTCTTTTCTTTTATTGGAAAACTGACAAAACATTAGCAAGTGCATTTGCCTTAAATGTTTGCTACTGACTGTAAACCAAATTCAGACGCAGTGTTGTCAATGCATCAGTGATGATGTGCCATAAAAAGAATTATGAATATGACTGTCAGAAGGGAAAAAAATGAGCTGGATTGAAGCAAGAAAAAAACCTTCAAAAGGGAAGAAACACTGCAATTTTATGTATATGCATGTCTTTCTTTCAGATATGTATGTGTACCATGTGCATGCAGTGCCCCAAAAGGCCCAAATTGCCTGGAATTGGAATTATAGACAGGTGTAAAGGGCCACGTGGGTGATAGGAATCATGCTGGACACGTGTGTAAGAAGAGTAATTTCTGTTGATTACTGAGCCATCTCTCCAGCCTTAACACCTGTACATATCTTTCCAGCCTATTTTTCTAATGCCTGGATTCATATTTATTCATGAAGATCAATGTGTAAAACAAAATATTCAACACCATCAAAATATCCATCAGATACTGCTTAAACATTAACAAAGCTCTGGAACAATTAACATGGAAATTCTTTGCTTAGACCAAGTGGCTCTTGAAAGAGAACGTAAATATTTATTGAGCTTTAAACTATGTGCAAAAAGCTGTTTGTTCTAACAATACACTGGTAAGACAAATTTGTCCTTTGTTTCAGGGAAGATGATTAAAAATACATTAGTAAATTATCAAGTACATAAATTTTCCTCAGAAATAAATTTTATGATGAAATAAAATGAACTAGAGACAGAGATGGTAGTTATTTTTTATTGGTTTCTAATTCTGTTTATTATATTTATTATATAAATGTTGACTTCTTTCCTCTGCAAATAAGGTACATCTTTTTTTTCCCTTGAAAAGTTCAGTTACCATACACCTATTCCCCTATCTAACACGCATGCTGAATCCAGTGGTTATTACCTATGGGTCGTTACCTCCTGTCCCACTATATTTCTCATTTGAATTTAAGCATGTATTGGAGACATCAGAATAGACCTTGATGGCAAATTCTGGTTGAAAAATATGACTGTTCTATGCGAAAAAATTTGGTCCTAATACTCTAGAATACATACATAACATACATACATACATACACACACACATACATAATACATCCCTTTCTTTATCAACATCATCACTGTCTTAACCATACTTTGGATTCCAATTGTCCTATAAACATCAAGTTTATGGTGCTCTTGGGAATGCCATGGGATCTCTAAAAGGAGGATCTTTATAGAAGTCAGATTATTGGGAAAGTTTCCTTGAGGAAGATGTTGAGACCCTTCTACCTCCATCTCTTTTTTCTTCCCAGAAGCCATGAAGTAAGCAGTTTCTTCAACTACATGCTCTGCTTAAGCACAATCAGAAAAGAGATGGAGCTAGGTGACCCCACTAAAACTATAAGGCAAAACAAGTTTTTGTCTTCATGCAGTGATTATCTTTAATATTATGCCACAGATTTTGCGACTGTACAACTATAATACACAGTTGAAGCAACAATGCAAAAGTCAAAATCAGTTTTGACTTTACTGATATTTTAGTTTTTTTTCCCAATCTGAAAATTTCAATGAAATAAGATGAAGTCAACTTCAAAATTTTTCTGATTTGTCACACAATGGCTGAATTATAAAGATGTTATCATTATCAGGTTATAATCATAATCATTATGGTGAGTCATAATAATAACGCAAACCAGTTTTTTAGAGATAAGAAAAATGGGGGTTAAGAAGAATAAATTATCTGTCATTTGACTATTTGACAGAACTGATAAGTTTATTGAACTTCAGAATTAATGATATTTTTTAATAATCATATCTTTTCTGCAACAGACTGCTGATGTGTTAGTACAGGATTCCTGCCCTGACTTTTCTATCTCCTGACTATAGGTGTGACTTTGCTTCTAGTTATGTAACAATGCTTGGGAGCTTTTTGGAGATACAATTAAGGCTCAAAATGATTGACTGTGAATTAGTCTTAGGCTAAAGATTCTTCTAAATTAATAAGTAAGTAACCATAACAGAAAGTCAACAACGAGAGGACTATGCACAGTCTCTATGAACTGGTACTGGTCCTTACCCAAGGGCTTGGAAAAAGAGAGATGCTCAGTCCTACATCTGCAAGGAAATCAATTGTTGAAACAGCTTCAAAGAGCTTGAAAGCAGATTTTTGCTCAGCCCACCCAACAGATAAGAACAAAATGTGCTTGAGGACTGATTGCATTCATGTGAGACCCTGTATTTATATTAGAACCCAGCTAAACTGTGTATAAATAATCTATATTTATGATACTCATAAACCATGCAGCAGTAAATGTGTGTTGCTTCAGGTGGTTATGTGTAGTGGCTTTCTCTGGGCCTCCAACTAGCGCCCAAATAAAGCCATGAAAACTTGTCAATTATGAGTGCTTGGTCTTCTCTTATGCTTGCCCCATTAGCTCTTATAACTTAATTTAAAGTGTTTCTCTTTATCTATGTTTTGCTTCGGGGCTTTTAACCTTTCTTTCATTCTGTATGTCCTACTTTTTCTGCTTCTTGTCAGGCTGTCTGGTAGCTGCCTGCCTGGCTGGTCCCAGGTGTCTCTCTCTCTCTTCACCCTTGTGCCTGGATTCCTTCTTCTATTTATTCTCTCTGCCCGTCAGCCCTGTCATTCCTCCAAGGTCTAACAATTGTCTGTTCAGCTTTTTATTAGACCAATCAAGTACCGTAAGCAAGCAAAGTAGCACATCTTTACATTTTTAAACAAATGCAATATAAAAATGCAGCATTCCTTTATGTATATTACTTTAAAGTAATATTCTATAACAATTATGTTTGAAGGGTAGTCCATGTTTATTTACAAAGGACATTGATTGCCTGAATCCTTGCAAGTGTTCAAAACCACAGACAGCAGCAAACACATTGTATGTGTCTAAGAGCTAGCAAGGGGAGGGGAATGAGGACAGAAGGAGAGGGAGACAGAATATGTATATCATAGATATTCAGGTGCAGACAGAAGAGTGGCGATATAACATGGATTTATGTACATAAGCCTTATCTGTACACCGTATGATTTTTTCATTTTTTTGTTGTCTATATTTTAAATTACACTTTTAGCATACTGGAGGCTGGAGAGATGGTTCAGCGGTTAAGAGCACTTTCTTTTCTTCCAGACGACATGAATAACTCAAGTAACTCCAGTCCCAGGGGATCTAATGTCCTCTTCTGGCCTTAATGGATACTGAATACATGTGGTGCACAGAAACACAAATACATAAAATAGCCATACATGCAAAATTAAAAACAAAGAAAAATACATAAAATACCGTTTTATAATGATGTTTATCACACACTCATTTAAACCTAACTTCTGTGATATTTGTCTGTCTCAGTTCTTCATTAATATGCTATTTGCTGATGTCTAGTAACATATTAATTAAAATGACATAATCTTAATATTTTTATGGCTGCAAAAGACTCCAATGCATGTATTATAGATATAGCATACTTTCTATCCCTTCACTATTTGATGGATGTCTAATTTGGCTCCATATCTTGACTATTATGAATAGTTCTGCATTAAATGTAGATGAGCCAGCATGTGTGTTATGTTGACTTAAATTTCTTTGGCTATGCAGTCAAGACTGGTATACCTGCATTGCATGCTAGTTTTACTTATACTCTTTTTAAGAATCTGTGTTCTGATCTATAGGTTCTGCACTAATTTACGTCAGTGAAAAATAGATTTTTTAATTCACATCCCTGGATGTAATTGCTATTGCTTGTCCTGAAGACATTCATATGGACTTATATACTTACTTGAAGAGGGTGCCTGAACTGGCCTTGCCCCACTATCACACTGATGATTATCTAGAATATCACTATAGAGTCTGTCTGGCGACGGATGGAGATAGAGACAAAGTCCCTCATCAGAGCAACGGACTGAGCCCCCCAAGGTCCAGCTGAAGAGCAGAAGGAGGGAGAAGATGAGCATGGAAGTCTGGACCCAGAGGGGTTGGTCCACCCACTGAGTCAGTGTGCCTGTTCTAATGGGTGCTCACCAAATCCAGCTGGACCGGGACTGAACGATCATGCGATCAAACCAGACTCTCTGAATGTGCCTGAAAATGGGAGCCGACTGAGAAGCCATTGATAAAGGCACTGGGACTTGTTTCTACTGCATGTACTGGCTTTTTGGGACCCTAGTCTATTTGGATGCAAAGCTTCCTAGGCCTGGATGTGGGGAGGGGGGACTTGGAGATCCCACAGAGCAGGAGTCCCTGCCCTTTCTTAAGAAGGGAGGGGGAGGGAGGAGGGTGAGTGGGGGAGCCGGAGGGGAATGAGAGGAGGGGAGGAAGGGTAAATTTTTGAATGGAAAAATAAATAAAAACTGGAAAAAAAGATGGAATGATTATAAGGAACATAATTTACAAATGGGTCTTCTGTGCAAGTTAAATGATTTCCTTGTGACATGGCTGAATTAAATTTATAGCCTTAAAAAAATACTGCCCAAATAATTGTGATTTTGCTGTTCTATTTGTTGTTTTAGAAACAATATCATTATCATATTTCAAAAAAAACCCAAAAAGTCCTATTGTATCAAATTGGAGTAATATTAATTCTAATTGATAGAATTAAATGAAAAGATATGGAATAGTCTGAGACCAATTTACATGAAGTTATATCAGTAACAAAATTCTTGCAAGTCCAATAATAAAAATTGGGAAACATTTATTTATTCAAAGTAAATTTGAAGCCATAGATTATTAAATAAATATGATCTTATCACAATATTAATTTGTTTTTCAATTAATTTTTCTTTTATTATATTTTTATTATTTAAAACAATTTTTAATTTAAGTATATTTTGATCACAGTCTTCCACTTTCCCAGTCTTTCCAAATTTCTTCCTCTCTAAACACCAAACTTTAGGTTATTTTTCAAAAAAAAAAGACAAAAACAAAAATGCAACAACAAATCCTCCAAAACCAATAAAACAACACTCAAAAAGAAAAATAAAAAGACAGAAGAAGAACCCCCCCAAAACTGTAACCAAATAAAAACACACATATAAAAACTGTGGAGTTTTATATGTTGGTCAAATACTCCAGTGTCACTCCAATGGAGAAAATGATTTTTACCTCTCCCTGAAGATGTAACTAACTGTTGAGTTGTTAACTTTTATCTGAGCAGGAGATTTTCATCCATTCATTAATTCAAGTTTTTATAACATAGTTATTCATTCTTTGGGAATTTCGCATTGTGCACCCTAATCCTGTTCACCTCTCAGTCTCTCATTATCCTACCTTTACCCTTGCAGCATCATCTCCAAAGAACACCCCCAAATCAATTAAAAACAAAAACCCACCTGGCTTTTCCATTTTTCAAACACCTCTTCACTTATCATAACATTGGGTGTTGTGGTGTGTCATGAAGTATACTTTGACCAAACAGCCACACCCAAAAATATTCATTGGAATGAGTCATTGGTCCAGGTCAAGACCCCTGACACCATCATCACTATACCCTCACTGAAACTTGTTGCAAGAAAGTTCCTAGGAAGTCCTGTGACAATATGGGCCACAGATGTCATCACAGACTCCAGGTGCAGCAGAAGCATGACATGTTCCTTGGCAGCAGCCTGGGCCTGGATATCACCATCGCCATGGTGTCAGGTCAGACCACTCCGATCAGTAAGATTCCAGCAGCAGCAGGGCCCTCAGACATTAACACAGTCTCAGGTGACTGTCTAGACCCATGTCATCAGCATGGTCTTTCGTGGTATCAGGACCCACAGATACCAACACAGATGGTGGCTGCAACAGGACCATAGACACAGACATGGCCTTATGCCACAGTCAGGGTTCAGATGTCACCATGGTCTCCAGCAGGCAGCACAGGCCCCTCATATCAACATGGTCCCCTTTTGTTTCACCGCTCTCAGACACTGAACTGGCCACAGGTGGCAGTCAAGACCACAGGCTTCTCAGCAACATGGGTCATGGATGTCAACACAGTAGGACCATAAACTCAGATGTGTCCCTAGGCAGCAACCCAGGCCTGGATATCAACCTGGTTCCTGGTGACGAGCAGGTCACCAACATCAGCCTGTTCTTTATATCCCTTACTCCTTCAGCTCTGCCTCTCACCACAGCACAGAAATCACCCCGCCTCTCTTTCTTTCCCATTTGTCCATCATATACTTCCTCCTACTGATTGATTGTGATTCTATAGATTTCTTTAAGGGATTCTTTAATATTACAATCTCAGGAAAACAAAATAAAATCAACCAAACAAAAAACAAATTTTCCCAATTTCTTTGCTTGATTGCGACTAAAAATTCAAAGTAAAGTAGAGCATATAAAATTATTTTATTTTAGAAAATAAAACAAAAAAATCCAAGGGAGTTTTAGGATAACAAGCAATGTTTATCTGTATACAAACACAATCTTAAAAGGAAACAAATATCATCTCAATATGATCCACACTTTTCTCTTTAAGGCTAATGCTCCTAGAAATAGCCACTGGTTTGATATCTTCCTTCCTTCCTTCCTTTCTTCCATTTTTTGTCCTTTCTTTTTTGTTCTAGCATCCAACAATACTTTGATTCAATACATCCAAATGTTAAATTTCAAATTGTAATGTTGGGATTACAATCCATGTTTATAAGTATTTCACAGATGAGAAACTTCTTTTACAATCACCTGTCTCATACATAGGTTGAGTAGCCTCTGAGTACTGCATCACATGAGCTAAGGCAGAACTGAACTGAACATTCTTTCCAGTCCACATTATCCTTGTTTGGAAGACTCATTCTTCCTATTTATGAGACCATAGGAAGCAACTTAGCTATCTACATTTCATTATCTCATAGATTTTCGTTCCTTTCTTCCTCATCTTTATCAATATAGAAGTTTTCCCATGGACTTCTGAGTTACTGTATTTTGCTGGTTAAATCAATAATACCCCTTATGTGAAAAATGAATGGCATTGTTATGCTGTCAGTAATGATCGGTTGCTACAAGAAGGGGCTGCAAAAAACAATGAAAAGGTGGAATTCTCATAAGCAACTTTTACAAACTAATTGTAGATGTAATCTAGTTGAGCTCACATTGTATAACACCTTTCTTCCAGATAGATTTAACAAATGTGACTATTGTACTCAGAAATTTATGGACTGTCTTTTCTTTCTCTGAAGGTGTTTCCATTATGAAAGGCTATGTCTGCTTAATAAACTTTAATATAGATTTTTTTTAGACAGGAGATATAAAGGGGTGCATGACTCATTTAATATTAAATGACAGTGGTTTGCTATTGAAAGTTCATCTCCAAAATGTTAGAATCTGCAGAAGCTGTAGCTAGGTTTAGTGCACAAGAGGAATTGCTTTTCTTGTAGTTCATCTTCCTCTTACAACCATGAATTGTCAAAGTTGCCTACGTTCACTGTATCACCTTATCTTTATATCATGTAAAATCTCCCTCATTCAACCTTTCTCCTTCAGAAGCATGTGAACTTTCGATCAGTATGGCTATTATAATTTGGTTCAAGTTTTCTAAGATCCTGTCTGGTCTTGCTTTTAGTAGCATACTCTTCTTATCCATTTACATAAAATTTTTAATATGGATTTCTTTACCTGTGTTAAATATAATAATTTTCACAGTGGGCATATATTTAAGTCACTCTGTGCCTGTAACTAAAAATAATCTCTGTGTTCCAACTGTGTGAATAGCTATTGGTCACAAATAGTGTTGGGAGAATAAACTGAAAATGTATAAGAAATATAAAATATTTATAAGTGGGGGGTTGCTAAGTATATTCAGAAATATTAAGGAATGAGTGCCACCTATTTGACAAAAGAATAAAGCCAATAGAAGTTAATGAAATGGCTCTGTTATACTAGTCAACACTGTGTGGTTGCTACCCTGCACTCATGAAATGATTTCAAGATTATTCCTGCTTGGATACCACCAGGGTAGGAGGGTCAAGTTATATAGAGGCCATGCCACTAAAGACTGCCACTTGTCTATTCATGCCTTGTGGTACAAAGAAGGAAGTAGGTGTGCCCTTTTCTTGGTGCATTAATTGGTATATTTGAATTCTTCAAGTGATACTTATTATCTATCTTAAAGCTGGAAAGGCAGACTTTAGTGGAAGGTGGCCTTGGTATTAGACATAGGAACTACTGCAATTGTTTCTTCAGTAAGGAAATGTAATCAAATTTAGCGTACATTCTAAAAAGGACATGTGGTGACAAATCATCTCAGGGCATGATAGGAATTATAGCAGACAGAAATCATAAAAAAATAAATATCAACAATGAGGCAGTTTTAGCTAAAAATTTGGTTGGCATTATGTAAATCAATACATGGTGAAGATGGAAAATGGAGTAAGAATTTAAGACATTCAGTATTCATGGCCAACTGAGATTTCTCAAGGATGGAAAAGGTTCTTTAAGGTGGTGTCTACTTAAACAGAAGTTACAGAAAATTACTAGACTTGGAGTTCAAGGACAGTGTCTTTGTCAGAGTTCCCATGACTAATTTCAAATGACAACCCAAAGGAGAAAAAGTTCTTTTGACTTTACGCTCACACAAAATAAAAGCTTATACTAGGATTAGACTAAGAGATACAAATAATAGTGTCATTTTCCTGGTTAATTTATAGTATGACTTTAGATGTAGTTTGGAAGCTTTTATAATGCAGAATAATAAGTAAAATTCTCCCAGGTCAAATCCGTTCCAATTTGGTACTTTGTGACTTTAATAGACTGTTAAAGCATGCCATTGGACACAGCACCTAACTAGAGTGCCTGAAAAGAATGATATAAGGATAACTTAATATTACAGAAACTTTCACAAATTGAGCTATTTCCCACTAGCAGTAGCCTATAAACAACAGTTAAAATTGATATGTGCTTAAAATAAATAAGTTAGCACGGGGAGAAAACACTAAGATTATTAACCTTATTTTAGGCTTCTAAGTTAATGTTGAAACCTTTTCCTTCTTGTTAAGAGTTATTTCCTGTAGATCAATGGCTTTATTAGGGGATGAACCTTTTTCATTATCATGATTCTTATTATAACTTTCAAATAGACATCATCATCATTTGAATAGGCGTCAGTATTTCACATTGGCATACTGCTGACCACACCCTTCAGATTTTGACAGCTTATGCTAGGCATGATACTTCTAAAGAGGTGTGGTTGAAAGTTTTACTCTTCTGGTCCTTGTGTATAAATGTTTAAAAATAGAGAGATCAGAAACAAACGCCCAACTATTTATTTGACAGGTTTTTGGATACTTAGCCTAAGAAGTAGAAAATGGAAAAACTTTTTGAAGAACTTTTCATGTCATGTTTTTTTCTCTTATCAGAATTTTTTGTAACTGTCCTGTTAGGAATGCGAATATTTGAAAGAGATCCTTCTGCCTAGCCCTTTGACTATCAGAATATTGAAACAATGGTTCTAAGACATGGGACCGTTCATTGGGTCACATGCTGAAAGAAAAAAAAGATGACTGGGGACCTGGTATCAACCAGAGGGAGAGCTTGTCACCCAGAGATTTTGCACATTTCTGACAACGTGTCATGTCACCTTCTAGGAGAGATAGGAGCCAAGACAACGACAGTGGTGAAACCGAGAAGACCTCCTTACACAGGCCTCTTACTTCTATTGAAAGCTAAATATCATGTCAGGGCCCCAAAGATGTGCTTTTTTTCCTTTTTCTCGTTATGGCCGCATTGAATGAGTCTCCTTTTCATTTTAATGAGTCTCCTTGTCTGTTTAATTGTTGCCGAATTTAGTTTGTTCCAAATGACTGGGCCCAGGATATGACCCTACAAATTTTGGTTACGTTTTCAGAGTTCTGTTCTCCCTAGTTCTAAGCACTAAGTTATGCTTTTTATCCATGGGTCTTTTAGTTGAGATCTAGCACATGTTAATGTTTTTCTATGGAAACCTTCCTGCACAGTTTTGTTATTCTAGTTTTTTTCTACTTCTTATGATTTTTAAACTCTAAAATTCAAGTAATTTTAAAGGGTCTTTTTACATTTAATCTTAAGAATTTCACACATCTTACTGGAAAGAATAGGGAGAAGATGATATATTAGGAATTAGTTATTAGGTGTGTGAACTTTGTTAATGTAAAAGGAGTGAGGCTTATTTCATTCATGACTTCAATAATTTAGTTCATTTTTTTTCTTGGTCCTAGAGCTCTGGGCTTGAGGGAAGCAAAATGGCCCCCTTGGTGGAATGAAGTTTATTAGCTTATAGCTAGAAAAGGAAAGACAGAGAAACAGCCAAATGTCCAACAGACTCTGCAACATAACCCCAATGACATGCTTGATCCAGAAAGCCCCTCTCGCTCAATGTTTCTACCACTTCTCAACATTCCCAAACCCCCACAACAGTGGCCCCAACACCGAGAAACCTTCCACACCGAGACTCAGTAGCTACTTACAAACCTTAAAGCTTGCTTTGCTTATTACAGAATCAATCTGAAAGAGACAGTATTTACATTTCTAGTGAATCAGAAGAAGTATTGATGTATTTACCTATGATCCTGAACAATAGAGTTTGGGGATATTCTTCAACCCATGTCCATTTTGGAAAGAGTTTGTTGAACATTATTATTTTCTACATACCTTACACATAAAACATATGAGTTCCTGGATTTTATTTTTTTACCTATTGCAAGTTCAAAATGACCTTCCAAACCCCTTACTCCTTCTTTTCCTCATACATGATTGACTGAATTGTTTTTCGCCACAGACTATTAGGAACAAAATGCTTTTAGCTACACTGTAGTTAGTTAAAACACTATCCTTCTGCTTGGCACTTAAATATGACAAAACCTCCAACTGAGCCCTGAAGCAAGCCCTCCTTAATAGACTCTTCCAAATGTAGGCTGGCCTTGGGGCAAAGCATTTCCAGATTCTTTATCTCCCCTTCATCCTACTGCCAGAGCCACTGAAGTCTTATTTACTGTCTTTATAAGAGAAGCATTCTTCTCCATCTAATTCCCGAGAGGCTGGCAGCTCTACAGTCAGCTCTCTGCCTATTCTAGTAGTCATTACACACTTCTCTTACCAAGATACCCCACGCATGCAGTTGTCTCCCAGATAAACTTTCGTTACCTATGTCTAGAAACTGGTGAAACATAGTCGTGCTGTTCGTAACTAACATTTCCTTTTACTGATTAAATATATACTTCATCAGCATTGTCTTAAAAATATTAAGTTATATTAAGTTTTCTTACATTTACGCAGTAAATTAAGAAAAAAATACAAGAACTGAAGGATGGGAAAGAGCATTGTAGTAAGAAAGCTGCCTTCTGGCTATACCATGGCAGTTGTAATCATGAACTCATGGCAGCTTTGGTTATGGCACAGGGCCTGTGGATTATTGAACATGTCATGGATGGGGAGAGACACTCCTCTCTCTGAGAGCTTATTGTCTTTGGCTGAGAGTATGTAGATACTTTCTTTAATGGTATAACTATTGCCTTCCCCATGCTCTTGTAAATAAGCACCTGCCTGTGCTCATATAAGCAACTCGCATTACACTCAGCGGGACACTCACACACACACACACATACACACTCACATAAACCATTAAAATAGAAGGAGGACCAGTAGGCAAAAAGAGGAGAAGAGGGTCAATGGGGGAATGTAGGGAACAATATAAGGCAATGATGAAAAAATATGATCAAGATACATTCTATATGTTTACAAAATTGTCATAAAGTGAGGAGTTTAATAAAAAGAATTTAACCAGGAGAGCAGGTCCTATATCATTGCTGGGAAGCACAATAGAGCCAGTCCTGTTGGTGGAGGTGAGGGGGAACCAGCCCTGAAGTTATGAATGTGGGAGAACTGTCCTCATTACTCACCTGTCATGAGGTGGCATGGGTGGGGGACAGATACACCCTTCCTTCTCCTTGCCCATCATTGCCTGAGGCATGTGGGAGAGTTGTTCCTGACGTCAAGAGGGCAGGAAAGCTGTGCCTGTCTGCCACTAGCTGCAACACTTGAAAGAGCAGGCCCTGTACCTCATGTGGGCAGCACAAGAGAGCTGCCATACCCATTGGCAGGAGTATGGGTGAGCCAGTCCCGATATTGTGAGCATGGGAGAGCTGTCCCCATTACTCATCTATCATGTGGTGGCATGAGTAAAAAAGAGGTGATCTCCCCACCCACATCACCCTTAGGGAGATGGGAGATGTGGTCTGAGATCATAACAGCAGAAGAACTGCTCCTGCCCCTCTTCTGCTGAGGTTCTGGAGAGTGGTCCATGCACTGAACCTGGACAACACAGTAAAGCTGGCCCTAAAGGTGTAGTTATGAGAGATTCAAGCCTGAGGACTTGAGGACAGAAGAGCTAGCTCTGTCCCTGCTCATGGCTGCAAGGGGTAAACTTGTCATGGCAATGCAGGAGAGTCCCCACTGGTAGTGAGGACTGTCGTGGCGTGAATGAACGGAAGATGGAAATTATAATAAAATATTCAGCTTTAATTAGGGAAAGACTCACAGAACCAAAGTTCCAGCAGAGAACAGGAAAGCAGAAGGGGCAGCTGGGAGCACACCCACAATCTTTATAAGTAAAAAATATCCTCGGGGGACCCCGCCCCCTGCTAGCAAGGTGATTGGCTGGGTCTCCCCTACAGAAGACAGGGAGAGCTGATAGGTTGATCAACCCTGTACTTACCCAGGCCCAGAACAAGGGTTATGGATTGGCCCACCCCAGTGCCCATGACATTCTGTAGCACGTGAAGGGACTGGTCCTCTAGACACAAAGCCTCAGGATTTCCACAACACAGGGCGACAGCAGGATAACAAAGAGAAGTTCCACTGATGGCCCAGTGTAGCACAAACCTGAGACCTCAAACCAGACCAATGACTCTTTGCAAAGAACACTTACAAGTTAAGATAGATGGATAAAAGGTTTTACTGCGTGACTCACTGTGTCCACTTGATGGAGGCGGGTCATCTTTCTATCTGTTGTTTCATTGGTTAAGTAATAAAGAAACTGCCTTGGCCCCTTTAATAGGACAGAAAATTAGGTAGGCGGAGTAGACAGAACAGAATGCTGGGAGAAAGAAGCTGAGTCAGGGAGTCGCCATGATTCTCCCTCTCCAGACAGACGCAGGTTAAGATCTTTCCTGGTAAGCCAGCTCGTGGTACTACACAGAATATTAGAAATGGGTTAGATCAATATGTAAGAGCTAGCCAATAAGAAGCTGGAACTAATGGGCCAAGCAGTGATTAAAAGAATACAGTTTCCGTGTAATTATTTGGGGGCATAAACTAGCCATGCGGGCGGCCGGGTGCTGGGGAAGCAGCCCCACCGCTCCTATTACAACATCCACTACAGCATCTGTGATGAGATTTCCCCCCCACCTTTTTTTCTTTTCTTTTGTCTCTTAAATTTTATCTCAGTGGTGGGAGTGGGCTGCAAGGGCTGAAGATGAATATGCAGGGAAATGTATTCATACCTGGGTCTTCTATTTGGTTTCATTGGTCCTCCTGTCTGTTCTTATGCCAAATGAATGGGATAGAAACGCATGGTGTGAAAGACACAAAGAAGAAACAAAATGAAAGCTAAAAAATGATTTGACATGTTTGCCAGTGGGCCATATCATTTTATTATCCAACGTTACAAAATCCACTCAGTTTACTTAGATTAGGACCAAGGCTCTGTAAAGCCCTTTCCTAAACAACAGAGTATTCAACATCAATGACCGACAAGAGAACACTAAGATAAAGTAAACTCGAAAAGTGGGAGCAAGGTAATCTCTTCCATAATTACATTTTAACTAGTGACAACCTTTTTATCTGACAGTGGCTTCCTCATTTTTATGTGTTCTTCCTGCCCATTTCTTGCCTTTTTGTTTTGTTTTTTTTTTACAGAGAAAAGAAAAAAAATTCAAGACAAAACATGGGTTTGCTTTTCTGAATAATTGTCCCTGGATTTCAGAGATAGCAATTGCCACTGGTTGTAAGATGATATGCACCGATAATGTCTAATAAATGTGAAAAAAACGATGTGAAAACTGATGAAATACTACACATAAATGTTCATGTATTTGTATGTTTTATTATTTAGTGTTTATCTTTTATCTAGGCTAAAAGCTTTTGTGTTTTTATTAGGCCTGATACATACTGAACTTTCAGACATGTACGGTTAGTTCAATTAATATCAGTTGATAAATTCATGGGTTCAGTGTTTTTCAGTACTTAGTAGTGCTAAGATTGAAGATTATTTTTCAGACAAAGAGGAGACAGTGACTGTTTCTAAAGGCCTAACTACTCATGCCTCAATAGCTGACCTTGAATAACAGACAAAGGTCCTGCTGAGCCGGGATTAGAGAACAAAGAAAAATAAAAGTCTTTTAGTCTAGTTAGAGTATTTTTTCCCTAAGGTTTCAAAATATAAGCTCTGTGTCCACAGTACTTATGAAAGACTTCCCTTGCTGTATCTTCTTAACAATGCCCATGGGCCGTGGTTTTAAATCTCAAAGAGAAGCTGCATGTAACAGGATGTGCAAGCATTAAAGGATGGGGGTTACACATTGTAAATTTTGTTTTGAACATTAGTTATCATATTAAATCAATAGCTGAAATTAGTGTGCTACTTTATCTTTTTATTAGCTGTATTTATGACTAAAGAAAAATAATCATTGCTGATAATTTGCTATGTTTATGTCTGGTGTAGTGGGAGCTGCGGGCTGTGTTCTTGCTGCCCCAGCTCCTGATCGCCTGGCTAGCTTATGCCCCAAAATAACAACACACAAACTGTATTCTTTTAAACACGGCTTGGTCCATTAGCTCTAGCCCTTACTGGCTAATTCTCATACCCCTATCAACCCATCTCTAATAATCTGTGTAGCATCAGTCTTACCGGGGAAGATTCAGCATGTCCGACCTGGCGGCTTGCTTCATTGCGTCTGCTCTGGAGAGGAGAGGAAATGGCATCTGAGCTCACTTCCTCTTCCTCCCCACATTCTGTTCTGTTTACTCTACCCACCTATGTTCTAACCTATGAGGGCCAAGCAGTTTCTTTATTATTTAACCAGTGACCTTCCTCCATCACTCTGGTCTAAGGATTTCATGGGCTGCTTTTGCTTCTCTTCTAATACAAGGTTTCTAATAAAATAATAAGTCTAATAAATCTGTCTGATTTAGTAATTATATGAGCCATTTTGTGGGCAGTGACTTTTGGAATTAGTTGGCATACTGAATTAGAAAGAAATGGGTATATTTACTTAGATTTTATTTCTATAGAAGTATTGCTTCCCCTTGGCCAAGATAGAAATATTGAATGCTATCACCACACATTTCAAGATCAAAGTTGGTAAAGAACTTGCCCCTGGGGTGTTTTATTGGAAGGATTGGTTGGCACTAAACGAATGTAAGAAGTTGGGACATCAGAGAAACTTCAAGATGTTAGATGAATGAGCCCAGGAAATTATTTGTGTTCTGGAAATAGATGCAGACCTACTGGGGAGGCATCAAGTAGTACAGGAGGGACAGACACTTCCAAAAGGAAAGGTCACTAATGCAGAAATAGACCTAAATAACAGACTAAGTATATAGCTTTGTTTACTCACTTAAAAATGTTTTCTCAGACATTTGAAATACCCTGCAGCAAGCAAACTAAACAATAATAAACAACAGAACAAAATGAAGAATGACAGGCAATTTGGGAAGCCTTCCTGTTTGTAGAACTCAAGTTGTGGTAGATTTTCTTGTTTGAGACAGGATCTTGCTATGCAGCCCAAACTTTCCTCAAACTCTCCATTCTTATGATTGTCTAGAAGTAAGACAAACTCCCTGAGAGTCATACAGATAGGGAGAAGGACCACAACTATCCAATAAAGATGGGAAGCTTTCAAGATGACTCCTTTCTTCTTTATTCTTTTGACCATAAACAAAAGGCTTGCCGCTTAATACAAAGGTTCTATTGACTTCTCTCATGTTGAAAGGGCCCTAGATGAACTGGCTCAAAAAGTTCAAGGTCGATCAAGATACGTTTATTCAACTTTTATGGGTCCAATTTGTAACCCTAACATTCTTCAGACTGACCATAAATTAGACAAGGCAGACACTTCAAAGATTTTTAAAAAATTCTAACTCTCAATGAAAAGTTGGGCTTCTGTTTCCTGAGTTCCCCTTCTAATTTGTGGAAGGTCTTATCTTTCTCTCTCTCTCTCTCTCTCTCTCTCTCTCTCTCTCTCTCTCTCTCTCTCTCTGTGTGTGTGTATGTGCATGTGTGTGTGATGTTTTCTCTCCCCCAGTAAAAGCTACTCTTCAAATACTGGCTCTCTTTGTTCCTGTTTGCTATAGTCAAGATTTCTCTGCAGCTACCTGTCACACTGGAGATGATTTCTCCCATTTAACTTTTTAACTTGAAGATAAAATAAACCTAGTTAAAACACCTATATAACAACACATCTGCCTTAGCCCTTGAAATTCTGGGACTTGAAGTGTGCTACTATGGTTACTATCTACTCTTTTAAAAATGACATTTAAAAAGTAATGAGTTGTTAATATTATTAGGTTGATTTGGTTCAACTAAAGTTACTAGGAAGGAGCCTGTCAGTGGTGGCACACTTTTTAAATCACAGAACATAGAAGGCAGAGGCAGTAGGATCTCTGTGAGTTCAAGGTCAGCCTGGTCTACAAGAGCTAGGTCAAGGAGAGGCTTCAAAGCAACAGAGAAACCCTGTCTCAAAAACTGAAAAGAAAAAAAATATTAGGAAGAAGGAGGAGCAGGGAGAAAAAGAAGAAAAACAAGACAACAAAGAAGAAGAAGAAGAAGGAGGAGGAGGAGGAAAAAGAAGGAGAAGAAGAAGGAGGAAAAAGAGGGAGAAGAAGAAGAAGGAGAAGAAGTCATGAGCTTTTGGATTGATACAGGAAGAAACTAGATACTAAGGAGTATTGGGGGATTTTGATAAACTTCAGGCATCAAGTGCTGTGACAAGTAATCACTCATTGAGGAGAGTGGCATTCTTCATAAAGTGGTTAGAGCAACATGTAAATCTGAAAAGAAGCAAAGAAAACCATCCTGATCTATGTTTACATTTGCTTAGATTGGTTTCAGTGTGGCATATATCCTCAGAAAATATAAGAAAAAAAATGTGTTGGTAGTACACTTAAATGCAGGTAATGAGAATGTGCTAATGGAATCCAGGCAGGACATAAACAGATAGAATCTTATTTTTTTGATGCAAATAGTAATTAAAAACAAACAACTAACACCCAAAATTTAATAGTTTAACCTAAACCAATGGTTTTTGAACACCAACATTACAGACGTGTAGGAGGAGGCTGCTTATTAGTTCCGGCTGCTTAGCCTCAAAATAATCACACAGAAATCGTATTAATTAAATAACTGCTTGGCTCATTAGCTATAACTTCTCATTGGTTAACTCTTACATCTTAGTTTAACCCATTTCTAGTAATCTGTGTATTGCTATGATGCTCTGGCTACCGGCTAAAGTTCCCAGCATCCGTCTCCAGAGGCTCCATGGCTTCTCCCTGACTCTGCCTCCTTCTTCCAGCATTCAGTCCAGTTTTCCCCACCTAGCTAAGTTCTGCCCTATCAACAGGCCAAGACAGTTTTTTATTCATTAACCAATAAAAGAAACACATAGACAGAAGGACCTCCCACACCATAGAAGTTATTTAAAGTAGAAATGTAAACATTTTTAATTAATTTATTTATTTTACATTCCTGCCTTAGTTTTCTTTCCTTCCTTTCCTCTCAGTGTCTTTCTCCACTCCCTCTGTTTCCATCTCTCAATCCAGTCCTTCATTTTTGTTTGGGTTAGGGCAGGTCTCCCATGAATATCAACAAAAACATGACATATCAAGTTGCACTAACATTAAGCACCTTACCATGTTTTAAGACTGGGCAAATCAACCCGGTATGAATGGGGTCCCAATGGACAGTAAAAGCGTAGGAAACAGCCCCTTTTCCCACTGTTAGGAGTCTCAAAAAGGGACGAAGTTATATAACTATAACATATGTTCACAATGGCTAGGTAAACATTTTTTAAAGGAAAAGTTCTGACTTAAAAGCACAACACTAGAAATCCTCATTGTTAAGCCAACTGAGGTAGGAAGATCTCTAAAAACTAGGGCTTTGAACTGATAAAATAAATCTATCTTGAGAAGAGAGAGAGGAAAAAGAACAGAGGTGAAGACGCGTTGTGTGGTTCTTGCTAGATTTTAAGTCATGTTTCAGAAGGATGAAATGTAATTTTGATTTAAGATTCTATGTAGTTAAGAGAATTTTCACAAGTTCTAGTAATATAATAATATGTACACTAATGATAAGAATTCCTCTGGAGGCCTGAGCCAGGACCTCTGTTGGTCTGTGTATGAGTCTGGGACTTCAGAGAAAGTAGATCTGAGCCAAAGACCTTTGTGGGACCACGCCCAAGCCAGGTACCTCTGCAGGACCAGACCCAGACTAGGGACATTTATGGAAACAGGACTGAGCCAGCGACCTAGGATAAAACAGGCATTAGATAGCAAACTCCACAGGAGCAGGTACAAGGGAGTAACAGCTGAGGGAGTAGGCCAAAAACAGAGACCTCTACACCGAGGGAGTAGGACTGAGCCGAGAGCTCTGAGGTTCCAGGTGTGAGTCTGGGTTCTCTGAGGGAGTAAGCAGGAACCAGAGAACTCTGCAGGTCTGGGTCAAAAATCTGGAAATGCCAAGGGAGTAGGCCTGAGCCAGCATGTCTACCAGAGCATGCCCAAGGCAGAAACCTTAGCAAGAAAAGCCCCAAGCCAGCCATCTCTACGGGAACAGGCCCGAATGACCCCTCATGTTGCAGAGCAAACCCTGGGAGCACTGAGTGACCACCAGGAATACCAAGTGACCAATGGAGTGATTGCACCATAAGGAACAACCATCTGAGCCTTGGATCTACTGGCACCTGGAAGATTTATCACCAGAGTCACAGACAGCCCCAACTACACCAATCAGAGGAGAGATGGGTAGACAAGGAAAGAACATACACAACACCACAAAGAGCAAAAGGACACCAGTAAAAACTAGAGACCCTACAACAGCAAGACTTGAACAACCAAATATAGATAAAGCAGAAGAAAATGACCTAAAAAAATAACTTCAGGAGAATGTTTGAGGCCCATAAAGAAGAAATGAAAAATTCCCTTAAAGAAATGGAGGAAAAGACATACAAAAAATTGGAAGACATCGACAAATCCCATAAATAGCCCCCCCCAAAAGAAACCAAACATATGAAAGAAACTATTCAAGTCTTGAAAACTGAAATATAGAGAATAAAGAAAACATAAGCCAAGGGAATTTTAGAAACAGAAATCATAAAAAAATGATCAGGAAACACAAATGCAAGCACAAACAGCAAGATATAACAGAATATTGTGCTACCTTATAGTGAAGATTGAATTGTTGAAACAGAGATCAGAGATAAAAGCTAAATATAAGGGATGTATTTGCTACAGAATTCAGGTAATTGCAAGCTAAAGATATTAAGGGTGTGACAACCCCTTGGCTTGGCTTATATTTTTCATGTGCAATATCGAAACATATATCCATTAATATTTATATATTACTGGAATCATAAGAGTAAAAAATCACTCAATCTGTAGGAGGAAAACAGGATTGTCTTAAAGAAATATATTTAACTCTCCCACTTTGTGGGGAAAAAAATAAAAGAAAATGGAATGAGAAAAGACAGAAAATTCAGACTCAATGAGAAAATGGAAAGATGACTGCTTGTTTTGGAGGGACTATTGCAGCACGCAGTGGTCAGGGCAGTGTGGAAGGAAAATTCTACAAGGGATTTTTATTTAGCCATTTATGCTACATATTTTTGTAAACATGTATGTGAAATTTGAAATCACCTTTCTATAGTGACATTCAGTTGAAAATTAGTATTGCTAGTCAAGAATCAATTTTTCATGCAGACTTTTCAAGTTGCAGAAGAGAAATACAATATTAGAAAATATATTGCGTCTTAGCATTCATAGCTAAATACCCATTTCTAAATACTTTAAACTTGAAGATGAAATTCCAAAATTTAAAACCACAGTTAGCACTTGGATCTTCCTTTTCTGTTTTTTTTCTTTCTAAATGTTCAATATTGTTGGAAGAAATTGCATTATAGTGTAAACTACACAGTTATTCTTTATATAGCAATTAATTTTTTTCAAATGTATACAATGCAGTTTTCATAGCAGTAATACTAGAATTGGTTTGTGAAAACAATGGTACTTTGACAGATATTTCTGCTGAAATTAACATTTTATTATACTCTTTGAAGCACACTATAGCTTTATCACATCTTATATATTCAAATAAAATATCCTGTATTGCTCCCTGCAGAAAGTATCAGTAGAGTAGATAAAAGGTGATATATATTCATATTTAGATCCAGCATAGCTATTTTACTTCTTTTCTTGGTGTATTCATGAGATAAGTCGCTCTGCCTAACGAAAGCAAAAATGAGCAGCAAAATCCCAGTGACTTATTTTTCTTTTTACGCAAGTTTTGACACAAGAGAACAAAATTTCTTCTTTGCAGTAACAAGTATGTCCCCCAGCAATCCTGAAGCAGGGAAGATGGAGAAAACCATGAGTGAACTGTCTTGGTCATGATAGGTCATCACTTCGGTTCACAGACTGCTGACCAGACTGAGCAAATAGCTGCTGTGTACAAAATAGACCGAGGAAAACAGAACACATGCCATAATGAGAACTGATTGCTTTTCTCATACCATCTTGTTCATAGAACTGGAAAATAAATAGAAGAATCTAGATGCTAGACAGCCTAATCCAGAAATATCTTAAGGGCCAGAGACCTCAGTGAAATAAACCAAATCCTTGAGGATGTTAAATGTTTTGCTCATGGTTTTCATTTTGGAACATGTTTTAATTGTTTCTCTTTACTTATGCTTTTATATTTAATTTCTACTAGCCATTTATGTGTCCTATATGTGAATATGTTTAAAATTGTGTTGCTTCACAACCTTTTGTTTGCATTCTACTCTTTTTATCCTTACTTGATTGCTCATTTTTTCTATGTTAAAATTTGATACAGTCCTACTGACCTAATATTGAGTATATTGGTCTATACTTTTGATTCACATAAAAATATCAAACACAGCACAGACATTAAGGGCAACATTGAATAAATGGGACCTCCTGAAACTGAGTAGCTTCTGTAAAGCAAAGGACACTGTCACTAAGACAAAAAGGCAACCCACTGACTGGGAGAAGATCTTCACCAACCCTGCAACAGACAAAGGTCTGATCACCAAAATATATAAAGAACTCAAGAAACTAAACTTTAAAATGCTAATGAACCCAATAAAAAAATGGGGCACTGATCTGAACAGAGAATTCTCAACAGAAGAAATTCAAATGGCCAAAAGACACCTAAGGTCATGCTCAACCTCCTTAGCGATAAGGGAAATGCAAATTAAAACAACTTTGAGATACCATCTTACACCTGTCAGAATGGCTAAAATCAAGAACACCAATGATAGCCTTTGCTGGAGAGGTTGTGGAGAAAGAGGCACACTCATTCATTGCTGGTGGGAATGCAAACTTGTGCAACCACTTTGGAAATCAGTGTGGCGATTTCTCAGGAAATTTGGGATCAACCTACCCCAAGATCCAGTAATACCACTATTGGGAATATACCCAAGAGATGCCACATCAAATGACAAAAGTATCTGTTCAACTATGTTCATAGCAGCATTGTTTGTAATAGCCAAAGCCTGGAAACAACCTAGATGCCCTTCAATGGAGGAATGGATGAAGAAAGTGTGGAATATATACATATTAGAGTACTACTCAGCAGTAAAAAACAATGACTTCTCGAATTTTGCGTGCAAATGGATGGAAATAGAAAACACTATCCTGAGTGAGGTATCCCAGACTCAAAAAGAGGAACATGGGATGTACTCACTCATAATCGGTTTCTAGCCATAAAATAAAAGACATTAAGCATATAATGTGTGATCCTATAGAAGCTAAATAAGAAAGTGAACCCAAAGAAAATCATATAGTCATCCGCATGGAGAGGGGGAAGTAGACAAGATTCCAGGGCAAAAACTGGGAACTTGCGGGTGAGGTGGCATGGGGCAAAGGGGAAATGGGATGAGAAATATGAGAAGGGGAGGATGGGAGGAGCTCGGAGGATTGGGATGGTTGGGATATAGGAAGGATGGATACGGGAGCAGCGAAGTATATATCCTATCTAAGGGAGCCATCTTAGGGTTGGCAAGAGACTTGACTCTTGAGGGGTTCGCAGGTGTCCAGGAATATGTCCCCAGCTGGTACCTTGGGCAACTAAGGAGAGGGAACCTGAAATGACCCTATCCTATACTGATGAATATCTTGCATATCACCTTAGAACCTTCATCTGGCGATGGATCGAGGTAGAGACAGAGTCTCAATTTGGAGCAACGGTCTGAGCTCTTAAGGTCCAAATGAGGAGCAGAAGGAGGGAGAACATGAGCAAAAAATCAGGACCACGAGGGATGCACCCACCCACTGTGACAGTGGAACTGATTTATTGGGAGCCCACCAAGGCCAGCTGGTCTGGGACTGAATAAGCATGGGTTGATTCCGGACTCTCTGAGCATGGCGGTCAATGAAGACTGATGAGAAGCCAAGGACAATGGCACTAGGTTTCGATCCTAATACATGAACTGGCTTTGTGGGAGCTTAGCCTGTTTGGACGCTCACCTTTCTGGACGTAGATAGAAGGACCTTGGTCTTCCCGCAGGGCAGGGAATTTGGACTGCTCTTCAGTAACGAGAGGGAGGGGGAATGGAGTGGGGGGAGGAGAAGAGGAGTGGGGATAGGGGGAGGGAAGTGGGGGGAGGGCAATATTTGGGAGGAGGGGAGGGAAATGGGAAATGGGGAGCAGGTGGAAATTTTAATTATAAAAGAATAAAAATAAATAAATAAGTAAAAAAAAAATATCAAACACAATATTACAAAGGTTCCCCCTCTAGATATTTATAATTTTCTCTAGATGTTTATAATTTCTAGCATTTCTTTATAGTTTATGATCGATTTTATGTTAATTTTTGTATGTTATGTATAACAAGTTTCTTTTTCATTTTGCTTGTGCATAACTGTTTTTTTTTCGATAATATTTATCCTGGAAGTTATTCTTTCTCTTTTTATATATTTGAATGAATTCATATGTAAACTATATAAGAAACACAAGCAACAAAAATTTAGAAAATAATAATCCCATTATTGGCAAAATTGGCAAAAAATATAGAAAAGACATTTCTCAAAAATGTAAACACCTGTAACTGGTATTTGATAAACATTATCATTCTTGATCACTCGAGGACTTTGAATTGAAATCATAATTATGTAATACTTTAATCCTTCTAGGGTTACCATTATAGAAAGAAAGCAATAGTGTTTATAAGGATAGGTAGAGAAATGACCTCAGTTGGTTGGAATGTCAGTTACAATACCATTACAAAAACTGGTATAGAAGCTATTATTAAAAACTTAAAAGTCATATTTATTACAAAATTTATCCTGATGTGGGAGTTTCCTTGTGTGCTATGATTACCATTAATGAATAAAGAAACTGCCTTGGCCTGTTAATAGGGCAAAACTTAGGTAGGTGGAGAGAACTGGACTGAATGCTGGAAGAAAGAAGGGCTGAGTGAGGGAGATGCCATGAAGCCCAGGACCAGACGGTTTCAGCTCAGAATTCTTCAAGATTTTCATAGAAGAACTAATACTAATACTCCCCAAATTGTTCTACACAACAGGAACATAAGGAACATTGCCAAACTCTTTTTATCAGGCTACAATTACATAAAGATATTACTAACAAAGAGAATTACAGACCAATCTCACTCATGAACAATGATGCAAAAATACTCAATAGAATTCTGGCAAAAATAAATCCAAGAACAAATCAGAAACATCATCTACCATGATTAAGTCAGCTTCATTCCAGAGATGCAGGGATAGTTCAATATACAAGAATCTGTCAATGTAATAAACCATATAAAAAAACTGAACAATAAAAACCACATGATCATCTCATTAGATGCCAAAAAAGCTTTTGACAAAGTACAACATCCCTTCATGATAAAGGTCTTAGAGAGAGCAGGGATACAAGGAACATACCTAAACATAATAAAGGCAATATACAGCAACCCAACAGCCAACATCAAACTAAATGGAGAGAAATTGACAGCTATCCCACTGAAATCAGGATAAAGATAAGGTTGTCCACTTATCCATTCAATATGGTTCTTGAGGTCCTAGCTAGGGCAATAAGAGGACAAAAGTAGATCAAGGGGTTACAAATCAGAAAAGAAGAATTCAAACTCTCACTGTTTGCTGATAATATGATTGTTTCCATAAGTGACCCCAAAATTCTACTAAGGAACTTCTACATTTTCAGTAATGTAGCAGGATACAAAATTAACTCAAACAAAATCAGTAGCCCTCATTTACACATATGATAAATCGGCTGAGATAGAAATCAGAGAAATATCACTTTTCATAATAGCCAAAAATAGCATAAAATATCTTGGAGTAACTCTAACCAAACAAGTGGAAGCCCTGTATGATAAGAACTTTAAATCTTTGAAGAAAGAAACTGAAGAAGACACCAGAAAGTAGAAAGATCTCCCATGCTCTTGGTTAGGTAGAATTAACATAGGAAAACTGACGATCTTACAAAAACCAATCTACAGATTCAATGCAATGCCCATCAAATCGAAGCAAAATTCTTCACAGACCTCAAAAGAATGTTACTCAACTTCATATGGAAAAGCAAAAAATCCAGGATAACCAAACCAATCCTGTACAATAAAGGAACTCCTGGAGGCATCACATTCCCTGACTTCAAACTCTACTACAGAGCTACAGTACTGAAAACAGGCTGGTATTGGCATAAAAACAGATAGGATGACAAATGGAACTGAATCAAAGACCCATATAGTAATCCACACATCTAAGAATACCTTATTTTGAAAGAGAAGCAAAAAATATAAAATGGAAAAAAGAAAGTATATTTAGCAAATGCTGCTAGCATAACTGATGTCAACATGTAGAAGAATGCAAATAGATCCATATCTATCCCCATACACAAAGCTCAAGTCCAAATGGATTAAAGACCTCAATATAAATCTGACCACACTGAATCTTATAGAAGAGAAAGTGAGAAGTAGCCCTCAATGCATTGGCACAGGAGACTATTTTCTAAATATAACCCCAGTAGCGCAGACCCTGAGAGAAACAATTAATAAATGGGATCTCCTCAAACTGAAACACTTCTATAAAGTAAAGGACATGGTCAACAAGATAAAATGGCAGCCCACAGAAAGGGAAAAGCTCTTCACTAACCCCACATCAAACAGAGGACTGATCTCCAAAGTATACAATGAACTCAAGAAATTGGTCATGAAAAGAACAAATAATCCAATAAAAAAAAATGGAGTATAGACCTAAACAGAGAACTCAAACAGAGGAATCTAAAATGGCTGAAAGTCACTTAAGGAAATGTTCATTGTCCTTAGCCATCAGAGAAATGCAAATCAAAGCAACTCTGAGATTCCATCTTCTACCTGTAGAAATGGCCAAGATCAAAACACTAATCACAACTTATGCTGGAGAGGTTGTGGGGAAAAGGGAACACTTCTGCATTGCTAGTGGGAATGCAAGCTCGTACAACCCCTTTGGATGTTAGTGTGGTGATTTCTCAGAAAATTAGGAAACAACCTTCCTCAAGACCTAGTAATACCACTTTTGGGTATATATCCAAAGGATGCTGAATCGTGCCACAAGGGCATGTACTCTACTATGTTCAAAGCAGCAGTGTTTGTCATAACCAGAATGTGAAAATAACCTAAATGTTTTTCAACTAAAGAATGGATAAGGAAAATGTTGTACATTTATGCAATGGAGTACTTACTACACAGTAGAAAAAAATAACATCTTGAAATTTTCAGGCAAATGGATGGAGCTAGAAAAGATCATATTGAGTGAGATAACCCAGACCCAGAAAGCCAATTATCATTGCCACTCACTCATAAGTGGTTTTTAGACATAAAGCAAAACAAAACAATACTAAAAAGGAAGAGGATTTGAGGAGTTGGAGTGATTTATACACAAAATAATCAACCATTATACAACAACTATTCTTATCAAGCAGAGTTGATAGGTTTTTATTTGATGTTTAATTAAATATGGAAAATTGTTCCTTTTTTTGATGGACATTTAAATATACTAATCATGCTGGTGAGGGTGAGGAGGCTCAGCAGGTAGAGGACACTACCATTCTGGTGACCTAAATTTCATCCCTAGAGCCCACATAAAGATATAAAGAACGAACTGACTCCACAAGACTGTCATTTGATTTCCACATATGTGCCCATATACACATAATGCATATGAAGATGCACAGAAACACATGCAAGTGCACACACAGTGCTAATAAAAAATTTAATGTATTCAGTATTTAAATGCATATTATTGAATGTTGAAATGTCCCCAATTATTATTAGTTACTTTTAGTTAGATTACTTTGCTGGTTTACTTTCTAAAAAAATTACGTTAAATGACAAAGTAGTAAAGTATTGTTTTAAAGTTTAGTTCTGCTTTTACATTAGCCCTGGAAAATGCATTTTGTGTGTGTGTGTGTGTGTGCGTGCGTGCATGTGGGTGTGTGCCAGAGGATGGCTTTAGCTATCTTCCTTTATCTTCCTTCTTATTCATTGAGATGGACTGTTCTGTAAACAGCTCTCTCTGTCCCTGCCCTTCCTAGTCCTGGGATTACACATACTGATGTCAGACTGGTCCTCTGGGTGGGTTCTGGGGCTCTACAGCAAGACTCTCATGCTTTCATGGAAAACCTTTTACCCACTGAGACATTTCCTTCACCCCTAAAAAAGGTAATATTTATATTTTTGTTGTTCTTATAGTGTTTTAGGAATTTATGCCTTAAGGTGGTCAGCAATACTGATTGTAGGAATTATTAGTATAATATCTGTGACTAAAATAATTGATGTTTTTTAAAAGCAAGTATTCCTCTTCTTATAACTACAATATAGTTCTAAAATATACTTATTCTTTAATTTAAAAAATCTTAGTTGACAATTTTCTTCTGCTGTATCTACAATTCCATGTTTACTTTTCTTATTCCTTTCTTCTTCAGCTGTGATTTTCTGCTTTCATTTATTGCATCATTTACTCTTCCCTTTTTACTTTCCTCTCTTTTCAAAGTCAGCCTTCATTTTCAGCCCTCCTCTCTGTTTCTTTCTTCTTTTATTCCCCCTCTCTTATTTTCCTCTACCCTTGTTCCCACTGAACTGAGACAGTCCTTCAATTTTTAATTTTCCAATTATTTAATGGATGTTTTGGATTTTTCCTTCAGTTGTAGATCTCAGTGTAGTATGATGCTGTCTGGGAAACCCCCTTATCTAATTTCTTTGCATTCTGTGTGACTTTTCTGCTATGTCTCAGCCAAGACAAACTGAAATATTTTGAATGTGCCTTAGTTGTGCACTTCTTTACCACCAAGCCTACATTTCCCCTTACATCCAGCAATTCCTATATAGTTGATTAAGGATTTGAAATGGGGGAACTCATCCTGGGGGTCCCTCCCTATTGAGTCATAGTTTAGGAATGAGGTAGTGAGGTGCATCATAGTAGAAAGGGTGTTTCCATGAGGAAAGGGTTGAAAGCAGCATCAGATGCTTGAAAAATAGAATGTTTTCTCCTCCTTTTAGAGAAGAAACTTCTCCTTTTAGAGAAGAAACTTTAGAGAACCACATAAACTGTGGTTCTTTCCTAACATGACAGTCCTCTGACCACCAATATGATATGGTAGCAAAATTTCTTAGTTTTTAGCTTTGAAATTGGTATTAATTTGTTGTAACAGCAAACAGGAATGAACATAACATTTCTTTAGGGGGCATATTTCAGGTTCACAGCTGAGGAATTTTAAAAGTAGTAGGTGTAGATTTGTTTTCACGTCCACTGAATAAGAATAGGCAGGGTTAGGTGGAGAAATAGAAAGTATTTTGAAGAATTCTATTGGACTCTGAACATGAGGAGTTTGTGAAGTGCTAGTCAAGAATGTCTAATACCAAAGACAGAAGTCAATGTTTCTGTGGATTTTATCTCATCTGCCTGCAGCCTTTATGTCCTATGATGGAATAGAGTAGCGTTTTACTTTAAAACATTTTGTAAATATGTCAATGAAATTAATAGTACTTTCAACAACAAAGTACAAACAAAACAGTGCTAACAAACTTTGAAGTATTCTAACCAAGAGAAAGTTTCTTCATCCACAACTTACTTTAGCCAGAACAGTAGAATTGGACATGTGGGTCTGACAATCAGTGCTCAACTATTAGATATTAGAAGCGGACAATGTTCCTAATGTTAAAAAATGGTAACTTGCATGGTGAGTGACTTAAGATTAACTAACAAGCATGCAGAACTAAGGGAATTCAAAGGATAAATAAGCAGAGAACCAGAAAATTCCCAAAGCAAGAACAAGCCCTCTACGAACAACTTTGTCAAAGTAGAACCCCCCTCCTAAGAGTGAGCCAGTCATTAATTCCTCCACGCTTATTGGCCTCATTATCCAGCATTGCCCCCAGGTAAGTGCCAAGGCACACTAGCCTTTTCTGGTGGTGGTAGGTGAAGAGGGTGAAATTTCATAGCCAAACTATAAGATTTGGTCCATAAATGGAAAGAATAAATAATTTCTGGTATATTCATTTAATAGAACCTTGCATAGAAATGAAAAAATAGCATGTAGTTGTACCCCGTACTTAGGATAAATCTCACAACCATAATGTTAAGTGAAAGGATATGGACATAAGATCCTATGTCTTATGATCCCAGTTCTCTGAAGCTCAAGAAAAAAATGACACATTATAGTCCTTAGTGACTGTAAAACAGGTATTCACTTTACAAGCGTCTGACTGTGAGACACAAGGGAGCCTACTTAGGTACCAGGGATGTCTGGTATTGTGATTTGTTTCGGAGTTATATGTATATATATAAACATTTATTATCTTATATGCTTAAGACTTGCATATTTTATTGTATAAGAAATCTTTTTAAAAATATAATATTGTATCATGAATATTTGATTTTGGTAGGAGGAAATACAGGTCATGATATATTTGGAGGCAAGGGCTCAAAGTATTTTATTTTTTCAAAGTTTACTTATTATTTTGTGCATATGTATGTGTGTGTGTGTTTGTGCTTGTGTATATGTGTGTAAGTAGTATGTGTGTTTGCAAGTGTGTGTAAGAATGTGGTTATGTCCGTGTAAGTGTACCTGTAGGTATGTTTAAGTGGTAAGTATGTATATGTGTATGAGTGTGAGTGTTGTGTGTATGCATATGCATGTGTGAGTGTTTTGTTTGTGTGTGTGTGTGAGAGTGTGTTTGTGTGTATGAGTGTGTGTTTGTGTGTGTGTGTGTGTGTGATATGATGTGTGGAGAACAGTTTGGCACTACTGCACCATGTGGAAACCAGGACTATTTTGTGGAGCTGGTTCTCTCCTTCTACCTCTTCATGGCTTCCAGGGCTTCAACACAGGTACCCAGGCTTTTTCAGGCATGTCCTTCCTCCTTGAACCATGTTATCAGCTCATTCACTATTCTAAAGAATTACTCTCCACAAGAGAAAGGAATTCATTAAAAGTGACTTCAATGGTTTCAGAAAAAGCAAATTTATGACTCCATTGATTTTGGAATGAAGAGCGATGGAAACACTTTAAAGAACAGGGGATGGGATTCAACGATTTCATCTTGAAATACATATGTGGCCTACACAAAAGTATAAAGAGTACAAATCATCTTAAAAAGTTATGAAGCAAATACTATTAATGTAAAAGGACAAAGAAAAAAAATGTTCAGTCAGTCCTTAATTTCTTTCTGATTTTGGAAAATTGGGGCTTTGTTGCTAAAATGGAACAAACAGCAATAATTATCTTTGTGTCTTAAAAATTAAACAAGATTATAAGCCCTGCTACAAGCCCTATTTTGTTTTATATTATTATGAAATGTAGAATAAAAAGCCATGAAATGTACATCACCCAATTTGAACAAGGCTAGAGATATTTGTGGCCTTGTCTAAAGTATAATCAAACTCACTATCTCCTAATAGGTTAATTTGAAGTTATTTCATGTTATTGTATCAGGCAACCTGTTCATATGTATATATGATGTTTAAAACAAAGATTTTTAAAAGTTATTACTGTGTTTGAATATTAGATCTATATAGCTGAGAATAGTTTTTTAAAATAGGCAAATATATCATTAATTAGTAGATTTTCTAATATTTTTAGCAAAATTAAGTTGAGGTAAAAATGAACTCCTACATACAAAGTCAAATGGTTGATACATTTTTTTATCAGTAATTCCTTCTGCAATTATGTGTTCCTTAGAATTTTCTTTTTGATGAATCTAGGTAACTTGGATAGAATATTTCCACATGGAGATTGCTAATTTCAGTAAATAGGTAACGCTATAATATGGCATTATTTTACCCACAAATAATTGCGAGTTCTTTACAGTCATTGTATAATAACAGTAATTCAAATAATAACTTTGTGAATTCTTATAATCATATATTTTTATGTATTTTCTTACACAAGAAATTGGAGAGTCAAGAAGTAGTGCATATTATTATCCATTTTGTTTTCATTTTTTTATTCTCATCACAGGAGCTTTAAGAAGAAAGAGTATTTGATAAGGTTTGGAATTTTCCTTAAGAGTTGAAATATGCTGTTTCAGCATAGCCTTTTTTTTGTACTTACTCCTTTCAAAGCTATGTTGAATATAAAGTAACTTAACTATTATGGAAGTTTTCATTGAAATAATTTTTAAACATAAATTATCAGTGGGTAACTTGAAAAGCTCCTTTTATTACTGACAGTTTATTGGAATATTACACACTGAAAAGATTCTGATAAGCAAAACATTATTGAGACACTGCTTTATTTAATACAACTGCATTCTTTGTTCATCTGATCAATTTTATTATATCTGAAAGCATTTTATAGAATGACTTTCATGACAACAAGCAGAGAAATTGCTAAAAGATACTCTTACAAAGGCTTTTAGATACTTTCACATTTTGGGAGTCTAGGTATTAGCTCTTTTTGGAAGTTCTGGTAGAATTCTGCACTAAAACCATCCAGCACTGAACTTTTTTGGTTGGGAGGTTTTTGATGATAGCTTTTATTTCATTGCAGTTTATATGTCTATTTAAATTGTTCACCTGATCTTGATTTAATTTTGGTATGTGGTATGTATCTAGAAAATTGTCTATTTCTTTTACATTTTCCAACTTTTATGTAGTATAGGTTTTTGTAGTATGACCTAATGATTCTCTGAATTTCCTCAGTGTCTCTTGTTGTCTTCCTTTTTATTTCTGATTTTGTTATTTTGGATGTTCTCTCTCTGTCTTTTGATTAGTTTGGGTAAGGGTTCATCTATTTTGTTGATTTTCTCAAATAATCACTCTTTGCTTCATTGATTCTTTGTATTGTTTTCTTTCCTTCTGTTTTGCTGATTTCAGCTCTTATTTGATTATTTCCTGTCTTCTACTCCTCGTTGGTGAGTCTGCTTCTTTTTGTTCTAGAGATTTCAGGTATGCTGTTAAGTCACTGATGTGAGTTTTCTCCATTTTCTTTATGTGGGCATAAAGGCTATAAACTTTCCTCTTACCACTGCTTTCATAGTGTACCATAGGTTTGGATATATTGTGCCTTCATTTTCATTGAATTCTAGGGAGTCTTTAATTTCTTCCTTTATTTCTTCCTTGATCCATGGGTAGTTCTGTAGTTCAGTGTTTAATTTCCATGAGTTTGTAGGCTATCTGAGAGTGGTATTGCTGTTAAATTCTATCTTTAATCTATGGTGATTTGATAAGATACAGGGGTTGCTCATTTTTTTTTTTTGTATCTGTGGAGGTTTGCTTTGTTACTGAGTATGTGATCAATTTTAGAGAAGGTTCTATGAAATGTTGAGAAAAAGGTATATATTGTGTGTGTTTTGGTGGAATGTTCTTCAGATGTTTGTTAAGTACATTTGATTCATGACATCTGTTAGTTCTCCTATTTCTCTGTTAGGTTTATGTCTGGAGAGAGTGGAGTGTTGAAGTCTCCTACTATTAGTGTCTGGGGTTTGATGTGCAATTTAAGTTATAGTAATATTTCTTTTACATATGTGGGTGGTCTTTTCTTAGGGGTATAGATGTTCAAGATTGAGAGTACACCGCCGGGTGGTGGTGGCACATGCCTTTAATCCCAGCAGTCGGGAGGCAGAAGCAGGCGGATCTCTGTGAGTTCGAGGGCAGCCTGGTCTACAAGAGCTAGTTCCAGGACAGGAACCAAAAAGCTATGGAGAATCCCTGTCTCGAAAAAAAAAAAAGAAGATTGAGAGTACACCATGATAGATTGTTCCTTTTGTGAGTATAATGTGTCCTTCTCTATCTCTTCTGATTGATTTTAGTTTGAAATCTATTTTGTTAGATATTAGGATAGCTACATCTGCTTGTTTCTTAGGTCCATTTGATTGGAAAACCTATTCCCAATTTTTTACTCTGAGGTAGTATCTGTATTTGAGGTTGAGGTGTACTTCTTGTATACAGCAGAAGGCTGGATCCTGTTTCCTTATCCATTCTCTTAGCCTGTGCTTTTTATAAGTGAATTGAATCTCCATTGATATTAACAGATATTAATGACCAGTGATTGTTAATTTTGGGTAGTAGTGTTTGTGTTTCCCTTCTTTGAGTTTTGCTGTTGGGGGATTATCTCTTGCCTGTGTTTTTGTGGGTGCAGTTAGCTTCCTTGGGTTGGGGTTTTCCTCCTAGTAATTTCTGTAGGGCTGAGTTTGTGAATACATATTGTTTAAATCTGGTTTTGTCATTATTATCTCCATTGATGGTAATTGAAAGCTTTGCTGGGTGTAGTAGTCTGAGCTCTTAGTCTCTTAGTGTCTGCTGCACATCAGCCCATGACTTTCTGGCTTTCATGGTTTCCATTGAGAAGTTGGGTGTAATTCTGATAGGTCTACATTTATATGTTACTTGACCATTTTCCTTTGCAGCTCTTAATATTCTTTCTTTATTCTTTGTGTTTTGTATTTTGATTATTATTTGACCAGGGAATTTTTTTAAATCCAGTTTATTTGGTGTTCTATAAGTTACTTGTACCTTCATAAGGATATCCTTCTTTAGGTTGGAAAAGTTTTCTTTTATAATTTTCTTGAATATATTTTCTGTGTCTTTGAGCTAGAGTTCTTCTCCTTCTTCTACCCCTACTATTTGTATGTTTGATCTTTTCATGGTGTCCCAGATTTCTTGAATGTTTTGTGTTAAAAATTTGTTAGATTTAATGTAGAGTCTATTTCCTCTACAGTATCTTCAAAACCTGCGATTCTTTCTTCTATCTCTTATATTCTGTTGTTTATACTTTTCACTGTAGTTCTCATTCATTTACCCAGATTTTATCTATTCAGAATTCCCTTGGTTTGTGTTTTCTTTATTGCCTCTATTTCAGTCTTCACGTCTTGAACTGTTTGCTCCACCTGTTTGATTGTTTTTTTCTTGGTTTTATTTGGTTTCTTTGAGAGATTTTAAAATTTTTTCCAATTTTTGTTTGTCTTTACCTTCATTTCTTTAAGGGAGTTTTTCATTTTCTTTTAAAAAGTCTCCATCCTTTTCATAAAGTTACATTTAAAGTCATTTTCTTCTGCTTGCTCTGGGTTAGTATGATCAAGTCTTCGTGTGGTGTGACCACTGGGTTCTGGTGTTATCATGTTGCTTTTTATTTTATTTTTTTTGTTTTATTTTTTTATTAATTAATTAATTTATTTAATTATTAAAGATTTCTGCCTCTTCCCCGCCACCACCTCCCATTCCCCCCCTCCCCCAATCAAGTCTTCCTCCCTCCTCAGCCCAAAGAGCAAGCAGGTTTCCCTGCCCTGTGGGAGGTCCAAGGACCACCCACCTCCATCCAGGTCTATTAAGGTGAGCATCTAAACTACCTGGGCTCCCACAAAGCCATTACGTGCAATAGGATCAAGAACCCATTGCCATTGTTCTTCAGTTCTCAGTAGTCCTCATTGTCCATTATGTTCAGCGAGACCGGTTTTGTCCCATGCTTTTTCAGACCCCGGCCAGCTGGCCTTGGTGAGTTCTCGATAGAACATCCCCATTGCCTCAGTGTGTGGGTGCACCCCTCGCGGTCCTGAGTTCCTTGCTCGTGCTCTCTCTCCTTCTGCTCCTCCTTTGGATCGTGAGACTTCAGTCCAGTGCTCCAATGTTGGTCTCTGTCTCTGTCTTCTTTCATTGCCTGATGAAGGTTAATATTCAGGAGGATGCTTTTATGAATTTTGCATACAAATGGACGGAAATTGAAAACACTATCCTGAGTGAGTTAAGCCAGACCCAAAAAGAGGAACATGGGATGTACTCACTCATATTTGGTTTCTAGCCATAAATAAAGGACATTGAGACTATAATTCGTGATTCTAGAGAAGCTAAATAAGAAGGTGAACCCAAAGAAAAACATGTTGCTTTTTAGATTGTTGGATGAGTTCTTGCTTGATGCCTACCCATATCTTCCTTCAAACAAGGCTGGAAGTGTCTTTGTGTCTTGGTCCAATCCTTGCATTGCTGTCTGAGTGTTTGGGAATTTTTTTCTGGTCTGCTCTGTACTGTCAATGTCTATGCCTCAAGAAGCCTCTGAGGTCTCTCTAAGCCTGCTCTCTTGATCTTCTCCCCTGATTTGCTCTCTTGGTCATTTCTCTTGGGCTTCTCAGTGTTGTAACAAGCTCTTGGACTACTCAGTATTATAGCAAGCTCTTAGTCCCCTCAGTATTGTAGCAAGCTCTTAGTTTTTCTCAGTATTGTAGCAAGCTCTTAATCTTCTCAATATTGTAGCAAGCAGTGTTTCAGAGTTCCCCCAAAGTTGCAGGAGAATAGGCAAGATTTGGGGCAGAGTGTGGCTAGCCGTTTGCACGGTCTGGTGCATGGGGCTGGGTAACAGGGAGCCTACATGCAGGCTGCTGCTGGCTGGCTAGAAAAGCCAAGGTAGTTGGGAGAAGGGGCCTAGGGATTTGTGCCACTTTGGAGGTCCTAGAAGGTGGGGTGTCCTGCTGCATGGCTGTTCTCTCACCTCTTAAGTCTCCTCAGTATTGGAGAAGCTGTGTTTCAGGGTCCTACTGAGGTTGCAGGAAGATAGTCGAGTTTAGGGTGGGGTGGAGTTAGTAACTTGGAGATTCAGATGAATGGGGTTGAGCTATGCGAGAGCCTAACTGCAGGAAACACTCCTACTGGCTGGCTAGAAAAGCCAAGGGAGTTAGACGATGGTCCCAGGGTTTTTGTCCCACTGTGGAGGTCCTAGAGAGTGGGGTGTCCTGCCACATGGCTGTTCACTCAACTCTTACTCCATATATATATGAATATATATCCTTCATAATCTTTCCTAATCATTTGGCTGTCTAGGGCCATATTCATGTGCCTTTCTTGGTGCATGAAAAGGGTGTTTAGCATGATGACAGTTTTCTAAGTAATCAATCTCTTGGTTTGCAATAACCAGTTGAATATCTGGAATAATTGATTTATTACCTGGAGGTCCTGGTTTATTCACTTATCTAGCATGAAAGTATATTTTTAAAGTCCATTATATCTGAAAAATGTCATCACAAATCAGTGGCTGTGACATAAAAGTATGCTTTATTAAGTAGCTTTATGAGAAATTAAAAATGTTTCCCGTATACCTAAGAACACTTTCCATTTTGAAAATACTGCAATTTGTTGTAGCTAAGTCTTCAAATTACAGAAAATTTTAGATTTATAGTTTATAGTCCATTGAGCTTAAAGTTAATCACAGACTATTTGAGATTAAATGTTATATTTAAGCAACTACTAAATCACTTTAGTAAGCATGTTTCAGTTGAGCTTGGCATTTCTGCCAATCTCCTGAAGCCAGAAAGAGTACGAGTGGGAAAATGGTTCAAATCTACAGAACTTTATTGATGCATTTGAATATGTAATGGAGCAAAGCCTTTGATCACTAATATTAAACGACTGCTTGTACATTAGACATTTACTATAACTTTAGAAAATGTGCAATCATTGATACTATTTTACACATTGTCCTATGCATGTATTTATAAGTGTGCCTATAATGCACATATAAACTCATATATGGAATATGTGTTGAAGGAGAAATAAAGATAGAAAAGCTCCTTTCTCTGTGTTTCTGTATCTCCCTCCCTCTCTCTCTCTCTCTCTCTCTCTCTCTCTCTCTCTCTCTCTCTCTCTCTCTCTCTGTGTGTGTGTGTGTGTGTGTGTGTGTGTGTGTTTAATACATACTTTAGAATGTTGGAACATTTTAAAATCTAAACATTTCTAGTTTACAAGTTTTTTAGATTACTAATTATTCTTCATTATCAAAGTGATATTTAAACCTTGAAAAGTTAAGCAATGAGCTTTGTGAATGTATTTGGAAAAGAAACAACAGATACTTATTCATTTTTTTTTGTCTGAAAAGAACTCTGTAATTTGAAAAAGGTTGAACAATTTGGTCCAAGAAAGACTCTTATTAAAGAAAAAGGACTCTTATTAAAGCAAGGATCTGGAGGAGAGAAAACAGTAGTAGATGACACATTAGATAAAGATTCATACAACACTCAAAAACTCTCCCCACATTCTAGTGCAAATCATTCATGATCATACACGTCTTTAACCTCAGCAGCTCGGAGGAATTTGCAGGGAGATCAGAACTTTGAGGACTGGCAGACCCTGTTAGAAGCAAATAAACACATGCACTCCAATGTAGAGCAAACTAACATTACCAACCAATATGTTAAGTAATAAGCAAAATATAGGAAGGAACTCCTCAATGAAAGGATGTAAGGATGAAATGAACACACAATATATGTCTTGATAGATGTATCAGTGACAACAGGTTCTAATCAATGTGCTATTGTTAATTTTTTAATAGCAGAGTATTTTCTCACTGTGCCAAATTGTAAATATCACATTCTAAAGCACTTTTCAGATAGAAACAATTTTTTTCATGTCTACATGTTTAGATTTCAGTTAAGATTTAATGGTGGCTGATGAGAAAGTAAATAGTGATGCCCTTCTATTCCTGAACATTTGCCATTGTTTTCCCTTAAGAATACTCTAAAAATAAACTTTTATAATTTAAATGAAAAATACTGTAATTTTCCTGTATGGTTCTGTGAAATGAATATAAATATCTGATTTTCTAATTACATTGTACATTTAAAAGACTAATAATATACAAGTACAAAAGGTAAACCAGAAAATAAAAACAAAATAATAAAGTGATACATTTGATAAATTCCTTAAAATATTTTTTTTCAGTTTTTGATTTTGAAGTAATGAATATTATTGTATGAAAGAATATTTTATGGTCAGATGTGGACTTCTTTATCACAGTGTATGTGAACAAGTAGTTTAAACTTGTGTTTGGTTCAATCTTCTATGAGCACTTATTGTACAGTTTTTATTTTTATTTGAGTAGTTATAGAACTCTTAAATTGAGGAGACTATCCTGGTGAGTGTTTAAACATGAGAGCAGCAGTGATATTCAACAGCAACTCCATAACCTCATTGGGGGGTGTTGATTAGGCATGCCCACCTCCTTGTCACCAGTAATATTGCAGACTAGCTATACCAATATGTCCATTAATTTATATCAGAAGGTAGTTGGGAAGATTTCATGAGAAAATGTTTTATTTGTCCAGTACATTTTCAATAATATGAATTTGAAAACTGTACACAGAAGTATGTTGAATTTAATGAAAACTTAGTTATTTTAAACTAATATATTACTTGCTTTATTTTATTATAAGAAAGGACCACATCTAAGAGACTAAATTTTCAAAGAATATTGATTGTGATAAAATAAACCTAATATGAAAATTTTATGAATAAAATTATAGCTATTATACCTTAACTTGAAAGTGGCTCTTAATTTCTCAAGGAATCAAACTATACTTTCAGTTTGATATTGATGATGTGAAAATCTTCATCTAACTCTAAACCTAACAATACAAATATTCTTCAAAAGGCAAATATTGTTCAGAACAATCACAAAGACAAGGGGGTAAGTGGTAGATAAGAACTTACAACTTAGTATTGTTGTTGAAAGATGTGAACTTTAAAGATGTAAGGTTGAAAGGATTATCAAAGTCAGTCTCTTCTGTAATCAGTTTAATTCTGAAGACTAAAATCATTTCTATTAAAACCATATACATGTCTCACACTCTAAAAGTAATGTTCATTCTATAAAAATTATGAAAAATTTAACAGCTCATTCTTTTTTTCTCAGTAGGAGTTTCTACTTTGTGATATTTCTCTTCATTTTTCTAAGTTGCATGCATATGTCTGTAGTTCCTTTCCTGTCTTTCCTTCATTTCTTGCCTATTACTTTAGTTTTTCTGTGTTTGCTCTACTTTATTTTTCTACTATTAATATACAAGATTTAGTAGGTAGTTGTGCTGAGCCAGTAACAATTGTTGTTTGGATCTAGTGATCCATTTACCAAGGACAGTTTATACTGTTTTAAAGGGATTTTTATGACTGAAATTGTGTTCTAAAAGCCTGTAATTTTGGGCTTGCTTTTATTTTGCTTCACTCTTGCTTATAACTAGCTCTCGAGGAAAGCAGGTGTCCACATTTTAAGATGTCCTACAATAGCAAAAGGAAGTGTCTGGTCAATACCTACTGAGACATATAGATACTCAGACAAGCAGGCTAAAAGTAATTGAAATCCTCCACAGACCTGAGCTTAAAAGTACCTTCTTCTCCACTCTGTCTTCAGATAGGGATGTAGTATTGGTTGAAATTCTGGGTGTAGGTTTTGGAATTTTTTGATGAAATGCTACCTAGTGGGTCATGTGTTGAAGCCTTGATTCACAACTCACACATCAGTGGTGAACCTTTGTGGTAGTTATAGCTCTGGTTTAATCAAAAGATTACTTTTTGTTTTGTTTTTTGAGACAGGGTTTCTCTGCAGTTTTGGAACCTGTTCTGCAACTAGCTCTTGTAGACCAGGCTAGCCTGAAACTCACAGAGATCCACCTGCCTCTGCCTGCCAAATGCTAGAATTAAATACTTGATGGAGCCAAAATTTTAAGTGATTACCCGTAAGAAAATAATAGAAACAAGGGATTTAGATTTGTAGGATCAAATGAATGACAGTGTGTCTTTGAATAAAATATGTTATTCCTAGCTCCTTCCACTTTTGCTTTTCTATTTCATGGATGTCATAAGATGAGTAGGCTCCTTCCACACTTCCTCCAAACATGATGATTCTGCTTTGTTTGTTACCTGAGAGCAAAGGAACCAATTGACCAAGAACTGAAACCTCTAAAGTCATGAGACCAAACAAACCTTTTATCACTTATGTCAGATTTTTTTTTTCAAATAAAAATACACTGAGTAACATAGCAGCCTCATGAGAAAATAATAGAAGGGAGCCTTCCGAATAAGCTACATTGAAATACATAGAAACTGAAATAATAAAAGTTTACTTTTTAAATTTCAAAATTGTGGTTATTTAAATAATAACCATAGATGAGTAATACACAGAGATTTTAGGTAGCAATAGACAATATTATGAGTTTGATTTGTTGTTTGAACAAAAACTTGACTATTTTAATAGGACATTATGTGACTTTTAAAAAGCAATGCACAGGTGTTTTAACAGTTCCTATTTGGAAATACCATGGTGTATATAAGGATAAAATAAGTGATGAAATGACATTACAAAGTAGATATTCTAGTGGATCACATCATTCAAAGTTCGAGAGGATATTGATTCTAATCAAAAGTACAGAAGGGCAAACATGAAGGGGTTAAAAATCAGGCAAAGAGGAAGGGCTTCCTTTTTCTTTGGCGTATTTTAGGTTTTCAGCAGGGGTGGCCAGAATTAAAGGTGTCTCTTCCTCCCTCAAGATCCAGATTAGAAGTATTTCTTCCTGCTTCAAGTAAAGCAAAAATTTCTCACTCATGGACCGTCTATTTTTAGATTTTAGTTAATTCCAGATGTAGTCAAGTTGACAATCAAGATTAATGAAACTCCAGATGTAGTCAAATTGACAATCAAGAATAGTGATCACCGACTCTAAAGCTGGATTTCCTTTCTAATAGTGTACTCAATGTGATCCTCAATACAATAGCAGCAATGTCATGTCTAAGGAATACACATTTCCAATCCTTTACATGACTTTTCCCAAGGTGATAAAGAAGCTGACATACCAAAGAAATTATTACATCAGTCCAGCTTATTAAGGTTACTTCTAAGACCATGGGTGACTCACAGACATTCTACCCTTGGGAATTCTTCCAAATAATTTGTGGGCAGCTATAACACCAAGAAGTCCCCTCAGAGTCAATTGTTTACTGCCTATTTAATCTACTTGCAAATGGAATCTTGTAAGAATACTGAGAATAATGATCCTCCCTAATTTTTCTATGGGAAAATATTAATATAGTCTCTCATGAGGGTCTTATATGGGTATCATATCTGTTGTGCTTCAAATTGATGATGGTTTTGCTAATCCAAGAGCCTGGGTAGGAAAGTGGGGAGAATTTGGGGGACAGAAAAGTCATATGCTCACAATATATTGTATGGAAAAATGAAATAAGCAATAATAAATATGGTAAGTAGACTTACTCTTTAGCTAGTGGAAACAGAAGAAAAAAATCAGATTATTTAACTTAGAATATAAACAGATTCATGGAAGAAAACAAAACCAGAAAAGCAAACAAATAGTTGGAAAGTAGATTTTTTTTTTTAAGTGAAAGAATGTTCTTAACTAAAATGTCTAGTCAGATGAAGTGTTGTCCATTTCTTCTTTGGCAGATGTCATTTTTTAGGCATCTGTGATGGAGCATAAAGACCATTAGAATTCCAGATCCACGTTTCTCTTAAATTTATTCTGTCTGTATGTGGGGAAGCATTATCACACAGCCAATGTTTCTGGTATTTAGAATTCAAGATGTCCAGTGAATGAAACAAAGCCTGGAATATGGCCACTGTGGTCATATTTGTGGTTTCCATGTTCCCAGATTTTGAGCTGCCAGGATAAATTTGGCAGTTGCTATGTGGGTTCCTTCCAGCGCTAGGTTTGAGTCTTGTTTGGCCCTATTGTCTGACTATTAGATGAACTTCGAATTCCCTTGTAGTTTCTGTCTAAGGACTAGTGTAAAATATAAACAAAATAGAGAAATAATTTAATATTTTAAATGTTGAAAACTACAAATATTAAGATTCTTTTTATAATTTTCCCCCAAATAGAGATGTAGAATCACAAAATTATATGAGTTCATATTTAGCTTCCTTTATTAATGTTAGGCCATCAGTGTATTGAGTTTTCTAGGCAATTTTAATCTAAAGTATGAGAAGCACAGAACCCTAGGCTATACAACCTACCTCACAGTGAACTCTTTATATAATTGAATTTTGGCAGCATTGAATTTTCACATGTAGGATATGACTTTGTAGTAATATAGTATATTTGTTGTAGAATACTATGGTACACTGTTAAAATAATAATCAACAGTGCAATATTGTAGAGAGATTATTGTATTTGGAGTAGAAACCTTCAGTTTGGTTCTTAATTGGATGCTTGGACATCTCTGATTTATTGAAAATAAACTGTAAATATTATTGAAAATTTCCCTGGTTGGAAAATGGGTTAAGAATTGCTTCTAACTCACATAGATTTGCATATCTTAAGGGAAAATAAATAAAGTACTTAATTGATATTTTTTGAGTATTTTTAAAAATATTTTTGTGTGTCACTAGAAATTGAGATAGAGCAGTAAAAGCCATACTATTTTTTATTTAAGAAATATTATATAAGTACTATTACTGGAGGAAGCCAAAAAGCCATTGTAATATTAGCGGGAAAGGATCAGAGACAATGCTCATGACTGGTGCTCTGCTGAGAAAAACATAAAGACAAAAGGGAAACATTATCTATTAGAGAAGGAGAGTCAGCGGTTGGAACTGAATTGTAGCAGATTTGGGAGAGGAGAAAATACATGCCCTTTATTTGCTGTTCGGATGCAAAGGTATTTACACAGTATTGAAGGTTTGGTAGTGCTTCCCCGTTCCACAAAATATCCTCATATGCTGCTCTTATCATGTCCTTTACTTCCCCAAATATTAAAACCTTAAGTCTCTGACATCAGACACTGCTTTACATGTAAGCAAAATTCCTTCCCCCTTTTGAAAACCTCATTCTTTTCTTTATTTAGTTGTCAACCCTATGATGATGATGACGACGACGATGATGATGATGATCTGTCTAGTGGAGAGCATCCCTCTTTGGATACTCTAAATCCTGCTTTGTTTTTGGTCACCTGGATTTTTCTCTTTAGAGTGATGAATGGAGATGCAAGAAAGGTGAAAGTTTGGAGGTGACTCCTACCATGCTCCACCCTCAGAGCAGAGTGGATGAAGGAAGATCATTCCTCAGAAGATTCTTACTCTCACTTTGCCTTTCCTATTTTAGAATGATGTTTCTTTCTGGTTTTCCTATGAGTTGAACTCTCTAAAAAGAATGACGAATCAGAAACTGCCATGTTATTTTCTTCCCTTCAGTCTTTTCCATTCACTCTCTTGACTATAGATGAAAAACACTCATTTAAAACACTGTATGCTCATTCAATACAAAGTGGTCAGCCTTCATGTACACATGGACATCAAAGTGGACTCAAAAGGTTATAGGGATATATTTTAGTATCTCTCTCTTTATTTCCTTTCTTTCTTTCTTTCTTTCTTTCTTTCTTTGTTTCTTTCTTTCTTTCTCTCTTTCTTTTCTATCTATTTCAAGGAAATGATGCTACCAATTTGAGAGGGAATGAAGTGCAGGGGCATGAACAAGGTTGGAAATAAAAATGTTGAAGGAAGGAACAGAAAGTAGGGAAGTAGTGTTATTACATTTTAGTTTAAAAATACATTTAAAAACTAAATATAAAAATTAAAAAATTAAATATAGCATGTCATACACCAGGAAGTCTCAAGTTCGCTTACACCCAGCTAGCTGATTTCTAATAATCTTTCTACAGAGTTCTGCCATTCACTGCTTTAATCTATGCACTGGCTATTTCCTTCTTCAAATACAGGCACCCTCTACAGAAGTCTTTGAAAAAGTCTCCGAGGAACACTGATTCATTCCAGTCTTCCAGCTTTTTTCCATAAATATTTTCAAAGAGGGCATCCTCGGAGAGCATGCTGAAAATATTCCATCACCATAATTCAAGTGAACAAGATCTTCTCACAACTTTTTGGTTCCCTTATTTTCCTCCACTTCAATATTCTCTACTCTCTGCCTTCTTTTACCTCATAACTACTCAGAGATTTGAGTTGGCAAAAAATTCTATCAGTCAATGTACCAATTGATAGAAAGTTCCCTCTGTACAGTCCTCTATATGAATTCCCGTTATCTTCAGATTTTACCTTTCTAGTGGTTAGACTTCTAAATGGTCTAATATCAACTATAGATTTTCTTGATTTTGACAGATGAAATTGTATTGTGTGTCCCTAAGTTTTTCTTTTAATTTATAGCCTTGCATCTGCATCAGCATGGTACAGCTATTTCTTTCTATTGCACATATAATACAAAACAGATGTATTTATTGGCACATCCTTGTACATTTTTAGGTTAAAGGAATATCTTTTTGTTTAAGTTAATATATTTAATGCTGTAAATGACAGAATCTCAATCAAAATTGGCTTAAGGAAAAATTAAATTTATTGAGCTCAAAGATATGAAACTCTAATGGCAGCTCTGGCTTCAGGATGCAGGCAATGTTATTAGAATTCATTTTGTATTTCGTCATTTCTTGGCTTATTTTCATGCCTTCGGTTCCAAATGGTAACAAGATGATTGCATGATATTCAGTTCTGACATAATCCGGAGTCTCCCAGGAAGGAGTAGAGATATCTTTTCCAGAAATCAGAGCAAATCTCATTCCATCCTCCAAACTTAGTTGGCTTACTTCTTCATTCCTTTGTGATCTCTGTAGCTACACAAATCTAGTATTTCAACTTCTAGGTTTCAGTCACACAGAACTGTAAGATGTAAATTCAACAATAAAAGAAACGGGATGAATTTAACGGCAAAAGAAGAAAAATGAAAGGCAAATTCATACACTGGTATCTAAAAATGCTTGTCAGCAAAATGACAGTCACGGAGCAGTAAATTTACAGCTTTGGTATATTACATGATCAGGAAAGAGATAAATAAAAGAATATGAGAATCAAAATAGGGATTCATAAAAAAGTATTTAGCCTAGCAAATACGTGAAATGGAGATAGAATGTCATGGTATGATCTTAAGATCATGCATGATATGACATTTATTAAGACTTGGGAAATATAAACTACAACAGGAAGTTATTGATATATAACAATAAACTACCAGATACATTTTTCAAAGCTTACTACTTATTAGGTGAAAAAAATTCCTAACATTATGATGATTATACAACAATTAAAAATTTTCCAATATGTATATTATTATAAATGCTTTTAATATCTTCCTTTGTATTCACACAGTATCTTTTTTTTTTTTTTTTTTTTGGTTTTTCGAGACAGGGTTTTTTGTGGCTTTGGAGCCTGTTCTGGAACTAGCTCTGTAGACCAGGCTGGTCTCGAATTCACAGAGATCTGCCTGCCTCTGCCTCCCGAGTGCTGGGATTAAAGGCTTGTGCCACCATCGCCCGGCTCACATAGTATCTTAAATTACTATTGCTTGTTAAGTATTATATGTATATTTTGTTGTATTATATTAGTAGCAGTTCAAGTTTTAAATCCCATCACTTGGGAGGCAACCATAAATGATCTCTAAGTTTGAGGCCAGTTTCGTTTACTTAGCAAGGAATTCCAGGGCAGCCACTAGTATACAGTGAAACCCTGTCTCAAAAAAAAAAATTATATACACATTCATTGAAACTATCTTTGGCACATTTCTTGAGCAATGCTATAAGTGGCAGCTGAAAATAACTTACCTACTTTATTTTATTTAAAAAATATTACAATGTTTTTAGAAGAAACAAGAAAAATGGCCATAACAAAAATTACCCATAACTATACTCAATATTGTTTAAAACATTTTTGATGAAGAGAAATCTTTTAAAGTTCAGTAATTTTTGACAGAGAAGAAACTAAACATTTCTTTCCATAAGTATATATTTGTTCTCTCTCTCTCTCTCTCTCTCTGTGTGTGTGTGTGTGTGTGTGTGTGTTGTATTTTACATTTTGAAACGGGCATTCTCTGTCTCACAGTCCTGGAACTTGATTTGAAGACAAGGCTGGCCTCAAATTCACAGAGATCCTCCTGACTCTCCTTCCTGAGTGCTGGGATTAAAATCGTGCACCACCACTGCCCAGCTCATAACTGTATTCCTTTACTTTATTTTCCACCACTAGTCAGTGTCATCAGCCATTGTCTCCATTTCTATCATGGATATGCAGATGAGTAAGAAAATTATACATGTGAATCAGGAAAATGGTAGATTTATGTGTCTGCCTTGATGGGATGAAACCAAATATTTATAACCAAAATACAGAGTTAGAAATTTGAAAAGTATTGTGACCTTATTTATTTTGGGCTGAGACTTACCCAAACCAGATTCTGTTCTCATACACCCTAGGAACCAACGTGTCATTGTATATGGAGATATCTTAAAAGATTCGATTATGTTAAAATGAGGTTTAGCATGGCCTTAATCCAGCATGATTAATCCAGTAAAACTAAACAGCGGGTTTCTTTTCATGAATAAATTTAGAGACATAGGTAGACACAGGTTGAGTACAAGAGGTCAGCATTGAAGATATGAAATGACAAAGGGAAGGAATCCTCAAGGGAACCAAACACAGAATTCTCCGGGTTCCAAAATCTTGTCAAAATTATGTTGTTTAAGTCACCCAGTTCATACAATTTCATTGTGGCACTGAACTGAACAGAGAATTCTCAACAAAAGAAATTCAAATGGCCAAAAGACACTTAAGGTCATGCTCAACCTCCTTTGCGATAAGGGAAATGCAAATTAAAACAACTTTGAGAAACCATCTTACACCTGTCAGAATGGCTAAAATCAAAAACACCAATGATAGCCTTTGCTGGAGAGGTTGTGGAGTATGGGGTACACTCATCCATTGCTAGTGGGAATGCAAACTTGTGCAACCACTTTGGAAATCAGTGTGGCGATTTCTCAGGAAATTTGGGATCAACCAACCCCAAGATCCAGCAATACCACTCTTGGGAATATACCCAAGAGATGCCCTATCATATGACAAAAGTATCTATCTGTTCAACTATGTTCATAGCAGCATTGTTTGTAATAGCCAGAACCTGGAAACAACCTAGATGCCCTTCAATGGAAGAATGGATGAAGAAAGTGTGGAATATATACATATTAGAGTACTACTCAGCGGTAAAAAACAATGACTTCCCGAATTTTGCATACAAATGGATGGAAATAGAAAACACTATCCTGAGTGAGGTATCCCAGACCCAAAAAGAGGAACATGGGATGTACTCACTCATATTTGCTTTCTAGCCATAAATAAAGGACATTGAGCATATAATTTGTGATCCTAGAGAAGCTAAATAAGAAAGTGAACCCAAAGAAAATCGTATAGTCATCAGCCTGGTCAGGGGAAGTAGACAAGATTGCCGGGCAAAAACTGGGAATTTGCGGGTGAGGTGGCATGGGGCTAAGGGGAAATGGGGTGAGAAACGTGAGAAGGGGAGGATGGGAGGAGCTTGGGGGAATGGGATGGTTGGGATATAGGAAGGGTGGATACGGGAACAGCGAAATATATATCCTAACTAAGGGAGCCATCTTAGGGTTGGCAAGAGACTTGATTCTAGAGGGGCTCGCAGGTGTCCAGGGAGATGTCCCCAGCTGGTACCTTGGGCAACTGAGGAGAGGGAACCTGAAATGATCCTATCCTATACTGATGAATATCTTGCATATCACCTTAGAACCTTCATCTGACGATGGATCGAGACAGAGACAGAGACCCAATTTGGAGCAACGGTCTGAGTTCTTAAGGTCCAAATGAGGAGCAGAAGGAGGGAGAACATGAGCAAGGAAGTCAGGACCACGAGGGGTGCACCCACCCACTGTGTCAGTGGAACTGATCTGTTAGGAGCCCACCAGGGCCAGCTGGACTGGGACTGAATAAGCATGAGTTGAAACTGGACTCTCTGAACATGGCGGACAGTGAGGGCTGATGGGAGGCCAAGGACAGTGGCACTAAGTTTCGATCCTAATACATGGACTTGCTTTGTGGGAGCCTAGCCTGTTTGGATGCTCACCTTCCTAGACCTGGATGGACGTGGGAGGACCTTGGTCTTCCCGCAGGGCAGAGAATTTGGACTGCTCTTCAGTATCGAGAGGGAGGGGGAATGGAGTGGGGGGAGGAGAAGAGGAGTGGGGATAGGTGGAGGGGAGTGGGGGGAGGGGGCAATATGTGGGAGGAGGGGGAGGGAAATGGGAAACGGGGAGCAGGTGGAAATTTTAATTAAAAAAGAATAAAAATAAAAAAATGTGTATCACAATTTAGTTTACAAATAAAATCAGTGGGCTCTTTCGCCTAAAAAAAAATTTCATTGTGGTAGTAATATCTTTAAACTAGTGCAGACCTAGATGATTAATTCCCATTCATCAAGCACGCATTCTGACTGGAGCATACACTACAAAAGAAAACCGTGAAATGAGAGTATAGTAAGTTATATTGTAATTGAAGTTGATACAAATATGGTAAAACTGAAAGAAGTATGATAAATGGGGAAGTGAAAGTTGAGAAAATATGAAACCTATCTTGTAGGGGGGACACTCTGTATGCAATTTTAGTCCTCACAAGAAGTAAAATATGGAAAGAAGTAGATGGATATAGAAATATGAAACATTATATAACTTGTCTAAAAAATGTGAATGGTAAAGGTTTAACAGAGAGGCAGGAGTCACAGGCCATGACCAGCTTCAATAAGAACTGAGTTGATTGCGATACCACTTTAGCCATGTGTGTGAAACAAGGAAACTAGTGAATTCCAGAGAGATAATTTTGCATTCAACTCAAGAACATTTACATTTAATTACTGGTAAAGTTGTCATATGCTTTTGAGAGGAAATAATTAGGAAGGTTAACAGCTAAAAAAGAAAAGGTTAAGAGAATGAGCTAGTGGCAATCTACACCAAATACTCGAGTTAGATTGTAGAGAGCAAAATAAGATACGGTCTGGAAGATGAACATTAAATTAAGTGACACAAAATTTCCAAGCAACAAATTGCTAAGTTTCAGCTAGTAAGAAAAGTTCAACTCCTGCCCTATCCCTTCCAGATGGAAACAAGACTTGAGGAACAGAAGAGAGAAATTCATTTGATCAGCTGCTTTCAATCTCTCATTTCTCTTGACTCATCTCCCTGCTCTTCTCTTTCTCCACTGTCCATGGAGTAGGATGGCCATTGAGACGATGGGTCAGAGCCTAGGATGTTAATTCAGTGACATTTTACTCGTAGGATGCTTCAGTACAGTTTAAATGTTCAGCAGTTCTACCCTGATGCTTCTTCCTATTTATCTTTGTGTGTGTGATCTAGTTACCAGGGCAAATCTAGCCTAGCCTTTGTTTGCCATTAGCCCACAACATCAGAATGGGCTCAGGACAAGAACACCATTATTCTCCAGACATGACCTCCCTTATTAGCAGAGAAATATGTGGCCTTAGAGTCCCATAGAAACAAAGGAATTCTCTATATTTGTTTGAGATGATAGAATTATTGTCTGCAATTAGTTAAGTGATATGTTGATATTTTTTTTCTGCCATGGTTTCTTGTATTGATAAAGCAGCAATGTTTATTGCAAACCTACAGAGTAAACAGATTTAAACAGTCATGGGTCTCCTAAATTCCACATATTTCCTACTAAACCATGGACCTAAATTTTTAACAGAGTAGAGGAGAATAGAGATATGCTGAAGCTGAGGGAATGTGATCAAGGCACATTTTTTTTATTTTTAAACCAGAAAAAGGATTCAAGGATAGCTAAATGAAGACAAAAAGGAGATACTAAAAAGAGAGGTTTACAAAAATAACAGAGAGAAATCAAAGGCATTATTTCCTCTTAGCAAATGAGATTAGGGTAAAACTGCAGAGATTTTCATATACTTAATCACAATAGGACAGAGGTAATGGAGAAAATTTGCAGATACAGGAATATGTTTCAGAAATGTTTGAATCTGGTGTCATCCATTTCCCTAGTGAAACATTAAGCAGATCATACCCTCAGAGTAAAACCAGAAGATAACTGGTCAGAGTATAAAGGAGACATGGAAAACTTTGAAACTATTGCTTTAGAGAATGGGAGAATAATATGAGCTAAAGATGACTGTACCTTTAGTTGTCCAGTGTCGATTTGATTTTTGGGAACAAATCCTAAGTTTTCAGGTTATGAATTTAACCCTTTGCTAATGCTGTTCAAAGACCTGGTATGTAGGTAATTAAATGAAACTAGAGCAGGTCTTTTGACGAGATGGTAAGAAACATGACAATGCCCAGTAAAGACAAAATAAGTTAAATAATGTAAAGACATATTCAGAGAGACTATGGCAACAAAATTAGACTCTACTGTGACATAAGAAATCAGAATGTTATCATATAAAAATTCACAATAAAATAAGGATATAATAATTCATTGTAAAGCCAGCTTTATTGTTTGAATTGGAATCTACCGAGGTCTTTTATTGTCAACTCTTTTTATCAAGAATAGTTGTCTAAATGATTTAGCTTTTCACTGCCAAAAATCAAACTGCTATTTTCCTACTTCTAGTTCTTAGAAAACTTAAACAGGACTTCAGTAATTTAATTTAAAAAATTGTGGCTTAAATATGCTGATGCATAAAATTTACAGTTCTTAATTTAGTATCTAAAATATTTGTAGTTTCTGAGACGCCCCAAATCATTTAATATTATTAATAAGATGCATTGCCCCTCAGATAATGAGAACTTCTGGATAATATTTGCTTGGCTAATGTTTTGCAGGGAATCTATGTAATTAAAAATCATATGAAAGATTAGGAAGTGCAAGGCACAGGTAAGATGAAGCACTAGTAAATGTTCCCATAGTAAAAAGCCAGGCACGGCAGCAGACACCTTTAATTCTTGTATTTGGGCATTATAGTTAGACATACCTCTCTGTGAGTTCTAGACCAGCCTTATCTACATAGTGAATTCCAAGCCAGGCAAGGACTACATAGTAAGATTACCATCAGTAAAAAACAAACAAACAAACAAACTATACAACAAACTAACAACTACAAGACACCTTCTACTAAAATGGCTTCATAATACATGTTATGTTTTACATAAGCTACTAGATATATATTTAGTTACTTAAATTTTAATATACTTGTAGGTTATAGAAATATGGTGGAGGAAGACATTAAAATGGTACTGAAACAAATTGTACGTCCTTATAGGTTAGTAAGCTATTATATTCTTTGCAGCAAGTATAACTGGATCCATTTTATTTTTTAAAAAAGAAAACAGACTATTTTTTATCATTTTACATACCAATCTCAGTTCTCACTCTTTCCCCTCCTCCCATTCCCTCCACATTTCCCCACCCCCATCCATTCTTCAGAGAGGGTAAAGTCCAGTGCTTTGGGGAAGGTACAAGACCCTGCCTATATATCTAGGCTGGGCAAGGTATTCCTTCAAAGAGAATGGGTTCCCCAAAGACCAATACAAGCAGTCGGGATAAATCCTGATGCCACTGCCATTGTCCACCGAGTCTGCCCCAGCCATACACCGGTCACCCACATGCCTAAGAGTCTAGTTTGGACCTATGATGGTTCCTTCCCTGTCTGGCTGGAGTTGAGCTCTCATTAGCTCAGGTGAACTGTTTCAGTGGGTGTCCCCACCACGGTCTTAAACTTTTTGGTCATATTCTCAGTCCTCTCACTAATCAACTGGACTTTGGGAGCTCAGCCCAGTGCTCCACTGCGGGTCTTTGCCTGTTTCCATCAGTTGCTGGATTAACATGCGTGACTCATTGTGTCATACTGCAGCTTCCATGACCAGATTTTAAATTCCCCTTGTCAAGGACCGGACTCAACAAAAGCACCTCTTACCAGGATAGGTGCAATGGATTATTAAAAATTGCTGCAGGAACCCCGGTGGTGGCAGGCAGCAGAAACACTGCAGGTCCGCAAGTGGTGGTAACGGGCCGGGCCGTGTGGTGGCAGGCAGTGGGGCCCTGAGCAGGGACGGCTGCAGGTCCCTGAGCTGTGGCTGGTCCTGTTCAGTGAGACACGAGGGTGGCAGCAATTCGAGACCCTGCTGCAAGTCACCCTGCTGCAGGTCTCCCTGCAGCAGCAAGCTGTGTGGCAAGAGACAGAAAGATAGGCAAGCCATGCAGAGTGAGTTGGATATTTATTAACTAGTTATGGAAAGGAGGGGAGAAGGGGAGAAGGAGAGAGAGAGGAGAGAGAGAGAGAGAGAGAGAGAGAGAGAGAGAGAGAGAGAGAGAGAGAGAGGAGAGAGGGAAGCTGCTTCTCTGAGAGAGACAGAAAACAGAGAGAACTCAGGCTGGAAGCTAAAGAGCAGCCTGCCTCAGCAGATGGGGGAGGGAGTGGGCGTGGCTTGTCTCTTAAAGAGCCAGGACAATCATTACAGTAGGGGAATGGGAATTTAGAAATATAAGTAAAGAATATGAAGACACATGAAAAATAATAAGACAGAAACTATAGAACATTACCAGGAGGGCATTTCAGTGAATACTGAAATCACTTGCCTTTATTTTTCCATAGCTTTTATACCCAACGTAAATGGGGCAGGGGTGGGGAAGAAGGTAACAAAAGACTTTATTAGCATGATACAACAACTCAAGCAATCAATCGTTTTAACACTCTGAGACATCAAATTATTAGCATTCTGTTGTTTAGGCAGTATAGCTGCTCTAGACCTCTATCCTGAAGGGAGCCCCCCCCAGGTGTCCTCATAGTTACCATAGTAGGAGTACATTCTCATATTCTGACCACCTGTAAGCATAGCATGGACTTACATTAATGAGCTATTTTAGTGTTAAAAGAACCAAGTAATCACATCCCAAGTTAAAATGTGCAACGATGCTTGTGGATCATTTGAGCAACCTCCAACTCTCTGACCATCAGACAAGATGGAAAGGGGCTCATGTTTTTGGTCCTCCACATCCCCCTTTTCTTTTTTCATCTTTTTTCTCTTAAATTTGTTTTATTTTGGAGGGAGTACTGAAGCAGGGGACAGATGCGAAGAAAAGTGAATGGAATCAAGATACACAATGTAAAAGAAATACAGAATAAAGAAAAATGATGTATAATTTTTTTAAATATCAAATATTTTTTTCCACCCAAACCAAAAAAAAAAAAAAAAAGACTGTGGTAGCCCACACATGACTCAGTTTCTGTCTGCAGACATTACTGACTTAAAGAAGTCATTTGAGTTTAAGTTTGCCTGCTCTGCTTACATCCTTGAGGCTGTGAAGAACTTCTGATTAAGGACATGAGAAAGAACATTTTTGCTCAGATGAAAGAACACATTATTTATTAAGATTTGGGCTGGGGTATGCCAACCAGAGGCACTCTCCTTAGCAATTAGAAGCTGTTTAGTTGAATGAGATAATGCACCTGCTTGAGCTTCCTCCCAAGGTCAGTACAGGGAGGTGGTTAGCTGACTGTACTGTTCTTTGTTCTGCCTTTTCCCTGTAATTAATATTTATGGGAGCTGAGAAATAAACTCAGGGATGTTTGGTATTTATCTATCCTCCCAGTCTATCCTATGATTCTGCCTTCATTTCTCTTAATATGCCTTTTCCTTTAACCTTGTGTTCTTTCTTAGGTATGCCTTGCTAATTTCTGTGAGCTCTGAAAAATGACAGAATTAGAAGTAGGAAGAGAATTAGCTTTATATCCTTTTCCATAACTCATGTCTCTTACTAACATTCAGTCCTTCCTTATCCCCAAATATTTAGCTTTTCTTGATTTATTTTCTACCTATTGTATTTACCCTCATATACATTTGTTTGCAACTACACATATGTTAATGTTTAGATTCTGTATATGAGAGAGATCTTGGCGGTTTTTTTCTTTCTAAGACTGTGTGGTCTCATTTAATATTATAGTTTTTTTTTAATAAAATCCTTAATGTAGGCAAAATCTCTTCATAATTGCCTGTCAACCAACCAACAAATGACCTCATCTTTCTCCTCTTTACTACCATAGTATATGATGCTCTGTTCTTTTTGTTAGGATCAGAACAAGAAATTCTTATTTCCCACTTTTCATAACCTATGATACCTATAAAAATTTTCTTACTTTTAAAGCAGAATTCCAATAAATGGTAGACTTTGTTGGGTCTCCTTTAAAAAAGTTCAAATGTTACCAGTTCTTATTTCCAGCAGCAAAGTCTCCAGAGTTCAATGCTTTGATCATTAGCACAGTTATCAAGCTATTTATATCCCTGTTTCTAGACCCAGCACTCACCTCACAATAAATGCATGTATCTTTAAAAAGGAGTCGCAAACACTTTGTTAAAAAAAACTTCATTTTTCCCCTACCATATGGAGAAAAAAAAAATCTTTGTAAAATTTACCCATGTGACCTATTCTCTAACCTTATTTTCTACTACTCCCTCTTTGTGTGTTTTATTTTCCTTTTTCTTTTCTTTTTTTCTTTTTTTCTAAATCCTGTTCGACTACTGAAATTTAGGTTGTTTATATTTTGGGTCTTTAATGTTACTTTCTGTGCCAAAGGACAGGTGATCAAGTTTGACTTAGTAAAGAACTCGTAATAAAAAAATTCAGACTGCCAGTATGTACCAAATTTCTTAAAATACAGACTCACAGCTACTTTTTAAAAATAAAGATATAGTTAGAGAACTGATGCCATATATTTTGTGATAATGAAGGAGCCAAAATTGTTAGGAGAAGTGTCAACAATTTGCGAAGGGATTTTCCAGCAGTTAATCTCTATCAGGAATTAGCTATTCTCTACTGTGTCTTTTCCTTGTATTTTTCATTAACTATCATTCAAAATTTTTATTGTAGTCAAACAAATATTCACATGAAATTTTGTCTTTATTTAATATGATATATTTAGAATGTCCATATACATTCAATCGTGTTTTAGATAGTGCTTATAGTGTATAATTTTGAGTGATTAGTTGTAAGGTAAACCAATGTATAATAATTTATTATTCCTTACTTTTGTTGGTATTATTTTATTCTTCTCTTTTGCTACATGAAACACTTCACAAATTTTATCACACTTACTAATTAGAATAACAATTACCAATTAAGTTAAAATTCAAAGTATCAATCAAATTTTATAACTTAATCTGTTTCATTACCACTCATTAGAACTGCAGTTTTTCTAGATACATTATGTATAAATTATGAGATTCTGGTTGGGATATTTAAAGCCTCTATATATTTAACTAATTGGAAATGTAGTTATTATATGATATTTATGAACATTTATGAACATATTAAGTTAGTAAAATGCCATGAGACATCAAGAGTTTGATTGAAAGAGGAAATCTTTTTATTTAATTTATGTCACCATTGTCCTATTTCATTCAAATATAAATTAAGATGGTAATATATTATTTAATCATATTATTGAAATCTGTTAGAAAAACAAAACAAAGATTTTTAAATAATAAAAATGGCCAATATGCAATTATTTCCTGTGTGTATGCATGTGGTGTGTGTTCAGATGCACCTGTGTGTGTTTGCATATATATGTATGTCATTTTTGTATCATTCACTTTCCTTTGTTACCATTTTTTTTAGTTTTTGAGATTTTATTATAATTATATCATTTATCCCTTCCCTTTCCTACCTTTAAGCACTCCCTTTTATATTTCCCTGTTATCTTTCATATACATATATGCATATGAATATATGCCTAAATACATGATTACAACATGCTCAGTCTGTATGTCACCAATATTCATGATTTCCGAAGAATTTGCTATGACATTTTGTCTCACAGACTGTCAGTAGCTCACCCGTGAAGTCTGACCAGCTTGACTGCCTAACTATGAGCAACAGTAGAGAGGCTAATGTGGACATGGGGGATGCACAGGAGTCATAGGTAACTAAGGAATGCAGAGTGTAGGGAAAACAATCTCCCCCTCTGAAGAACACACCAATTAACCAATCACATTACTCTTTGAAATGGCATCTCTTACTGGTCTAGAAATCCCAAATTGGCTTTGCTATCGATAGTCAGAGGACCCCAGGAATCCTCGGGTTCCTATCATCACAGCATCAGGATTACAAATGTCTGCCTCTCTCTCTCTCTCTCTCTCTCTCTCTCTCTCTCTCTCTCTCTCTCTCTCTCTCTCTCCTCTCTCTCTTTCTCTCCTCCTTCCCTTCCTCCCTCTCTCTTGGCTTGATGATCCATTCTATTTACTTATGCTTGCATGGCAAGCACTTTACTGACTGAGCCATTTCCCCAGGCTCTCTTGTACATCCTTTATTTGTAAATAATGCTTTGATCTGTTAGAAACTGATGCATCTGTAGGGTAGTAAAGAAACTCAATCACTTTATGAGAGGCATCTTATTTTATTTTTATTAAATCCATTCATCTATTTTTATATCCCTCCCTCTCTTTTTCTCCCATTCCCTTCCCTCACCTCTCCTCACCCTAACCCTCATTCACTCCTCTGTTTCTGTTCAGAAAGGGATAGACCTTCCATGGTGTCAATATAGCATGGCATATTGAGTTGAGGTAGTACTATGTTCCTTCCCTTGTATTAAGGCTGGGCAAGGCAACCCAGTATGAAGAATAGGTTTCCAAAAGCCAGGCAAAGGTTTAGGGTCAGGCCCCACTCCCATTGCTAGATTTCCCACAAGTAGACCAAGCTACACAATTGTCACACGTAAGTTGAAGGCCTAGGTTGGTAGCATGCAGGCTCCCTAGCTGTTGGTCCAGACACTCTTAAGCTCCTATGAGTTGTTTCTGTAGGTTTTCTTGTGATAACTTTGATCCCTCTGGCTTGTACAATCCTTTCTCCATCTCTGAGGGACATCTTAATGATACTTATTTTAAAATTCTAATCTTAATAGTGGGACCTTGAAAGTTATTCAAAAATATATTTCTTTTCTTGACTTCCAATAAATATTTTAAAGCAGTTTTACTTTTGGATATTTTCTTACTATCCTATTGGAAACATGAAACACGACACACTATGTTAACAGTGCAATTTATTTTTGTTAGGTGAGAATCATTAAAATGAATATAATGGACTCAGCTAACTGATCTATTTTTAAGACATACATAGCTTTATGTGAAAATAATTATGTGAATGTGAATCCTGAAACCGTATGTTAACTATTTCAGTTCTCGAAATGTGTTGGTCTCATTTCCCTAACTCTGGAAGCATCAAATATTCTAAAGAGCGTTAATTTTTTTTTTATCAAAGTCCTCCTGTTTACATAAAAGAGTGGTTGACTCCAGTAGGTATACACTGCCCACATTTGTTGGTATAACTCTACATGTTCAGAAAACAGATGCTGGACTCTATTTTCAAAGTCTTGGAATGAATTGTTTGTGTATACCTGTCATTGAGTGGCCATTGTTTATATCCCTTTCACTTTAAAGAGGATTTTCTCTAAAGTCCACTAAGAGGAGTATATGTGCAGCCCGGCTTCTTTCCTTTGAAGAATCAAGGTGACTGGGTTAATCTCATTGTGAATTCAAAAAGTCTTGGACAGACGACTAATGTAAAACACTTCTGAGGGATTCCGTATTTATGGGGTGTTTTTAGCAGGCTGCACCACATTGTTTACAATGTTCAAGGTAAAGGCATATAAGCTCCTTTTTTTCAGCAGCTTCTGTAAAATGACTAACAATTGGCATAAGGCAACCAGAAGACTAAAGATGTTTCTGTAGGCAGAGACTATTCATTCGTTTCCCGACTATTCAGAAACGAATAACCACACAGATATATTAATTGCAATAGTGTTTGCCCTATTAGCTCAGGCTCCTTATTGAATAACTCTTAAATCATAAATTAGCTCATTTCTATTAATCTGTGTATCACCATGAGACTGTGGCTTACCGGTAAGGTCCTGGGGCATCTTCCTTCTTCAGTAGCTACATGGCATCTCCTGATTGCACCTACTCTATATCTCTGTTTGGATTACCCACCTGGGTTTGCTCCGCTAAGTCATTGGCCAGAGTGGCTTCTTTATTAACAAATGGTAATAAAACACATAAACAACCTACAGAAGGGAATCCCACATTATGTTTCCTGAGCCTGTCAGCTCTCTTCTGTAACTTTACAGTTGAAAACACTTCCTCAGAACTCCTACTGATTCCCTGTGCTTGGTTATTATTTGTAACATCAACATTATTAGTAAATCTACATCAATTGTAAAGACTCCTCACCCTTATGTGATTTTATAACTTGATATAGTAATTTAAGGAAACCATCAGGTCCCCTGTTTATTCTTGGTTTTAATATTTTTTATTTTAGTTGTGTTGTTTATTAATATCCTCTTTTTCTGTCTTTGGCCAGGTGCCAATTTCCTTTTAAATATGCTCTCTGTTTTCAGCTCTACAGATAAGTCCTCTCATAGTTGTCACATACATGCTTTATTTTTCTGGCTGTGTTTATATCTGTATAAGTGTAGACGGATCAAATGCATACAATTTTACAATCATTTTTTTAAGTGAAAAAGGTCCTAGCCTATTAAGTAAATTGCAGGTTTTTTTAACAAAACATATTTACTATCAGTAGCTATGAGTTCTTAAAAACAAACAAACAAAAGACCACCTTTCTATTCAGGAAGATATTTCTTATTCAATTGGAGTTTATTGAGGAGAGAATTTTCCACAAAAGCAATTGATGGATTTTCGGTTTCACTCTCTCTTCCTGTTTATTCTTAGCAACAGAAGTCTTAGTGATGGGTTGTATTGAGGAAAAGCAGACTCCCAGGGGTAGAGCTCTTAGTCATCGACAGGGGCATTTGCCTGGGACACCTTGTTACCAGTTGACATGACTATGCCTACCTAATGCTGAGGTCAATGTGACATTGAACATTTCATTTGCAAAGCAGGTTGTGTGCTGTACTTAATCTATTTTAATGCTAAACTTAAATATCAATCTTTTCAACTAAAATCTATAGAAAAAGCAAAAATGTCGAATTTCAAGTTTCCGTTAAATCCAATAAAGCATTATTTAACATATCAATGAAAAACTATGTTGCAGTCATAATGTTTCTAGTCCTATGATAAAAAAAAATCATGACCAAAAGCAGTTTAGGAAAAAAGGCTTTATTTCATCCTACAGATCATAGTCCATCATTGAGGGAAATCAGAGAAGGAACTAAAGGATGAACTTGGAAGCAAGAATAGAAGCTGAAACTACAAAGAAGTGTTCATTACTGGCCTGATCCCAATGGCTTGTTTAGCCTGCTATTTTATGCTGCCCAGGACCAGCTGTCCAGGGATGGCACCACGCCCAGTGGATTGGGCCCTTCCACATCAGTCATTAACCAAGAAAATGCCTTACAAACTTTTGTACATGCAGGCATTTTCTCAGTGGAGTTTCCTCTTCTAGTTTGTGTCAAGTAGACAAAAAACTAACGTGGATGGTTGCTTTCTGATTTCTGAGATTCTGTGTATAAAACAGATGTATGTGTGGCTGTATTTTATGCATTTGTGTTATTTTTCTCTCTAAGTCAAATTTCTAACATTAAATTTGCTTATTAAAATTTTGCATATTAAACAGCCATAATTAATCAAATCCTGAACAATAATATAAAAATAATTCTTTCTAGTATGATGTCTATATTCATTTTAGCTCCATGAAGTTGAACAGTATATAATTCATCTATCATTATGCATCTATTTCTCCGTAGATTTCCTCTTTATGCTTCATGATACATTTTTCTATTTTTCCCTTTTAAGATCTTATTGATGATAGCTTTACTTACATTAATGAAATGTGTTTATTTATATCATATATGTTGTAAGTCATACTTAATCGCTTATTGGTGATTGATTATCCATACCCTGTATGTGAGTCTAAAGTTCCTATGTTCTATAATATACTTTCTTATTCATACAGCAACTTTAGAGAGTGGACTCTTTCCTCCAAGGAAGTAGTAGTAGTCACGGGAGAATATGAAGCCTATTCAAGTTGAAGACTCCACCTAGAGAATCTCGGTTCCCACATCACTACCTCCTTTCCCAATTTCCACACAAGGTGCCAAGACACTGCACAGGTAGCAGAATAGGAACAGAGAAATATAGAGAAACAAAGATTCAGCATCACAGAATTAGTACTGAGTACCAGAGATGTATTCATCATGTTTAGGGGACAGTGAAGCTCAAATCAAATTGCTGTCAAGAGCCAACTTCTTGCTATGTCCATGAAATTTGGAATAAATGAGAAATCTGACGAAGTCCCAAAGCCCAAACTCCAAATACCATTATATAAAGGGATATGCTGCCATAGTAGAGATTAATTTTTAATTTACACAATTATCAACTAATTTATTTATTGAGAGAGGGTGTTTCTGTGTTTGTGTTATATAGGTGTGCATGGGGAGGTCATAGGACAATGTGCAGAATACATTTTTTCTTAACATGTGTGTCCTGGTGGTCAAACTCAGGTAATGAGGGTTGGCAGCACAAACATTCACATTCCTGCATTACACTTAATAAGAGGCAAAACCTAATTCTGAATCTGTGCCTTTTGCATTTGGACTTGGTCAAGATCCATCATGGAAGTCTATCCTAACTCTTTGTTTATCTTAATTCAAATGAAGAAAAAATTAAAAATCACCAGAGGAAAAGGTTCATATAACCTTCAACATACATGTATCATCAAAGATTTGGTGCTGTAAGATTTGTAGAAATCAGAGATGGAGAGATAGCTCAGTGGTTAAGAGTACTGCCTACTCTTTTTCAGGACCTGGGTTCAATTCCTAGCACTCACATGGTAGTTCACAACTGTCTATAACTCCAGTTTCAGGGGAATTTCACACTTTCACACCAATGCACATAAAATAAAGTTAAATAAATTGTTTTAAAAAAACTTGGAGAAATCAAGCTGGAACCCATCTAGGAGGGCACTCCATGAGGATTAGCTTTATAGTTCCAGAAAGAAGTAAGCAAGATATAATAATAATAATAAAAAAAAAAGAATGAAAATAATAATAATAATAATAATAATAAAATAATAAAGCAATTAGAGTGGTAGAGGGGGCAGGTGGGAGGGTGAATGGAGTGGGAGGGAAATGGGAGGAGGGGAGGAAGTGGAAATTTTGAATGGTATTATTTATAATGCAATAATAAATAAAAATAAATGTAAAAAAAGCAATTAGTAATCCTATGCAATTGTGATGCTCAGAATGGCATGATGTAATACTGGTACTTTTATCCCATGGATAACCAACAGCTACATGTTTGGATGACAGGCTCTTCAGTAGGTGAGAATTTGTGCCCAAGATGGTAAACATAGCTCACTCTTCATGATCAGTGAGTCCAAGGACCCTGGAGGAGAATCTATTATGCCCACTTCCATAAACCTCTGTCACGCACTGCACCCCTGCGCCCCTGTGTCTGTGCTCTGTGCACTAGAACCCAGTTCGCGAGCTTCTGGAAAGGGGCTGGAGGTTGAGAACACAGAAGCAGAGACAGACCGACATACAGACCTTTAAACACTGATACCAAAAGCCCCGCTTTATTAGCACCATGTAGGCTTAAATACGCTGCAGTCAATGGTCAACAGGTGATAATCCCATCCTCTGATCCTCTAACCAGGCACAGCTTCTAGTAACTTATATTAGAAGTTTCTAGGAGGGAAAAGCAGCTGAAGGCCAGGACTCATTAATCCCAACAAACCTCCGTGATTTTTAATGGAATTCTAAATATGTACCATTATGCCAACAGGAAAGTGTATCTATCAACCCACATCAAACAGCTGCCAACTGTCTAGTGGACAGAAAACATTATAGAAAGACACAACTGGGCCGGGCTGTGGTGGTGCTCACCTTTAATCCCAGCACTCGGGAGGCAGAGGCAGGCAGATCTCTGTGAGTTTGAAGTCAGCCTGGTCTACAAGAACTAGTTCCAAGATGGGCAAAAGAAAGACACAACTGATCAAAATGCTAACAATAACCCAAACTGGTTTATCATCAACACAGGCCTTACATAAAAATTTTAGGAAAATCACAGAAGAGGGTGAAAAGGTTTGTAGGAGGCAGAGGAACAGGACATCTAACACTTAATAGTGTGTCCTATATATGACAGAGAATCTGGACCCAGAGTTTTCTTAAAGGACTTAAAAATGGCAGTATACATAGATACTTAAACCTGAATGGAAAAATCTCACAAGACCTTACATGTAGATAAAGAACTATAGTCAATTTCTTCCGAGAGACAGAATCAGTCTTCTCTAGAGATGGGGCACTTGCTGGAGGATCCAATTCCAAGCAGTCAGCCCTACACACACACACACACACAAACACATACATGATTAATACTAAATAACTTAATAAGTTATATTTATGAATGTATATTTGTATGTATATGTATATATAACAGTAATAATTAAAGAACAGTAGGGCATTATTTGAGAAGTGATAGAGACATTGGACTAGGTGGAGTGAGGAGAACGGGGGGAAATGATGTAAAAACAGTATTCACACATGAAGTTTTCGAAAAATAAGTAAAATATAATTAAATTTAAAATATTTGTATTTGCAAAAAATAGCAATGATCTTGAGATGACTTTCTTGGAAGCTAATGATGTTTTAGGTTATTTCTCTGTGACTACAGGTGGTAAAAATTTCAAAGCTTCCCATTTAGGATTTTTTTTAGGTCTTTATCTATTTTTTACATTGATAAAGATGAAAAATTGTGTCTTTTTTGTTAATATAGAAATGTATGCAGTATGCATAAGTTCATGGGAACATTACACTGTAGCTCAAAAGTCTGTCTAGTGTCTTGAAATCATTGATATTGAGAAAACGAGAAGCATCTCATTATGGTTCAGCTCTTAGGCTAAGAAAAGATGAGTTTTGTTCAAGTTTGGACTTTTGAGAAAGATAAAATTATACAGATTATCCTTCTTTAATAATCATTACTGAATTCATATGCTCAATATTTTATTAAGCTGATGCCTGATGACTAACTTACTGACTTATTTATTTACTCAATCTTTCAAAAAGTCATTGTACATATTAGTTAACTTTTTGAAAAGTATAAGAACAAGTTAGAAAACAAAATATTTAACACACAGATTATATAGATCATGGAGAGAGAGAGAAGAGAGAGTTTAAGAAATTAATATTAATTTATGATTGTGAAATGAGCAAGATTGCAGCAACAACAGGGTACCGACTCAGGGAAAAGTCATTGCAAGCCCAAGTAAAATGATTCCTGGCGACAATATTCCTTTTCTCTGGGGTATCTCACAATGGCTTGGATGAAGCTCAATGCCATTATAAAAGGCAATCTACTTTACACAGAAGCTCAAAGTCCATGGAATTAAATGCTAATCAGGTGTAAAAGTTATCCCCATGGTGGCATTCTGGCCACATGGCCTACCTGTGCACATAGTAAATGTAACCATGACACTGAAGTTCACATTTAAGAAGCATGAGCTAGAATTAAAATTCTTTGGGGTATATAACCTTCTGGTGAAGAGAGAAAAAGGAAGTAAGGGGGAGAGGGACAGATGCAAGGTCGACTAACTAGATTCTTAGAAAAGGCAGAGTAATAGATCCTCCCAAGATGTCAAGAAAGCTGAGAGCAGGAAGTGAATGATTCTGCTTAAGTCACACAAGAGATTCACTGATGCTCAAGATGCCTCTCTCTCATCCAGAAATTTGGCCCAGAAGAGTAATCTCTCTAGTCAGAGAGAAATTTAAGGAGATGTGTGAAGCTCTACCTTGGGGCTCATGTGGAACTTATTCTAGGCTCAGGGCCAAAATATTTGCAAACTTAAGCTCAGATTCAAGTTTATGGCGAAACAGAGCACTCATTGGGATCTATCTTATTTTGAGACACCATCTTTAAAAATCACCCCCACCCCCAGGGAAACTGTATTTAAAAGCTTATTCATGACTGTTTATGACTATTTGTTTGATTAATAGTTGAAACTTTTTGGAAGGTTGATTTAAGCTGCTTTAGACCATGAACTATCCAGTTTTTCCATCTGAAAATTTCATAGTATAATCTTTTCTTAGAGAATCACAACATATTATATTTTTTATCATTGCAATTTTTGGGCAGCTAAATTCACTTTGAGCACAGTGTGCTGTCTTTCTTCAGAACACAGCATTCCAGCAGCAGATCTGCACCCGGAGGAGGTTTTTTGAGTTTCTTTGTTCAGCAGTGAATTAAATGACATTTTAGAAAGTAGATCTAGTGCTCTCAAGACCAAGTTTAAATGGCCCATGACAAAACAAGCTGGACACTAATTAACCCTCTTATGTAAATTTACATATTTTTGTGTATTAATGCGAATATCATATGGGGACTACTGTCAAACTAGATTGCATTGAGCTATTGTACAATACATGACCATTGAACATTGAAAAGCGTTTCAAGGATGCTGGCTCCTCCTGAGCTTTTCTTCCCTTGCCTCGGTGGCTGTGGTTTGGTCATTCTGGCTTCCTGCTTCTTGGTCCTTAAAGTTTTTATATCTTGGGGACTGTTTGCTACCAATTTCAATGAGTCTAGAACATAACTTGCCCGTTTGTCTTAGAACTACTCCATCCCGAAACTTCAAGTCTTAACTTTAAATTCATTCCTTCGCCTCTACCCATCTCCTCTAATGCAGCTTTGTAAACCCCCATTTATTATGTGTGGTCCAATGCCCTCTATTACAAGAATGATTTTTGTTTGTTTGTTTGTTTTTGTTTTTCGAGACAGGGTTTCTCTGTGGTTTTGGAGCCTGTCCTGGAACTATCTCTTGTAGACCAGGCTGGTCTCGAACTCACAGAGATCCGCCTGCCTCTGCCTCCCGAGTGCTGGGATTAAAGGCGTGCGCCACCACCGCCCGGCTTACGAGAATGATCTTTATTGTGAACAGAGCCCATTTCATAGTATTAAGTTACTTTGCTTATTTAATTCATCTTGATAGTTTGTTTACTCATTTGGAGGTTAGATTCATTAGCTGAATAATCCACTCTTATTTCATTTATTTTCTTAGCACAAAATATGGATAGATTTGTCTTTATTTATGAAATGGTGATAGTAAAAGAGAGAGTCAAATAGGCCGTGATTCAAAGTGAGGTTTGGAGGCTGGAGTCAGGGCTACACCCCAAAGGGCAGAGCACTTGTTGGGAATTAGTGAAGCTCTAGGCTTAATCCCTACTACTTTATTGTCTCACAAGGAGTTATTAGAAAAAGTCAAGCACAAAATTATAGTTCCTGATATATTTTAAGCAAATTGCCATCAGGGACCAAAGTAAATATAAGATGAACATATATATATATATATATATATATATATATATATATATATATATATAAACTTTTTTTAAGAGGCATAGTCTATAACTTTGGACTTCTTGACTAAATCAAAAACTCCAGAAAAGGAGACTCTTATGTGGGCTTAGCAAGAATCATATAAGGAAATACTAAAAAAAATACTGTTGATCTCTTTGCTTTCTGCCCCCTTCATTTCAAGCCTATAAAAGAGGCTCTTAGAGAATCAGTTTAAGAATTAGAAGACACATAAAACATCGATTGACTCGGTTTACAAAATCCGGACTCTCCAGGGATGAAAATGATAGTTCTGAAGGTGACTTGTATTTTCAGAAAATTTCATCTCAGAAAGTAAAGTGACAGTATTCCAGTCTTAGATGCAATTCATAAAGACAGGAATTAAGAGTCAAAATACATGTACCAGTTAACAGAATTGACAGGTGGAATGTTCGAGCTTGGGAGACTGGAGGAACCAAGACATCACATAAGAGATGGTGTCGGCTTTGTCCCTCCTTGAAGCCGTTCCTTAAGTAAAATGACTGGAGTAAAATAAAAATTGCCTTTACTTTTCCTGTTCATGTCCTGAAAATGAGTCTCATGCTTCCTTCTGCATTAGCCATGGTCTACAACATTGGATAAAAGGCTATAGAGGAGAATAACTATAACAGCACCAATTATTAACCTCACTTCCTTCCCCAAGACCGGGCAAGACCTTTTCTAAATCTGTACTTGGATGATGTTGGAATGTTCTGAATTTGATTGAAGACTAAAACATTTAAGCAATAACTGAGTTATAATCACTGCTGGCTAAAACTGAATATTTAGAAGCAAGGATCCATGTGATCCAACTAAGTTTGAATGAATACTATAGTCGTTGAATAAATTTTACAGCCTTCATATTATTGTGTGCCTAAATGGTCATGTGTTGAAGGTTTTGTGGTCAATTGCCATTTCTATGGATAAGTGATTGGATCATAAGGGTGCATACTTCTATGAGTTTCTACGTGCTATAGGAAGAATGAATTGAAAGGCTGAACTTTTTCTATGTCAGTGCTGGAGAGGAAAAATTGTGCTAACAAAATTGCTTACTGTATCGTCACAAGTTTGATTGATAAGAACAAGACAAGTTTATTTCTGTCACGGTGTCAGTTTTCTTTCACTGGCATCTCTGTCAGAAATGATTTGAGAGGAATCAAATTAAAAAGAAAAGAAAGATTCATTTTGGTTCACATTTTCAGAGGCTTTGATTCAAAGTCAGCCAGCTCTAGTACTTTGGCTGAGGTGAAACAGAATATATGTATTTGAGAACTCATGGCAGAAAAAAAAAGTCACGTTGCTGAGATCCAAGATAGGAGTGAGATCTGCTCTTCCAAGGCACATGGTCATACCTGCTGCCTTCAATTAGGCTACGTTACTTCATAATCCATCTATTCAGCTTCCTATACAATCTAGTAATCTGTATCATATATACCAATATATACCAATCTGCTAGATTTTGGCATATACACAAAGGAGTTGAAGAGTCACATATAAAATGAAAGAAGGGATTAAAGAATAAGCAAACAAAGTTACATAAAAATTATGGATGTTTGTAGCAACTTAACTCATTGGCATATTTTGAAAACAAAAAACAAGTGTCTTCTGCTTTTTAAACTGTGGAACATCCAGGCATTAGAATATTATTCAGTATAGTCAAGACATGAGAACGTGGAAGAATCATTATGTGCACAATACTAAGTCAAAGAAGTCCACTTGAAAAGGCCACATGTCATGTGATCTCAACATTATTACATTATGTAAAAGGTAAAAGTATTGGAACAGTAAAATGTTCTGTTGTTCCCTGGGGTGGAATATGGAGAAAGTGAACAGACATAATGCCTTTAAAGAATACTAACCAGAGTGAAAATACTCTGTGTGAGTGCTGTTTAAGAGTGATATTGTACAGTTATTCAAATTCAAAGAATGCAGCTTTAATATAAATGCTGACTTTGAATGTTGTGCTTTAAAGGGCCTCACCAATTAGATAAATTCAGGTTCCTAGTAGGGGACATTGTTGAGTGAGACCACCCATGTGTGAGAACTGGAACTATGGGAATCACTGCACTTTCAGTCAGCTCTATATGGAGCTCAAAACTCTAAGAACAAAAGCTTTTGAAAACAAGAATTTACTTGAAATTATGTTGTCAAGAAGAGAAACAGTGTGAGGGAAAATGATGACACAATCTGACTTTAGTACTGTACAACATCTCCCCCCTCTTGCTTGCTAATTACTTAATATTAGAGACTTAAAATTTTATAAAGAAGAAAAAGTTACATTTCTATACACCTTGATGATTACTACAATTACAACTAGATTTTTTTTATGCATTTTGCTTGCTATCAAGAAACAGAATTAAAATTAATTGTTCAGTATTAGATGTTTAGAAGAAAGGTATTCTTAATGGATGTTTGGGTGCAATACAATGAGCATGTGTGTTTATTTGGAAGTTCTTCATTTCCAAAGCTTGGTGTTTATATTTTTTATTCTTCCCTTGCTCAGGCAACTCTGTCTTATGCAACATGCTGTATTTTTAATCCTCAGAGTACCAGAGATATTCTTGCTACTGTGATAATTTCAACATGCTCCTCACCTCATAATTCAGATCATTCATCGATTTGGCTTGCTATGGACACTAGAATGTTTGCATACATGACAGAAATATGCAGACAAATGCATATCTTTTTCAAAAAAAATCATATTTTATCTTGAGAAAATTCTTTGCTGAAATGGCTAATAGTTTAACTTTTAATTTTGTCCTTCAGTGCCTGGACTAGGTGTTAATACATAAAGAATCAAAGGATAGTTCCCAAAGGACAGAAGGTGCAGCAGCTGCAGTGGCAGCAGCTGACAAGAGGATAGATCTATGCATAATGACATTCGCTTTAGCTACAGGACAGTTAAGCAAGCAATTGATCTCTAAAGACGATGCTAAGGAAAAATGAACTCTCACAAGCTCAACTTTTTCCACATTAACTGATTATTTTATATGAACATGAAATTTAAATTTTGCAATTCTCATATTTTACAACTTGAAAGTAAAACTACGGAAGACCCAGGAGGACTTTCCATATGAAAGCAGGCAACACAGAAACTTAAACTTACATTATTGAGTTCTTTAAGATTTTAGTTTGAATTACCATCTTCATTTATTGATTTTTTTAAACCATGCAGATGGTTTTAATCCTTCAGAGTAGAGAAATTGTTTTTTTAAAAAAGAGAGGGTATAATAAAGGAAAAACAATGAGAAGCTAGAAGATGTATGTTTGCTACAGTACACTGAACTTTTAGTAAATTTATTAAGCCAGTATAAACTGAACTGTATAAGCTATGGCATGTGACAGTTGCTTGGGAAAAGAAGTCATTATAGTCGGTTCTGTAGTTGCTGGTGAGTTACCCATGCTCCAGTGGATAGCTCCAAACCCATTTCCACACAGCAGTCCTGGTTAAGGACAGGGAATCACCAAGTAAAAACAAAAACAAAACAATAACACTGGAAATAAAATCCAGTTTGGGGCAATATCTATCAAGACCCTGTGGAACAGTTAGAGCAAGCAAGTGTAGGAGTCAGCCAATGTAGGAGCAAGCCATGATAATCTAAATAGAAACAAACCACCCAAAGGAAGTACGTTACTTCCAACCATTATCACCTGCCAATGTAGGACTCAGCCATCAATAAGTTTATTGGAGGCCTGAGTCTCAGTAGTTTACCCTGAAGCAATACCTGGCTGCAGGAAAACACACAAACTGAGATTACTCAAGCACCACCCAAGAACAGACCATCTAAAGAAAATTCCTAATGTTCTTACCATTGTAGATAGGATCACCTGCCAGCACACTCACCAGGATACCCCTAGACAAATGTCAGCCAATCAGGGGTCCCGAACCTCAGAAATCTCTCACCCTCACCTTTACTACTATAAAAACCCAATTCTAAACTAGCTCAGGGATCTTCGATTATTCCGATACATTAGACATCCGGAGAGACTGAGTTTGCAAACTTGCATAAAATAAAGACTCTCTGCTTTTTATATATGGAACTCGGTCTCCATGTTGGTTTTTGGGGGACTTCGCAGATCTGGGTATAACAGTAAGGTAGTTGACTAAAGTAGGTATGAGCAACTTGAGGAATGTCTAATGTGGTTTATTCCATATCTATTGGACTTTTCAGTTGCGTGTTAACTTAGGTATGGAATAGATTGGTGAACATATATTGCCATAGGCAATAAATAACATAAACAATATCTGAACCTAGGAAGACTTACAGACACTTACACTCTTAACTGCTAAGTATTTCTGAGAGAAAGATAATTGCAGTGTTGGGTGGTGATGAATGCTAAGCAAAATAATAAAAATTAGAGAGCCAAATAAGGCAACCATGTCAACAGGTACTTGTGAATTACAAGAGTCACAATAAAGTTGGCTTTTTATTTATTTATTTCTTTAAGGATTGAACAATATAGGATCAGCACTGTACTCTGTTCTAATACATGTTTATTTGTTAGAAAAATATATTCCTTTGGTTAGCTAGTTCCATTGTAAATCTAGAAATGGGGGAAAGAAAGTCTTTAGTTTTCTTTTCTTTTTTTTTTTTGGTTTTTCGAGACAGGGTTTCTCTGTGGCTTTGGAGCCTGTTCTGGAACTAGCTCTGTAGACCAGGCTGGTCTCAAACTCACAGAGATCCGCCTGCCTCTGTCTCCCGAGTGCTGGGATTAAAGGCATGCGCCACCATCGCCCAGCAAGTCTTTAGTTTTCATGTGTACTCATCTCTAAAGCAAAAAGAAAATTTATGCATGTAGTAGTAATACATCTGCAAAACTAATAAAGTTCAGATTAGCATTAACTTGATATGACACATAAGATTACTCTGCTGAAACTAAATTGCTCTTCCCATAGTGACTGGCTTTGATTGCTGAAATATAGTTGCTTTGATTTTGACATGCCTCAAATGCTGGCTGCATTTTGTGGCTGAAAAAAAAATCACTGCTATTTTTTCCCTGTTTGCATGCATGGAAATATTTGCAAATATGCAACTTTCTAGCATCATTTGACTTTTGCTGGGCTATAAATAACAGTACTTGCGTGTTAAGATGGACTGTTTTGAATTTACTTGACTATAGTCTCTAAAGTAGAGTAACAGGAAAGCAAACTATAAATGTATTTGTAGATGCAGGTAATTATTGTACTGAAATTTTCTAGAACTTGTATATCCAATGGTTATATTTTTAGTATGTCATAGAGGACTTGGGAAAAGATGGAGAATTGCACACAGTGCCACAGAGCATGTGATTTTTGAAATCAGGGACACAGCTTCATGTTTTTTTAAAGACTTAATGAATCCATACACAGAAGAGTATAAACAGGAAGCTTTTTGATTCACATGGCAGTTGATGTAATCTAGACCAGCATGGATTCAATTAGACACTTCATTATATGCTCTTTTTGATTTTTAATTGATTTTATTGAGCTATACATGTTTTTCTGCTCCCCTCTCTTCCTCTTCCTTCCCCTTCAACCCTCTCCTTTGGGGCCCATGCTCCCAATTTACTCAGGAGCTCTTGTCTTTTTATACTTCCCATGTAGATTAAATTCATGTATGTCTCTCTTAGGGTCCTCATTGTTGTGTAGGTTTTCTGAGGTTGTGAATTGTAGGATGGTTTTGTCTGCTTTATGTCTAAAGGCCACTTATGATATGTTTTATACAACGACAAAACCTGAATATTTTAGTGAACACCTAGACAGTGATAAAAAAATCTTGGGTGTATATGTATATATTTGGTTAGAACCTTACATTTTCTGAGAGTGATGGATGTATTATTTGATGAAGCAAGAACTCAGTGTAAAATGAAAATTTGAAACAAATATCTCAGTTTTATTATTTTTATCCTTATTTTCTACTACACACACACACACACACCACTCTTCCAACAATTCTTTGTGCTTTCAGTTCTCTCTTTGTTTTTTTCTATATAAGTGTGTGTTTGTGTAAGTATGTGTGTGTAAGTATGTGTGTGTGTGACTGTAAGCCAAATAAACTCTATGTCCACTCTCTGCTTTTGATCACGGTGTTTATCATAGCAACAAATACCAAACTAGAACATTACTATTTCCATTTACTCTTTGATAGAAATACATACTCATAATTTTCCCATTGATAAAATTGGATGGTTTTGTGTGGGTTTTAGCTGCTAAGTTTTTAAGAGTACATTCTAAGCATTAATGACCTGCCAGATATATATAGTTGGCAAATATTTACTTTCTCTTCCCTATTCTCATCACTTCATTTGCTAGGGAAGAACAAGCCAATTTAACAATCTATTTGTAAATTTTTGTAATTTGTAAACTTTTGTTCTTAGTTTTAATATCTATATGAGTAGCTAGTCAGGAGGTAATGGGAATTCAATCTGAATTCATTATAATATGATATAAATATTAGAAGTATATGTAAAATGTTTTGAATATTTTGAATCTGTAAATATTTTCCACCTTTTATAGGTGACATGTCAAAAACAACAGCAACACTGAAACATTTAGCAAATAAGATTTGATGTAGTCTCTATCTCCAAATATTTTAATTAATCTGCAATAGAACATATATTCCCAATTTTGTTTTCAGTGAACTGTTTATGGTGTCATAAAGATCATCTTGGTGGAGTAATTTGTATAACAACAAATTCCAACATAAGGAAATATTGTCTTTTTTTTTCTTCTTTTTTTGTTCTGTTTGGAGAGCTGTTCATTAAACACCAATATAACACTGCTCCACAGAACTGATTTCTTATCTTTCCCCTCCTTGTATTTTGTCTTCCTGCTCTGGCTTCTTCCCTTCATCACTATTACTCCTTTCTTTCTTTCCTTCTTGCCTGTCCAGCATTTATTATCCTGTTCTATAGCTGTGGTTTGGAAGACACAAATACTTGTATTAAGAATTTGTCTACTTCAATAGCATGATGTAGTTGGAAATAGAATCTAGAACCAGCCATAGTGTACTTACAGAACAATATTTCACTAAAATCAGGTGAGTCATTGCTTGAACTTTTGAATAAAGCTGTTGGGAAACACTAAAGATCTTTTCATGTGGATGTGACTCTCCAGGGTAACAGTTAAGCTATTGTTGGCAGTTATTTCATGTTGAGGGGGAAGGTATTTTGAGGATGAAGCCCACACTGAAATGTTTCAGCAATAAAAGGGGCCATATGGGAGCTGGTCATATCATTTGAGTCCTAGATTAAGCTATATCTGCACTGCTCATCTGCTTGAACCAATAGATTGTTCCCCGCCCCCCATTCATTAAACACATTTGTGAGCATTTTTATACATTAGCTATTAAACCTTTCTAGCTGAAATATATTGCTCTTCATATATCTTTGGCAAAAAGAATGCAGAATTGAAATAATTCCTGGGGAATGGAGAGATAATGTGTAAAGCAGAGAAACTAGAGCCAAGGAGCAAAAGGAAAGAGACTGAAAAATAAAAAAAAATAATAATAATAAAATAAAAAAACACTAAAACCTGTGAACAAAGCAAAGATACAGAAGAGAGACATGAAACTGAGCACTGGGATATGTCACCTAGAAATGATCTCATTATTAACTGTGTGATTGCCTCTCCATTAGTGCTGAGCCTTCAAGCGGTAAGTGGGTTGCACTTTTCATTTTATTCTCTTAGTTACAGAATCTGTACTTTGTAGTTCTATATAGTTTGTTTGTAGACAAGGTTGAAATTCACCATTTCTTTGTGTTGTTCATTGTTTGTGTTTTGCTTTTTGAGACTGTGTCTCACCCTGTACACACGTGTACCTCAAACTCACCGTAATTCTCACGTCTCATATTCTAAAGTGCTTGGGTTATGGACATGAACCACAATGCTCAGCTTAAAATATGTATTTTTTTTGAGGTCAAAGACTGTTTTTGCTTTGTTTCTCAAATCATGACAGTTGGTGTGTTGCTTTAAAATATTGAGCATACAATAAATATTGACAGATGAGCTGTGTTTTACTGAAGCTAGGGAAGAGATGCTTTAATTTTATCATTTTCATTATTTATGACTTTAAAAAATTATATATTACCCTAAAGTACTTCTGTGAAAAGATGGGTAATAAATTGAGCACATTAGATCAATAACCACTGTCTGTAATAACTTCTGAAGAAGGAGATTAGGAAAAATGATAAAAGATAAATTTTCTTGTTAAGAAGTTAATGCATTATGATTTAAAATACTTATCTAAGTCTGACCATATGTTCTAGTTTGCCTCTTATGATGGCAAAAATTATCAAGTGCACTTTTCAATTCTCAAAAATTTAAATTATGAAACTGATTGTATAACAGTTACTTACATATTTCCCAAAGCTCAGTGCTCATACCAAATACCTAGAGACAGTAATATTTTAGATTACAAAATATTTCAAGTATGTAGAAAGAAATGAGAAAAACACAGAAGTCTGCAAACCCACATTCAAAATCTGGGAATTGTTAAATATTTTATCATGTTTTCTTTAATGCCATTAAGTAAAACCAATGCCATAATTATAATCAATTAATTCTCAACATTACTATCATCATTTTTCCCCTTTTTTCCAGAGGCAAATGTAAATATCCTTGCATTCACATTTTGATTACATGTACATTCAAGAGTAATAAATGGAAATTGCATAGTTTGCTGTTATATAAAACGTTTTAAACAAAAAATTTATTTTATGGAAACATTCTAAAAATATTTTTCCCAAATATCTCTTCAGTATAATAATTCAGAATATTTTGTGACTACAACTGAAAATACATATCTATTTTGTTCCCTGAAAAAATATATATCTATTGTGATCCCAAATGATTTTGATATTTAAACAGATTTGGGAAATATGATTTTTATCAGAATCCAAAGTAATTTACAGTGATTATTTATATTTAAAATAGCTAAAGCAATGGGTGGGTGATTCAACATTGACTATGGATCTTAAACCTCCCATGTTGAGATCTGACAAGCTATGTAGGTTATTTCTCTGGGATCTTTAAAAAGGCAGGGTTGTTTTTTTGTTTTGTTTTGTTTTTGTTTTTTGGTTTTTTTTTTTTGTACCTTCTTCCACTCTGATTTTTAAAGTTGAGATTATAAAACGTGTGTTTGTTGTTTTGATTCCCAAATGGAAATGGGCTCAATACATCCTGGAGATTGGCTACACAAAATGTGAAAATAAAGTCAATAAAACCATTAAACAAAAGATGATACTGAAACAGGGTTGAGTTTCAGGAAAGGCCAATAACACCTGAGAAAACCTTACAGGGTCTAAATATAGTCTGTCTGCTCTTAATACATTGAGTAAAGAAGCCCCAATATGATGATTACAATGCACTTTCAGAAAGGAAATAAATATATAAGCCCAGTATCTAAATTCAAACTGTTCATGTAACTTACTTACACCTTCTTTGTGTCTTATGATTTTCTTTAATCATTGAATGTATGGGCTTTCTTTAAGCAAAACCAACTGACCTTGGAGACTTTGATTATGATAGTGTATGCAATTATCCTTCAGGCCTAGAGTTAATTGTGGATTCATTTCGTGTAACAATACTAATGGCAGAAAAAAAATCCACCAAACATACTGTAAAACAAACTTTTTTAAACTTCTTCCCAAATTTCCTGTGACTTACGTTAAGTATTCCCATGTGTATTTATGTGTAACTTCATTTCTGCATCCTTATATTTCATAAGTCAAGCATCTGAAGGAGCTAATTGGAAAGATGGAACCGTGTTCCCAGAATTTCAAAGATACCCCAATCTGTTTGTCAAAGTTTTAGTGAATTTGGAGCCTCATCTTTTTAGCTAGTCTTTTTGAGTCTCAAAGTAATGGAAAGGGAATAATGGAACCAATAGGATAATTTGGGAAGAAATTGTATTTGCAATGGAGCTATCAAATCACCCTGTATGGGAGACAATAGATAAGATTTTGTTCTAGCAATTGGATAAAGATAAGCATTCAAAATGAGAAATCCAGGGCTAAGATAGATAATAGCTTGTCCATCAGGACCATGTTGCCAATTAATGTTAATAGAAGCATATAGGATTTCACAATGCTGCTGCTAGCATGCTTAGAATGGGGGTAACATCAGTATGCTTATCTTTATTAAATATCTAGAATGAAAAATTGAGAGAAGATTGAATCAAAACTTTCTTATTGAAGGCAGACGAGACTTTAATTGAGAGTCATGTTTAAAAAGGTGTTTTAGTAGAAGAATGAAAAGCAGCTTCACATTTCCCCCTTTGTAATAAATAGTCTTCTGTTATCGTCTCAAGAAAGTTTTGGCCTCATTCATCAGTTTGATAGTAAACATGACAAGTACTCGGGGCCTCAGGAAGCAGTGGAGATCTAGATGAAGTCCCCACATTATGGCATTCTGCAGTCAAGACAATGAGGGGAGTTACAGACTGCTAAAGGAACCTGCATAAAAATACTTAGCCCATGCATACATATCAGGAAGTGCTTGTCAGTGAGAAGTAACTAAATGAAGACTTAGAAAAAATGGGGGAGTTGAGCTAAAAGAATAAGGTTAGAAGGTTCAAATTCCTCATAAAATTAACACCGATATAAGAAATAGGCTTTAATAACTTAAAGCAATTTACTCTGACAGAATCTTAGGAATGATGAGAGATAAGAATAGTACAAATGTAACTGATAGGCATGCAAAAATATTTGAGTTTTACTTTATAAAATGTGACTTGTTCTTGAGAGCAGGGCATTTTCCTACCCAGGTTTTGGCTAGGGGATTTTCATTCATGGTGGATAATGGGCTTGAGAAGATACAGACTGAGATGAGGTAAGAGGAGAGACAGAGGTCATTTGTTGGTTCCTGGCCGCCCAGCTAGCTTAGACCTGAAAGAATCACACACAAACCATATTAATTAAGTCACTGCTTGGCCCATTAGCTCTAACTTCTTATTGGTTAACTCCTACATCTTAATATAACCCATTTCTATTAATCTGTCTATCGCCATGGGACAGTGGCTTACCAGCTAAGTTTCCAGCATCTATCGCTGGCAGCTCCATTGCTTCTTTCTTATTCTGCCCTTCTTTCTGTCGGCATTCAGTTCTGTCTTCCCCACCTACCTAAGTTCTGCCCTGCTCTAGGTCCAAAGCAGTTTCTTATTCATTGTACGGTATTCAAGAATACAGAGAGAAATCCCACATCAGAATGGGACAAGTTTTCAGGGTTCGATTCCCTGTGTACATGGGTCACCACAGCACATGGTATGACAGACTTGGCAAATGTAAGGGACAGTAGGACTAACAGAACCTGAAGCCACATCAGATCCAGTTGGCAGTATGAGAATGAGAGTAATAACTAAGTTGAGTGCTGTGAGAAGATAGGAACAGAATATTGTGCTGCCTTATAGTGAAGATTGAATCTCTGAAACAGAGATCAGAGAAGAAAACTAAGTATGGGAATAAGGCATGCATTTGGTACAGGATTCAGGTAATTGTAAGCTAAAGTTATTAGGGGTGTGGCAATCCCTTGGGTTGGGTAATATTTTTCATGTGCAGTATTGAAATATATATCCATTTATGTTTGCACATAACTGGGATTATAAGAATAAAGATCACACAATCTGTAGGAGGAAAACAGGATTTTCCTACAGAAATATATTTAACTCTCTCACCCTGTGGGGGAAAAGAAGGAAAATTTAGTGTCATGGAATGAGAAAAGACAGAACATTCCGACTCAATGGAAAGATGATTGCTTGTTTTGGAGGGAATTTTACAGCATGCAGTGGTCAGGGCAGTGTGGGAGGAAAAATCTGTAAGGGATTTTTTTTTTAGCCATTTATTATACATACTTTTGTGAACATTTATGCATGTAAAATTTGAAATCAACTTTCTACAGTGACATTCATTTGAAAATTAGTATTGTTAGTCAAGAATCAATTTTTCATGCAGACTTTTTTGATGCAGAAGAGAAATACAATATTAGAAAATATATTGGGTCTTAGCATTCATATTTAAGTACCCATTTCTAAATACTTTACACTTGAAGATGAAAATCCAAAGAGACTTAAAATTACAGTTTGCACTTGGATCTTCCTTTTCTGTTTTTTCTTTTTATATGTTCAATATCATTGGAAGAAATTATGGTATAGTTTAAACTACATAGTTATTAATTTTTTAAAAATATTTATTTATTTATTATGGATACAACATTCTGTTTGCATATATGCCTGCTAGAAGAGAACAGCAGACCTCATTACAGATGGTCGTGAGCCACCATGTGGTTGCTGGGAATCAAACTCGGGTCCTTTGGAAGAACACACAATGCTCTTAACCGCTGAGCCATCTTTCCAGCCCGGTTATTAATTTTTATATAGCCATTAAGTAATTTTTTTCAAACTTATACAATGCAGTTTTCATAGCATTAATACTAGAATTGGTTTGTGAAAACAATGGTACTTTGACAAATATTTCTACTGAAATTAACATTTTATTATACTCTTTGAACCACATAATAGTTTTATCATATCTTATATATTCAGATAAAATATCCTGTATTTCTCCCTGCAGAAAGTATCAGTAGAGTAGATAAAAGGTGATGTATACTCATATTTAGATTCAGCATAGCTACCATATTTCTTTTCTTGGTGTATTCGTGAGAAAAACCACTCTGCCTAACAAAAGCAAAAATGAACAGCAAAATCCCAGTGACTTATTTTTTTTCTTATGCAAGTTTTGACACTAGAGAACAAAATTTCTTTTTTGCAGGAACAAATATGTCCCCCAGCAATCCTGAAGCAGGGAAGATGCAGAAAACCATGAATGAACTGTCTTGGTCATGATAGGTCATCACTTTGGTTCAGAGACCACTGACCAGACTGAGCAAATAGCTGCTGTGTACAAAATAGACCGAGGAAAACAGAACACATGCCATAATGAGAACTAATTGCTTTTCACACACCATCTTGTTCATAGAACTGGAAGATAAATAGAAGAATCTAGATGCTAGACAGCCTAGTCCAGAAATATCTTAAGGACCAGAGATCTCAGTGAAATAAACCAAATCCTTGAGGATGTTAAACTTTTTGCTCATGTTTTTCATTTTGGAACATGTTCTAATTGTTTGTGTTTAGTTATGATTTTATATTTAATTTGTGGGATCCTTTTATGTGTCCTGTATGTGAATATGTTTAAAATTGTGTTGCTTCACAAACTTTTGTTTGCATTCTACTCATTTTTTTTTATGTTGAAATTTGGTACAATCCTACTGATTCAGATCCAGAAAGACAATTATATACTCACTCATAGGTGGTCTTAAAACATAAAGCAAAGAAAACCAGCCCACAAATCACAACCCCAGAAAACTTAGACAACAATGAACACCCTAAGAGAGACATACATGGATCTAATCTACATGGGAAGTAGAAAAAGACAAGATCTCCTGAGTTCTTTGGGAGCATGGGGACCATGGGAGAGGGTTGAAAGGGAGGGGAGAGACAGGGAGGGGAGCTGAGAAAATGTAGAAAATAAAATCAAGAAAAAAAAGAAACCATAAAATACATTGTAATATTAAGTATGTACAAGCCATATATATTGAAATACTATTGAATATTAAATAAAACCAAATACTATTATTTATGAAAACTTTATAAAATTAGAAGATATGTTAAGTGAAGTTTAATGAACATAGAAGACACACATTCTTACTTATATATGGATGCTAGAATAGCTGAATTATAGAACTAGAAAGTTTAAGGATAGTTACAAAATACATTAAATTAGCTCTACATTGTTCCTCAAAGGTATGTATTAAAGGCTTTTTTTCCAGGTATATGATTTTGAGAACAATCTAAAAGGATAAAAGCTGAGACTTATGGGGAGGTGTTTGATCATTCAGGAGTATACTTGAAGGAGACCTTTTCTCCTTTTTCATTCTTTCTCTCATCTCCTGGTCATGAAGTGAGTGGTTTTTTTCCTACCCTATATGCTGGGTATTACAGGACACCAGGTTCACAGCAATGAAGCCATTAAAATGGTATGGATTTTCCCAAAGTATGATCCAAACTCAACATTCTCTGTCTGAAATTTGTTTGTCTCAGGAACCATGTTTTAAAATTATTTGTTTTAATGTTTTTTTTTTAAAGTATATGAGTATTTTGTCTGCATGCCTATCTGTATGCCATGTGAATGTCTTATACACTTGGAGGTCAGAAGAAGGTATTGCATTCCCTGATGTGGGATACCCCTCTGTATGCTGTGAATATCATTGGTTAATAAAGGAAATGCTTTGGGCCTACTGAAGAGCTATAGGGGAACAGAGCTAGGTGGGTGAAACTAAACTGAATACTGGGAGAAAGGAGGCGGAGTCAGAGAGAAGTCATGGAGTTGCTGCCACCAAAGACAAATGCGCTGAAACTTTGCTGTTAGGCCTTCGGGTGATACACAGATTGATAGAAAGAGGTTAAATTCATATGTAAGAGTTAGTCAATAAGAAGCTAGAGCTAATGGGCCCAGCAGTGATTTAAATGATACAGTTTCTGTGTGATTATTTTGGAGCTCAGCAGCCAGGAACCAGCAAGTGTCACCTTACAACAATTCCCTAGAACTGTAGTCATAGAATATTGTGAGTTGCTATGTGGGAGATGGGATTCAAACTTGGGTCCTCTGAAAGGTCTGCTAGTGCTCTTAATTGCTGAGTCATCTCACCAGTCCCTGGAATTATTATTATTTTTTAATTTCTTTACTATTTATTTATTTATTAAAGATTTCTGTCTCCTCCCTGCCACCGCCTACCATTTCCCTCCCCCTCCCCCAATCAACTCCCCCTCTCTCATCAGCCCAAAGAGCAGTCAGGGTTCCCTGCCCTGTGGGAAGTCCAAGGACCCTGGAATTATTTTAAAATAATATCAAAATGAACTAACAAAGCAGAGGTTGAGGATAGAAATGGAAAGACATTAAAGCTATTATCATTAATTTTGGTTGTGTACCAGAACTTTAAAATAAGAGAAAATACACTTTGGTCATAAGACATGGAAATATCACATGGATACTGACCAGCAAGCTATTAGATGGTTTTATATAACTACAAGGTGTTTTTCAGGCTCGGAAAAAGTCTCCAACAGTTTTATCTAGCTATGAATCCTGTATACTACAATGATGACCAACATGGTAGATATGCCCATAAATACAACATTGGCACTAATATTATAGGAGTAACAACCTTCTTTCTGGTTTGATTTAAGGGCTGCTCACTACGAAACATAAACTTGATATTTTAATATGTCCAGGAACTGGGGGTTAGGAGTAGTTCCCACAGTTAAGGGCTTATCCTGCTACTACGATTTTGTTAACTGGATGTAGTACCACAATGCCCTTTAAATTCATATATTTATACTTATCCCCATAGATTAGTGAACTTCTCTGACCTTATCAAGACAAACTCATATCTCTATACACATACCCATACCCATGTTTTAGTGCAGCTCTCTGAACTTAAGAAAGTATTTTATTATTGTTTTTGTTTGTCTGTTTCTGTTTTGCAGCAGAAGTCAGTTGACAAAAAAAAAATGACAACTAACCTAAGTACAGAGAACAAGTGTCTGGAATGCTCAGCCACAGATGGTATATCTCTATCACACCCTCTCTCCCCAAGTCTTGGGGACCTATAGGGGAGAGTGACAGGTTTGGGATAAATAGACGAAAACAGTGTCATCTTTACATGACAGGACTGCTATACTCTTTGTTCACAGAAGTTGTGAATGCTTGTACAAGATCTATAGAGATCAGGATGCTTACCACTTAGTATGGCATGGAGAAAGCTAGGTCTCATGAAGTCCCACATCTAGCTGAGCCGCTATTGATAATAGAAAACTCCGCGGAAGAGAGTCAGTTTTCCTTAATGGTGTGTCTCTTAGTAGGTCAATAATGTACCAGTGGATGGTCACTAACCATGGATTTCTTTATCACACCCTGGGTAATAAAAATACATCAGTTATTTGAGAGGTAGTGATTATGGGAGGTGGGTGTGGGAGGAATTATGATGGGAAGTAGGGGATGAATAAGACAAAAATACATAATGAATAAGATAAGAATGTACTAATTTCGTTTTTTTTCCTTTATTCACTTTCTAAATATTTTTAAAAAGAAAACAAACTCTTTTCATTTAACATACCAATCCTAGTTCCTACTCCCGCCCCTCCTCCCATCCACTCCACTTACCCTGTACCCCACCCCCATCCATTCTTCAGAGAGGGTAAGGCACATTGCTTTGGGGAAGGTCCCAGGCCTTCCCTACTATATCTAGGCTGCGCAAGGTACCCATCCAAAGAAAATGGGTTCCCAAAGGGCCAATACAAGCAGTAGGGATAAATTCTGGTGCCACTACCAGTGTCCTCGCAGTAGTCTACCCCAGCCATACAACTGTCACTCACATTCAGAGGGACTAGTTTGTATTTATGCTCTTTTGTTCTCTGTCTGTCTGGAGTTGGTGAGCTCCTATTAGCTCAGGTAAACAGTTTCAGGGTATCCCTATCAGGGTATTGATCACTTTGTTCATATTCTCACTCCTCCCACTCTTCAGCTGGACTTAGGGAACTCAGTCCAGTGCTCTGCTGCCTGTCTCTGCCTCTGTTTCCCTCAATTGCTGGATGAAGGACTAATTTCTTAAAGAATTAATGAAAATGCTATTTAAGAAGAAATGTTGCATGTGGAATGTCTCTTGCAATTGTCCCACTATCACGTTGTTCATACACTCTTTTATGAAGTTCCATTATTTGTATGGGAATATTAAAACATCTACTAGGATTATATTTTCTGATCTATCATTTTAATTTTGTCAATATTTTCACAAAGGATTTCTTTTCACTTTTATCTCACTCAATGGAAGGAGTTAGTAAACTCTCCTGGATTCTTTAAAAGGACACTAATCATTGCATATGGATTGGAGATTAGGTTTGATAGCTTAATTTGCCACTTTTGCAAAACCATAAAGGCCAATTCAAAATTCAAGAATATCAGAAAGAAAATCAAATACTTGGAAATAGTATTTGCATGTATACACAAACATATATGTACATAGGCTTTTTATATTTATTTATTTATTTATTTCTTAAAGATTTCTGCCTCTTCCCCGCCACCGCCTCCCATTTCCCTCCCCCTCCCCCAATCAAGTCTTCCTCCCTCGTCAGCCCAAAGAGCAATCAGGATTCCCTGGCTTTTTAAATATACACATAATAAATAATGTATTTTTACAAGTACATTCATGTAATATTTCTTAGTAGTATAGTATTACAAGTATGTTAGTATACACTCTTGGTTTTATTTATCATAATTACCATTAGATAATAAAAAATTAGATATATCGATTCTTTAAAGAAAAACTTAACACATAAAATTCAACTATGACTAAATAGGGAGAACAATTGTTGACATCAGTTAAGAGACATGAGCTACTGATCTCTGAGTTAGGGTGACAGGGTGAGATGAACTTGTTTCAGTACTGAAAAGTTTCTTTTCTTTCTTGCTATGCCCCAAACTTTTCTGAGTCACCATGCCTGTATTTCAACATTTTCTGTGACTAGGGTTCAGGTGACTGACTATAGTATACTATCAAGACAATTCAAAGATATAGAATTTGTAAGTTGTTGATGGTTATAATGCAGATATAATAATGTCCCTAGGACATTTGTCTCATGTTCTTTCTTCAAATAAGATTGGTATGTTATAACCTAAGAAAACCACTTTTAAAGCTGTTCTTTCTTGAAGCTTTTAATGGTAAATATTTGAATACAGTAATTGATCCATGTTTCAATGTCTTCCTAGGACATCATTAATGAAACACCCAGTAATCCCAGATACAGAGGGAATTGACAGAGTCAAGGAGACTGTGTTAAATCGATCTTGGTGAATAAATGAATTCATTGAGATTACACACAGGGAAACTCTTTGATACTCTCCCCACTCAAAATTAGCCTCTTCCCTAGTCATTTTGTTTTTAACCACATGGAATTTAGCACCACACATCATAGGGTCGTTGGGCTGGAATGGGTGGGGACTGTAACCTCATGATGATCAACTACCTAGTTATCTGATTAATTGTTCTGCTAATTACATCACTTTGACCAAAAGTTAAATTTCCTTGTCAGTCACCATACTTGCTGTGTTTCAAAATGATAGAGGCCATATAAAATTCAGAGGTAATAGCCACTCTTTAGTCAATGAATGCCAAAGAGAGTGATCAATAATATCCTCCATGGCAGTGTATCATAAGCATTTAAAATCAGATACACAGACAGATCTAATTGTACTTTCCTACAATGTCACAATTTATTTCATGTATCACTAGATTGTTTGATGCAATCTTGATTTGATTAGATACTATAACTGTTGTTATTCATAAAATACTTTAATACTGATCTTAGTTACTAGTATCAACTGTCTGGCCACATATCACACACACACACACACACACACAAAGCTACAAGAGGATTAAAGAGGGCACACAATCCAGAGCCCTTACTGACCTGAGGCAGATAGCTGGGAGCATCACTGTTGGTGCCCAGACAAGCTATGAATGCACATAACTGGAGAGCTGCTGGAGTCACTCAGAGCAACTTGGATCAATGCAAGTTGAGGTACTATATCTGGACAAATAATTGGAGTGGGTCGTGTTGAACAGTGGAGAGTATGCGGACGCATGCCTGTAAATGCATCAAATGGTTGGATGACGCTATGCCTAGTGTTGGTGACCTTCCTTTTCTGTGATCCAGGTTAGAGGGTTTTGAATTCATTAGTGTTGTGAGTTAGAAATATTCATGGGGATGTTTTTTAAAATGATGTTTTCATGTATAATCTGACCACGTGTTCCATATTTACCTTGATAATTTCATATGTACTGCTTTTTTATTTGCATGAATGTATTAGTTTGTGTGTCATATCTCTCTCATTGCTGAAGTCTCAAAGCATAGTTTTCAGAAGGTACTTTCCATCACCATGAAAGACAGAACTATATCTTCTGCAAAGCAGAATAAACGAGAGGTATTCTGAGGCATTGCTAACAGCGCTCATTGAATTTCAGGGTTCCAAACAATGTAGGTGACATATGCAGTTGCTATGCACAGAACATTCATTATGTCTTAGCTCTGAACTAGGGAAAATGCATACATGCTTTAATTGTTGGCTAAGTGCTATCTGGTGAAAATCAAATGCTCTGATTCAAATTATGCAATAAATTTTTCCTTTCCTTAGTCTGGCGAAGGACATTCATGGGGAACCTCTGGTGCTACCCCAGGCTAAATGCTTCATTTTCTTGTTTGTTGAGGAAAGCACTATTTTGCTATTATCTGGATGTGATAGGGAGGAGATAAGAAAGAACAGACTCAGTCATTTGGTGCTAAGAAAACAGAAATGTGAGATGCAGATAATTAGATGATCCATTACTACCTTCTATTATCAAACTAAGGCCTTCTCCATCTGTGGATTGATATTTTATTTTTGTGATGATTCTCAGTCTCCAAACTGGCTTTCAATTTTGTTTCTTTCCCCCACATTCACTTAAAAATTGAATTTTGAAGGATTTTGAATCTAGCCAAAACAAGCCATTTCTAGTTTGTGCATTGTGCATCAAACTGCCATTACTCAGGGTGATGCTTTTGACTCATCAGTGGCAATGGGAATGAGGGGAAAGTACAAACAAAAATAAAGATTCCAATGGTCCTGGGTAATAACTTTATACTTTATCCCTCCAGCTACTTTAAGTGATAAAGGTGGACCCCCAGGAGCCAGGATGAGTTCTCATCTATCTTAATCCGCTTTGACAGCATAATATGTGTTTCTCTAGGCTATATACTGCTTATATTACCAAAAGTTGGTTTTGTGCCTGAGGAAAGTACTGTGAAGGATAGCAAAGTTACTGTGTGCCTCTTTCTCATATTTTATTTAATCTAATGTAATTGTAATTCTGAGTATCACCAAAACCAGTTTGCAAAGTTTGGGTTTACTTTTGTAAACTGAAGATTGTTTAGTTTTAAAGACTTCTTGATGCAATGGCTTTGTCACTGTGGACGCTGGCTGTAATAACACTCTGTAGCTCACTCCCAGCTGTTTGTAATTACTGCGTGAGTTTCATCAGATTTTCATTATTTTCTCGGAATGAAATTAAACAGTTCTTAAAGGTAACAGCTTAGTCATGCTTTCTTTAAAGACACTTATGGAAAAAGGAAAGTGATGTAAAACTAGAAATACTGGAACATTAATCTTTTACTTCAAAAGCCTTTTCAAAGAAATTTCAAAAGACTGTATTTCTCGAACAATCTTATTCTGTTATCTTGGGCAGCCCAGAATTCAAAATGCAAAATTTGGTAAACATTATCTAGTAAAATGATACATTTACCATTCTGATTGCTTTATTTTATCCCTAAAGTGGTATTAAATATTACTATAAGAAACTTTTTCTTTTGGCATCAAAACTTTTTTCATATGATACAAAACAGTTGTGTTGCTATTAACTATAAATATGATTATATTTGACAATTTCAATCTATGGATTGTCTTCATTTTCACTATACTTTTTTAAAGATGCAGACATATGTATATCTATTTCTGCATCTCCTATATGTATATCTGTATCTCTCCATCTTGATGTCCATTGCTATATCTATATCAAAATATTATCAAGTTAACTATATGCAAAAGTATGAAATTTCATTGTTGAGATTATTTTGATAACTGTTTCAAATAAATGTCATTCATTATATCCTAAGCAATTATTTTAACATCCCAAGCTATGAAGATAATTGATTAGTTCATATTAGCTGTCAAATGGCACGAGATTAAAAATCTTATATGAAGGGGAGTTAGGATAATAAGACAATGTGTTCATCTTATAGTTAGTATAGAGGACAAAATGTATCATATATTATACAAGCATATCATGAAGTAAAAGGAAGGTAGTTACCCCCATAAACAATTTGTAGCTGTGGTTCATTGAACAAGATCAAGCCAGCTAAAATTACATCACAGTAGTGGAAGAAATAACCTCTTATTGAGCATCTATTGGCAGGTGATGGCTGTGCAGGAAGAGAAATAAATTTTGGGGAGATATAGCCATTAAATGATATGTTCCTCATATTCCAGTCAATAGCCCCACATCATACTCATAGAGGGAGAACTAACTGGACACAGTGTGTTAAAAATTAACTTAAAGGAAAATCAAAGTATCCAGGTGGACACAATCACAAGGGTCCCTTTAGGCAATGGAGGCAATGATACTACATGAGTGTATTGTGTGCAAAAAGTTGACTTCTTTTGTTTGAAAATAATTTCTGGATAACTGACATGGAAATTGATAATGAAGTCACAAAAGCAGAGGAAAACTTAGTTATAAGCATGGTGAGACAATATCTAAAATGTAGCATGTAGTTCAGCTCTGTCTTAGACATTTTTGGAAAGTAAGTTGTTCTTTGTAATATTCTGACACAAGATAGGCCTATGCTAGTTACTGCTGTATTTTATTCTAAGTATTTGTATTGGCTCCCAACTTTATGAAAACCTTACCTCTTCTGTACACAGAGTTCTCACCTTTAAAATAATGGTAAAGAGGGGTGGGGAGATGGCTCAACGATTAAGAGCACTTGTAGCTCTTGCAGATGTCCTGAGTTCTGCTCCTAGCAATCACAATGTTGATCACAACCATCTGTAACTCAAGCTATAGGGGATTCAGTGCTCTCTTCTGACCTCCATGAGCAGACATGTAAACAAAACTCTCAAACACCTAAACAAACAAACAAACAAAACAGAGAGTGGCAAAGGAAGTAACTTTGGTCATACTTTGCTTTTTGTCTTTCTTGCGTTCTTCCCTAGAAACCACAAAACAACATTTTAAGCCCTATTCTCAACACTGAAGGCGGACTCAGAAATGAACTAGTAAGAAGGGGATTGCCATACTTCACAAATATGTAGCAGGAAACACCCCGTTGTCCAATACCAGAAGTTTTCTTTAGGGGAAACACCTTAGGGGAAAGATATTAGGCATTAACTCTTTGTGAAAGTTCTGCTGTTTTAAGAAGATAGATGGTTGTCTTTGACCACCACGAGAGCTAATGCACACATGCGTCAGTAGCATTTGGCAAACAATGAAAAATGCTGCTTCCGAGGGTTCTAAATTGGAAATCAGAAAAGATGTGGCAAGAGGCACTCATCATGCTGCTAATTTATTCCCACTAGTTGCTGCGTGATAAGATATAATTTAGGTAATCAATCAATTTTCCAACATATTTTTAATTTCTTCTTCTATTTGTAGGGATTGATTGCTATTGTTTCGTTAAGTAACCCCATCACATTATTTTAAGGTTCGTATCATTAGCCGCAGGCACTTGCAGAATGTAAAAATGAAATGTTCAAAGAAAAGGTGACCTTCCATTTTAGAACACAGATAAATAGCAAAGGAGCTCTATAACCTCCAACATTGATGTTTCAAGGTAATTTAATAACGAGATCCTTAACTAAAGGAGAGCAGTGTGCTACTATACATCACACTTAGGTGAGCTTGCAGCTTGTAAGAGTATGAGTTACAGCGGCTTTTCCTATCCTCCCTTATTAAGTTCAGTTAATCTAACATAGATTGAAAGATACCCGGTTTTATTAGACATTTTCAAGGCATTTTCAGTCAGTAATAACACTTATACATTCATGGCTGTAGCCTGTAGAGATGAATTTTTTTTGTGTTTAAGATAATAGTTTGGATTGTATTTAGTTTTTCTGAAGGTTGATCAAAGTCAGCTTGTGTGTGTGTTGGGGGTAAGTTGGCATGCATACATATGTCTACACATGCTGGAGAGAGACAGAGAAAGAGACAGAGAGAGACAGAGAGGAAAAGGAATAGAGGAGAGAGGAGAAAAGAGAGGGAGGGAGGGAGAGAGAGAATAAAATAGTACTGCAAAGGTCTTTTTGACTTTGGAATAAAAAATTCCACCCATATGCACCTTTATGCTTTTTCTTATTATCCTGTTATCACCAAGCAGGTAGATACTAGATATTTTGGCATTTATATTGTGTGCAATAATTTACAAAGTGTTCTCACAGGTATTAATTTTTATTTTATAGGAGCCACAGTTAACATTAAAACTATTACAAGGTAAGTAAGAAAAAAATATGAGAAACAGAACTTCATCTCAGTTTTTTGAAGTTATAGCCCTCAATTAGGATTTTAGTAATCTTTAATAACTCAAATTTTAGTCATAGAAACAAGCTTGTTACCTAGCTGTCCTCATATATTTTGCTGATATTTGTTGGTTATGAGTAGTTCCATTCTTAATCTTCTTTTCCACAGTGATATGTGTGAAAACTAAAAATAGCCATCACCAGGGCTTGTGTAAATTACTGTTATAATAGGTATATACTTGACTCCTGATGTCCAAATAAGCTATTCCATTATTGAAAATGTCCTATGTGTCTAAGATGCCCAAAGAATGTGCAGTTTTATGCTTAGTATGCAGAACAAGCGCAGAAGAACTCTACAGCCACATTTGTACACAAGAGGTTGCCAGGAGCTTCTCACAAGACAGAGCTATGAACTGAGCTAGATCATAATCACCACACATCTATTACCAAGTGTAGGATTAAGCATCTAACCCTGCTCTAACAACAACAACAAAAAAGGCATGAGAATATCTGTGCTAAATGACTTTAAGGGGTATGTCTTTCTTAATTAGAAAAAGGCTGTGCATGAAGGTGTGTTTAGGCTTTTAAATTAAAGTTTTATTATTATTCCAGAAGTGCTTTTAGAAGGGGTAAAATGAAGGTTGAATTTTCCTCTTTTTCCTTCTCTTCTGTTTTCCCTTTCCTTTTTTATTCCTTTCTTTGCTTCCCTACATCACTTTCTTCATCCTTTTTAAAAAACTTCTTTCTTTTACTGGAGGTTGAACCCTAGCCTTGTGCATGCTGGAAAACTACTTTAAAACAGAGCTGTATTTGTGCCCTTCGTTTTCATTTTGATTTTAATTTTCTGACAGGGGTTTGCTAGGTAGACTAGGCTGGTTTTGGATTTACGGCCCTCCTACCTCTGTCTCTGATTGAAAATAATTGAGATTTTAGATCTACATTTCCAAGTCTAGTTTTCATTCAGGTGGAATATGTTTCTCCTGCTGAAGATGAACAGGAAAAACAAGAAACAAAGATTTTAGTCACTCTGAGTTCTGTGCATAGATGCTTTATTGATTTATATGGAAAGAAATGAGAATTTTTACTTGCTATGAAATTGCAATATAAAACTAGATCATTTAAGACAGCTTTATCCTTATTAGAAAAGTTAGTTGTTATTAGAAAAGGTTAGCTGTAGTCTCTACACTAATAGGTTTCAACACCTTGGCAGAGAAGGATTCTAGTTTTTCATCTTACGATCTACCAATCTTACTTTTATTACTCTGTTACCCACTGTCTGCTATCCTCATGTGTATCGGTTTATGAGGGGTAGAAAGAATGGTTTACTTAAAAATAATAAGCTTCCTAATGTTTTTAGTTTCTGGCTATTACAAATAATGTTGCTATGAACATTGTTGTGCATGCCCAAGAGTTGTATAGCTGGGTCTTTTTTACTTTTTTTTTTTTTTGATTTTCAAGACAGGGTTTCTCTGTGGCTTTGAAGCCTGTCCTGGAACTAGCTCTTGTAGAACAGACTGGTCTCGAACTCACAGAGATCCACCTGCCTCTGCCTCCCAAGTGCTGGGATTAAAGGTGTGTGCTACTACTACCCGGTCGTATAGCTTGAGGTAGATTTATTTCCAATTTTAAGAGAAACTATCATATTTATTTTCAAAGTAACTACCTGTAGAAGTTTGCATTCCCAACAGCAGTGGAAGAGTGTTCCCCTTGCTCCACATCCTCTCCAGTATGAGCTACCAATTGTATCTTAGCCATTCTGACAGGTGTAAGATGGAATCTCAGTATCATTTTGATTTGCATTTCCTTGTTGTTGATCGTTTCTTTAAGTGATTCTTGGCTATTTAGGCTGTTTGATATTCCTCTGTTGAGAATTCTCTATTTATGTCTGTACCCCATTTTTTAATTGGATTATTTGGTTTGTTAATAGAGTTTCTTGGGTTCTTTATATATTTTGGAGATCAGGCCTCTGTCAGATGTGTGTTTAACGAAGATCTTTTCTCATTCTGTCATTTTGTCCTTTAGACAGAGTCCTGTGCCTTAGTTTAACGAAGATCTTTTCTCATTCTGTCATTTTGTCCTTTAGACAGAGTCCTGTGCCTTATAGAAACCTTTCAGTTTGATGGGGTACCATTTGTGAATTGTGAACCTTAATGCCCGAATATTGGAGTTTTATTCAGGAAGTTGTCTCCTGTGCCACTTCTTTCAAGATTAGTCTCAACTTTCTCATCTATCAAGTTCAGTATAGCTGATTTTATGTTGAGGTATTTGATCCACTTGGACTCTAGTTGTTCAGGGTGATAAATATGGATCTATTTTCACTCTTCTACATGCTGATATGATGGACGATACTAGACAAGATCGCCTTGGGTAAGGTAACCCAGACCCAGAAAAACAAACAGAATATGTACTCACTCATAAGTGAATTTTATCTGTATAGCAAAGGAGAAACACACTACAACCCACAGACCCAGAGAAGCTAAGTAACAAGGAGAGTTTGGGAGAAGGGGAGATGCAAGAATCTCACTGTGAAAGAAAAATTGAATGTCCATTGCCAATGATTTAGGAAGTGTCCTGGAACAGGAATGAGGATGGAAACAGGAGGGATCAAGCTGAGAAGGATGGAGGGAGAGAACACTGGGAGGGACAACTGGAATTTGTGGGTATCTCTCCAATTAACTAGAAATCTAGAACATTGGAAAGTCCCAGGAATCTATGAAGGTGACCCTAGCTAAGACTCCTAGCAGTGAGGGATATGGAGTCTGACTGTGTATCTCCTGTAATCAGGTCAGACTTTCAGTGAAGGAATGGGAACACCAACCCAGCCACAAACCTTGACCTAAAATTTCCCTTGTCTACAAGATGTGCTGGGGTAAAAGGTGGCACAGAAATTGTGGGAGTAGCCAAGTAATGACTCGTCCAGCTGGAGACCCACAGCCTGTGAGGGAGCTTACCCTTGAGGGCCAGGACCAAGAGATGGGATACCAAGAGATCCAGGATAGAGTCAACAGGACTCACAAAAAAAGTCAATGAAATTATTTCTGATGTTATTCTGCAGTTCTCATAGATGGGTGCTGGCCAAACTGTCTTCAGAGAGGCTTCTCCTGGCAACTGATGGGAACAGATAAAGTGACCCACAGTCAAACATTAGGCAGAACTTGGAGAATCCAATGGAAGAAGAGGAAGAAGGATTGTAGGAGTCAGAGGAATCAAGGATACAACAAGAAAACCCACAGGACCAATTAAGCTGAGCTCACAGGGCCTCATAGACACTGAACCAGGCAGCCTGTATGGGACTAACCTAGGCCTGCATATGTTACAGCTGTGTAGAACAGGCTTCTTGTGGAACTCCTGATGGTGGGAACAAGGGGCTGTCTCTGATTCTAATGCCTAGTTTGGGGATCCATTTCTTTGACTAGATTGCTTAATACAACCTTAAAAGAAGAGCAGGAACCTAGTCTCAGTGCAACTTGATATACTTTGGCTGGCTGATATCCATGGATGTTGGCCAGTATCTGAAGAGAAACAGTGGAGGAGGAGTAGATGGGGAGGGGAGTAGAGGTGAGGTGAGGGGGGAGTAATTGGGAGGAGGGGAGGAAGGGGAAACTGTGGTTGGGATGTAAAAACAAGCAAATAAGAATGAACTGTAATATTTTAGATGTTGGTGTTTGAAAGAGATCTAGAATCAAGCCTTGTGAGTCACAATGCAAAAAATGAAAACTAATAAACATCACCACTCCTCTTCTTAGTACTGTTCATTTTAGCTCTTCATTTACAGACATATTCAATATGTAAGTTTGGAGAAGCTAGTTTTCACCACTCAGAATATGACATTTCTCTGGAAGGAAATTGATTTCAGTCAAAATGTAGACAAGCAATCAGAAAAGCCTGAGCTGAGAGCAGAGGTATTTTCTAGTACTGACAGAGCAGATTAGATATATTTAATTGATTAGCGAGTCTTGGTTTTGTATTCACGTGGGCTAAGCATGGTGAAGTGATATGTCTCATTGTGTGATCAAACTTCTGAAAAAAGACCAAGGAACTTAGAATCTAATTCTGGAAGTTCTGTGTAAAGTGGAAAAAGGATCCTAAGGGTTGGCAGATTGAGCTCAATTCTGATGTCATAGAGTAAATTCATCTGTTGGTTTTGAGACTACTCTTATTTAACACGTTCTCTTTGTTGCACAACTCAGATCAGCAGTTGCATCAATAACTGAGAGAAAATGTTTAAGCAAATATTTATCTTTTTACTGACAACAAAAATTGTTAAAATAACCTCTTGCTTGCTATGACACTCTTTCTGGGTTGAGAATTATACATTGTATACCAAACAGATGACTAAGAAATATGGTTCTAGTGTTGTACACCTTTAATCTTAGCACTTGGGAGGCAGAACACTATGAGTTCAAGGCCAGTTTAGCTGATAGTAAGTTTCAGGCTAGCCAAAGCTGCACAAGCCACCCCCAAATCAAATCCAAATCCAAACAAGATTTATGGTCTTTATTTTCAAATTATCTGCAACAATTTATGTGTATACATATATGTATCTCATGTTTTCTGGATCTATTGAACTTCAAAAGTGAGATTTAAAATCCTTGTATCTATAATCTCAAGCAGTTTTAAACTGATACAGGGGTGCTGGGGACCAAATTTCTCTCCTCTGCAAATGATCTTAACCACTGAGGCATCTCTCAAGCTCCAAATATTAAGTTTTTTCAAGACAATTATTGAAAGACTGGTAATAACAATCTGTTATTATTCTCAAAACTTTTCATAGCCCTTTATAAAGAATAATATTTGCACATTAAAAATATCTGTTTCATCTGGGAATAACAATGCATGCCAATAGTCTAAGCATTTGAGAGATTGAGGCCCATGAATGAAGAGCTACATTGAGACCCTACATCAAAGGAAAATTGCTAATTTTTGGAAGATGTTTATTTTTAAGTATCTTATTATCTACAGATGAGGTTATCTTTAAAGTAAATACAATTAAGAAAATCATGTTACTTTTTAAAGGTTTATTTTCTTTCTGATTATGTATATTTAAAATAAATAATAATTAATCTAGTTATTTAGAATATGTTAAACCCAGTACGAAGTATAATTTAGAATATGTTAAATCCAGGTACTGAAGTATAATTAATATTGTACCCATATGAATATTGTACAAATTTATATACAGACACAAAGAAAGTGGAGTTTTTCTACCACTGTAGTCCTGTTGTTTCTCATTGTAAAAGCTAAGGATAAAGTTTTGCATTCAAAAGTGCTGTATTTGTAATGTAGAAAGAAGTGCATCTAGAAAACATCTCTGTCATAAATCTTCCCTTTAGATGCCTATTATGTAGTCTTTATCAATTAGAACCCTCTCTGTACACTAAGAAATGTGCAAACATTTGTATTCATTCATTTTAATTTATAAAAAGGTTCTATGATTGTTATATATAATGAATCAACTATATATATTCCCTGAAAATGACATAACTACTTTAATTTTTTTTACCTAATGGAACTGTATTATATATACAATTTTGTATCCTAAATTTTAAATGAACATGTTTCATAGTTAATGCATTGAAATGCACGAAGCACTAATTGATCATTTTATAGATGTGTTGTGTGTTATATTGTGACTATATTACAAATGTCTTAAATCATGCTGTTTCGATTATTCATACATAGTTATTTCCTACAACCACCACCCTCTTTATAAAAATTTATGCTTAGTAATATGAACTTCTTTAGGGCATATAGTGCAGACAAAATTGCTATATCACAAAGTAGTATTGCTTTATGAGCAATCTCAAACATTTTACAAATATATTATACTGACTAAATCATACTTAGTCTGCCCTGGGAAATATCTACTTAGCAGGCCATCGTCTACATTATATAGCTATTTATTTATCTTGGAATTTATTTTCATTTCTTTCTTATTACATGTGATGTTACCCGTAAGTGTCCCTTGTGTCAAAGTTTCTGTCTTTTTTTTTACATTCATCGGTGAGCTTTGACATGATTTTGATTAAAATTTTGATCACTTGTATAGTTAGTCACATTTTCTGTGGAAAAACACATTTTTGGATTTATAATTGCCATAGGTGTCTATCCGTATGGCTACTGGTACAGCACACTGCTGCTTTTGAAAGTCAGCCATGCACTCATGTCAAAAAAGAAACACACATAGCAATGCCAAACACATCATTGCTTTGTTCTCACACATATCAAGTACTTTCAAGATCAAGGTATTTCCTGGATTTTCAGAAGAGTAGCTTTTCTTTTCATGAGGGGCTTGGGATTCTTTTAAAGAAAGAATTTCAATAAAAGTGCGTATCATAAAATTGGGGAAAGCCTGCTCTGGTGTGCAAAAGTATGGAATAGTTCTGCCTTTATGACTAACTTTCAGCAAAGTGGCAGTGTAAATTAGGTTTCTCTAAATTAGCATGGTATTTCACACTTTAGGGGAGATAGTATTAAAACAGGCCTAGACAGAATGGAAGCACCGATAACCTGAAAAACTTTTTACATTTTAAAAATGTAAACATTTCACACTGACATTTCATGTTACTTGCTATTATAAATAACAAATTTCAATTTTTTTGATGACCACACACTTTCCGTGAAATTTTATGTCAGAATGTATTTACATTGTATGCACAGTTATTTTTAAGGAATAGTAACTATAGATAAGGGCTGATAATGCTCAGAGTCAACTTTCAAGGGAAAAGCATATCCATCAAGAATGTATAGAACGGACAGGAATAATTCCAGTTAAGCCTATTTGATTGAACTGCCTATAACTGGAGCTGAGTTAACCAGTGTCCTCATTTTTTTTTTCTTTTTCCCCACTGCCCTTTGTAAATGGCCTTAGTGATTTAATTTCAAGTCACCTGGGGTTATAAGAAACAAAATCCTTCCCATTAAAACTGCATGGTGTTTATGACCACCACAGGGATGGTTTAAAAAACAATGAAGAAGGTTGACTTATTAAAAATAAAGCTGGCTAATTACAGCAAATGGGCTTAATTTAAAAACCACAGGTACCCTTTTTATAATCTTTTCTTGAGTTCTTGCCCATAGCATGCTTCCAGGTCATTGGACAGAACTGAAATCTTTGCTGTGGCCAACTTTAAATGAAAAACATTTGGCTTAATTCTATTCACAGTTCAGACTGAATATGACATCATAGAAAGCATTAAACTTGTGAAAGCTCATTTCTTTGTTGAAGAATATTGCATCTAATCAATTATTTGTGAAATGTATATAATACAGTATCAAATTATGTCTTGCCCTCAATATTCTTTGCTCTATGGCCTATTTTAAGTAGATTATTCAGGGAATTTATTTGGTAGTTTATATTATTTTACATTTAGGAATTGTTGACACCAGTATTAAGAATTTTTCATGAAAATAATTTGGGGAAATGGTGTTTATAAAGTGGATTTCCATAGGCTTATGTATAACGCATACATAGACTTTATATTTTCAGTCCCAAAGTCCTCAAATATGTGTATGTGCATGGACATATTTCATAATTACATTTCCTTTCCAAATTCACTTCAGATTGGTTTATTTTAATGACGATTATGCCTTCCAAGTGTAACAATCTGTAGAGAATTCCGTGTAATTTCCTGGGATAAGATTAGCAGGTTTTCTCTTTGTGTAACTGTTGATACATTTATTTTTCTGATATCCAGCCTATCTATGGGATAGATTTAATGTATTACTCTTGGTACCAGGAATGTAGGTTGCATTTTTTTTTGGAGGGGGTTGTGATTCCAAATCAAGCAGCTGCTAATATTTTTCTTGTCCTTGAATGCTTACACCTTGTGTTCTACAGTCTGAAATTTAGGACACATTTATTTGCAATGTGGGAAGAAGGCAGTGAATCCTGATAATGACCCCCTTGAAATGATCTGTAGTATTAAAGAGAAAAACAAGTCACACAAATTCAAATATCTAAGTGTCCATTGACACAGACTGTATAAATGTTACAAATTGAATATCATTCAGGTACTCTGGAAATCCCTCCTTAGATTAAAATGAACTATGAAAGTCTATATTCTTTCTGTTTATTTTTATAATTATCATGGAAAATCTATGCAATCTATTTGGCTTGATTTTCTTTTATACTAAATTTATGGCTAAGCCTTGAAAGCATTTGTTTTCCATTCATTTCATTATATAAGCATGTTATAGAATGAAACCCTCATGCTCTTCAATTGGAAAATATGATCACAAACAGTTCCTTTAGAGATTTACTGTTTTAATAATTGTCTTAAAATTCATATTGAAACTCAATTTCCATTGAAGTGGGATTGAGAGTTGGGAGATTATTGTGTCTTTATTAACTAATGATACTCATAATGGGTTTTCCTTCATAAATGGACAATTGCTTAGGAGAAGGATGGAAATGGAAGTAGCTGAGGCTTATTCATTTTATATGTAAAATCAAAACAGTAAGCCACAGCCACATGGTGATGCACAGATTAATAGAAATGGGTTAAATTAAGATATAAATGTTAGCCAATAAGAAGTTAGAGCTATTGGGCCAAGCAGTGATTTAATTAATACAGTTTTGTGTGATTATTTCGGGGCTAAGCAGACAGAAAATAACTAGCGGCCTCCTTACTACAGCTGCTGTGATCTTCTTTTTTTTTTTTACTTATTTATTTATTTTTATTCTTTTTTAATTAAAATTTCCACCTGCTCCCCATATCCCATTTCCCTCCCCTCCTCCCAAATATTGCCCTCCCCCCACTTCCCTCTCCCTATCCCCACTCCTCTTCTCCTCCCCCCACTCCATTCCCCCTCCCTCTCGATACTGAAGAGCAGTCCAAATTCCCTGCCCTGCGGGAAGACCAAGGTCCTTCTATCTACGTCCAGAAAGGTGAGCGTCCAAACAGGCTAAGCTCCCACAAAGCCAGTTCATGTATTAGGATCGAAACCTAGTGCCATTGTCCTTGGCTTCTCATCAGTCTTCATTGACCGCCATGCTCAGAGAGTCCGGAATCAACCCATGCTTATTCAGTCCCAGACCAGCTGGCCTTGGTGGGCTCCCAATAAATCAGTTCCACTGTCACAGTGGGTGGGTGCATCCCTCGTGGTCCTGATTTTTTGCTCATGTTCTCCCTCCTTCTGCTCCTCATTTGGACCTTAAGAGCTCAGACCGTTGCTCCAAATTGAGACTCTGTCTCTACCTCGATCCATCGCCAGATGAAGGTTCTAAGGTGATATGCAAGATATTCATCAGTATAGGATAGGGTCATTTCAGGTTCCCTCTCCTTAGTTGCCCAAGGTACCAGCTGGGGACATATTCCTGGACACCTGCGAACCCCTCAAGAGTCAAGTCTCTTGCCAACCCTAAGATGGCTCCCTTAGATAGGATATATACTTCGCTGCTCCCGTATCCATCCTTCCTATATGCCAACCATCCCAATCCTCCGAGCTCCTCCCATCCTCCCCTTCTCATATTTCTCATCCCATTTCCCCTTTGCCCCATGCCACCTCACCCGCAAGTTCCCAGTTTTTGCCCTGGAATCTTGTCTACTTCCCCCTCTCCATGCGGATGACTATATGATTTTCTTTGGGTTCACTTTCTTATTTAGCTTCTATAGGATCACACATTATATGCTTAATGTCTTTTATTTTATGGCTAGAAACCGATTATGAGTGAGTACATCCCATGTTCCTCTTTTTGAGTCTGGGATACCTCACTCAGGATAGTGTTTTCTATTTCCATCCATTTGCACGCAAAATTCGAGAAGTCATTATCTTGGGGTAACCCTAACCAAGGAAGTAAAGGATCTATTTGACAAGAACTTTAAGTCAATGAAGAAAGAAATTGAGGAGGATACCAGAAAATGGAAGGATCTCCCTTGCTCTTGGATAGGGAGGATCAACATAGTAAAAATGGCAATTCTACCAAGGGCAATTTATAGATTCAATGCAATCCCCATTAAAATCCCAGCAAAATTCTTCACAGATCTTGAGAGGACAATAATCAACTTTATATGGAGAAACAAAAAACCCAGGATAGCCAAAACAATCTTATATAATAAAGGATCATCTGGAGGCATTACCATCCCTGACCTCAAACTCTATTACAGAGCCTCAGTATTGAAAACAGTTTGGTATTGGCATAAAAACAGAGAAGTCGACCAATGGAACCGAGTAGAAGACCCTGATTTTAACCCACAAACTTATGAACACCTAATTTTTGATAAAGGAGCTAAAAGTATTCAATGGAAAAAAGAGAGCATCTTCAACAAATGGTGCTGGCAGAACTGGTTGTCAACGTGTAGAAGAATGAAAATAGATCCATATCTATCACCATGCACAAAACTCAAGTCCAAATGGATTAAAGACCTCAATATTAGTCTGAACACACTGAACCTGATAGAAGAAAAAGTTGGAAGTACTCTACAACATATGGGTACAGGAGATCACTTCCTACGTTTATCCCCAGCAGCACAGACATTAAGGGCAACATTGAATAAATGGGACCTCCTGAAACTGAGTAGCTTCTGTAAAGCAAAGGACACTGTCACTAAGACAAAAAGGCAACCCACTGACTGGGAGAAGATCTTCACCAACCCTGCAACAGACAAAGGTCTGATCACCAAAATATATAAAGAACTCAAGAAACTAAACTTTAAAATGCTAATGAACCCAATAAAAAAATGGGGCACTGATCTGAACAGAGAATTCTCAACAGAAGAAATTCAAATGGCCAAAAGACACCTAAGGTCATGCTCAACCTCCTTAGCGATAAGGGAAATGCAAATTAAAACAACTTTGAGATACCATCTTACACCTGTCAGAATGGCTAAAATCAAGAACACCAATGATAGCCTTTGCTGGAGAGGTTGTGGAGAAAGAGGCACACTCATTCATTGCTGGTGGGAATGCAAACTTGTGCAACCACTTTGGAAATCAGTGTGGCGATTTCTCAGGAAATTTGGGATCAACCTACCCCAAGATCCAGTAATACCACTATTGGGAATATACCCAAGAGATGCCACATCAAATGACAAAAGTATCTGTTCAACTATGTTCATAGCAGCATTGTTTGTAATAGCCAAAACCTGGAAACAACCTAGATGCCCTTCAATAGAGGAATGGATGAAGAAAGTGTGGAATATATACATATTAGAGTACTACTCAGCAGTAAAAAACAATGACTTCTCGAATTTTGCTGTGATCTTCTTTTAGGCAGCTTATCTAAGCATATCTCAATATTCTCTTTAGGATACTGAGACCCAGTGAATCTGTTCAGTTTCAGAGAATTCTTGAAGCTTTTTACTTGTTTTCCTCTTGAGTTTGTGAGATTATCTGAAAGATGGAATGTAGCACTTCCCTTTCGAATGTTTTTAAAAAGATTTTCCCTCCTGGATGAAATGATTGTTTTTGTTTTTAAACCAGGAAGTTGCTGCACAATAGAAGAGAGGGTCCAGTTCTTGCGTATGCTATGTAAATGCTCCACCAGAGTCCACACATTGTTACACAGACTTTTTGAAGGGGAATAGCTTTTAACTAATCTTAGAATGAGAAGAGGGAAAATTACTACTGGAGGTAAACAGGATACTTTATTATCTTTCCACCAAATCAGAACATACAATTCTAGCATATTAGCACTATTTTCAGTTTTTTTAAAAAAATTTTGTGTGTTTGTGTAGTGTGTTTGTAAGTTATGTGCATGTAGGCATCCTGGAAGCTAGAAAGAGGTGTTGGGAATTTTGGATATGGAGTCACAGGCAGCTCACAACTGTCTAATGTGGAAAAAGGGGATTGAAATCCTTTGCAGTAGCAGAAAGTGCTCTTAAGACAGAGCCATCTTCCTAGTCCCTATCCTGCTTTTCACTAAAAGTATACACTTGCAAACACTTTTATTTTTGTTATTGTAATGTTAACATTTAAAAGTTTTTTGATATCAGGAATTGTCTACTATGGTGTTTCAAAAAGAAAATTTAATGCATAAATTTAATCATACTATAAATCATTCTTTTAGGCTGTCTCTGGAACACATAATATTTTTATAAATTTTTATTAAAATGTTACAGATATTGAGAAAATCATGATGACCAAAAGTACTTCTTCTATCTTCTTACCTGTTGAAAACTAATTTAATTTTTTTATATATGTGCAAAAGGTATACATTGACTTTTGTCTGTGTCTTATGACCCTTTTAAATATGCTGGTTGAGTTATGCAATTATTCATACAACTTTGGGTTTTGATGACTATAATTTAAGTATATATACTAGATTTTATAGAATAAGTTGATAATTGAGGAAATACTAGACGTGTCTTCTCCTGGGGGTGAATACTGATAATATAGTCTGCTAACCAAATAGAGATGCTACAAGTCTCAATTGTTCACCATCTCTACATAGACAATCCTCATCAGCATCAGTAATAACCACTATGGCCAGTTGTAGACACTGTGATTGAATAGGGTTTGAAAATAGACTCAGTTATAGTTTTTTCACTAAGAAAACTCTGAAGTGATGTTTCTGAGAATCTGGAGAAAAGATCTTTCCGGTACTTACATATCTCCATGTGGTAAGGGTCAACCTCACCTTCTGAACTGATCCTCCCTTTAGCAATACATATGAAATAGGCTGTTGGAATAGATTTCCTTCTTTACAGAATGTCTGAGACCTGTCATTGAATAAAATAACAAACATTTTCTTCTATAGAAGATTTGGTTGTGTATAGGATAAAATAGCAGTTGCCTTTTGTGGGTTTTTCTTTTTCTTCTTTTCTTCAAGGAATTTGTTTTTTCAAAAGATCTGACTTCTGCCTTTACTTTTAGAGGTTGTTTGTGAAAGTTTAATATGCCGTTTGTGGATTCTTTTAGGAATTCAAAGTTTGTTGTGTTCTGCTGTTGAAATATAGAACTGATTCTCACTTGGTGTCACAAGTGCTACCTCTATTAATAAGTTGACAAGTGTTACAAAAGACAGTGTTTTAGAGAGCGCTTTCAATTGGATAACCAGGCCAGAATGTAAATATAAATACCATGAAAAGTAGAGCAGTAGTAAATTTAGTAGAAATGGGAACATAGGCAACAGGTTTGCTGCTCTCAAGCAGTTTTCGCTAAATTCCCGTACTTGCTTCCAAACATTTACTTCTTGGAAAAGTTTTGAAATTCAAGAGAAAACAAACAAAGCAACAAAACGCAAACCAATATGTACCTACTTCCTATATATTCTCTCTCAAAGCTCAGGTTTTCACTCCACAGTTGTTATTTCTGTAATTAATATCTTAACACTGGTATGACATTGTTGACAACAAGGATACATTATGATTGAATAAAGTCAGTTTTTTTGAGTTAATGCTTGCTCTTCATAGCTGGATAACTTGTCGTAAAAGCACAGTGCCCAGTATCTACAGATATAATGGGAGGGAATATCATCCCATGCGTCATCCGGTTTTCTTTATTCTCCTCTCCACAAACCTGGCAATTACTGTTCTTTGCTTCTAATTTTCCCATATGGTAGTGGTAATTAGGCATAATCATGCTCGATGGAGGCTTTAAACTGATCTTTCACTGAGCAATTCAAACACAACATGTTTTCCTGGGATTGGTTGGCTAGTTACTTTTATTTTAGGATACAGTTACACGTATCACAATTTATCATTCATGTATCAAGACAGACCTTGATGGTACCCACATATTGGCAATAATGAATGAAACTCATGTAAAATTTGTGAACAGGTTTCTTTAGATGTCTTCAAATTATTTGAAAATACGTATGATTGTAATTCCCAGATAATATTGTAAACTTAGTTTCACTTTTTTAAAAAAATTATTTAACTTTTTTTTTTCATTTATTGTACATACCAACCAGTTTTTCCTCTTTTTCCTTCTGTCCCTTCCCTTTTCCCATCTACCCCCTCCCATCCACTACTACTTCATCTCCATTCGAAAGGGCAATCCTCCCATGCACTTGCATAAAGCATGACACAGTTGAGGCTGGACCAAGACGCTCCCCTTACCTCTAGGCAGGGCCAAGTATTCCTGCATGGGAAACAGGTTATCAAAAAAATAGCTAAGGGCCAGGCAGAGGTCCTGCTCTCACTCTTAGAAGCCTTACTAAGAGACCAAACTAAGGGACTGTCACATACATGCAGAGGGCCTAGCTCCATCCATGCAGACTCCCTGACTGTTGGTCCAGCGACCATGAACTCCTGCAAGTTCAGGCCAACTATCACTGTGGGTTTCCCTATGATGACTACAGCCCCCTGCTGGTACAGTCTCTACTCCCTTTCTTCACCAAGACTCTGGCAGCTTAGAGCAGTGCTTGTCTGTGGATCACTGCCTCTGCTCCCATCAGTTACTGGATACAGTGCCTCTGATGAAGTTATAGTAGATGACCAGTTCAGGAATTCTCTTCACCATTGCTAGGAGTCTTAACTGGGCTTGTGGGTTCCTGGGGATTTACCTTGCACCAGGTTTCTCCCTAACCCCTAAATGGTCCCACCCATCAAGACATTTCTTTTGTTACTCTCCCCTCCATTTTGCCACTCTCTCCCTCCATTTTGATCCTGCACCGAGACCACCCAACTTGCTCTCTCTAGTTTCCATTCATCCACCCCCCACCCCCACCAAACCTCTGCTCCCAGTTTACCCAGGAGATCTTTTCTACTTCTCCTTTTCAGGGAAATCTATGTATCCCTCTTTGAGACCTCCTTGTTGTCTAGCCTCTCTGGGGCTGTGTATTGTAGGCTGGTTATTTAAGATGTCTTCAAATTGTTTGAAAATACTTAGGATTGTAATTCCTAGATGACACTGTAGACATAGTTTTACTTTTAAAAACTATCCTATTACATTCATATATAGTTATACAATGTAATATTCACAACATTTGTGCATATCTTACCTAAATTTGGTATCCACAGTACTTTGAATTTGTATATTCTGGTAGGTGAATAGTGGAATCTCATCATAAGTGACTGTTTTTCTAATGATGCATGGATGTTGGCATTTTCACAATTCATCTGTTTAATTTCCTCCTATAGATCTCTTCTCATGAACTGAAGTTTGACAGCCCCTGACCTCTGCTTAATCAGCTTGTTTTGTTAAGAATTCTTGCTTATTTGAGGTATAACTAAGTTATTGGACATGTGCTTTGCAAATATTTTTTCCCAATTGGTGAATTATAATTTTTGAAAACAACACTCTTCTCATAGTTAAAGCTTTTAATTTTAGTGAAATCTTGTTCCTCAAATTGGTATTTATTGATCGTGTTTTTGATATTATATCTAAAAATTGTATCTGGCTCAGTCACTCAGAGATTTCTCCTATGCTGCCCTTTAGATGTTTCTCATGTATTTCTAGGAAACAAACTTCTGTGTCTGAAACAGGTTTGTTTCATTCCATCCTGCATGTTTTTTCTCATCTTGACATATAAGCTATCATTTTCAGTTGTGATGCTTAGCAGAAGACATAAGAGAGGGGCTCTTGTAACTAATCTTAGCAGTCAATTATCTAGTCTCCTACCACTAAGTATGAGGTTAACTGTGGAATGTTCTATTTTGTAGTTTATGCATATTTTCTTAATCAAGTTGAGAATGCTTCCCTCCACAGTTTTAGGAAATGGCAGAGGGTGGGGTTAGTTTTATTTTTTTCGTTTGCTCCTAGTCTGTTTTTACAATGTTCATTGAACCTCATTTAAATAGGTTTTACCTATGTAATTGTAATATTTTAAGATGTATTTTTAATTAGATAAAGACAAACAGCTGGTGACTAAGTGTTCAAATCGTGAGCCTATATGAGAAACACTCTACACAAAAACTGTCATAGTCATAATATCAAAGATGAAGTCTTAAAACATCAAAATTCCTAAGTTGAAAAATTGAATCTTAACATATTCAAATATCAAATACTGAAATCCAAAACCCTTAAAACTATAATTCTCACTGTAAAATAATGAGTATGAAAGATGACTGTAGATAAGTTTATTGTGGAGGTAGAGTTTGTGTATTTTCATTTGTGTATAAATAAGTTGTATCATGTTAAACAAAGAAAATACCTAGAAACCACTGCAAATTATTGTTTATTGTGTCTATGATGATGTTTCTAAAAGTTGTCAGCTAAGAACTGAGCAGTATGGCAGGCATGTCTTTGTCTATAACTTGCAATAGATTGTCATGAAACCTTGCAATAACCATAGCTGAGTAAGAACCATAATAAATTTATTTCTATAATAAAGTCCTCTTCAAATACATATACATATCTTATAGGCTCAATGTCTAATATTCAGAACATAATTGTACATAGTTGATTGTTATTGCTATCAATCATTGGCAAATGATTTGTTTCTGGATTTTAGAATTAAATATGAATATTTTTTCTCCAATATCTTATCCATTTCTTTGGTGTCATTAAATGACCCATAAGTAAATATGGTTTCATGTGGCAGGCTAATATTTCTAGAGTTTCACCAATTCTTGGATCTTAGTCTCAGTTATTCTTCACTTGCTTCTTGGCTTTCAAAGCCACAAAGGGATATATTTCTTTATTTTTTCAATTTTGAAAGTCAGCTTCCCTGGAAACATTGATTTTCAGGAACTGACCTCACCTACATATCTTTGAGCAATTTCATTTTAGACATTTATCTCTTCCTCAATCCATTAAATATTGTTTATTAACAGTGTTCTTGTGACACTGAAAAGACAACTATGATTCAGAGATACATGAGTTAATGGCAGGACTTATATTTTAATTCATAAGTACTGGTAAGCTACAAAGTAAGCTCAGAATTTGTTAAATAATCATGTTTATCAGAATTCTATTGTAACTATTAAGCTAGAAATTTTAGTCTTATTGACTCACCATGTTAGCATATAATTATATTTTGAACATATTTCATGAATATAACTTGTAGCGCACATTATTAGTCAAGAAAAGAATTATGCCAGCACCAGGAATTTGCTACCTCTGTATAGTTTGTTGGTTAAGGAAGCCCCAGAAGCCTCCAAAATACTTTGCTTGCCTAGCACAACTATTGCTAAAGACACCACACATTATGACTGCAAGATAAAATCTAGAAATGAGCTGGAAGCTTTTCCTCGTTGATTATACTTAATAGTGTAAGAAGTTGTTATACTTGGGTGGATGAGGCATTAATTGTCATATCCAGTAAAAATCTCTGTATGCCAGGTATGCCCACTGGTACAATAGTGATACTACTGTCTATCAATGGGGCATATCGAATGATTAGATTTGAGGTTTACTCCATAAGGGAATATGTGCCTGGTACTATAATTTTTATTAAAAATCCATGGTTTGGCTTCTCAGTCAGCCCTCATTGTCAGCCACATTCAGAGAGTCCGGTCTGATCACATGCTCCATCAGTCCCAGTCCAGCTGGCCTTGGTGAGCTCCCATTATATCAGCCCCACCATCTCAGTGGGTGGAGGCACCCCTCGCGGTCCTGACTTCCTTGCTCACGTTCTCCCTCCTTCTGCTCTTCATTTGGACCTTGGGAGATCTAGACCTGGATGGAGGGGGGAGGGCCTTGGTCTTCCCACATGGCAGGGCACCCTGACTTTTTTAGGACTGGAGAGGGAGGGGGAGGGGGAATAGGGGGAGTGGGATGGAAATGGGAGGAGGGGAGGAGGTGGAAATGTTTAATAAATAAATAAATAAAATCCATGGTTTGGTGGATCATAGACCCTGGTGGGAGATGACTTGTGTTATCATTTAGCTGAATAGGCATATATAAAACTGTCTTCTAAATGTTTCTGTTTATAAACATAGGCAAATATTACTTTCATCTTTAATCAGAGAAACTTTTATTTGCAGTGAATGGTGGTCAAACCTCAGTCTCCGGACTGCAAAAGATGCTCAGAATACATCTTAGTGCTCAGAGCTAGGAAGGTGTTTATGCCATCCCCTGTATGGTTTAGGGAATATCAGAGAAAGCAGAATGGGTATAGGAGTGTCAAGACAGGAAGAAGAGATGTGAAATGCTATCTTCAGAGCATGACATGGTCATTACAAACATTCTCCTGCTGCAACTGTGTTTTCCATCACTGTGCCTCAAAACAGCCAATTCTGAATTGAAGAGCTCATGCATCCCTGTAGTTATTGATGCATTCTGTGGGAGTGGTAGTCAGTGCCTTAAGTCGTGTACCACGTTGCTACAGTGACTGGTTCCAAATTGATCATTAAAACCAAAGGATCATGAAAAAGAAGAAAAGAAAAACAAATAAACAAAATAAATAGCAAATCAAAATGGCATAACTGAGAGGGAGAAACATGTCGCAGGAGGAACATGACGGGGAGGGAAGGAGATAAGAAGGTGAACAGAACTTGTAGACAAATTGGTTTTGCTGAAGTCCTTGAAGTCCTTTTCTTATTTTCTACAAGTTCAAAACAATTCCCAATATCCTTTACACTTCATATCCTTGATTAGTAAAGTGTTGGCAGCAAACATATCTCACGGGACATGATGAATAAAATTTATAACAAATTCTACATTTAATGCTTAATAATAATATATAAAATATGATGCAGATATGTGTCATACATTTTAAAATATGTTGATTATTGTTATTTATAAATTTGGCTAAGAACCAAAAAAAATTAAAGATTATTCTAGATTTTTAAAACATGTTGTTAGCTTCCTTGAAATTTTTATATAATGTGACTAGACATACTTTTCTCTCCCTCTACTCTTTCCAGATCCACATCTCGTTTCCATCCACCAAATTTGGTGTCTTTTTTGTCCTGTTAAAGTCAGTTTGTATTGTATGAATATTCTTGGATACATGTCCTTCCATTTCAGCATGGTTTATCAGTGGGAACATGCTTAGAGAAAGTTAATCTTCTCTCTATCAGCAGCTGACAACTGTCACTTGTTCTTCAGGTAGAAGTGAGAGTTTGGGCCCAATTTCTTCCTTGTATTAAATGTAAGTTTTCCACTTAAGCCAGTGTTCTTAGTAAAACAGACTGCTATCCATAAGGCAAATAGAATTAAACCAGTCAACCAATCAGTATAAGGCCTAACTTGGACTTGAGGTCAAGAGAAAAGAAAGTGAGTGCCATTGGACCATCTTGGGACAATTTCTGCAATACAGGCTCTGTTCTATGTTTATAGCCAGAGGGTTGACATCATCTACTTTGGTCTTGCCAACCTTGACACCAAGTCCTTAAAAGGAGTCTCCCAGAATGTGGCAAATCTGTGTGTATCTATACTTTGTGTTACTACAGAACTTTTTTTTTTTTTTTTTTTTTGATTTTCGAGTCAGGGTTTCTCTGTAGCTTTTGGTTCCTGTCCTGGAACTAGCTCTTTTTTATTTTTATTTTTTTTTTTTTCGAGACAGGGTTTCTCTGTGGCTTTGGAGCCTGTCCTGGAACTAGCTCTTGTAGACCAGGCTGGTCTCGAACCCACAGAGATCCGCCTGCCTCTGCCTCCCGAGTGCTGGGATTAAAGGCGTGCGCCACCACCGCCCGGCTTTGTGTTACTACAGAACTTACAGAAAATATATCCTCTTTTAGAATAAGTGCCTGTGTCTGTGCTTCTGGCAACAATAACTACTCATCTTTTCATTACTTTTCTAATAAAGCTAATTTAGTTGGTAACATGAGAATTAGTACTATGGAAGCCAGTATAACATCATCACTAGTGAATACTATGGCCCAAACAACTGTGCTGGAACTATTCTTATATTTTAATCATATCTTAATAAATATGACAGATTAATTCTGGATGACATGTATTATCTTAGACTCATACTGTCCATATTTTCTTGTCTGATATCTTATTTATGAACATGGGATGAGACACAGGACTTAATAGTAACTAACGATGTAGAAAATGTAGTAGGGTAAATGAGTTGAGAGGAATATTCAGATATTTAATTGTACATGACATTAGCTATCTATACTTGTCCTAGTGTGGTAGTCTTAAATCTGCAATCCCTTCTTTGGCTTCTGTACCCAACTGCCTACTATGCATCCAAAATAGGATGAGGAGGACTATAAAGAAGCAGAAGGGAAGCAGGAATAGTAAGAACTCAAAGTGAGGGAGGGAGGAGAAGAGGCAAGGGAACAGGTTTAGGAGAGGAGAAGTGTGAGGAAGGAGGGAAAGAAAGGAGCAGGAGGAGGAAGTTTGTTAGTTGCCTACTTTCTATGGATATCTATTTTCCATCACTCACGGGTTTACCCGCTTTTCTAACACAGTCAATATTATGCAGATCAAATGTGTTGTTTTGATCATGTTAGTATTTGTAAATACTTGGGACATAGTAGGATCCTGTTTAAACGTAAGTTAAAAGAAATCATTTTATTGAATTGAGTATGTCAGATGAACATTTGCTTACATTTAGTGCAGAGAGCTAAATATTCACACAAAGAAAGGAATTTTATCCAAAAGAATTTGGACATTTGCTCTTCTTTGTATTACCATAGTAACAATGCACTTTACAGTGTGTTATTATACTATTCACGAGTTTTCCTCTTGGCTGTTTTTAAAAATAGAAAGAAAATACATTGTTCAACTGGAAAGGAAAAAATACATAATGACAGTAATAAATACAATTTAAAGTGGAATATGAAATCACTTTACTGAATGCTGCTATAATCATAAAAGATAATATATAACATAGAATAATAAAATGCTACTATTAAATTGTATAGAAAATTCACTAAATTTTCAGTGATGACCACTCATTCTGGTGATTTTGAGGGTTTGTGACCTTCTGCAGGAAACCATGGTAACTTAGGTGCTGGACTTCATTTAAGATGGTATCACAAACCTTGGATTGAAGTTGTGCCTCACTCACCTCGACAGACTACGACACCCACTTTTTTCAAAGATTATAGTTAGTGAAAATATTCATTGAATCTAATGAACATTTGCTATGGATTTAACTTGAAGAATTATGAATTTTCTTGTTCTTATAAAATGACACAGGTAATTGAATGATTTTCATATTTACTATATGAAAAAATAAACAGAATGATAAAGTATGGAATTAATGTTGAGTGTGATAGTACTCACACATGAACACACAGATAAATGTGCTTAAATAAGTACTTTTGTAAGTTATATTTTACATGTACACACCTTTATAAAAACATAGAAAATACAAATTATACATTTGGTATTAAGGCATGAAGCATTATCTACAAGAATAACTAGCCTTCTTGCCAAATAGCAAATATTCCTATATTTTGATACCCTCAACCAAAAATAAGAGTACTTCATTTTACTACATGCCTATTTAAGTTACAATGGAGAAATCTGTCACTAATTTTATTTCAGATGTATTAATAAGCAAGGGCAAGAGAAATCAACATTTGAGAGGAGGAACAGAGATGACCGTAAGGCATAGCTCACCAAGCTCAGGCAGTGGGGCAATCAAGACAACCAGTGTCGCTAAATCTTTAAATAGCAAAACAACCTTTTGTTCCTCATGATTTGAGATTAAAGAACAAAATAATTGCAGTATTTTAGAGTAAATTACAATTTCCATATCCCTGGGATTTCAGTTCAATTTAAATTTTAATGCACTTTTTGTGGATCCCCTGATAGTGGGAGTGGGGGTACCTCAGACTCTTTTGCCTGTTCTTGAGACCCTGGGTTGCCTCATCCAGCCTTGATATGAGGGTTTGTGTCTACTCTTATTGCATCTCTCTATTATCATTCTGTGTTCCATTGATCTCACTCAGAAGGGAAACAGAGGAGCAGTAGTCTGAGACAGTAAGCAAGAATGGGAACTGAGAAGACTAGAGGGAAGAAAACCTGTAGTAGGGATGTATTATATGAAAAAAGAATGAATAAAAAGAGAAAAGAATAAAATATATTGTAATGCATATGCCTTCTTTGTGTCATTTGAAAGCCCACAAACGAACAAAACCTGCTTGTAACACAAGGGTGACGCGGAATTTTCTTATTTTTGTCATTGGAGTTTGCCCCAGTCCTGGTTTCATGACTTTGTAAAGTCTAACATATATAGTTTCTTAGTTTTAGTAGGCAATAAAGTCTTTAGGACTTTCTTGTATTAATCTATTTTTTTTATCTAAACTTGTGATTTAGGAATTTTTGTTTTTATTTTTATTTTTCGTTTTCTGAGAGGTGATACAGGATCCCACTGTGTAGCTTTATAGCCTTGAAACTTGTTTTGCAGATCAAACTGGTCTCAAACTCACCAAAATTCGCATGATTCTATCACTTTAGTGCTGGGACAAAAAGGTGTGTGCCTCCGGACTCAGCAGGGTTTACACACTTAAAAGACACTTATATTGAGAATGTAAGTCATGACAGACCTGAGCTAGGAACTCAGTGTGTTGGCTCCAATAAACACAAACTGGTCATCCCAATAGTAAGTACACAGGAAATCGCTTACACAAACACTGATTTTAAAGAATAGACATCATGTCATCACCAGTGGTCCCAGAGCTAGGAAAGGCCTGAAGGTGAAAAGAGCACACAGAAAATGTCAATTAGAAGCAAAGATTCCTACTCCCCACAAAGTGTCTAGCATCTGTGAATGTTCATGCTTCAGCAGGTACCTTAGAACCTAAAACAAAATATTCTTTGATGACTGCTTCTGCTCTTAACAGATGTTTATTCCCTCTGACTTGCATTTTATAATTTAGTTGCAAAATCTCTCATTCTTTCAACTCTTACAATATGTCAGGTAGTGTCCATGGAAAGAATGGAAAGTCACATTGCTTGTAACAGTAAAATTAGTGGATAATGTTATGTACTCCTCAGATACAATTATTTTCATTTGTGACTACTTAGTTCTTATGAAATATTCTACATTTTTACAATGGTTTTATTGAATATTGTTCAATATTCAATATAATGATATATAAAATATATATATAACAATATATAAAACTATTGTTCATATAGTCTTCCTAGCTTTATTCAATGCATTTGTCTGTTTTGCTGATTGAATTTTGCTAGCATTTACGTAAATTACCTAGTGTATTGGTCTTTTCTTAGAAAATGACTAACCATCTGGTTATTTCTTTTTATATCAATTTGTTACTCTTTGGAATCGATTTTCTTTTTTTTTTCTTTTTTTTTTTTAGTTTTTCGAGACAGGGTTTCTCTGTAGCTTTGGAGCCTGTTCTGGAACTAGCTCTTGTAGACCAGCTGGCCTCGAACTCACAAAGATCCGCCTGTCTCTGCCTCCCGAGTGCTGGGATTAAAGGCATGCACCACCACCGCCCGGCCGATTTTCTTTTTTTTACTTAAGAAACATTCAAATCCTTGAAAGAGTAAAAATAATATGCAAAGATATAATAAATGTGTCAAGAGAAATAAGGAAACCATGACATTGACAATTAAGTTTTGTTATCACTGCCTGGGACAGCTTTAAGTTCTTGTGTGGCAATCAAAGTACAAGGTTGGTGAGGTGGATATATAGACAATTACAGAAAACAAGCACAGGTGATGTTGCCGTTCCTACTACTTTTTCTGAGCAGCGTGTTAGCTCAAAGATAATTTACAGGGAACAAACTCCTAATTCATTAGGAAGAAAAATGATCTACGGAGCTGGACTAGATCTTGTAAACCCAGAGAAATTGGGGATAGTAACTTGAATAATGATCCGGAAGATGGACAGAGAGATTGATAGACTTCTGTAGACCCATGGGGCTCGTAGAGGACTTCTTCGCTCTCTGTCTAGAGTCACAGTGACTGGCATGGTTCTTTTGTTCAGAAGTTGGTGTCTTAGAATATGTGATGAATTATCATGGATATTCCTTCCTTTCTTCACTGTGAGTTTTATATAAAAAAACATAAAACATTCAAGGTTAGATAGTTACAATTAACATCTATATTATATTTAATAACTATTCTCATATTTTTATCTAACCTTCTCAGCATAGTGAGGTTTATTTTACTGTTAGTAAACTACCTAAAAAGTTGGTATAGCATCTCCTAGGTGGTACTCACCCGTCTCTTCATAGTTCTTGCTTTAAGGTCAAATAGTCCTTTTCTCTTAATTAGCAGACTCAGGGCTTCCCTCATGTTCATGGTAGATAGGTGACATCCATGTACTGCTTTGTTGCTCTGTGACGTAACAGTCACGTGACTCTAGTCCAGTTTTCCTCCCTCCTTGCTCTGCACCTTGTGAAAGGCCTCAGTGTTCTGAGGATTAGCTGAAACTGTGTACAGATCAGCCCATAATCTGGAAGTTTCTGTGGATACTGATTCCTTCCTTGTACAACAGGGCAGCACTAGTACAAACCTCTGCAGGGCTATTTCTTCACATTACACATTTATTTTACTGTAACAATGAGTAGAGAGGAAAACAAAACATAAAAACATAAAATTTTATGCATTAAGAACATAATTAATTTATACTAGTCCAAATCCCTTTAGTTCAAAAGGTCAGAGACAATCTTTAGGCTATAACCTAGGTAAATTAGGTACCTACAATTTTTAGATTAGAAGACTAGGAAAAGGGGAAATTAAAAAAAAAAAAACAAGTTTCTGAGCAAGCACCTAGTTCCCATTTTTTAATACATTCCCCATCAAAGTTATACAAGATTTTTGTGTTTTAAGTGCTATGCTAGTCTCATGAAACCCCAGTAAATAACGTAAGTGGTGGGATTTAGGGTAAATACCAGACAATGACTTCAAAATCGTGTGCATCGTCCCCTCTCAAGGGCCTCTATCTACGGATCAGTGATGGTCATGTTCTCCATTCAGAGGGCTTTAGGGGGACTGTCAACTGACATAAAGCAAAGCCCAAACAGTATGAAACTTCGAGTATAAAATGTGTTCATTACTATTTTTCTTTAATATTTTTTCTGATGTATTTCAAAGAACTTTTATCTTTAAATGTCACAGTTTCTAAAAGAGTCACGTCCTTCAGTCAGACTTTCTGTCAAAAAGCAATCCCAGCCTTCAGCTGACCTACGGTACAATAATTGGCAAGATGCAGCTAATTTAGGGTCCTCTTCTCCTGTTATATTATACTGGGAAGAACATTAATGAACAACTTTCAGAGATTCTATCAAGGTTTCATTAACAAAAGCGATCACAACTGCAGGTGCCCAATAGTGCTCGTAATAGTACCTTTTAGGCTAATTCATGTGTATCATTCAAGAAACTGAGATAGCTATTTAAAAATCTCTTTATCACAGAATTTGTATTTTTTGAGATTCTGCTTTTTTCATTGTTGCTCAAGGAAGAAAAAGGTCCTTATTTCATGTATGATACATATAAATTCTATTAAAAAAAAAAGAAAATTCCATCTTTTCAGAAGATCTATTCTTGGGATCCATTGTCTTCAAAATTCTCTAGTTCTTCAAAATAGTAGTCAAAGAGTTTTGGATATGGCCTTCTCCTCAGACATGGAAATACAATTGTAATAATAGCTGATTTTCAATACAGATGACATCATTTTAACATCATAATAGAGCTGAAAATTCTTAGTTCTGTCAATATTATGAAAAGGTGCTAGCCATTTTAAAAGTATGACAGGTGCAAATGGATAAAACAAAAAATAGTAACACATTAAAACTGATATCAGGCTGTCTTGAACAGCAGAACTTCTAGGCAAACTCTCTTGGTGATGATGCTCTGCAAAAGTTTGCCTGGTAATGGGTAGGAAGCTCATTTGGGTTAGAAATCGCCTACTGGTGAAGCTAAGTGCTTTTAGAGTTGCCAACTTCTCTTTCAGTCCTGAAAAATGAACCTAGAGCCTCGCTCATACTAGATAAGTGGTCTGCTATTGAGCCATAGCCCCAGCCTATCATTTATACATTTTATATATAGCAGCCCAAGGCTTACCTCACCAATCCTGATGTCAGGTGCCGCTTGAGCATCCTCAGCTCCTTTTTATCAGTCAGGTTCAAGATATATAATTGATCTTCCCATAAACCTTCACTAGATAATGGAATCTTAGCATTGTAGTTAGGATTACTGATAAATAGAAACGAAAAATGCTAAAAACCCAGGACTGCTGTCCTTCTCTGTGTGATCTGTAGACTGCACACAGTGGATCTATTTCTACTTGTATGAGTATTAAAGCCCCATTGTATCGGGAGAGCTGAGATTTAGGCCTACGTTGTGCTAAATAGCATGGAGTCTTGCTCTTTGTACATGTTCAGTTCATATGAACTAAATAAAACAATCTATCAACATATGGATCAAACTATATTTAGTAAATATATGTATATATATGCATGTATGTGTGTGTATGTGTTGTATGCCAATGAAACTGAAAGTACTTTTAATATTTCATTTAAGATACTTAAGCTTATAAAAAATAATGAATTATAAAATAATTTGGGGAAGTTCGTTATTTTCAACCTCATCATTTATTCATGTGTTTGAAGAGTTCTATTTATATCAAAGTTATATATTTATGTAAGAGCAAGAACATTCTATTGGATTTGCAATATATTTTTAGAGGCAAAATGTAAGGATCAGCATTCTTTCCTTACAATAAAGAACAGAAATTGAAGTTATTTTGAACAAGTCAGCATACTGATCCTAAGGCATATTATATTCATTTTTTGTAAAAAAATTTGCCTAATTCTTATGTTTATTAAATTTATCAAGGTTTTTTTGGTATAAACACCTACGTATATTCAAGGTAGCATTGTGTATGTCAGGGAGGTGATTTGGGGATTTTGCCAGAAAAGGCTCTTCACTAGGTAGATGTGCCAAGTCACTATTGTAATGAGCAATATTTTATGCATTTACTTACTGTTTATTATCTTTGGTCTCCTTTTGGCTCTTTGTGCTCTAAAGCTCAGGCAGCATCCCTCGTGAGGTCGGACACAGTGACTGTACACTCAGTCGAGAAGATGTCAGCAGTGGACTGATGAAAGCTGCTGCTGCGTTTCATCTGGCTTCTTAGAGATAAGACCGGAAGGTCAACAGGAGTGTTTGCCCTCTTCTGCTCTGTGTCAACCACTTTAAGTTATGATAATAGGTCAAAACACAGGGCTCTTTCTCATTTATTTCCTGATTATCGTATTGAGTGGATATGCATGTACATATACAACGTCTCAGGAAGAAGACAAAGAGAAGAGTGATGTGGAATGAGTTTAGAGACAAGAAATGTGAGAGGAAACGTGATTTAATTTGACATCCATAGCAAAATTAAAGGATGCTTTTTTGGCCATGTCAGAGGCAGTCTGTCAGTTTGAATAGGAACACACAAAAAAGATTTTATGAAACTAATTTGTTTAGAACCCTAAATGAATCTTAAATGTAAGTTTAATTTTTATTTTCATAGAAATCTCATTACTCATACAATTAATGGCCATTTTTGCCCTAAAAAATTCTGAATGTCCTTTTAAGAACCACTTTAGTTTGTTTGTCTGTAAAGATTTTGCTAATTGGACACAGTTTGTCTCACCTAATACATTTTCACACCGTTTTCATGCTACTGCTAACATTATTAATTTTATAATTTTGTTTTTTATGCCTTTGCTCCCTTCTATCCCCGGTTCTCAAAATTGACTCTGGATTAAAATATGGATCAGTGAAGCATAAAAAGTGATGAAAAGAGTCACACAAATAGTACAACCCAAAATAACATCACAAACAAGGAAGGGTTGGTCTCCAATGGTGAATACAGAATGCAAATCGGTAATGATAGCACATGAATTTGCATGTGTCGTTATTTTATATATGAATCAGGAAAAAGTGGAAATAGAGAGTACACTTAAGAATAACTACATTTGGATCATTAGACTAAAGATTCATCTACTGCAATTCCTTAGTTCATTTAGGTTCTAAAGTCTTGCCAAGAGTACCACAAATGCCTCTAAAACGACTGTTGAAACGATGAGTCACTGTGTTCTGAGCTACTTTTGAGACGTTTCTGGTTCTTTCTTTGAGTTTCCCATCCATGGATAAGAACGTGGCTTAGCCAGCTAATTTACTTCAGAATCATGTACAAAATGCCCAAGGTCATACAAAGAAGAGAAATACAAAGGAAAAAAAATGATAAGAGGGATGAAGGGAAGACAGACAAAGGAAAGAGAGAGAAGGGCAAGAGAGGATGGGCTCAGAGGTAACCTCATGCTCTCTGAGGCATAAATAGGAAATTTATGAATTAATTTAGGAATTAGAAGGCTACGAGGAGCCTTACCAACTTCTTAGGTGTTAGCTTTTTCCATATCGAACTCTGTCAATAAATGGACTGCAGCCCTGTGTGATGAACATTAATTATATGCCCTACACCCTAGAGATTCTGCCTTGTTATTACCTACCCCTAAATGGCTTATTCACTATTCGTAACTCATCCATCATCTTAATGTGTGACCCAGGTGCTTCTTCATTTTTCTTGTGGTAGAGGGGCAGAGGCTGTGGTGGTAGTGACTGATTTCATTACTAAAAGCAGATAAAAGGTCAAAAGTAGAAGCATCTACAGTGCTAAAAACATCTAAAGAACGTAAAGACAGCTGTAATATTAATAAACACTATAATCGAAGCCAAACAGACGAAACTGTGATCAGAATTATCAAGTGATATTTTTGGATGGGAATAAAGTTATGTATTAAAGGAAGGAGATACTTCAACATAACCACCATGTGGGAGGTGCCTGCAGATAATTTGCCTTATAGTCGAGTGAGATCCATGATGCACAAGCTATAAATAAACTCTTGGCTAAGGTGCAGTGCAGGTGTGAGGGAATTGTACTTGGTGACTTTAATCTTTTTTATCAGGAAAATAGATGCTTGGATACAGAATGGGGATTTATTTTGTTTGGTTCCCATTTATTTTGTGCTGTTGCTTTGAAAGGGAGATTAGGAGGGAGTAGGTACTTGAGCCCAACTCAGTATTAATCTGCACTGTTCTTCACTTGTAGTGACAATTTTATATCCACCTCACTATGATTCGTGACTTTATGTGTCATGAGATAATAAATGAAACTTCAGTCTCATTATACACCAAATATCTGCTTCAAGAAAAAAAAAATGTACATTGAAAGCTAAAAAATAAGTGTTGTCAAGCAAATGTGTGTGTTTTGTCCTGTATCAGGTAACTACATGCCTTTTTGAAATTCCTGTTGATAATAAAATAATATGCTCTACATTTATACAAAAGAATATTAGTGTAGTCTAATTAATTTCCTTGCTGATGTGCTACCATAACAAAACAAGCTGCGTACTTATATTCTGCGACTTGAACAAATCTTTCAAAACTGAGACAGCAAGCTGGCACAGTGCCGCGTGTCCATAAGCCCCACATTTGGGAAGCAGAGGCGGGAAGAATATAAATTCTTGGCAGGCTTGAGCTACAGAGAAAGATGATGTTTCCAAAACAAACAAATATAAAAAAAAACATGTTTAATGTGGAGGAAGATTTGATATTTCTAAAATTCTATAGCAAATCATTTGCTTTCAATATTTTAATTAAATTCTTGGCAATTAAATTACTTCTCGGTGAAGTGATGTCAAAAGAAAAATGTGCTCTGTGATAACAGGAGAAATGATGGAATGAAAGTGGCATAAAGTACACTAGGACTTCATTCATTACTCTTCGAGGATGCCAGGTCCACAGCCATTTATTGCTTCATATTTAAAATTAATTTAGGAAATAAGTACTTTTAAAGTGGATAACTCCCTTGGTTAATTTCATTTTGCCATTATTGAAACAGACCTTAAAGCTGATATCTTATTTATGAGCTTCTTGTCTTACTAAAACCTCCACACTTATCAGAAGCCAATGGCAGGGTATGTTCCTGTTTCAGCCATTTTGCAGCAGGTGACCAAAGTATCTCTAGCATGAGAAAGGCCATAAATCCAGACCCCAGGACTTCTGAACAAATTCACCAGGCCGCATAATCAGAGTCTACAAAGATGGAAGGATCAGTATTTGGTTTTTGTATGAAACAAAAAGCATGGTAATGAAGAGGAGTTGAACATTTTTATGACAATTTGACAGCCTACTTTATACAAGCATGTCATTGGTGAATTCATTTTATTAATGATTCCTCAAGTTTTTATATTTATCTTTTGGAATAAGCTATGCATCCTCAATGCCAATATGATATATGGTGTATTTTGTAAACTAAGAAAAAAAAGGCTAAGATTACATAAAAGACATAATACTCTGCCCTTCCATTTTTGTAGTTATTGAGAATGATTTTTAAGTTTATAATTTAACATTATTATACAAAACAAATGTCATAATACTTGTATTAATATTTATTCTTAATTTGCAGATAATGAAATATTCTTACCTGAATATACTTTGTCAAAAACAATAAAACATTTTAAATTTATTTATTTTATTTTATTATTTTTAAAATAATCTAATTTTACATACCAATCCCAGTTCCCTCTCCCTCCCACCCTCACACTTTTCTATCTTCTCCTCACCCCACTCCCCATCCACTGCACAGAGAGGGTGAGGTCTTCTATGGGGAGTAAACAGAGTCCGTCACATCATTTGAAGCTGGTCCTCCCTTATGTATCTAGGTTGAGTAAGGTATTCCTCTATAGGGAATGGGCTCCAAAGAGCCAGTTCATGCACTAGGGAAAAATACTGGTTCCAGTGCTAGTGACCCCACAGACTTCCCAAGACACACAACTGTCACCTACATTTATAGAGCTTAGTTCAGTCTTAGATAGATTCCCTAGTTGTCAAAGGTACCAAAAATTATCTGAGTCTGGGTAAAGAAAATCTATGTCCAAAAGGACTCTTGTTGCAGGAGTTAGGTAGGGTCTGTTGCTAGGGGACACTGAGACCATTAAAGTAGAAGGGATTTGTCCAACGGATCCTAATGACACTTCTAAATCAAGATGGCTGGGAGGTTAGGTTCGTTTTCACAACTTGTTTTCACTGAGAAGGTATATGGAGGTACATACCTTGTTTCATTCAAACAGGTATAAGGATGTGAGATGATCAGGAGGCATACTTAGACAGCAGATAGGGGAGTCTTTTTCATAGTGGCCAAGTTGGTTTAGATGAGGTTTTCAGTTTGATGATGCCTCATATAGAGATAGCTGGAATTTTGCATCCTGAGGTAAGAGGAGAAGGCTTAGCTAACATTTCATCCAGTCAAATTAGCAAGCATTTCCTCCCAGATCTCTCGGTATAGTTAATTTCAAAGCTAAGAAGTGGTTTGAGAAAGATCTATGTCTGACCTTGACCTAGGTAAACACAGGAGAAACATGTTTTGTCTAAGTCAAATACAAAGGGTAGCTTTTTAAATCCCATGCTATTTTGTGCATCGGAGTGGAGGGATGCTTTTATCCTATGCGGTATTCCAGCAACGGCCAGTCAGAAGAAAAATCATCTTAAAGAACCAAGCTGCCAGTCCCTTTTACATTGCAATGTGCAAATGTGCAGACGTAGCTGGCAAGGCAGTTCTTTTAATGCTTGCATCACTTGAACAGAGTAATGGCACGGAACACGTTTTAGTTTCATTGCCAGAAGTTGAACACTGAAACTTAAAATATAAAAGACTGCATAGTTTTAAACTATGCCTGGGTACTTCAGATTTTTATAAGAATCTGTACTGAGAACCCAGCAGCAATATCAGTACAACTTCTATAGTTATCATGTAGTTAAAAAATGAGCTTGTGCCAAATGAATGTCAATATACCACTTCCTTCATGGAGACATTTATTATTAAAATGTGTTTAGTAACATGGTAAGATTTATTATTCAAAGAAAACTCAAATACTTTCAAATGGGATTATTATTTTGTAGTAATATAGAAATCTATTTATAAACATCTATTAATATATGGAAGAAATTGAATGTTCTTTTCAAAACATTTGAATTACTGAACCAGTTTTTGATATTTAAAAAGGGTTTGGTCTAAACTTTTCAAAGATGTAAATTGAATAGATTGTCTTCATACATTCTGTAAGTGAGTGTGAGCGTTACATCTCTGGAGCTGCAAAGATATCCTGACTTACAAGGAAGCCAGGCTATACCCAGAGCAGCAATAGTACGGGTCTAGGAGCTGGAGTGGCCATTGGACAGATCATCTCTGGAAGGAAAGGTGTCCTGACTTGTCCAGATGCCAGGCTACATGGAGTTGGGGTGTTGTGGGGGATGATATCTCAGCAAGATATAGCAATACTGCTCCTCTGGTAGAGAGGAGTTACAGCTGAACTCTGCTCTTTTCAAGTGAGGGAAAGCCCTAGCAGAGCTAGGCCCAATATGTTATTTCTGCTACACTCCTCTAAATGGAAAGCCACAGTAGAAATAAAACAATCTCCTCCAGCTCTGTTGAAAGTTGTTACTTTTTCTGATCATCCTTGCTCCCTCATAAGGGAACATCTCAAAAAGGTGTTTCTGCTTTGTTCTGCTAAGTTCTGGCTGCTGTGGGATAACGCTCTTGCACACTATAAAGGTTTGTCACTCCCGTTGGTTTAATAAAACACTGATTAATCAGTAGCCAGGCAGAATGTATAGGCAGGGAAAGCAAACTAAGAGAATTCTGGAAAGAGGAAAGGCAGGGAGTCAGTCACCAGCCAGACACAGAGGAAACAAGATCAGAATGCCTTACTGAGAAAAGATACCTAGCCCTGTGACTAAATATGCCAAGAATTACGGGTTAAGTTGTAAGAGCTAGTTAATTATAAGCCTGAGAACAAACAATTTATAATTAAGATAAGCCTCTGTGTTTCTTTGGGACTGAACAGCTGTAGAACTGGGTGGGACAAAAATTTCTGTCTGCAGCAATGTTCTTCTATTAGGCACCATTAAATGAAAAGCTTTACCCAAGACTCTTTTAAGAAAGCAATTTGTCTCTTGCCAACCCTAAGATGGCTCCCTTAGATAGGATATATACTTCGCTGCTCCCGTATCCTCCCTTCCTATATCACAACCATCCCAATCCCCTGAGCTCCTCCCATCCTCCCCTTCTCATGTTTCTCATCCCATTTCCCCTTTGCCCCATGCCACCTCACCCGCAAGTTCCCAAGAGACTTGACTCTAGAGGGGTTCACAGGTGTCCAGGGAGATGTCCCCAGCTGGTACCTTGGGCAACTGAGGAGAGGGACCCTGAAATGACCCTGTCCTATACTGATGAATGTCTTACCTATCACCTTAGAACCTTCATCTGGCGATGGATCGAGGTAGAGACAGAGACTCAATTTGGAGTAACGGTCTGAGCTCTTAAGGTCCAAATGAGGAGCAGAAGGAGGGAGAACATGAGCAAGGAAATCAGGACCACGAGGGATGCACCCACCCACTGTGACAGTGGAACTGATTTATTGGGAGCCCACCAAGGCCAGCTGGTCTGGGACTGAATAAGCATGGGTTGATTCTGGACTCTCTGAGCATGGCGGACAATGAAGGCAGATGAGAACCCAAGGAAAATGGCACTAGGTTTCGATCCTAATACATGAACTGGCTTTGTGGGAGCTTAGCCTGTTTATACGCTGACCTTCCTGGACCTAGATAGAAGACCTTCGTCTTCCCGCAGGGCAGAGAATTTGGACTGCTCTTCAGTATCGAGAGGGAGGGGGAATGGTGTGGGGGGAGGAGAAGAGGAGTGGGGATAGGGGGAGGGGAGTGGGGGGAGGGGGCAATATTTGGGAGGAGGGGAGGGAAATGGGAAACGGGGAGCAGGTGGAAATTTTAATTAAAAAAGAATAAAAAATAAATAATAAGGAAAAAAAAAGAAAGCAATTTGTTTGGGAAGGAGGAATCTAGGAGAGTGGCTGTTTCTGTCAGTGTGGGAAAAGAGAATTGGCAGCTGAAAAGGCTTATATGGGACTTCTTAGGGGCAGAGTTTTCCCATGGAGAAGTTTTTAAGGTCACCATTGTTTAGTTTCCCTGCTCAGGGATTGGTTGGTTTTAGGTGGCTAGGTGCAGAGATGGCTCTGATTTCAGGACCAAACTGTGTTTCTTTTACTCTTCTCTCTCTCTCTCTCTCTCTCTCTCTCTCTCTCTCTCTCTCTCTCTCTCTCTCTCTCTCTCTTTTGGCTCTAATTTTAGGACAAACACAAACAACTTTATTCACTGGCTAGGATTCTAGGGACAAAATGTATTTCTTTGGCACTGGTTTCAGAGTCAGGTCGTGTTTCTTTGTTTCTTATTTCTTTGTTCAGGGAAAAAGTGTTTCTTTCACTGGCTCAGGTTTCAGATACTGGGTGTGTTTCCTTCACTAGCTCCGAGTTTGAATCAGGATGCATGCTCAGAGATTGACTGGTTTCCTGCTCAGGGATTGGCTGTTTTTTCTTGCTGGCCCTTTTACCCCAAATATTTAGAATTCATGTTTTATCTTGCGAGGTTGTTCAAATTTCTTTCTATATTTTAATTATAACCTAATTATTTCACCTTACCCATTTTGTTTCCCTTCCAGAATCCCCATCATGTTTCCCTGCTCTCAAATTGAGTCACCTTTTCTTTAGTTAATGCTACACACAGAGACACGAATGTTTGTGCGTGCACACACACACTCAAATTCACAGATGTGTTTACAAAAATAGATATTGAGCTCATTTTTATTGCTCCTATGTGTGGTGTCAAGGTTGACAACTTTCCATTGGATGTCCATTTAGGGAGCTCACCTCTAGAAAGGCTAATTCTACTTCTCTTAGCAGCTGTTAGCTGCTTGTAGTTATTTGACAAGGGGTGAGACGGCATGAATATTTCCCTCTGCTGCATGAACATGTTTGTTGATGCTGTCAGTGTTCAGGGCTTATTTTTACTGCATTTTCAAAAAGAGGGAATCATATAGCAGGCTTCCTGGCTTTCTGAATTATATAATCTTTCAGTTCCCAGAGCCATTGATGCCAAAGCCATGCTGCAGATGTTGCCATCTCAGCTTGACATCCCACAATTGATCTTTACACTATGTCCAGTTGTAACTTTTTGTAATGGTCTCCATATACTGCAGAGAGAAGCTTCTTTGGTGATTGCCATGGAATAGAAACAGCTTACATGTTTTATAACAGGTGAATGAACAATGAAACTGTGACTCATATACACAATGAGATATTCAGCTATAAAGAAAAAGGAAATAAAGAGATTTTCAGGTAAATGGATGAGCCATGAAAAGATTGAGAGAAGTAACCTACACAACCCCACTAAAAATGTCACACGTTCTCTATCATCTATTAGTAACTCCAAATCCTCACATGTGACTATGCAACATGGAGTACCTGCAGAAGCAAGAAAGTGGAATGGGACCATGAGATGTTGGCTGAAAACACAGCACACTTAAGACACATGATATGTATTGTTTAGGTTGGATCTAACTTGAAAATCTCCTTTCTCCTGTCTAGCTTCCATACCATAGTACCAGAAAGTACAATGGAAGCCATGAAGAGACAGAAGAATGGTCCTACTCAGATGTGACACCTATGAATCAGAAAAAAATGACCAGCGTGGCATGTGGTTAAATAGTGGCACTTAACAGGCTGGTGTTATCCAACAGCTGTTTATGTGAACTTAAAGTACACTCAACTGGGAGAAACTTGCTCCTGGTACTAGAAATGTAGTCAAATAGCCCAAACTAGTGAGGTCAGTATTTTCATCTTAGAAAATAATCTACTACCACCACTTTACTAGAGCACATAATTCCTTAACTACATTTTGATTCTTATTCTTGATATCCACATATCAGTGTTTTCAACTTTTAACTTGCAACGATGAAAGAAATATTTGTTTTCAATGTCATATCAAAGAGGGAAATTTAACATAGACTCAGCATGACTACCTAAATGTGAGCTGAATTAGGACACGCCAAAGTGCCTGGGGAAAAAAGCCACGCAGCCTCAGCCATGCACAAATAACTATAGGCAATTAAGGAATGCTGAGAGCAGGACAAAGTATTCCCTAGGGGGAAGTACACTAATTGGCTATTCAATAACAAATGATCAGCCCTGAAAACATAAACAGAAGTAACATTGTACAAACTGGACAGTTTATATTTAAAAGTATATTCATGTAACATCAATTAATGAAAAAGAGTTCATGAATTTGAAAGACAGAAGGTTTATAGGAATATTTGGGGAAAGAAAAGGGGAGAAATTTTGTGATTATAGTATAATCTCAGAACTAAATTTTTTTGCTGTTGTTGAAAAGAGTTTTTTTGTTCATACAATATATTCTATCCATAGTCCACCCTGCCCATCTCATTTCAGATCTTCCCCTCCTCCGCACCACAAAAGAAAACCTCAACATAGAATTTGGCATGTTTCTTAATTTAAGAATTATTGTCATACAATTAGAAAATGTCAGTATTACTTGTTAGTGAAAAATTACTGTTGAATAACTTAATTTTATAGAAAGATCTGCTCTGAGCTTTCTAACCAAGTAAAAAAGTTGGTTGTGTTGTTGGATACCTTTAATACCAGTACTGGGGAGGCAGATATATCTGTGAGTTCAAGGTCGACATAATGATCCCTATGTCAGCTAAGACAAGAAAGAAGGAAGGAAAGGATTAATATATAAGATATATTCAAAACTTTTTTTCTATTTGGCTACAAAATAATATAAAATTTAGAATTTGATACTATAATTATTAAAATTACTACTGAAAGTGATTGAAAATTAAACTTGAAAATGGAGCTAACTTGCTCTACTTTGTGTGAGAGTTAAAAATTAGCCTAAGATTGTCTGAAATCAGTATAAATTTTATCTTTTGTCTTCTCAACAAGCCTCTCAGAGACTAGTTCCTTCCTTTGATCTATTAATAAAAAACAGGAGCACCATTTAAATACTTACTGTTCCATATGGGGACTATTTTCATCTGTTTCACCTAGATTGCATAACCCATCATGCAGAAGCAAGAGCATTTGTCAGGCTAAATAGTTTAAATAGTGGCGTGCATGGCATTCATCAAGGGGTTTATGAATTATTTCATGGAAGAAATGTTACCCATAACTTTTTATTATCATCTGAAAATGATAGAAATTTAATAGTGGAAGTTATTGTCTACATTACCACTTATTGTTAGTGAACACCATGTCTGTTTTCTGTAATTCTTTTTGTTGTTATTGTGCACTTGTGATAATTTTTAATGCATAGATTTTAATTTTATATTGTCTATTAATTTATAATATCTTATGGACTCCTGTAACTATGACAGGTATATATGTAAAATTATCAGGACATTTTATTAAATACAGTTTGGAGCACATTCCAGAACAATCAATATTCTTTCTTGATTCTAGACACTTTAACTTGTTACTTTTATGAATTCAAAACCATACCCATTGTTGCAACTGAAGACAATATAAATGATTGAATGTCATTACTATCTTTAAGTCCCTCTTACACTTCAACACCTCACCTGATTTTATCTGCTTCTTTTTTCTTAGAGTCCTCACTGTGAAGAAGACTTGTATTTGCTATTTTGAAAATGAAATGGTTTGTTATGGAATAAGTCCATGAACTAGATCTATTTTATGTGTTTTGAAAATACTTTAAGCTTTCAAAATACAGAAGTAATAAAGAGAAAAATAGATGTATTTTAAGTGGCAGACAAGAATTTTTAATTCATTATAAGGAATATAAGGAAACTGAATATTAAATAGACACAACACATATTTATTTAGGTTATGAAATGAATTAAAATCCTTTTTATTTTAGTGAAAACACTACATTTATCATAGGGAGACACAAGAGGCTAAATTATGATTCCCTGAAGATTTGTATACCATCCTCAAATGTGAATGTTATGTGGCAAGTTGAACTTTGTAGATATTATTAAAGTAAGAATATTGAGATTGTGTGATTATCCTACATTATCACCATGGGATTAATGTAATCAGGAGATTCTTAATAAATGGAAGAGGTAGGGAAAGAGAGATGGCTCAGATGTTAAGAGCACTTGTTGAAGCAGAAATTGGTTGATCACTCATACAAATTCTTGGCCAACATTGCGCCAGCACATTTTGCAGGTAGGACAGATTGTGAGTTAATAGTTTTGTGGCTACATTGATGTCCAGGTTTCTCTTTCCATACCTACCCTAATAGGTATCAATGGTGTAGTTTACATATTTTAGTTTTCCAAATTCTACAAAATGGAACATATTCCATGCAAGATTCCTTTCCTTTGAGTACTCTTTGTGTTACTTCCTGCAGGTAGTAATGTTTGGCTAGCTAAAGAACAAGTAAGAAATTTCCTTATAATTTCTTTGGCTTGTTGCCACGTGATGAAAAGTCATTTTTTTTTTTTTAAAAAAAAGCCTTTCTATTGACATGTTTTTTTTAAATGAAATTCTGAGGCTTCCAGCACATTTCCAATCAATAATTGATCGATTTCTGCATTACCTTGTGCTTGAGAACCCTGAAGATCCATATGGGATCGTATGTGTGTTATGTATATTGGATGATTCCTATTCCTGATTATTTCTTGAAACTGAATAAATAATAAAGTCAATTTTGTATCACCTCATATAAATTCAGTGATTTCAATATGCAAAACAACTTTTTCTGGATATTTTGAATCAGTAATTATGTTGAGAGTTTCCCTTAAATCCATTAGTACCATAAGAACAGCATATAATTCTGCCTTTTGGACAGGATAATAAGGGTTTAGGTCCACATGACTCAAATTTTCTGATTTAAAGCTTGTGTTTCCTTATTTATTTGCATCAGCATAGAATGTAATGGCTTTAGAGATTGGTGTTCCCAATACAATGTGAGGAAGGATCCAGCTAGTTCTCTTTATAACTTGAATTCTTTTGTTTTGGGAATATTTGTTTTTAATCTCTCACAAAATAATTACTGCAAGCTCTTTGCCAGGGTTCACTTTCTGCCCATAATTTGTCAATTTCATATTTAGTGAATAATACTATACTTTCTGCTGGGTCTATTCTTGTTAATTAAAAAATTCTCAATTTTTGTTTTAGAATTAATTCAGAGACATTTTCCCTATAAGTTTTTATACTTTTGCATTGTTCACTAGCACTTTGTGATTACTTCACACATATCAGGATAATCACAGGTTACCCTCCCATCTTATGACATTCAGTTTAATCATATTAAATTAAATCACAAAGTAATCACATAACATTCAATTTCAAGAAACAGGAAATGGACATCAAAATGAGGTTTATATTCTACTCTCTTTAATGAGTTCAAAAGCATAAATGTCAGTAACACATAAAGAACAGTGTCTTAAAATACCAGAAGTATATGAAGGGATCAAAAGCAATGTGAATGGTAAAATTTCATCCTAAATCATGTTGTGTTCTGTATTAGAAGATTTGGATATTATTCTAGTAGTTTATTAATGTTTTCCTGTATAAGAATAACTTTTAATTTCTTAAAATGAATGGACAAACTATAAGTCAAGAGCAGATAATTTTAGACCCAATGTTGAGGGTTGGAAAAAGATAGTAAACAAGACGTGGAAATAAGTAAATAAAGATAATTTTCAATTGGAAGATTGAAAAAACTTAGTCAGTGATTGAACTAATATGATAAAGTGTTCTTGAGATTACAACTTTGGTAAAACACTAGTATACACACAATGACCATAGAACAAGAGGTATGTACAAGAGCAGGAAAATATTTTTTTTAAACAGGTTGAGATGGAGGAAAGGCAGATATGAGAGCAGGGATGAAGACATCTTAATTAAGGGAGCCATTTTAGGGTTGGCAAGAGATTTGGCTCTAGAGGGGATCCGAGGTGTTCATGGGGTTTTCCCCAGCTAGATCTTTGGGTAGTAGAGAAGAGGGTGCCTGAACTGGCCTTGTCCCATAGTCACACTGATGAATATCTTGAATATCACCATAGAACCTTTATCCAGCGATGGACGGAGATAGAGACAGAGACCACAACAGAGCACAGGACTGAGCTCCCAAGGTCCAGTTGAATAGCAGAAGGAGGGAGAAGATGAGCAAGGAAGTCAGGACCATGAGGGGTTGGTCCACTCACTGAGACAGTATGCCTGATCTAAGGGGAGCTGTAGAGGGAGCTGCGGTGGGCTGCATTCAGGCTGCCCCGGCTCCTTCTGTAGTGGGGGAAGCTGCGGGCCTGCTTTTCGTCCTGCCCGGCTCCTGCACAGCTAGCTTTACACCAGAAATAACAACACACAAACTGTATTCATTTGAACACTGCTTGGCTCATTAGCTCTAGCCCTTACTGGCTAATTCTCATATCCCAATCAACCCATCTCTAATAATCTGTGTAGCACTAGTCTTACCAGGAAAGATTCAGCATGTCTGACCTGGCGGCTTGCTTCATGGTGTTTGGCTCTGAGAGGAGCTGCCCTGCATCTGCCCAGGAGAGGGGAGCATGACATCTGCCCCAGAGAGGAGAGGAAATGGCGTCTGAGCTTACTTCCTCTTCCTCCCCATATTCTGTTCTGTTTACTCCACCCACCTATGTTCTAACCTATGAGGACCAAGCAGTTTCTTTATTACTTAACCAATGAAATCAACAGATTGATATGATACTCCCACATCAGGGAGCTCATCAAATCCAGCTGGAGTGGGACTGAATGAGCATGGGATCAAACTGGACTCTCTGAATGTGGCTGACAATGGGGGCTGACTGAGAAGCCAATGATAATGGCACTGGGATTTGTTTCTACTGCATGCATTGTTTTTTTGGGATCCAATCTGTTTGGATGTTCACCTTCCTAGGCCTGGATGGAGGGGGGCTTGGACTTCCCACAGGGCAGGATACCCTGCCCTCTCTTAGGACTGGAGGGGGAGAGAGGAGAGTGAGTTGGGGAGCAGGAGGAAAATGGGAGGAGGGGAGGAAGTGGAAATTTTGAATGGTATTATTTATAAAGCAATTAAAAAAAGAAAAAAAGAAATTACCTATACTTTATATATACATAGTGTGTTTCTAATTTTCTATTTTATTTTATTTTTTTAATCATTATATTCTACCAATGTTTGACTTTATTTGATGTTAATTACCTATGTATTCATTTCTGCAGTAGAAGTTTAGCTGTTTGAAAAGATATCTTTTCTGGTATACAGATTCTCTCAGATCCATGGTTTTACTACTGCTCATATGTTTGTAATGTTCTTCTTGCATTGAGTGAAACATAGTTCAAAATATTTTTCAAAGACTTTTACTCTTCTTTGTGCTTTATTTAGATATCTAATTATTTCCAACTATTTATGGGTATTATATCCTTATAATATTGAACACCAAATTTCCTGTTGTTATATTAGAGACAACAACTTGGGATTGGAGCACAATGTTTTCTTATTCTTGGATCTTCTCTGGCAGGAGAGTGGAACACAGAGAAGAAAAAAAATCAGTGTTCTATTTGTGTCTTAGAAGCACCCAACCTCTGTCTAAAATGGAAGGGTATTTATACCCACCAGCAAATAATTTACTTTCTTCTAATCACTGCAGTGGCTGTTTTGTTTGCCTTGACTCTTAGGACTCCAGGGTTCTCCTCTGTCAGTCAGTCTTCCTGAAACAGGATTGGATTCCAAGGTAAGAATGCACATTCTGCCTCTTCTGTAGAAGCATCTTGCTTGTGTTTTATTTCAGAAATAGTCCCGAAAGCATGTCTCCAGGAACGCCTGATCATGTCTCTTCTTTTGCAGTCTGTGCATTAATATGCTTCCACAGAGTAGACATCTGTAGAAAGTGCATGCCGAGTCAGCCTGCACCTCACAGAGCACTCAGTCAGTTCTTTGGGCCTGCTCTCAATTATTTCCCTAAACCCTTCTCTGGGTAAGAGCTGCAATATATAGACAAACTGTGAGAACCTTTTCTTTTCTGCACAGTCACTGTAGCCCAAAGAAAAGTCTACAATCCTTGGGAATCACGTTACCTTACTGTTCTGTGTCCTCAGGTCCCTGAGGAGCTAAAATATAACATTGAACATCCGGAATTTTATGTTAGACCTTGTTTAACATTTTATTTCAGATTTAAGATCTTAAGTTTTGATGGTATTCTAACTACATATTGAGTTATTCTTTATTTAATATTTTTGATTCTTCATAAATTTCTGTTTTATATCAGAGTTCTAGACTCATATAGCCTTGTCACATTTCCATTCATTAGCTTATTCTGCTTGTCGATTTCCTCTCTGCTTTGGAACTTAGATTACTCTTTCTTTTTATTTCTTCAATGTCTATTTCATAACTGTTTCTCCTCCTTCTAGACAGCTGTCTTTTCAGTCCAGAACATTGTCTTTGATTCTCTCATGCTGTTCTTCCTGCTCTTTTTTTCCACAGCTGTCTCATCTTCTTATTGCTCACTGTGGGAAATGAAGGTTTGCTAACATTTCCTAAGGTTATGTTAGGATGTTTTTTCCCTCACTCCCCAGAATTATTTTCTTTTGAATACTGAGGAGATTTTTTTCCCCTGTGTTGCAGAACTTTTTTCTTTTGTGGTCACAGACTTGTTTATTTTGAACTATTCTTTGCTTAGGGCTTACATTAGCACACATTTGCATGTGTATGATTCATAATTTTGCTTAGAATTTTTTGATTTTAGTATATTTACCATATCATTGCAACCTCTACAAGGTAAGCTGTATTTCATTTCTAGAATACCGTCTAGCATATATAATTTATGTAAAGTACAATTGCTGTTAATAGGTGAAAAATCCTTCCTGATTATCCTTTCAAGTAAATTTACTTAAACCAGCTGATTAAAAATGCCCTTCTTCTCTTTTCCCTTCCTCTTCCTTTCCTTCCCCTCTTTTATCTTCCTCCTCTTGCCTTTCTTTCTCTCCTTTCCTTTAGCTTGTCTCCTTACATCCTTTTCTTTTTTCCTATAATGTTCTTCTTTCCATTTATTTTTCTTTTTCTCTCTTTCCTCTCTCATTTTCTTTTTCCTGTTCCTTCTTTGACAGCCACAGTTTTTATATTGTGCATCTGGGAACTTGCTGCTCAACAGGACTGTGATATCTAATTTGTTGTGTGATGTTGATTGATAATGACAACTTCCAAGTGAATATGGAATGTAGGATTCTGATGATTCTTAGAGAGGAGTTCAGATGTATTCTGGCTGATTCCAAAAGCTTGGACCGGGAGAGATTCAGGTCTGGTACCTTCTGATCAAGATGTTGGCTGTGGCCTGATACCACTGCTTGCCTGCCTAACTTCAAGTAATTTCCACTCATTTCATATGACAGACACAGAACGTGGTTTTAGTTCATTGAATTTGCCTAGAGAGCTGTATAACTTTGATTACTTTCTCTAATTTCATCACTAAGTACAGCACCTTCTGTTCAGTATTACCTAAAACTATTTTCTGTTCATTTGTGCATATCTAGAAGAAAATAGAAAATTTAGATTACTGAGTACAAGTCAGCCTCCATTTCCACACTAGAATCCATATGTCATATTCTCAAAAAGAGGCAAATATTTTTGTGACCATCATATTAATGCTAAATCTGGTGATTTTTTTAAATAAAGCAAACAGCTGTGTGTCATAGATATAAAAGGTGTGTGGTACTTAATCATTAAACTGCATCTGTGGTTTAATCAATTGTTGTCATATATTTATTGAGTGTCTAGCAGGAAGTCTGAACAATCAAACCTCCATGATGGCATCATGCTATGAATTTTGAGTTTTCAAGTTTGATTGGCATTCTTAAAGCAACTGCATTTAAATTTGGCTTTCAGGCTGTTACCTAGTTAGATAAAGTAGTCTTAATCTATGCTAGGGAAAGGCATCTAAATTAGAATCAAACAAAAAATGGTGTACTCATTTCCTTTTCAATATTTCTTCCATTTAGCATATATTTCAACATTCTAAATCTGGAAGATACATAGCATGACTGTGTGCTCTGGCTCTGCATTACAAATTCTGCATTGCTAGGAACAGTCTAGTTTGCTCTCAGTTCTTTGGTACTTGATCTTGGCACAATGGCAACAAAAAATATACAGGATTTTGGTGAAAACTGATAAACACAGTAGATCTGAATCATAACTTGAAAGAACTTAATAAATATGGGGATTCTCAGATTGAATGAGATCTCTCGAAAGAAATTCATCATACAATTTAGAATTTGTTAAATTTTTAATGCTAAAGTGAATATAATTAGTAGCCACAAACTGTTAGGCAAAAATTTATGTTCAATATGTCAAACTTTAGTACTTGTGGAACATTAAGTGGCTTGCACTATCATACTTGGAAATGACAGTCACATTGTGCCTTAGGGTTTTTTGTTTTGTTTTGTTTTTGCAGAGGTTGGGTTGGTTTTGTCAGATAGGGTCTTTCCATACAGTCCTGGCTGTACTGAAACCCACTATGTAAACTAGGCTGCCCTCAATCTCACAGAGATCCACCTAACTCTTATCTCTTGAGGCAGGGCATTACCACAACCTATCTACCTACTTTCTCGGTCTCAAGAACTTTCTCCCCTACTATGTTACAATATCATATAGACTACCATTCAAAATTGGTGGCTAGCAAGCTAAGATCACAGCTAAAGTGTTAATGATGATCTAGGAGATTTAAATTTATTAATACCAATTGGAAGTTAGTATAAAAGGTAGAGTATGGAAAGTTATCTCAATTAGGGTGGAAATTTGATAAGAGATGAAGTGTGACTGGTGTAGATGTGTAAGTCTTTGAGATTTGACAGAAAACAAGAGTACTGTAAGTGTTAGGAAATCTGGAGGTCTTGAGTTGATTCAAGTGTTAAAATTATAACAAAATAATGATAATTTGCACAAACTGTTAAAAGTTTCAAAGAAGACCATGATGTACTGACATCTACATGATTAAATCCCAGTGTAAAAGAAACAATTTTCATCTTATTTCTTATTAATGGTCTTATTGGAGATAAAAGCTATGCAATTGCTTTCTTTAAAACATTTACCCAACCTATTTAACACAGTTAAGACAATGGAGTCAGTGTAAAACAGTTAGGACAATGTATTTATTAGCGATTTAAACAAAAGTAGACAATCACTTGCTATTTGTAGCTTATAACATTTCAAGAAACCAAGGGTCAACATTTTATATTATATATTATATTCTATATGGAGAGTTTGCTTTTAGTATAGAAATCAGCAATCTAGGCTTACTCCAGTGTTGCAAAATGACTGATGTTTTCCCAGGAAAAAAAATTCATACTCATTGTTTAAAATTTAACATGTTTATGGTTCAAAAGAGAATAAGAAGGATACTTTAAAGAGAGACTGTGACCTACAAGGTAGACCAAGAAATAGAAAGCAAATTCTATTGCAACACTGAATGTATCACTATGACCAAAAGAATATATTCACTTTAAGGTGTATTTGGACATATTCCAGGATGGCTTGGTTGTGAAGAATCAGTATAAAATGTGTGGCTATTTCATTAGGTGATTGGGTAAAAAAAAGCATTTGACCATAAAAAAGTAGAAGAACAGTAATGTTACAGTTGTTAGAGCTGACAGGGGTGCATTTTGTCATAGGAAAGAGAACCTAAAGGCATCGTATAAGTCAGCTTTTCTTGTATAACAAAGATCTACAGATATCTGTGGCTTGCAACAATAAACATTTACAGCTACTCTTTCGTAGTTTTATACCTCAGCTGAGGCAACTTGTCTTTAAACTAAAAATCTTTTGGGTTTGCTTTTGATGGCAGATTGGGCCCTGATCTAACTATAAATCTGATTCACTGAGAACGGGGCCTACCAGGAACATTTTTCTCATAAGGATATACAAACACACACAAAACGCACCTGCTACTCCTGGTAGCCTCAGTTTAGAAGTTCTTGACACTCATTCTTCCCACATCTTTTCTTTTTTTTTTTTTTTTTTTACTTATTTATTTATTTTTATTCTTTTTTAATTAAAATTTCCACCTGCTCCCCATTTCCCATTTCCCTCCCCTCCTCCCAAATATTGCCCTCCCCCCACTTCCCTCCCCCTATCCCCACTCCTCTTCTCCTCCCCCCACTCCATTCCCCCTCCCTCTCGATACTGAAGAGCAGTCCAAATTCCCTGCCCTGCGGGAAGACCAAGGTCCTTCTATCTACGTCCAGAAAGGTGAGCGTCCAAACAGGCTAAGCTCCCACAAAGCCAGTTCATGTATTAGGATCGAAACCTAGTGCCATTGTCCTTGGCTTCTCATCAGTCTTCATTGACCGCCATGCTCAGAGAGTCCGGAATCAACCCATGCTTATTCAGTCCCAGACCAGCTGGCCTTGGTGGGCTCCCACATCTTTTCAAAAGAGATCACCATCAATGGGATGAGGGGCATTCTTTTGCCATTGTAATGGAACTGAAATCGTATAGAGGAAAGGACATGGTGCTATAATGATTTGGGCAGGATTTAAGTGCTTGGAACATTGAGCAATACTTTCATATAGGGACTGTGAACCAACTGTCTTAAAATTAGTCTTGACAAGACAATTGGCTTGCGTGATTACAGAAGATAGCTACCTTTACATGAAGAAATGAATTTAAGCTATATTTCCTAAAAGAAAGAGTTTGCTGACTGGTCTCATGTTAGAAATCTGGAGAGTCTCTCTGTCTTAGTTAGAGTTTCTATTGCTATAAAGAGACCATGACAACTCTTTAAATGAAAAACATTTAATTGAGGTACTTCACTTACACTTTCAGAGATTCAGTCCACTATCATCATGGTAGGGAGTTTGGTAGGGTGAAAGAACGTGAGGTGTTGTGGCTACATTTTGGTCAGAAAGCAACAGGAAGTGCATTCAGACACTGGGCAGAATTGTTAGTATATTTTTATCTCGAAGCTGGCCTTCACAATGACATACTTCCTTCAACAAAACCACATCTCCCAATAGTGCCACTCCCTATGGGTTTATGGGAGCTAATTGCATTCAAAATGCAAAACTCCGAAAGTTAGTATAAAGCTCCATGGAAGGGAAACTGAGTGTATGCTCAAGAGTAAGAAATGTGCCTTAAAGAAAAGAAATTCAAAATTTGAGTATATGACTCCAGAAATCAAACTTTGTCTACTCTAAAATCTATATCCGCAATTACCTTTTGACATTGCTTGGAGACATTCTATTGCCAAAAATAAACATGATGTGGTTTGTATGGTGAACGGACCATGTTGTTAAAACTCATCTTCAGATTTATTGATTTAGAAAATTGAAATAGATGAGTATTTTCTTTACTTTCAAGATGTCAATAAACATTATATTGCATCATGACAAAATCCTAAGAGTTTTTGAAACTTATCACTCAGAATGTGAAGTTGTAGTTTGTAAAGAAAAATAAAATAAAAAGAAGCATTGCATGTTAAAGACATTATACATCCCCTTCATTATTTGGTAACTGCAATGGAAAGAGTAGAATTGAGTATGTTTAGAAAACTTTTACTTTTAAGGTGGTTTGGAGTAGAGGGAAGGGGGGTATGTGGAGGGCTGGGGAAAGCTTGGGGGAGTGGGATGGTAGAGATGGAGGAAGGGTGGATATGGGAGAAGGGGAGGAGATATCTTAATCGAGGGAGTCATTAAGTTGGCAAGAGGCGTGGCTCTGTATGGGTTCCCAGGAGTCCATGGGGATATCCCCAGCTAGGACCCTGGGCAGTGGAGGAGAGGGTGCCTGAACTGGCCTTATCCTGCAGTCAGACTGATGACTATCTTGACTATCACCATAGAACCTTCTTCTAGCAACAGATGGAAACAGAGACAGAACCCACATCGGAGCACTGGACTGATGTGGAGGGAGGGAGAATATGAGCAAGGAAGTCAGGGCCACGAGGGGATTGTTCACCCACTGAGACAATGTGCCTGAGCTAATGGGTGCTCATCAACTCCAGCTGGACTGGGAATGAATGAGCATGGGATCAAACTGGACCCTCTGAATGTGATTAATAATTGGGGCAGACTGAGGGTCCAATGATAATGGCACTGGGATTTGTCTCTACTGCATGTACTGGTAGATCCTAGTCTATTTGGATGCACACCTTCCTAAACAGGGATGTAGAGGGGAGGGCCTTGGACTTCCCACAGGGCAGAGTGCCTTGCCCTCTCTTAGGACTGGAGGGGGTGGGAGGGAGGAAAGTGGGAGGAGGAGAAGAAGTGGGAATTTTGATTGGTATTATTTATAAAGTAATAAAAATATACAAAAAGAATTTATTAAAAATATAGAAAATATAAAGTTTACTTTTGTGAGTAATTATTTTTGTTTATACTGTAGCCAATCCATTGAGCATCACATCCTTTATCTCCTCAGTATGGGACATCTTTAATGTTAGTCTTATTTTGGTGTATTATGTTTCTCTCTATCTATAAATAATTAGTCTTTATAAGATGCAAGATTATTGTTTTCTCTTAAGAAAAGCAGAAATGCAGTCTTCCAAGATGCAAGCAATTAAAATTTACAGAAAATAATCGCTCTTTAAGAGGAGTTCAGTTCTAATGCATCAATTGAAAAGAAGTGAAAATTCATCATTTTAAGATCATAACCACAGAGGAGTAAATATCTTAAATTTTTCACTTATTAGCACTTATTAAAGTCAGATATTTGAAGATTATGGAGCACATGCATAGGTCTTAGGATTTTTTGCTAGAAAATGTTTTCCAAAAATTCTGTTAAAGAAACACAGTAGGATGAAACCAAGATTTTCTTTTTAACAATCATTAGTTATATGATTATGGCATAGTTTCCATTCTTTTTGCTACAGTTTTATTATTTTATTCAAAAATGTTAAAATCCTATTGCCCAAATGTGAACATATTTATAAATAGAGATGAATAGAAATAAATTGATATATCCCTTTATCATCTGAGTGGGTTCTTTCGAAAACAGTGTTTGTCACCCATCACATACTTTCTTTTTTCATTATCTTTCTTCCTGTGCTCTTTGTACCATTCATATTAATCTCAAATTTCTTAGTATGTAGTACTCTGAACCAATGAAATCCTGTGGATAATTAACTACAGAAGCACATAAGGGACTTGTGAATATCCATAGGTTAAAATAATCTCCTACTTTCTATGTTTGAGTACATGAAAAAAAATCCTCTGTATTTATCTCTTTACTTCTACTTCGACCTCACCTCCATTGCTTTATATATATCTTAGCTCTTTAACACTGCACTTAACAAACATAAATTAAATAACCTTTCTTTGCTCTTGTTGCAGCATTGTTGTGAAAAAAAAAGCAAAAAAAAAGTCTCATTCTTTGAAGGTCATAGCATTTGTTTTGATAAGTTATTGCAATTATTATCTACATAACTTTAAAGCTATTTAAATAACTTATTTGGATTCTGCTTCTGTAATGATATTTGTAATCTGTTCTAATATCTCTGAGTTTTGTATCTCTGGATTAAAAGTTTGAACTCTGAATTCATATATATATATATATACATACATATATACATACACACACACATATATACATACAATTGACATATCAATTTATATATCTCTCATGAACAAGGTCAACACTAAACTACAGATCAGTTACATAGCTTCCCTTTCTCCAACAGCATAAATAGATATATGTGTGGATGTACACATCTTATAGTCACAAACACTCTTAAACAGTGAACTATTTTAATTTTTATGGCTGAACATCAAATCTCCCAAACTTGATGACTTGAATGTACTGACATATTTTGCTCATAAATACGCACTTTGATCAGGATATGAAAATGATGGCCTTTCTCTACTGCTCTTATTGTCAGCAAGCATGACTGCAAAGCTAGAGGTCTCAAATTCTCTTGAGTCTGTGTGCTCTCACACCAAGTGGTTGATGCTGCGTTAGTCTGTACACATACATGGGCTTTCCCTTTAGTCTCAGCCTCCTAGATTCTGATTACTTGTTTCCAGGTGGGGGTGTATGATGAGTAAGATTGTCATTGATGACAGTCTTAGAGGTTGTGTGGCATACTTTTCATTGTATTCTATTTGTTAGTGCAGTTCACAAGAACACAATATGATTCAGAGGAAGGAAAGAAGACGTCTACATGAATGTGTAGAATCAAAATGTAAGATATTTGCTTTGAGGAAGTACAGTCTTCTGTAACAAGCAACAAATAAGATCCAATTTCCTTACTAGTGATTAAAGTTTTAGTAAATACCACTATTATCCCTTCTCAACCACAAACCAAGGGGGCCAGGCATTGGTTTATGCCTCCTTTCACTCAACACATCAGAAACCATGCTTGTCGTATCCTTCATGTATCTGCAATTCTTTGCCTTTTCTCTATTTGGGTCATTCCTAATAAGCAGATTTTTAAAAATTTTCTTCTAGATAGTACAACTGACTGATATTTTTAAATCTCTACATAGCCCAGTCTTTAAATATATTTTAAATATATACTAGTTAAATTTAATTACAAGAATAAACTACCATCCCTTCTGCTTAAAACCATCATACCAGTAGGGAAGATGTGTCTAAATTTTGTTACATAAAATTGTGATTTGAACAAAGAACACCTTTCAAATGTGCAACAATGTGCCTAGTTTGTTTTAAATGTCCAATGTTCTCATCCATTGTTGTTGGAATGTAAATGCTGTGAATGGATAAAAATACTTCAATGAAGTGATTTAGATTTAACTCATTTTATTAGATCTCTATTCAAATTATTATGGGTTTAATTATTTGGAATATAACATTTTACTAGCTTAGTTTCTACTCCAGGAATCTAGTGTGGACACAGCTGGGTGTCTGCTGCAGGGACTCTCTAAGGACTGTAGTCTGGATGTTTGCCCATGACTGCAATCTCATCTTAAGACTTGAGTCTGAAGTCTCATTCTACTCTGAAGTCTTAACAATATTTAATTTCTTGTAGTCTATTGAACTTAAGATCATAGTTGCTAACTGTCTTTACTTGGAACTATTCCCTTTGCTTGCTATCTAGACATTTCTAGCATGGACATTTGTTTTGTCAAATGTCAATGCCAAAATGTAGTGAACAATACTGGTTTGATGAACATCAACATTTTACTTTTCTATGAATTTAAGAAAAATATATTTTCTTTATCTTTTGTGTGCAGATACACAACTGTGTATGTGTTTGTATATGTGTGTGTGTGTGTGAAAGAAAGAGAGAGAAAGAGAGGGAGAAAGAGCACAGTTGTGAAGGCGTCACAATATACAAGCAGAAAATAATGTAAGTCCATTCTCTCCTTTGTCCATGTCAGTTCCAGCCCCCGAACTCAATTGTCAGGCATTGTGATAGATGCTTTTGCCTGCTGAAACAAGCCATCATATCCAAAGTTTTAAATCTCATTATTTATTTTAAATGCACAATGATATTTTCTGAATTAGTGATATGATTGTTACAAGATATTTCACAGATTGCAATAGTATTAGAAACCATATATACCAGTCATTGTCCATACAGTATTAGAGCTATGCTAATTTTTCTTAGGAAAAAAGAATATGATCCACCTTATTGAGAGGGAAGGAACAACGCTGCTCTGTGTGTATGGATCATATGAAGACACTACACGTTTCTATTCCCTTTTCTTCTTCTAGTCCTCTATGTTATTAATGAAACCTCTCTGGGATGCAGATCACTATTGTTGCAGAAAAAGTTTGTCATCTTCCAAGACCACATCTCATTTTTTCTTGAAATGTAGAGCCTTAGAAAGATAGAGTTTGGTAAATATAAACAAATGATTTCAAACGTGTTTTCAAGCATCTTTAGTGTTATTTATCATTCTTTCTGCCTCTACATAGCCGCTCTTCTCTTCCTAGTTAAAGCTCTCCCTCTTTTATCTTTTCCCCTTCACAGCACCTGTGGCCTGACATTCCTCAGCCTAGAACCCATTATTCCTAACCCATTTGGTTTTGTTTTACTTTCCTGATTTCTGCATTTACATTAGGTTATATGCTCACACTTAAATATTTAAAATTAGGAACCACAAATAAGAGATAAGACATTGTCATTTGGGGTTCAGGTCTACTTTCATTATTAATTCCTGGAGGCTGAAAGGAGAGTAGCCTTCACATACCTTAAATATCACACCATGCCAATACTATCTGGCTCACACACATCTCAAAGTAGACAAGTTATTTCCAGTTCTATTCCACCACCCTCATTTAGTCTCTGTAATTTCTTTCTTCATTTTCTTCAACACTCTTCCTTTTATTCCCAACCAATTCAACCACAGCACCAAATTCAGATTAAAGCATAAATATGATTATATTTCTTTCATTAAAATATTAAGTGGCTATCATATTGCATTGAGGAATAAAAGAAGGGATTTGAATCTGCTCTCACGGTTCGCTTCTTCCAATATATCCATCCATTCTTATCATCCTTCACTTTTGACAGTGCACGTTCACTGGTTATCATCAGGATGTGGACAGATTATTTTCAACTTGCATTCTTTTATCTGCCATTGTTTGAAAAACGCCACTGCATTTTTTCAGATTCTGTGCACATTCCATATTCTTTTGTCCAGATTATTCTCATCAGTGAAGTCTTGGCTTATTCTCATTGAAAGAAATCCCTTTACCTCAGCATATCAGTGACCCTATTTCACACAGCATATCAATTTCTAAGCGTGACTGTTTATTTCTCTAATCCTATGCTTCCTCTTATTGTTGGATAACACACAGTTAATGCTACTTCTTTTACCTGCACTTTACTTAAAAGTCTTTAGTATAGCAAACAGCGCATAATGAATGATAAGCTTGTAGTAAAGTACCCTACATACCAATTTTCTCTGAAAACTTTATGTGTTTTGGGAATGTCTATTTTAATAGTTATGGTTGCCTTCTGGATTCCTTTTAATATCCATTTCCTCTCTCCCATTGTATCTTACTGGGAAGTACATAGCAGTCCTTCCTCAAAGGACTTTGACACACTTTAATTACCCCTTTGTTTTAGTGTCTTGCAATGGTCAAGTTTCAGTATGTATAGGTAATTTCTTAGCCTCAATTCCCCCTGTTTTTATTATTTACAATGAATGCATATATGCACCCTTGTCTTTCTCTAATATTTCTTCATATACTAAACATTTCATTGCCATGATTTTCTAATATATACATTCATTATCTAATATTCTACAATAATGAAAATTTAATAAACTTAACAATAGACAAATAGTATACCAGTATCTTAAAATTTTTTCAACAATTCTCTATTCTAGTTATTCATTCAACTGAACATGAAGAAATATTTTTCCATATTTGAAGTGAAAAAGATATCAATCTAGATTTTTTTTTCTTAAAATAAAAGTAGAAGTGGCTGGGAAATCTTAGCAACTTTTCAGGGAGCTTAGCTTCACGAATAATTTGTGTAGTGAGTTTACTTTACCAGAAGTGAATACAAAGCTTGATTTTTTTTTTTTTGCAATCTGAAAGAACAAAAGAAAACTCTCTTTTTGTTTTGTGTTCCCTTTTAAATAGCATTCCCTTGAACTTCTTAAATGCTAGATGTACATCATCTTTGTCTTCTTGTACGTCTCTACTGAGAAAAAACTTTAGAAGTGCTAATAACTGTACAGTGGAGTGTTAGAGGAGAGAGCTGCTTGTTGGTTCCCGGCTGGTTAGCCACAAAATAATCACACAGAAACTGTATTAATTACATCACTGTGTGACCCATTAGCTCTAGCTTCTTATTAATCTGTGTATGTCCACGTGACTGCAGCTTACTGGCTAAGATCCAGTGTCTGTCTCAGGTGGGCTACATGGCTTCTCTCTGACTCTGGCTTCTGTCTCCCAGCATTCAGCTTGGTTTTCCCTGATTAGCTCTGTTCCCCTATAGCTCTTCTATAGGACCAAAACAGTTTCTTTATTTATCAATGGTAATCACAACATACAGAGGGAAATTCAACATTAGTTGGGTGTTATAGGCAAAAAAGAGAGGTAAAATCAAATACAGTCATAAGTGAATTACATGTGATCACATAACACAATTATTTGGCCAGTTTGTATTTGCTATTTTTGGTGATGATGATTTGAAAACCTCTCACATATATTGGAAATGGTAGATTCCTCAACATTTTAACCTTTTCATTGATTTTTGAATAACGAAGTATCATATGACTTCATATGAGGGGAGAAAAAGTTGAAACTACTATGGAGTGACAATGAAATAATTATACTTCATATAATCATATTATTGTTTAGCAGTATACATGTACATTTCTTTTTTCAACCATTATTTGCAGAGTAGTTATTTGGTTTGTTTTAGCAAAATCAGTCACAATCTTTAAATAGGTCCCCAAAGAACCAGAACATAAATGAACAACCAGTAAAAGAATGCTGTAAGAAATACAAATTGTTCTTTTTGCTCACTTCCTTAAATAAATAAACCACAACTAGAAATGAGTATGTAATCATATATATATGATTCTCACTCTTGAAGATAGTCTTTAATATTGTCTTCAAGAGTGAGAATGCTGCCAAATTCTCATCCATGGAAACATCAAATCAGATATTATTTCTATATTGAGTTTTTTGTCTTGATTCTACTTGTGACTGTTCTTTCTACTCAAAGAATTTCTGGAAAAGAGGGTGGAAGATTTCAAACCCTAAATATGAAACATTGAACTTGCTAAGTGAACTTTTAGATGAAATTAAAGTACTTAAATTAATGCATCATTCTTTTGCTCCTTCTGGCTCCCTATTGAAAGCAGAACAAAGTCTTTAAAGTCTTATACTGCATAATGACAGCAACAGGCATGCCTTATGTAACTTCTTTTATTCACAACCTTCAGGCTTCAGGAAAATGAGAAAAGCTAAGTTATTTCCTTAAGTTAAAAAGTGAACTTTTAAAATCTTAGTTTTATCTTTAACTTTTAACTTAGCTTAGAGATTTTATTAAATATTATAATTTTCCAGAAATGTATATATTCTACAGATATTATACATACCTAACATTAAAAAATATTTTAAATTTCCAAATCTGCAATAAGAAAATAATGGATATTAAAATCAAAATAAAATCATGATGGTTATGAATGTTATACACATAGAAATTTCTAAAAAAATTCTATTAAACATTAATTCTAAAATTACTATTGATTTTATCAAAGTAACTTTCTATAGATCACACCAAAATATATTATGTTGTTGTTTATCCTCTAATTTTATTTAATTAATATTTCAGTAAACTAAGAAACATAAATTCTGATTAAAATTATTATTAATACCCTATAAAACTCATTTTTTGAAGAGAAAGGTCACCTTCAAAATGGTAGACTTTAAATGTTGATTGATATGAGAATGAAAAATAGATCTTAAATTAAATTTCTGCAATCTCAGTTTCACTAAGAAACAAATACTCCATGTAACAAAAGCATCATGTAGAGCTTTGAATATCTGAAAGTATATGTTATTAAATAGTAAGTGAATAAGTTTATAAGTTTAAGGAGAATAGTGTTACAATTTGTGATAGTTAAATGATCTTAAATGATATTCCAGTTATGTAACTTATATGTGTGTTTTGTGTCACATTGAGAATATTATATATATGTGATTGTTTAATAACAATACAAAATAGTGGAAAATGTAACTTAGTGTGTGGTATGAATGCTATAGTTTAAAGAAAAATAATTATGAAGAATTAATCCTATTAACCCAGCACTTGCACAGCCAAACAGGATGATGAGTTGAGACCAATGTGGGTAACATAGCATGATTCTGCCTAAAATAAAAGAAGATCCTCACGTTTTAGTAACTTATGCTATATATACATTTAAGTCAAATGGTAACTAATAAAGCATTATTAGATTCTTTTAGTGAATACGTGTGTGTGTATAACTATTGAAAGCTTGTTTCTTCTCTGAAAATATAATTACATTTTTATTATACAGATATATTTTTCTCATCTATGTATGATACAGATGTATTTCAATCATCTAGAACTTCCAATCCAAGACTTATAATTAAATAAATACAAATAGAAAAACATTGAAATATCATATAATAAATGCAATTGTTCTGTATAATTTAAGATATATTATGGTTATGTGAACTAATTTATCATTGCATAGTTGCCCTCCTGGCAGCACTCAAGTGACAGAGATATATTATGGAGCATTGTATGCATTCTTAACCTTTTATGCTGTGGCAGATGATTGTTTTAAAATGTTTAGCTGTCAAGTGTAGATGTGTGCTACATTCCTCATTATCTTCCCCAGATAAGAGGAAAAATACAAAGGCATACATAACCCGATCTAAATAAATCATAAAACAAAGATAAAGGCTATATTGTGAACAACTTATTTCCATGAAAACTGCTAAACCAAGAAAAATGCAATTGATGCTTTAAATATAGAATTTGCACTATTAAATATTCTATGTACTGGAAATATTTCTCAAAGAACATAATTTCCCACATTAAAATATAATCTTATGTCAGTGTTAACAGTTTTTAACTGCCTTAGAATCCAAATATATCTTATTAAACATATTAAATCTAAAAACTCATCATATCAAAATTTCTCTAACAAATTTTAACATTTCTCTAATCAGTAACATCTTCATAGTGGACTAAAGTAGTTACAAACATTAACAGGTCAATATAATAATTCTAGTATGAAACTAACAATAAACACTTAATTTGTCAAATCACAATTCTCTTAAATCCATTCTAATCAAAAGACAAGAAGAGGTTTTTGTTATGGGTAAGCTATAAGTTTTTTTTTTCCTCTAATCTACTTGTATTGCTGCTCTTAACTTTCAAAGATAAGTTTGAATTGTCCTATTGTCTAAGTATCAGCAAAAATTTTATTCCATTTCTTTTTATTTCTGAATAGGGGCTTCAATCTCTTTGTCTCCATAATAGTGTTCCATTGCTTGAACAAATCTCTTTCCCGCAGAGGGGAAATTCCCTGAGGTATCAGTTCTCGGGTCCTTTATTTCAATAGCTGGTGGAACACCATACTGGCAAAAATGAGTTCTGTGTTCTCCCTCCTTCTGCTCCTCATTTGGACCTTAAGAGCTCAGACGGTTGATCCCAATTGGGTCTCTGTCTCTCTCTCGATCCATCGCCAGATGAAAGTTCCTGTGCCATTCTCCTTGGCCTCTCGTCAGCTCTCATTGTCCACCACATTAAGAGAGTCCGGTTTTATCCCATGTTTTTTTCAGTAGCAGTCCAGCTGGCCTTGGTGAGCTCCCAATAGATCGGCCCCCCTGTCTCAGTGGTTGGGTGCACCCCTCATGGTCCTGACTTCCTTGTTCATGTTCTTTCTCCTTCTGCTCCTCATTGAGAACATGAGCAAGGAAATCAGGACCACGAGGGGTGCACCCACCCACTGTGACAGTGGAACTGATCTATTGGGAGCTCTCCAAGGCCAGCTGGACTGGGACTGAATAAGCATGGGTTGAAACTGGACTCTCTGAACAAGGCGGACAATGAAGGCTGATGAGAAGCCAAGGACAATGGCACTAGGTTTCGATCCTAATACATGAACTGGCTTTGTGGGAGCGTAGCCTGTTTGGATGCTCACCTTCCTGGACCTAGACAGAAGTGGGAGGACCTTGGTCTTCATGTAGAGCAGGGAATTTGGACTGCTCTTCAGTATCGAGAGGGAGGGGGAGTGGACTAGGGGGAGGAGAAGTGGAGTGGGGATAGGGGGAGGGGAGCGGGGGGAGGGGGCAATATGTGGGAGGAGGGGGAGGGAAATGGGAAACGGGGAGCAGTTGGAAATTTTAAGTAAAAAAGAATAAAATAAAAAAAAATGAGTTCTGTGTTCTAAGATATATGATGTATAAACTGTCAACTATTCAGTCAACATTCTTAAGCCAGCTCCAAAGTAAATAGGACTCACTAAGGTCTGGAAGTTTGTGCAGTCGATACACCCAGAAGCTGGAAATCACCCACCATCATCACGATCTTCCTTCCCTTCTGAGACTGAAGCATGATGCCATCAAAGGGTCAGGAAGGCAGGTTTAGCAGTCTCAACCCAACACTTCTGTGAAGGCCTCTGCAGCTGTTGTTTCATCAGCGCTGGTACTCCTCTGCCTCACAGGCAGTCAGCAAGCTTCATTTTCTTCCTGTGAAAAAGTATAACATGCCCTTGACCCTATTTTAAAACAGGAATGGGTCCCTTTCAACATAGACTGAGGGTAAAACTCCTCATTTATTTGCTTCCTTGTTTGTTTTTTTAGAAGTCATGTTGTCAAAGCTCTATGGACATGTTAATTGCATGCTTTATTAGAGCTAGAATTTTGTTTAGCAGCTTCCATGTGCTGCCCAGGGGAATGAGGATACTCTCAAGATCCCCTGTAAACATTATAATTATAATTATTATTATTATTATTATTATTATTATTATTCTCTATCTACATTTTTCTCTGCTCCACTCCCTACCTCTCCCCTCTCCTTCAACCCTCTCCCAAGGTCTCCATGCTCCCAATCTACTCAGAAGATTTTCTTTAAAGTTTGTAAGCTGTCTTTCTAATCCAAGACATAAGAGCTCTCACTAACTGACAGGTACCATTTGCTCATTTGCATTTTCACAGATGCTTGTCTGGGCAGGGCAGAGCTGTGCTACACCCTCCAAAGTTCTGCCATTCTTCTGGGAATGGGGACCTGGAGGCCTTTTATTAGGTATGGTTGGATCAATCATTCCTTCATTCTCCTTGCTCAACCCTTGGCTGGGTAACAACCTTGTTGAAATATTTGATTAGCAATAACTGTGTTGGGGAAAAATAAATACACCCCTATTCTTGTCATAATGTCTCAGCCCCACAAATTTACAAGGAAGTGATGAACAATGTATGGCCCCAAAATTCCTTCCTAACCCTCTCCATCTTTACAGTAAAGCTCATTGCTACATTCTTCAGGACTTTGAGTTTGACCAATCCCTTAGAACTGTGTAATTGTCTCTGTTTTAGGACACCTTGAATCTCATTGACTGGCAATTATAACAGAAATATCTTCACGAATATCAAGAAGATCAGAAACGCTTTTCCATTTATAAACAAAGTGAGTTCTGGTCACTGTGGACCTATGGCTTGTACATAGGCATCAGATGAACCAAATCGAGCCTCTCCTCTCTAACATCTCTTAGCTTGATTTCCAATTTGCACTTTAGGAAGAAAAATTAATTGATCAACCCTCTGTTCTTTCTTTACAACAGAAACTCCATTAGGTGAGTGAGCCATAAGCTTGATTTCTCTTTGGAAAAGAACATCTTTAACTGTCTTTCCCTGTAAAGCAGTAGCTATAGCTAGTGCCTGTGTATACAAGGGGCTGATATTTAAACAAATCTGAATAAAATCAGAGATGTCATCTTTGTTTCTGTAAGGCCTAAGTCAGCCTTACATATTGCACTAGCATTCTCAAATGCTTGGCTCCTGGAGGCTGTGATCTGCAGCTGTCTACTAGGCTAGCACAGCTAGCTGTGTTCTCCACCACTTGGCCACCCTGCCAGGAACCAGGGACCATTACCAGACCATGTGCCACTATCCGGGAATATGCATACCCCATTGAGGGTGGATCCTAACAGATGTCACCCCAATGTGTGGCTATGACAGATGGTGCCCAACATGGGGCTACAACACGTTGGTCCTGCCTCAAGTGATGACAGACTTTATTGACTACCCATGGGAGGCATTACCCTCTCTGAGGAGTAGATGGGGAGCAGGGTGGGGGAAGCATAAGGAGTAGAGGGAGGAAAAACTGTGATTGATATGTAAAATGAGAAAAGATTGCTTTAAAAGATAAAAATAAATAAAAATACTAGTTATTCTAAAAAAAAGTAACTCCCATATGTTCTTCCTTGATCTCTTTCAAATACTTGCTCTATTCTTTCATTAATTGTTCTTACACACATCTTTTAAAGCAAACAGTGCAATTTTAGCCAAGTGTTGTGAAAGGCAAAATACTTATATATAATTCTGATCAATTCTTTTCCTATAACACTTGAACTTAATTTCCATTACAGGGGTATTGTCAAGTACAGTACAAAAATTCACAGTTTGTTTTACAGTTGTTGAATGTGAATGCTCACGCTTGAAAGATAGCTGCTAAATAATCCAAATTTGTGAGTAACCTGTTATATAAACAATGAATTCTTTAACTTTATCTTGATGTTTGCCCTTATCAAGGATAGAATTATTTTGCTCGTTAAGGAAATTCAAAACTCATATTTTGACCACTGCATTGTACTGACTGAGTTGAAAATTGTCTCTGTATCTCTGGCAAAAAATATCTCCTCTATAAATATGGTAAACATATTTATTAATAAATTTACCATTCAGTATCAAATTGAAAATGTTCAGAAAACTATCATGCAGGTAATTTTAAGCATAGGAATCTTAGTGACAGACATTTTTGGATGTGGAATTCAAAGTATAAAATAGGTATATTTTTACCTCAGTCTTAAATTTTTACTGGTTATAATTTAACCCATATAGGTATAGATCTATTTATTCTTTTGAAAACACACATGTCTGTGTGTATACACAAGATTCTTTAAAGTATTTGTCAGCTATCTCTCTATTTATACATAATAATTTTATGATGTATGAGATTAGAAACATTAATCAAACATTCAAATTGCTAATTAGTTTATTTAGATTCCAACACTGCACTCTTGATCAACTTGAGTTCCTTATTATAATTTAAACTATATCTTTAATGCACAGATCCTGCAACAATTTAATTACTTTTATTTTCTTAATTGCATTTATAGATATCTAAATAAACTTTTGTATTTCAGGAAGAAATTGTTTACTGACTTAGATGTGAACTGCAACTAATTTTTCTGAAACATTGTCATCTCCTTGAAAACTACCCTATAAAACTGTAACATATAATCTCAGTTGCCTAGAGTCTTCCCTGTTTTCTTTGCAGTACTACATTGTGAATCCACATACTCTGAGGAATCAGACAAAAAGAATCAATTTGAAAATCCTGTGTTTGATCTTTCATCATTATATTTTATCCAGTCAATGCTTTGTTTGTTTTTCAGTGGTTTTACAACTTGCCGCTACATACATAAACAATTCTCAAGCATTGTGGCTAGCCATTCTCTTTCGCCAGACAACTCATAGGTATAGAGAAATTCTTTGTTTCCTTATGCACCATGCTTGGGGGAACTGTTCAAATTCTATTAATTTCCCACCTGTCTAGCAATTCCCTGAAACTGTTTTGGGTTAGGGTGTATTTTGAGTTACATGTACATCGTTCTGTTGCTGTTATGCACTAAGGGCTCACAGAGCTTTCTGGCACTCTTTAATGCTTTATTTGCATAACAGAACTCATCTGCCTTTCTCTGGAGACTCACTACCTTGCTGAAGTAATCTTGGAAAATAGAATTCACCTGTATCATAGTCCCAGTTGCCTCAAATTTTCCCAGAAAGAATGGCTTACATAAAAATTACAAAACATAAGGCACAAGTTACTTAAGTCTACATGCAAGTTTTTCTTCCTCTTTTTTACTTAAAATATGAAGACATTTCCATGTGCCATTTGGAATTTCTCTTGCTTTCCTGGGTTTTGAACCCTCTTCTTTTGCTTTTAGGGTGCTTATTAATGTCCATTTTAATGGTGATGAGTATGATGAGGTAAAGTTGGGAAAACAGACTCCATGCCAGGTGGTTCAGTAGAGTTAATATATAGAAATATAGCTGGGCAAGTAGGAGAATACAATGAAGGACCAATATTAAGACATCCTATAATCAGCCATCAGTAAAATAAGGTAAAGCCTCATTAGAGACCATAGAGGAAAATGAGAGAAGCTATTTACTAAATTCAGGTACTGATGCTTCTCATTGGGAGTGGGAACCAGAGAAAAATGATGCTCCATGGAAGTAAAGCATATAGCCAGATGCCTTTCTATTTATTTATTGAAAAACAGCTAATGTAATTTTCTATTTTTCTCTGGCACTTTCATGGGGGGATTTTTATTGTGGTTGCTTCTTAAAATACTTTTTAAAAGTACATTGTTGGTATTCTTAAAGTTGTTTCTAAATGCTAGATTGCAGAAATCAAGAATCATTCAGCAATGTTAACAATGCATCTCATTAACTAACTAGGTGTTTTGTAAGGGGTAGGAAAGAGATGAACTGGAAAAGTTTGTAGGAGTCGGAGCAAGATTATACACCACTGAAGTGGGCCAAGTATTCTCTGTTGTTGTCTCAGAGACTTTGTTTGCCTGTTTAAATTCAAAAGAGGAATTTGAATTTAAAATAAGAAATATATTATTTATCTTTTTCTTAAGATGTTCTGTTTTATTGTGATTTTCAACTTTCTATAGGATGCACGAAATAAGACATATTCTCTGAAGTCATAAACAGTGATGGATTTCTGATAAAGGACAGTTAAAAGAGATTAAGTTTCACTGGGCAATGGTCAGAACTGAAATGAAAACATGTCCTTTCCTGACACTGATCCACTGCAGGTCGGTGGCTCACCTCTGCTAGGCAGGTCTGGTTGCTGAAAGGAAGACTAACATCCATCATGTACATTGAGTTCCTCATTTTTAACACTGTTTTGGTGTTTTAGAACACAATACACATAAATCATATCCTGTTCAATGACTCAATTGAAATTCATCCACATTTTGCTATACTTTATTTGTTGAAAAACTAAATGAGAGAAAATAGCTTATTTATCTTATATATATGGCTATATTTAAAGCAGAATTTAGTTCAAAAGAAAAAGTTGTTTCTATTATAAAAATATTTTTTATTTAGAAATTTAATTTTTTCAACTGATTAGAAATAACATGTTGCTCTGTGGCATGGTTAATAAAAACCAAGAGACAGAAATTAGGGTTCAACCTTAAGGTCAGAAAAGCAAAACAGTCAGTCACTGGCTCTTACCTCTACCTCAGTTTGAAATGATGATTCTGCCTCCATAAATCTCAGAATGAGACTGTGTGTGAGAGCTGTCTGCTCCCATTTTATATTCCTCTCTAGTGCTGGGATCAAAGGTATGCACCACCACCATTTCTATGGCAAACTAGTATGAATACTGGGATTAAAGGTGTGTGTCATCAGTCTGTAAGGCTGATCAGTGCAGTTGTTTTATTCTCTGAACTTCTGGCAAGCTTTATTTATTAAAATACAAATGAAATATCACTACATTGCTCCATTCAAAAACATGGTTTTAAAAATTAAATAAGTTCAAGATCAATGCCAATTAAAGGCAATTGCTTTTTCTTGAAATAATCATGTTGGAGGAAGCCGCTTGTTGACTGCTCTACTCAAAAAAATCCACACAGAAACTACATTATTTAAATCACTGCTTGACTCATTAGTTCTAGCTTCTTGTTGGCTAACACTTTTATCTTAATTTAACCCATTTCTAGTAATCTGTGTATTGCCACGTGGCAGTGGCTTACTGGGTAAAGTTCTGTCTGGCTCCAGTGGGGCTACATGGCCTCTCTCTGACTCTGATTCCTTTTTCCCAGCATTCCACTTAGTTTTTCACGCCTACCTAAGTTCTGCCCTGCTATAGGTCCAAAGCAGTACTTTATTCATTAATGGTAACCACAGCATACAGAGGTAAATCCCATATCACCTCCCCTTTGATTAAATAAGAAAGTTCTAAGCCTAATACAAAGTTATATACAATAAAAACAAATATCAGGTATAAAAATTAGAATTATAATAGCATAAACAATATCAAACAAGAAACATGAAAAACGTTTTAATAATTATCCTATCCTAAGGAGTTTAAGTCTTATATTATAAATACCTTGGCCAAGTCATGAAAGGAAAGTAACTACAATATCTAGTTTTCAACCTCAATGAAGACCTGAGAAGGAAAATAATATTATTTGAGTAAGCAGGAAGTGCCATCAAGCAACTTCCAAAATGTACTACAAATGACAGAGACAACTGGCTACCTGGTCAATCACCCAAAATCTCATTTGCAATGTTGGAGCAACCAAGTTTGGCTAAGACCTAGAGTAACTGTCAGACCATTTTCAGAGGCAGGACATTAATGCAATTTCTGTGTGATTATTTTGGTTCTGGGCGGCTGGGACGAACAAACAACCTTCCTCCAACACACACACACACACACACACACACTCTTGTGAAAATACTTACCTTATTACCATTGTTGGGGGGGACCATTCCATAAATTGTAAAAAAAAAATCTGGTAATTTGAGTAATCATCACTAATGTTACAAAAGGAAGTGAAGAAGTTCGGTGTGGTGATATGAATTGGTAATCCTTGATGTCAGAAAATTGAGTTTGGAGGACTGAAAGTTAGATGTCTGTCTTTGTCCACATCTAAATTAAAACAGGTCGGAAACTAAAACCCCAAGTTAGAGTATGGTCTCACCTTATTAATGAATAGGACTCTCTCCTGTGTAAGTGAACAACTGGGTCTCTCTTTCTGGTACCTTCCCTTGAACTCTTTCCCACTTTTGTTTTGTACAATTCTCATGTCTTAGTTTTGGTTTTATCTTACTATATTTTATTTTATTATAAAAACAAGAAATAAGAATCTAATCTTCAAAGTATGACTCTAGAAAGCTAAGGCAAATTTCAGTAATGAGTGATCTGATTTGATCAATAAATACTAACCTTCCTGATTTTGCTTCTGCTTCCAATTGAACACCAACCAGAAAAAGTCACATAGCATTGCCTTACGAATCACACAGGACACCCTGCTTGTAGTCAGCCTGCCTCTAGGTACCTAATGCCAATAGCATCGAGACACAGGCTTCTCTTTCATCACTATGAAGCATTCATACTTCCCAGCCTGCCTTTGAGTCTCTGCCAAATGCAAGCTATGGCACTGAATCCCTTGCTTCATAGTGAGCTTCAAATAAACAGTCTGCTTGTTCTCATCTTAGCAGTCTTCACTTAATTTCACAAGACATATATTCCTGTCCATTTATTTTATAAAGGAGAGATAAATGACTCTTTATATTCCTTTCTTTTTTAATACTCTTTTATTTAACATATTTGCTTTTTCATATAATATAATTCTGTTCACAGTTTCCCCTTCCTCATCTCTTACATAATTTCTACTTCCTTATCCATTCAACTCCAATCTGTTAGTTTCTTTCCTTCATTGTCTGCTTCTAGACAATGATCTTATTGACAAGAGCAATGCTATAGATTTGCTACTTTTATCCACTTTTTAATTTATTTTCTACTAACAATGCCTTTCTCTTCTCTGTTCTCGTCAACGTACTCCTCGTCATGTTTCTTTTATGTGATCTCTCATTTCATTTGTGATCCTTAGACACCCATTTTCTTTCATTTTTGTCATGTTTTTAATAAATTATTTCCTACTACCCAACCAAGTTAATTAGGCCTTTGTTGTTATAAATCTTATGCTAATCGGCAAATTGATACTTTCAAGTTGAGTTATTTAGGGGTACCTCATGTTATGCAATATGTGACCAATTTGAATGTAAGTAATATAGCAGATAATATTAGACCAGGAAAGGCATTTTAATGTGTGACTGTGTAACTCGTAAATATCACATTGCATATATCCCTAGCCTTATTAAATTGAAAACTTTAAAGAAAAACCACACATTGTAATTTAAGGAAAAATAATAAATGGCTATGTCAAATAGTGGCATCTGAAATGAGTCATGTGTAAGGGGATGATGAAGAATTGTACTGTACCATAGCTCCAATGACTTTGAAGTCACCAACACCACTAAGTATGGTGGGACATCCTAACAGTAAAGCAGTAGGATATAAGTGGTGTCTCCTTTTTAATATGCCTCTTTTGAATTTTCAACACTCAATTTTCTATGAGGGAAGACACAGAACTATGAATATATCTGTACCTAGACTGGTTCTTGTGAGGACGTGAATCTCCACTACACTTATCTTAATGCACTCATTTAAAGTGAATATGTTTTACTTTCATGCTGCTCTCACTTTCGTGTTGTATTCATTCCAATCAGACACTGTTCATTCAGATGTTTGCGAAATTAAATAATTAAGCTATCAACTCATTATAGCATGAGTAAATTCTATTCGAAACATCTATTTGAAAGGAAAAATAACAAAGAACCCCAAAAAATGTGCAAAGTTACCGAGTTGGGTAGAGCCAAAACAAATACAGACTTCCCTAAGATAAGTAATTTATCCCTGCGATTTAGAGCTGAAACATTAGTGATTTTGAAAAATAACAAACTATTTGGACTCAAATTAATTAGATTTCATTACTGTTTTGGTTAACACTTTAACATTTAGTCATAGATCTCTTAAAAACTTACAGAAACTGTTTTGTTCCTTTGGGGAATAGATTCAGAGAATTATAGGGGTAGAAGAAATTTTTTCCAAATTGTAACTCAATAATACTTCAATCTTTTACTGTTCCAAAATTTTAGAAAAGCAGAAATAAAATATATGTGATCTCTTTCTGTAAATATTCTTCATGCATAAGATATTTTTATATATAAAAGATCTGTTTTAAATATTAGATTATTGTTTTGTTAACATTTCCAGTGTTAGTGAGAGGTGACATATAAGCTAATCACTGATTAACACGTTATGCAAAAAGGCAACTGAAAAGAATAACTTTTAAAACAGTGTAAAAGTTCAAAATAATTGCTTTTATAAAACAAATAATGACATGAATAAATAAGTGATGTTTTCAAAATGTGATACTCAAATATATGCTTCTATATACCATTCTCCATCTATATGAGTCACCAGGCAATCTACAGATATCCGGATTTGTTTGCTTTTGCTATTATTTGAAACAATCACAGAATATGGGAAAAGAATATTTCCCCATATTCCTATCATATCTCACAGAACTCAATTAATATCAATAGAGAGAAGCTTTTGACAGCTGGAAAGGTGACGTACAGGTAAAATCAAAACAGCAAAAACAGAATTTTTTTATATTGCATGTGTAGAAAAATGCTGTTTTTCTTTCCAGTCTTTCCTAAACCATATATTTCACAGCAGTTCTAACACTCCCTCGACCGAAGTGATTATAGAATATAAAACAGTACTTCTGTCATCTGAGTGAGCGCCAAGCCCTTCATTTATATAAGAAAAAGAGTTTCTTTGTCTTACTGATCACTAGGTGAGTGGCTCAGAACTCAAAAGTAAAACACAAACTGACCAAATAAAGTCGTAGGCTTTTATACGATGTGGGTTTTATGGATTGTAGAGGAATTCATAATGCTTAGATTCTATGTTGCAATGGGAGTGTTATAGAACCCCATCTGACAAGTTTCACCACTGTATGGGTGTCCATCCACATGGCTATCCTCCCTTGAGTCCCTGGCTGCTCCTAGTCAGAGCTCTTGGATGGAAACTGTCTATTTATCCTCATCGTATACTAGCATAGATTGTATAACCTGATTCTACTTTGATTTTTATATCACCAGTGATCCATTTTTGAAGAATAGTCATTACAATTTTTTATCTCACAAAAGGCTGTTTTCCCACACTTATTCTGGGGACAAATATTTCACCCTGTGAAGTTTGGAGGAGACACATTTAAATCAGAGCACTATGCAACATGCAAATACATATGTTATGTATACATATCTTTACAAATACATACTTCTTAAATCCCTTGAGATATAAAAAATGTATTGCAAAGTCATTTATTCTTAGACAAACGTTTTAAAAAGAAGCTACATACAATCTTCATAATACAAATTATTATTTAATTTGTATTCAATATCACTGCTTAAATTTTCCTCATGATGGGAGAAAAAAAGTTGCTAACTTACCAAGACCTGATGGTTTTTCTATTAGTGTTATGATAACCTCAATTCTTCTCTATACTAGAGTGTTTCCATGGTTCACCCTTCTCCTGTTTGCAAATAAGGAAAATAAAATGTAATAGTTACAGTTGCATTGTTTCCCTTCATTATGAATAAAGGCCTAATGATACAAACATACATTTCTAAATTTGTTAACTACCGTACATCTTCCCTGCTTCCTAAAAAGGATGACTTTCTGCTCTCCAGTGCAGGTTGTCTTCTTCCCAGTGCTGATTACACAATATTTCCTCATTTGCTGCTATCTAAAGATCAATAGAACATGCTTCACCTTCCATCCAGTGTCCTTATATCAGGTTAATGAAGATGTCTGTAAACGACAGAATGGCATTTTGTCTTTTTTTTCCTCCTGATATTTAAAGGAAACTAGGCACTTTTGGCTGTTGAGTATTCAATATCATAATTTTGGAATCATCTATTTCAGCAATGAAAATTGGCTACTGTTTTTCTTCTAAATAGATGCTCATTATCAGAAATAATAAAGTCCAGCTAATAGACAAAAATACTAAGCTAGCCTTTCTAAAATGTATAAATGAACCTTATCTATCCTAATGACTTTATTCCACATACCCATATGTAGGATTTTCATAAAAATGTAAATTGCCTGTATTGATTGCTGATATTCATACCTGACTGCTTGCTTTTTGCAATTTTCCATCCTAAGAACCTCAAAATCATTGTTAGCTGGAGAGAAACACTTAGAATACTCATTTTCCTCTTTGAAGCTGAGCAAGTTTCTATTAAAATTACTGTTAAAAGATCTCTTTTGGAAGAAAATTCTGTTCTTTATCTAACGTTTTAAAAGTATTTTCTTAAGAGGTCATCAATCTGGCTAGCTCTAGTGCATAAAATTCCTATGTAAGCAAACTGAAATCCAACAGAACCACAAAAATGAACCAAAGACGTTCCCAATTAGAAAGTGTCAACCGACTGCTAAGGATTTTCCACTCTGATTAAATGTATTTTCTTTGCCTTCCCTCCACATTTACGGTATAAAAGAAAAGAGTCTCCAGCCCCTATGTCTGCATTCCTGTGGTTGTGAGAGCTGCCTAATTCATGGATATTGTCTCCTCAAATACAGTCATTGAAATGTCTTTTTTCTAATGTTTCTTTCTAAACATGTAGAGTAGTTTCACACACCATTGGATAAACATGGTAAAGAAAGGAAAGGCTTTTCCAGAAGAGAACAGATTTAAAGGTTACTTCCCAGGAAAGCCTAAATCCCCCAAAGACAATGCTCATGTGTTAGTATTAAGTAAACCAGTGTAAACTGTGGCAGCCATATTTGCTGATTTGCTAGTGGTCCACAACTAAACGGTGAAAGAAGTCCTAATATCTGAAGCAGCAGCATGCCGAGAAGCGTGATATTCTCATTCTGAACACCTCTAGAGTCTATTTTGTAATTTATGATTTTTATTTAAGAAATATAGCATCCAACCTCAGTGAACTACTATAAACTAATAGGGTCCCAGGGAGTTTCCTTGCACCAGATTTTGACCTGAGGCTCTCTTCTATTTCCCCTTCCCTTGGAGATCTATGCATCCTCCCTGGAGTCCTCCTTGTTACCTCGCCTCTCTGCATCTATGAATTGTAGCATGGCCGTCCTTTACTTTACAGCTAATATCTACTTGTAAGTGAGTACATACCATGTTTGTCTTTCTGGATCTGGATTACCTAACACAGGATGAATTTTCTAGTTTCATCCATTTGTATTCAAATTCATGATGTCACTGATTTTAAGAGCTGAGTAACACTCCATTGTGTAAATGGACCACATTTTCATTATTCATTCTTTAGTTTAGGATCATCTAGGATGTTTCCAGGTTCTGGATATTAGAAATAAAGCTGCTATGAACATAGCTGAGTAAGCATCATTGTGGAATTACTGAAAATCCTTTGGGTATATGCTCAAGAATGGTGGAGCTGGGTCTTAAGGTAGATTGATTCCCAATTTTCTGAGAACCCCACATATTGATTTCCAAAGTGGCTGTACAAGTTTGTACTCACAAATGCAGTGGAGGAGTGTTCTTGCCTCACATCCTCTCCAACATGAGCTATCGCTTGTGTTTTTGAACTTAGCCATTCAGATGGGAGTAAGAGAGACTCTTAGAGTTGTTTTTATTTACATTTCCCTGATGACTAAAGATGTTGACCATTTCTTTAACTGTCTTGACCATTTGAGATTCTCCTATTGGGAATTCTCTCTTTAGATATGTAACACATTTTTAAAATTGAATTATTTGTTTTTTAAATACCTAGTTTCTTGAGTTCTTTATATATTTTAGAGATCAGCCTTCTGTAGTTTGTAGGATTAGTGAGGATCTTTTCTCATAATGAAGACTGATGTTTTGTCTTATTGAGGGTATCCTTTGCCTTACAGAAGCTTTTTAGTTTCATGAGATCCCATTTATTAATTGTTAATCTCAGTGTTTATACTACTGGTGTTCTGTTTTCTGTGTCAATGTGTAAAACTCCTGGAAATAATGGATATGTGGACAAAACTGGCCATTTCCTGTGTCCAGGCAAGACTTCCAGTGGAGGGATTGGAACAGCAACATAGTCAAACAACATTTGTCCTACAATCTGTTCTGCACATGGGATATGTGGGGGACATTAAGGGTGGTGCAGAGATTTTTGGGAGTGTCTAATCAATAACTGGTCCAGCCTCAGACCGATACCACTATAGTGAGCCCACACCTGATACTGCCTGGAGAGTCAGGACCCAAAGGGTAGATGACCCAGAGCCTTAAGATAGAACCATTGGAGAAAAAAGGAAATATAATGATGCTTAACTATATTCTGTTATACTCATAGATTGGTGACTACCCCAATTGTCAACAGAGAGCCTTCATTCAGTAACTAATGGAAAGAAATCCAGAGACCCACAGCTAAGCACTGGGCTGAGCTCAGGGAACCCTGTTGAATATTTAGAGTAAGGGATTTATGAACCAGAGAGGTCAAGGACATCACAAGAAAACCCACATAAATAACAAATGTGGGTTCACAGAGTCTGCAGTACAGCCAGGGAGCCTGCATGGAACTAACCTGGCCCTCTACTTATGCGTGTCAGTTTTGAAGTTTGTTCTACTTGTGGGACTCTTAATGAGGAGCAAAACTGTCCCTAAGGTTTTGGCTGGCATTTGGAAACCATACTTTATACTGGCTTGCCTTATCCAGCCTTAATACAAGGGGATGGATATAATCCAAACTCAGCTTGACATGCCATTGCTCTGTTGATACTCATGGGAGGGCTGAGCCTTTCTAAACAGAAACAGAGGAGTAGTGTATTTGGGAAGCCTGGAGAGGAAGAGAAATACATGTCTATTATATCGACTTCAGGAAGGTATTTGAAGGTGTTTGAAGGATAGGACTTTAGGAAACAATGAAGTTATATACAGATACTCAGAGAAAATCATAAAAACACTAAAAAATGTCTATAAAGATAGATAGATACATTTGCATCAGTCAAAATATATGGAGAACTAAGTGATCATTTAAAGACAATCATAGGAGTGTTGCAGGGATGTGTCCTCTCGCCACTACTCTTTAATATATTTCTAAAACTGATAATATCAACAGCCCTGAAGGTTGAGGAGATAGGTGTGCAGATAGGTGGTGTGTGAATCAATAACCTGTTTCATTAATGATACAGCACTGCTTGCTGAAAGTCCAGTGAGCTTCAGGCCATGGTAACTAGAGTGGTGGAAGTAAGAGAAAACCTTGGTATGAAAGTAAACATTGAGAAGACTGAGATGCAACACATGGGAAGGATGCACAAGGATTTTAACATCTTAATAAAGAATCAGGACCTCAAGCAAATAGTCAACTTTGTTTATCTGGGAGGAAAACTGCGCAAAGGAGGAAACTATTTCAGAGGTCAAGGGGGAGATGGGTATAGTGAGGGCTGCATGCCAGGTACTAAAAAAGATTTCTTCAGTAAGAGACATAATGACATCAACAAAATTACAAATATATGGGACAGTGGTCCTGAGCTGCCTTCTTTACAACTCTGAAACCCGGACAACGAAGCACTCCTCAGAACAGCAGCTGAATGTGTTTCAGATGGCATCTCTCAGGAGGATTCTAGGCATTTTATCCCATGAAGAGATAGGCTGCACAATGATGACATTTAGGAACTTATCCATCTACAGAAAGAGAACTACAGGATACAATAATGGTGCTTGAGATACTTCAGCCATATTATGAGAATGAATGACAGCAGATACCCAAAGATAGCACTACTACTTGTAGGAGTGCATGGGATAAGACAAAGAGAAAGGCCAAAAAATGCTGAATAGACAGCATAAAGAAGACTGTGGAACCTTGGGTATGACAATAACACATCTCGGACAATAAAGCATCTAGGACTGCCTAGGAAAGAAAGAAGGGGAGTACTGCCAAAAATAGACTGCCCATGCATGCTTATGCAATTGATGGGGCATATATGATGATGATGAATATGGAGGGGAGATGGGGGAAGGGAATAAAATACTGGGGAGTGGAAACTTTCTCAGGATATAAAATAAATTTAACTAATTAATTAATAAATAAAATAATAAATAAATAAATTTAATAAATACAAATGAAAAGAAATAGTATCAAGGATAGTTTCCATGATGCTAAACAATCACCACATAAAAATGCTTTACATTATTCAGAATCAATAATACTCTGTTTCATTTGTGAAATTCATTTTTGTGTCAATTATTGTATTATTATAAATACTTACATTTTATACTTACAAATTATATGTTCACATAAATAAATGTAGTTTAGGAAGGGATTATCAGAGTCATCAAATATTGTCCATAGGTTAGGCTATTTTCTCAGTAAGAGCAAAAATTTAAGTGCTATGACAGTTGAAATATTTTTTTCAGACAACATATTTTAATCACAGCTTTCCCCCCTAGATATCTCTTATCTTCCCAAATCCACAAACTCCTTTTCTAAAAACAAAGAAACAAACAGCAAACAAAAAAGATAAATGGAGGACACAGGTTAACAATATACATGTTCATGTGAAATGGAAGACACAGCACATGTAGACCTTGAATGTGTCTGAGGAATCTGAAGTAAACCTTACAAATTAATGATATGTTAAATATTAATATTTCCAGTGGACAGCTTACTTCTATAAAGAAGGTTATGTTTGTACTGTGCAATATTTATCTGTCATAGTTAGCTCATAACTCTTGGTTCTGTGTGCCTGCTCTTAATTAGTGTACATTAAAACCCACTCTTTACTGACTATCACTCAGTTTTGTTTTCTAGGGTGCTAATTCTGGGAAGAATAATATCATGTATTTGAAAGCTCAGCAAAATCATGTCTTTGCTTTAGGCTTATGTGTTCTTAAGAGTTTAATTTCTGATATGTCCTCTATTAGGGAACAGTAGAAAAATGGAATCAAAGTTAACTCTGTCCAGTCAATAGACTGTATCAAGCAGATATTATAGTAGTATTAGCTAAATATCTTGGGACAGTTAATGTGTACACTATCTATGATGAAAAATACATAACACTTAGAGGCTGTCAGCATTTTATGAAGATAGAGAAATCAATAGAATAAGTAATAGTTTGGAAAATTTTAGAAATTTCTATGCCTTGAGTTGGTCCTTAAAGAAGCAAGAAAATATCTAAAAACTGAGAGGTTAAAGGAACAAAGTAGGAAGGGGGTAGACTTTGGGGGACAATGAACACTAAGAGATGTGTGGTGAATAGCTGAGTTTGCCTTAAGCAACTCAAAATTTCAAAATTGAACAGTAAATGAAAAGTTGGAATGAGTGGGCTGTTGCCTCAAGAAATACTACAATCTTTCTCCATGTTGGTGGCTGATGGAAACTTTCCTTACTATCCTATACCATGAATAGGGCTGTCTGACATTTTATTATTGTTGTTGTTAAATCATATTCTGTTTTAAAATCAAAGTACTTGTATTTAAATTTTATAGGTAAGTTCTTATATACTTTCTTTTTCCAGAAAGATTTGTGTGTGAGGTTTTAATTCTATACAATGTTATAAACTCCTTGCAATATGAGTGTTTCTTATAACATGGACCTAGAAAATATTGAAGTTCTTTTCAGTGTTCTGTTATTCAGTGTGGTGCATGTAAGAAAGCAGTTCTTACACTTTCCTCCAAAGATAAAATATTTACCTCTTACTGAGGGTCTAAAATGTTCATGACAACTAACTTCCCACCTTCGAAGACCCCTTGCATTGCCACACTATAAAGACCCCTGAAAGTCTCAGAAGTAACTGTGTGTCTCTTCACTTTCATGAAGAATAATTAGCTTTGGTCTGTGCCCAATAGGATTAAATGGTTATAATGTTTATTGAAATGTTATTTGAGACTGAGAAGAATCTTCAGCTTCAGAGCAATGGATTCTTTGCTAAAATCATGGGGTCCTTCTACCTAGATAGACTACAATTTGAAAACACCCTCCCATAGCTTGTGAATTTGCCATGGATTGTAAAATCAGATATGGTATTCTATAACCAGTGGATTGTTAGGTAAGGGAATATCATCAGAGTGCCTTCTTAGAAGTCAAGCATGTTAATCAATTCCTAGGATTAACAGCAACAAGGGGAACAGAAAAGATGCAACAGAGGAAAAAAGAGGTGGTGAGACAGGGAAGAGATAGCAAATGTTTGGTGACATGGGAAGGGAAAAGAGACTCTAATGCACAAATATTTCTAAGCAGCATATTTTGTTAGGGTCTCATCTCTTCACCAGGAACTTTCAGGAACTTTCAAAACAATTGGTTAGTGAGGGATAATGCTTTTGTAGTCTGTAAAGATTTATCACTCATATTGATTTAATAAAACACTGATTGGCCAGTAGCCAGGCAGGAAGTATAGGTGGGCAACCATACTAGGAGAATTCTGGGAAGAAGAAAGGCAGAGAGTCAATCACCAGCCAGATACAGAGGAATCAAATGAAAATACCTTACTGAGAAAAGATACCAAGCCATGTAGATAAACATAGATAACAATCATGAGTTAATTTAAATTGTAAGAGCTAGTTAATAATAAGTCTAAGCTAATAGGCAAATGGCTTTTAATTAATATAAGCCTCTGTGTGTTTCTTTGTTACTAAATGACTAAAATGACTAAGGGGCCATACAGAAGAGAAACTTCTCTCAACATTTTTTTTTTTTTTTTTTGCAGTAAATTTCCACTTTCTAGCCTCTGGGCATGAGTATCTTAAAGAAGCACATACTTATGTTTTCTGGCATATTCTGTTGTTATTTCTAAATGTTATCAGCCCTTTGACCCATGTAACATTTTTGTTAAAGATGTCTTTTAATACCCTGCATCTTAGAGAGTTTCACAAACATGTTCTTAATTATATTTTTTTCTGAGTATCTACTATACACACTTAAAATCTAAATAAACTGTCTTCAAATAACTCTGTCTCTTACATAATACCACACTCATCCTGTAAGTGTGAATTGCTTTCTTTATGAATACCATTTCATTCTGTCAATATTTAAGCTTAAGACTTTACCAATGCCCAAATCTGCATCAGATTGACTTGTCCTTAAATTACTTTCTGTCTCAATGCTACAAATCTATATATGGCTTGAACCAAGGTCCTTAAAACTTCAGACATCTTCAGTCTTTCATGGTAAATAGTTGAGCTTGCCTTTTTTCCTTGTTCCTTGAGAAGGTGTCAAAAAATCTAGAATAATAGAGAGTTTAGAGATAAGAAAGGAAGAAAAAAACTACAGGACTAATGTATACAACATAAAATGATAAAAAAAGTAAAATAATTAAAATAAAAAATATTGTTGCTACTTTGTCAGTTAGTCTGTCACTAATGACCACCTTCCAAAGCAAAGTTGATGGGGATATTAGTGAGCAGTAATATTTGACAATTAATAGAAGGGGTCAATATATTCCAATCAAAGCAATACACCTCTTAATAGTCTTGGTAGTGAACTGAAAATATAAATCTGGAGCAGGACATAGTGGTACATATCTATCAGTACAAATTTTAAAGTTGAGGCAAAGTATCACAAATTCAAGGCCACTTTTGTGTTATCTAAAGAAATCCTTTCTCGGAACAAAAAAAAAAGATTTTTTTTCTGTATGGAGTAGTCTTGATTTTGTAAACATCAGGTGATAAAATAATAAGGAATCAATGCACAGTAAAGAAAATGACCAATCAAAATATTGTAATTGGAATATAGAAAGGACTTGTTTTTAAGTAAAATCAGGGCACCCAGCTTGTTTTTAAGTAAAATGCTGGGCAAAGATAATATCGAGGTGTTGAAGGTAAAACAAGGAAACATGTTTGCATTCTAAATAGGACATGATGTCAAGATTTACAAAAATAGTTTACTTTCAATGAGAAACTGCAGCATGTGTTATGGGACAGTTGTCATGCTCTTCATCAGAATGCTGAGTCACTAGATCGTGTCTGTCATTGCGGTTCATGCTAGTTGTAAATCAGCTTAATGATGCTATTCTTCTCAATAGAGTACATTAACTGTACTGCTGACAGTGAGAGAAAAGCTGTTTTCTGGGACAAAATCCCAGCCTCCAAATCCCTAGTGTAACCAGTACTTCTAAAGGAAAACAGGGGCGTACCACAGAAGATTTCAATAACTCAAAATAAAATTCCTATATTTCTGGGCATCCCAGAAATCAGTGAGACAACAGAGGATTCAATTGTATAATTCTTTATGATGTAGAATAGAGATTTATGTCTTTAAGGTGGAAAACCATGAAACTCATATGACTTATTCACTGTAACTAACATTTTTAAAATGTTTATCCTCAAAGAACACAGAAAAAATATACAAGGATAAGGACGGAAGGAGCAAAACTATGCATCTACTGCTGTACTTCTGGAAAATATGAATTGAGGCTAGACTAGAAGTATAAGAAGAAATTGGATGAGAAGCCTGTTACAAAGTAATTCAGATCATATGTTGATGCAAATGGTTTGAGAGGAATAGAGACATTAGAATTGGCTCTAAAAATAATTTTTCCAGTTAGTATAAGAAATTCTATGAACAATACAGGGTAGAAACTTCTGAGTTTTTCTTGGGACATGTTAAACTTAAAGTCTTTAACCAACATCTGAATGAAATTTCCTGTAAGAAATCTGAAACTTGACTTTGATGGACACTCAGTTTGGACATGCATCTTTATGTCTAATCACCATTCTAGTCCATGAAAATTCGCGTAATTGAGTGAGATAATAAATAGAAGAAGTGGAGGTAAAGAAAATGAGTCTAAACTTAATATTTTGTCATATGCAAAGGTTTTCTAATTAAGAAATCAGTAAATTGAATGGACGAAAGTAAACCGTGATGAAATAAGAACAATCAGAAAAGGCACAAGGGCTGAAAGCATCAAAAATATGATCAAATATCAGTAAGTAAGCAGCTCATGTTGGAACTGATACATTAGAATAAGATCAAAAATTTAATCCATTGGCCTGGCAATCTGGTTTGGTGGTAGGGGTCGGGTGAATGGTCACTGGATACATGGAAGATGACTCTAAATGTGGAGTAACCAAGAGCACATGGACAGGACTGGAGAAAGGAAAAGAAAATCGATGGTTTACCTGATGGCTGTAGATGCTGCTTTTAAAGAATTTTATTATAAAACTAAAATAGAGTGGTGTGTTATTAAATAGGAAGTGTTAACTAATTAAGAGAAATATGCTTCTGAGTTTATGTAGGTCGATTTGAAATGAAATGTACTAACATGTGTTGCCAACTGATAAATTTGTTTCAGGTTGAGGGTGCTGTGGAGGGTGAGAATTGTGAGTGGTTTATCCTTGAATTCATGAAAGAGGAAAGAGTTCATGGAAAGTTTACAAAGGCAGGTCATCTGGCAGATGGGGATACGACATGACAGATGGAGAGATTGTGATCTTTTCACTTGGCTGCAGTGCTTTACTTTTTTTTTCTCCTTGGAGAAATATGAATGCAGATATTAGTAGAAAGTGAGAGTCATAATGAAGGCTTTGGATTTTCAACAAAGGCATCAACATCTACTACTTCATACAATAGTACATTTTTCAATATCAATAAAATCTTCATTCCAATGATTCTGTAATTTTCCACTCCATCTATCAGCACCTTATTTGCTTTATTTTTTTTTGCATCCATAATATGGTGTCCTAGGCATTACTGGTAAGTACTTTTAATGTCCTACACATCTTATGTTTCTGTCCCATATGCTGTTATCAAACAAACATTAATTGAAATAAAGTATCTCCTTTATATGTGGTTTCATTTCTGCTGCTAAACGCTGTGACAATACTATTGCCTAAAGTTACATAATTTTATTTAAAATTGATAAACATAAACTCTGACAACATAATATACAGAAGAAACCCAACTCTTTTGGTTTCCCATTAAATTTCTGTAAAATGTGGAGGATGAATAATTGTTCAGCTTTCACTCATAAATGGGTGTCTCTACTGTCCCCTCCAAGACAAGAGAACATCCTAAAAAAAGGTGGAGAAAGGTTGTTAAATGATTTATAGGATGAGGAGAAGTCCTATGAAGTGCTGTCTTGGATATGAAAAATCAGATGAAATAATTAACAGACCATAGCTATGGCTGCCCATACAAGATCTGTCTGCACACACATACACACACACACACACACGCACATACATACACACACACACCATAAAGTTGTAAGGAGTGTTTGGAAGGAAGGTGATTTGTAGGAGGAGGGCCCCCCGCTTGTTTGTTCTGGCCACCCAGAACCAAAATAACCACACAGAAATTGTATTAATTAAATCAGTGGTTGGCCCATTAGCTCTAACTTCTTTTGGGCTAACTCTTACATCTTAATTTAACCCATTTTTACTAATCTGTGTATCGAGATGTGGCAGTGGCTTACAAGCAAAGTTTTAGCAGCATGTGTTACTCTAGTGGCGGGTCCACAGTGTCTCTCTCTACCTCTTCTTCCCAGCATTCTGTTTAGTTTTCTCCACTGAGCTCTGTTTCTCTATAGCTCTGCTGTAGGCCCAAAGTAGTTCCTTTATTAACCAATGAAAGCAACACATAGACAGAAGGACCTTCTACACCAGGGATTTGTAGGAATTGGAAATGAGAAAAGTGGAGATAGTGGAATGAATGTTTGCAATACATTTCATACATATATGAAATTGTCAAAACAAATAACAACAAAAATGAAAATTGACTTTCTTATTTTTCAGCATGTCATTTTCCTTTTTTTAATGCACTCACATATTCTAGTTTCCTTTTTTACTCAAGATATTGTTGTCATATTATGCTTCACTAATGATGTAATCATTCTTTGACCTGCAAAAGGAGACACATTCATTCATCCTTGTGGCAGCAAATATGTGTATCCATAGGCAGGTGGTATTATATTTTATTTCTTTGTTTTGTTAAAACAGAGAAAGCATCTTATTTCTTTGAACCTAAGTTTTCTGCATATGCAATTGATTCTTTCTATTCTTTGTAAGTTATCTTTACTTTTCATCTTCTCTATCCTGTGTTTTTCTATTTCTATTCATTAAAAACATACTATCCATCGTTTGGAAGTAACTGCCTTAGTCAGTTTTCCTTTGTCTGTGTAAAATACCCTGACAAAAACAACCTAAGGGAAAAGTGTATTGTGTATTATGGTTTAAAGTACAGTCTACAATGGTGACGTCTCCCAGGCAAGAGCTTGAAGAAGCTGCTCATATCTAAACCACAGTCAGAAGGAAAATATGTGAATACATGAACTTTCTAATTTCCATTCTTCATGTACATAGTCCAGGATCTCAACCAGAGAATCATGTCTCTAGCATTGGAATGGTCTTTCCCTTTTGAATATGGAAATCCACACACCTTTTCACAGGCATGCCTAGAGGCCTATTTCCCAAGTGATTTGAGATTCTGTTAAATTGGCAATTAAATCTAACAATCACTAGCACCATTTCTTGTGTCTAAACTCACATCCCATTTTACATATAAAATTTGATATAGTTACTTTTTTTCAAATAGTGCAAAGGTATAGGGAAACAAAACAAATGTCTATCTGCAGTACATTTCAAGATTTCAAAATTTACCAATATTCTATACACACTTTTGACACAAATGATTGATTCCATAAATTTTTTCAATTTCCTTATAATATTGACACTATTCTTGCTCATAAAAGAATGAGTGGGATACTTAACCAATGAAACTAAGGTTGGTATTCTTTGCCTGCCCATTGATTCTATCTATGAAAGTGAACCAGAAGAGCCTACATGGTTGGAAAGTATACATCTTCACTATTGCACCTGATTTATCAAATATTGTAGTTGGAGGCTGATCATTTGTTTCCCGGCCACCCAGACCCAAAATAATCACACAGAAACTATATTAGTTGCAATACTGCTTGACCAATAGCTTAGGTGTATTTCTAGCTAGTTCTTTGTTGGGGGGAGCTGCAGGCTGTGTTCATGCCGCCCCAGCTCCTGGTCGCCTAGCTAGCTTATGCCGCAAAATAACAACACACAAACTGTATTCTTTTAAACACTGCTTGGCCCATTAGCTCTAGCCCTTACTGGCTAATTCTCATACCCCTATCAACCCATCTCTAATAATCTGTGTAGTATCAGTCTTACTGTGAAAGATTCAGCATGTCCAACCTGGCGGCTTGCTTCATCATGTCTGCTTCTGAGAGGAGCTGCCATGCATCTGCCCTGGAGAACAGCGGCATAGCGTCTGAACTCACTTCCTCTTCCTCCCAACATTCTGTTCTGTTTACTCCACCCACCTATGTTCTAACCTATGAGGGCCAAACAGTTTCTTTATTTTTTTAACCAATGACCTTTCTCCATCATTTCCCCTTTTTCTGTTTAAACAAAAAAAGGAAGGCTTTAACTTTAACATAGCAAAATTACATATAACAAAACAGTTATCAAGTAAAATTTACAATATTTACATCTATTTTATCTTTATCATAACTAAGGAAAACTATCACTATAACTAACTATTCTTCAACTCCATCAAAGATTCCAGAAAGATACAATATTACCTAAGCAAACAAGAAATAAGCAACTTTCAAACTCTAGAAATGACAGAGACATCTCGTTGCCTTGACAGTCACCAAAAGTTTCTCTGTACCGTTGGGGCATCCATCTTCGGCCTACAGGCCCATAGTTTCCAGTAGACATTTCCATGAAGCAGGAAACTTCAAAGGCAGTTCAGTCACTATCTGCTGTGTCCTGCAGAATGTATTGCAGACTCTTTCATGAATCAGGAACCCCAAAAGATCACCTCACCTTTAGGCATGTTCAGTAGTCCTCTCTCTGTGGGTTCTTTGTATCCAGTTTATGCAACAGTCCAGTCAAGAGCAGTTTCTTGCCCAAATGGCTATCAAACTCCATAAGGATCCTCTTCAATGCCCATCTTCTTCTTGAAGTAGATTGGTGCTGCCAGGAGCAGAGTGTCTCATTTTCATGAAAAGTCCTAAGTTATTAAAACATTTAAAATGCCATATTCTGTATTCTTTGAAAGATATGAAGAATGCCTATCTAACTAAAATATATCTATGCACAGTTAGAAAATCTAACTAACATTACTAAAAGCTTACAATTATCGATGATTATCCATTAACAACCTATATACATTACATTTTTAAGTGAACTACACAATCACAATACCTTAATCAATATCAGAAATGCATATACACATAACAAAATTGACCTTAAATCTCTATCAATAAAGCAAATTATATATACTAATCTATACTAATGCAAATTATTCATACCTATATCATATCCCCCTTTAAATGTAAAAGAACATTTATAAACAATATATGGGAACATGGGCGCAGTTATTTTTTTCCAAACTGCTTCCTGCTGAATGGGGGTGCTATTATTCATGTCTTTTATGGAATAACCTGTCTGCTAGGTTCATCTCAGTCGGCAGTTGAGCAAAGTAATTTTTTGAGGGTGTTCACAGCAACCTTTCGGGAGGGCGTGGTCTATCATACCATATTGTGATAGAAGTAATCCACAGAGTCTCATCCTTTCTGAAAACAAAAGAAGAAACTCTTTTCCAAAGTATCATATCCTTAGATCCAAATTCTGAAGTCAAGGTATTTCCCAAATATCTATGTTGGATTAGTACAGCAGCATTTATAAACAAGTATCTTTTAGTAGCTGATGTTTCTTCCTCAGCATTCAAACAATTCAAACAGAGCATAATGGCATACAGTATCAAAATTCTCTGTGTATTTTCCATCTTTGTGCACTTTATTTTAACCTCTATTTTGTTTATTTTTACTTTTATTTTTTGCTTTTTGAGACAGGTTCTCTGTATCTTTGACCTGGAATAACTCTGTTGACCATGCTGTCCTTGAACTCTCAGAGATCCTTCTGTCTCTACCTCCCAGGCATTGGGATTAAAGATGTATGCTACCATACCTTGAAGTCACAGAGTTCAACTCCGAGGTCAATCTACCTCTGCCTCCCAAGTGTTGGGATTAAAGGTGTGTACTACCACACCCAACTACACTCTTTCTTCCTTATCTTTTTTTACTTTAAGAACTTTAACTTTTAGCCTGCATATATTTTTAACACACTGTAAATCATTTAGAAGTTTTCTTCAACTTTGAATCTTCCTTTTACTGAATATCTCTTTTTGTGACCACACGAGCCTTGAAATTACTAGCGATAGGGGTAGGTTTAAAGCTGTGGCTTTGATGACTGGATCCAGCTCATTCCTTAGCTTTCCAGCCTCATGGCTGAGGTAGCGGCTGTAGCCATGTTTATCACCACAACTCTGTGGCCTTTCAAGGTCCTTGCCAGCAAACAAGCTACAACACTCAAATGCTCTCTCTGTAGCTGACCTCCTGCCTCAAAGAGTCAGAGTTTGCCCTGGCAGGATGGCCCACAAAGCCAGCATTTTAAATAAAACAGCACAACTTTTTTCCTGCTATGGCTGAAAACAAGCATGCAGCCAGCTTTTATCAATACCATTTAAGTGTTTCGTGGCAGGACCTCTTAATGAGCTGCAGGGTTTTGCAGCTAAAGCTGAGTCAGGAAGCCTCTCTTAGATAAGAGCGCTTGCTTGCTTCTAGCAAGCAGAGCAGACCCGAGGAATTGCTGCCCCACATTGGGTGACATTTGTTGTGGGGAGCTGTGGGCTGTGTTCATGCCGCCCCAGCTCCTGGTCGCCTAGCTAGCTTATGCCCCAAAATAACAACACACAAACTGTATTCTTTTAAACACTGCTTGGCCCATTAGCTCTAGCGCTTACTGGCTAATTCTCATATCCCTATCAACCCATCTCTAATAATCTGTGTAGCATCAGTCTTACCGGGAAAGATTCAGCATGTCCGACCTGATGGCTTGCTTCATTGTGTCTGCTTCTGAGAGAGGCTGCCCTGCATCTGCCCTGGAGAACAGCGGCATGGCGTCTGAGCTCACATCCTCTTCCTCCCAGCATTCTGTTCTGTTTACTCCACCCACCTATGTTCTAACCTATGAGGGTCAAGCAGTTTCTTTATTGTTTAACCAATGACCTTCCTCCATCAGTTCTTACAACTTAAATTAACCCATTCCGATTATTTTATATTTTACCATGACAATCGTTGTTTACCAGCATCTGAGCCTGGGCATCTTTCTCCTCCAGTGGCTACAGGGCATCTCTCTTTGACTGTGCCTACTCTCCCTATATATCTCTTTCAGCCTGACAATGTTCTGTCCTGCTATAGGCTGAAGCAGCTTCTTTTTTTAACCAATAGTAGTAAAACACATTCACAGCATACAGAGGGGAATCCCACATCAAAATATTTTATGACATTAAATACATTGTCAGATCTTTAAAGCTAAAGGTTTAATATCTTTACTTTTCATAGCACCCCTGGGATGATAATTCTTTGATTTTTTTTAAACTGTGTCATCATAATATTGCTAATTTTCAAATTGTATTTAAATTATTATGTAATTGTTGGGAGCAGTGAGACTCCAGATCCTGAATTTCTTGTAATCCCCTGATCTGAGAGCCTACAGCTGCTCTGAGCACTAGACCTTCAGAAGTTCCTGATGGCAGGAGAGTGGTTTCTGGTGGGTTTGGCTGGGGCCTGGCTATCTCTATATAATCTGCCCCTAACACAATAAAGGGGGCATTCTTGGGGAATTCAAGGATGACCCGTGTCGCTGTCTCTCTGTCTGTGTGTGTCTATGTATTTTAACCTCCAGTGCCTTGCCTGAAGCTTGGTAACTGGGTTCAAGCACACAGAGCGCATACACGGGGGCACGGTACGCGGCATGTAATCAAATATTTAGAATCAACATTTTAGACAAATGAGAGAAAAAATGTTTTTCATGTGAATTTAATAGGATATGGTGCTTCAAGGTACTTATGTGACTTTATAAGAGGTGATGTACAGATCCAGGCTAATAAGTAACTAGGTTGTTGTTACTATATTGTCCAGATCTCACAACCACGAAAGTTAGAAAGAGCATGTAGATGATAATATACACTTGCCAGAAGCTTCTAACCAGATTGTGTTTGAATCATTCTGACTTTCATAGTACCCAGTTTACCCCAAGAACAAGTATGGCTAGAACTCCGCAATTCATGCAGTTGACCTGAGAAAAGTCACTGAAGCACCTGTAATATGAAAGCACTAAGGGGAAATGTGAAGGAATTGATCATCCTGATACATTTTCATGTGTGCATTTCTGTCCTGTTCATGTTTTCTAGATACAAATAATGGTTGAATTGAGATATAGAGCTCATTTTAATTAGTCATTAAATAAGTATCTTTATTTAATGACTCTAAGAGATTGCAGCAGCTGAAGCATATTTTCTTTCACACAAATAGCTGTCTGAAAGTTCTTTTTGTCAACCTATCCTATCTTTAAAGGATACACCCTCTTTCATCATAAAAGGGGGACATGGGAAGCACAAGTGAGCTTGAGTCTATCAGCAGCTCAGGTTTACTAGAATTATATTTATTGTTGTAATTTCAGTAGCTATTACTGTCATGAATCTAATTCAGTAGAGAAGTAAATGGTGATATTCATCAGTTTCTTCTATTCCATTTTTGAAGTAGTGTCTTTACCCACTAGTGGCACCTCTGTTATACTAGGGATTTTCCTTTCTAGATCACAAATACCTTTCATTGCCCTTCCCTCAGGTACAGTTTGCTGTACTTTATTTAAAGCTGTACTTGTTTCTCACACCTACTCACACTTCTGTAACTACAGTCTTATTTTTATATGATTTTATAGTTCACTGATAATTCTGTCGATCTATTTGGTCCTTCTTCTTCATTGTTTATTTGTTTATTGAAAATGTAATTATTACTGCCCCTTGAGGCCTTGATTTATCGTCTGTATTTCTATCACCCTCTCAAAACATCATTAAAGTATTTTAATCTTTTTGGAATATGCCTTTAATCCCAACACTTGGGATGCAGAGGCAGGTGAATCCCTGTGAGTTTGAGGCCAGCCTGAACTACAAGAGCTAGTTTCAGGACAGCTAGGACTGTTACACAGGGAAACACTATTTCGAAAAAAAAAAAAAAGTTGACCTGAACAGATCTGAAAGATTCTGAACCTTAGCAAGAGCACAAGCACAGTAGTTTATGAGGAGCAGTGTATACAGTAGTGATTTAGCATAGTTACATAGTTCCTTTACCCTGCTATTAGAGTGACCAAACTGTGCTGATATTGTCCCTTCATATTTAATGAAAAGGAAACATATGTGTCATCATAGACTAGAGAACTGGAATGCCAGGCTATACAATAAAGGAACATGTGGTTAGAAACCAACTGTGTACTCATTATCCATTAAAGTTTAGGGCTTCTTGTCACAACATCAGAGGTGAATACCTGACTAGTACAAAATAGGCAATCAGGCATGTTGTAATTCTCAAATACACACACACTCACACACACACAAACACTCACACATACACACATGATTAAATAGAATTAATATACATGTAACAATGGGAAGCAAAGATAGAAAATTCATCTTATTACAAGTAAGAAAAATTATTCCCTATATTATATAGCTGAGAAAAAATTAAAATAATCAAATCTAGTAATTTGAAAGGAATAAATTTCATGTAATGAAATTCTGGTTATGAACAAACAGATTTAGACATAAAAAGTTTTAATGAAGTTTAATTATATACAACTAGGTTGTTTAAAATGCTATAATGTATTTAGAAAAAGTTATTTTCTGTTTTCAAGAAAGAATTAAAGAAAATTAGAGTTCTATGTGTCTTGAACTTACATGTCAGAAAATAGTAAATATCATATCTAAATAGAAAACATAAACTGAGTATTTTGAGAGAAAACTTCAAAGGATGCATTATTAGGTCAAAGACCAAATCATGGGCAAAGTTATTTAATGGACTTTGAAAGAAAAGTATTAATTGTAAAAACATACCAGACCACTCTCTATCAACATTCCAGAACAGATGATTGCATGAAGTCTACTTGTTATATGGCTTCTGGCTAGTCTCTCTACCTGAGCAGAATCACTTGGAAAAAAATAATGTATGGAACAGCACCTTTGAAGTTAGACATAGTAAAATTGCAGGTAATTTAAGAAGAAAAATCATGGCTCAAAATTAATTTTATGAACTTTTAAACATACTGAGTTAACTAACATTAAATCTGTAAAAATAATCCAACATTTTCCAGCAGGCTTATATTTTTCAAATGATTTCTATTCTCTATTTAAGGACATGTGGTTATTCAATATGTAAAATGGCTCCTGGATCCCAGTTTTCTACTCGAAGGAAAGAGTAAGAACATTTCTTTTAAATAATGCCAATAAAACTAGTTAAAAGAAAAGTCTTGTCAGAAGGCAAGTGTCTCGGTCTGCTGATGCCTTAATGAATACCCAGAATCCCACAAGAAATCATTTGTTTCTCTGACTCTTACAACCTTGTTGAACCCTCATCTGCAATAATTCCTGAGCCTTAGGTGCAGGAGTGATGTATATGTGTCAGTTGAGGTAGGGCTCCATAACTGCATCTTGATTGGTTGCATTTTTCTGTAATGTTTTTCTCCAGCTGTTGCAAGGAGAAATTTTCTTGATAAGGAGTGAGAATGTTGCTTACTTTTTTGGACACAAGGATAAATATTTAGAATGTAATTCAGGAATATGGTGGTTTAGTAAATTGGTAGTTTGCATTCTCTTCCATGACCTGCAGCTCCACTAGCCCGAAATAGTTGGATAAGTTTCTACTATCCATTCTTTTTTTTTTTTTTTTTTTTTTTTTTTTCGAGACAGGGTTTCTCTGTGGTTTTGGAGCCTATCCTGGAACTAGCTCTTTTTTTTTTTCTTTTTTTTTTATTCTTTTTTAATTAAAATTTCCAACTGCTCCCCGTTTCCCATTTCCCTCCCCCTCCTCCCACATATTGCCCCCTCCCCCCTGCTCCCCTCCCCCTATCCCCACTCCACTTCTCCTCCCCCCAGTCCACTCCCCCTCCCTCTCGATACTGAAGAGCAGTCCAAATTCCCTGCTCTACAGGAAGACCAAGGTCCTCCCACTTCTATCTAGGTCCAGGAAGGTGAGCATCCAAACAGGCTACGCTCCCACAAAGCCAGTTCATGTATTAGGATCGAAACCTAGTGCCATTGTCCTTGGCTTCTCATCAGCCTTCATTGTCCGCCTTGTTCAGAGAGTCCAGTTTCAACCCATGCTTATTCAGTCCCAGTCCAGCTGGCCTTGGAGAGCTCCCAATAGATCAGTTCCACTGTCACAGTGGGTGGGTGCACGCCTCGTGGTCCTGATTTCCTTGCTCATGTTCTCCCTCCTTCTGCTCCTCATTTGGACCTTAAGAGCTCAGACCGTTGCTCCAAATTGGGTCTCTGTCTCTCTCTCGATCTATCGCCAGATGAAAGTTCCTGTGCCATTCTCCTTGGCCTCTCGTCAGCTCTCATTGTCCGCCACATGAGGAGCAGAAGGAGAGAGAACATGAACAAGGAAGTCAGGACCATGAGGGGTGCACCCAACCACTGAGACAGTGGGTCCGATCTATTGGGAGCTCACCAAGGCCAGCTGGACTGCTACTGAAAAAACATGAGATAAAACCGGACTCTCTGAAAATGGAACTAGCTCTTGTAGACCAGGCTGGTCTCGAACTCACAGAGATCCGCCTGCCTCTGCCTCCCGAGTGCTGGGATTAAAGGCGTGCACCACCACTGCCCGGTTGTTAATCCATTCTTAAGGTCAATAAGAAAGTTGCTGTTTATCATCAATGTGTGTATGCCATCACTATTCCTTGGGGTTATTGCATCATCATAGTTGTTGTTGTGTTTCTGTGCCTCATAGCTCGGTAGAACCTTTGGGCAATAGCACTAGTTTATGTTTTGGGAGTCTCCAAGACTCCCAGACTCACAAGAGGTCTTCTCATGCTTAGTATTCGAATTTTGTTAGATAGTCTTTATCTCTTGTGGGGAACATTGTTAGCCTAGATAAGAAAATTGTATTTAAACTATACATGTATATGTACGGAGTAGGATGGCAATCTCTTTAGGCATATGCCAAGAAGTGGTCTTGTTGAGGACATATGGTAGATTTGTTTAATAACATTTTGAGGATTCTCTGCACTGTTTTCCAAAGGAACTGGTTTGTAATTCCAGTGAAGGAGGGTTCTCTTTTCTCTACATCATTTTGTCATTCTGCCTGTGGTAATAAAAAAATACCAAAAGTCACCTTTGTGCCATATCTGATTTTTTTAGTCTTTAATATTTATTTTTAAGTATATTAATGGTTGACTTGTATGTATATTTGTGTACCATGTATATGCAGTGCTTGCAGAGACCAGAAGAGTCCATCAGATTTCCCTGAGACAGTTGTGATCCATTGTGTGGGTGCTATGGATAGAACTCAGGTTCTCTGGAAGGGCAACCATTGCTTTAACCACTCAACAATCTCTCCAGCACTCCTTTCTTATTTTTGACATTGTTATTTAGCATTATAAAGCTCCCTCAGAGTTTCTAGGACACTACTTTCAATGCATTTAGGAAATTTTGCTGTGTTGAGTTTTCATTTATCTCCAGGAAAAAATTGTATTTCTTAATATCTTCTTTAACCAATTTATAATTCATGGTAAATCTCCATGTGTTTGTGTATCAACTAGAAATTTGTTTGTTGTTAATTTTGTTTTATTACACTCAGGATTATTTCAATATTTCTGAATTTTTTAAGATTTGTGTGTGTATATGCTCAGAATGTCATTTATGTTACAGAAACTCTCACATTGCTGCTGAGTAGAATCTATTCTTTGGTGTTTGGGTAGAACATTTCGTAGATATGTTTTTAAATTCATTTAATATATGATGTCATTTAATTTTGTATCTCCAGATGTCTTATATATTTGAGAAGGTGGGGTATGGAAATTACATACTGTTACTAGGTTGTTATTAATCTGTATGATAAGATCCAGTGTGTACTTTTTAGAAAATTAGGTGCATCAAAATTTAGTGTATACAAATTTAGGATAGTAATGTCTTCTTCATTAATTATTTTGGGGGTTAGAATGAGTTATCCCTCTTTATCACTTCATATTAATTTTAGTTTGAAGTCAGTTTTGTCAGATATTTTGGTGGTGACGTGTGCTTTCTTCCTGGTCTTATTTGATGGGAACATTTTTTATACTTATAGTCTAGGTCTATACCATTTAAACATAGGAAAGTTTCTTGTAGATGGCAGGTAGATGTATTTTGTTTCTTGATATATTTAGAAAGTTTTTATTTTTTGTTTAGAGAATTGAGAATGTTAAAATTTAGACTTTTTATTGAGAGTTGTATTGTGCTGTTCGTTTTGGGGGTTGTTTTTGTGTTTTTGTGGTACTTTGTGTTTTAATAATGATGACTTTTGATTTCTTTCTATATTCTCTTATATATGCTCATTACTCTTCAGAGAGTATATTGATTTCTATATTATATTTAGGTTTTGTTTGTTGAATATAAATCTTTTAATTTTCTTTTTAATTATAGAAAGGTTTTCTTTCTTTTTTCAAACTTTACAGGACTAAGGTATATTAGTCTGTGTTGGCTCTCATGGTCTTTCAAGGCTTGGAATCCATTATTCCAAGCTCTTCTGGTTTTCAAGGTTTCCCTAAGAAAATATCTGCTTTTGAGATGGGTTTTCTTTTATACATGACGTACTACTATTTTTCTTTCTCAGCCTTCAATATACTTTATTCTGTATACTTGGTATTTAACCATGATATTCTAAGAGATTTTCTTTTCTAGTCTTGTCTATTTGCTGATTTTGTGCTTCTTCAATCTGTACAGGCATGTCTTTTCAAAGTTTGGGTGTGTTTTCTATGGTCTTGTTGAATTCTACTCTATTCCATTGATCAAATTTCCATAGGATTTCTTCTCCCTCACTTGTTCTCATAATTCAAAGATTTAATCTTTTTTGTGGTGTCACGTGTTTCTTATATGTCACATTCCTGTATTTTTAATTTATTTTTTATATTTTTCTTTATTTTCCTAGATCTGCTACTTGAATATTTTTATTCTATCTTCTATTTAATTCATTTTACTTTTAAAGCTTTGCTTTGAAATTCCTAGTTGGGTAATCAGTTTTTTTAAATCTATCTTTATTTTAGATTCAGTCTTCTTCAATGACTTTATCTCCTTACTAAATTCCATTTCTAAGTGTAGATTAGTTTCAGCAGTTTTATTAGCCTTTTGTTTGTATGTTGTAAGGTATCAGTCAAACATTTATTCTCTGAGTTCACTGAGCTTTTTTCCCTTGTCTTCTTCCTCTTTTTTTTCTTTAAAAGATTTATTTATTTATTTATTTTTTGTGTGTACACAGTGTTCAGCCTCCTTGTATGCCTGCAGGCCAGAATAGGACACCAGATCTCATTACAGATGGTTGTGAGCCACCATGTGATTGCTGGTAATTGAACTCAGGACCTCCGGAAGATCAGCCAGTGCTCTTAACCTCTGAGTCATCTCACCAGCCCTCTCCTTGTCTTCTTTAAACTCCTTAAATTCATTAAAGAAGTTTATAATTGTCCTTTTAAAATATGTGTTATGGTGTTAATTTTGAGAATTCTAATGGACAAACCTTTCTACAGGACTGGTGTGAGGTTCTTTTGGGAGGAAGGGAAAGCAGACTGCCTTGATACTTTATATTATTTTTGCTTTGCAGTGATAGTTTTGGTATGTGGACTTTTGTTATATTTGGGAATTAATCACAAATTTAGTTTCTCTGTTCCAAAGTGTGAGTCAGGTAGTTATTGTCTGTGAATTCTGCACAGTAATATTTAAAACTGTAAGGTATTTTTAAATGCTATCTACCAATAATTTCTACTAATCTATAAACTATATAGGCATCTATTAAGCCCTTGTGATAGCTCAAACTTCACAAGGTTTTGCTTATGGTCAAATTTACCAAGTTGTATACATTTAATATATACAGTGTTATATATAAACTCTTTCTCAATAAACACATTTTAAAAATACCATACATTCATTTCTGACACAGAATTATGGTCAAAGATAAAAATAGTACCTGGAAGAGATAAATGTTATATTAAAAGATTCATTTGTAGAAGGAAATTCAGAAATATTTTGTGGAGGATACTTAAGGTTTTTCAAATGCCATTATACTTTCCTCTTGAAATGTACAAAATCTTTAGGGTACTTTTGATTGGGATATGAATCAAATTCCAGTAGTAAGATGTAACACTGAAAGTTCTGGGAGATGATCAGAAAGGAGAAACTTTCCTGTGAACCTGTTCTTTGGAGCAAAGTTGAAAACTGTACACTAAATGACTGGTACAGGTCCTCCTGCTTTTTCATCGTCTTTTCTTGGTTGCTAAGTAACTGTGACTATGATGCATGTTTGGGGAAACATTTGAGTTTACAAACTGCAGCTTCCACGGTCGGTTCCCTTGCCTTTGTGCTAATTCGTAACAGGCACAGAAGGCTTTCTGTTTTTTAAGTATCTGTCATGGCTACTTGGCAGTGACTAACTCCATGAAAGTGAAACAATTGTGGTAAGTATACATGAGAAACCTGTTTCATACTAAGTGTGCAGAGTGATCTTATGTGTAATACAGGACTTTAGTATGTACAAATATGAAAGACTACACTCATTTCAATATGGGAACATATGAGCAGTCCAAATATTGCTTTAAGAATTAAATTAAAAATTTAACCTGTAGTGTATTATATATTGTTTGCTTCTTCATCTGTGTCTAGAATATAGCATTATTTGAAATTTTATTACATGGTTACATGATTACATTTTACTTTAGAGTATCTTATATTTACTTCTTTATTTACAGATCTTATGTTTGAATATAACAGATGAGCTAATGTTTCCTTTACAACACTGTTTACTATGGTTGTTTGATCAGATAATATTTTGAAGATTAGTGCACGAAGGACTGCCCAATCCAGTGTTACAGGTGATTAAACCGAAGTTGAAAGTTTAAATGGACCCGTTAATTTACTGTCGAATGGAGAGCTTGATACTCTAACCAGAAGAACATAGCTCAATATCCTTTATACTGCCCGGCACAACTAAAAACAAGGAGAAAATTAAAGAGGGAGAAATTAAACAGGATATGATATTACCAAAGGTGATATTAATTCAAAGTTGCATACTGGGATCACTCACATAATTCTACCACATGTGTGTATTTGTGTGTGTGCGCTTATTTATGTATATAATCTGATGGACCCAGAATGACTGGAATTGAACTTTTAAATTTTGTGATGTTAAGGTGCCATAGGTAAATGTGAATCCTAGAGCATTTTAGGGATGAAGAAGGAAAGTGTGATAAAATTTGGTCCGAGATTGCCTCCACTCTTAGACCTCTTTTGTAACTGGACCTAATCAAATGGAAGAATTTGGAGTGGGGGAATGGCTTCTCAAAACGTTCTCTGGTTCAGAGTTAACACTGCTGATATTGAGGGGCCTTGCATTAATTGTGTGTTTGTGTTCATGACTGCTTCTAATTTATTCAGTATAAGTGAAAAGGAGTAGTACTTATGTCTGAAGTAACCCTCAAATCGTATTCACCTCTAGTTAATAGAGTAATAAAAGCAAATATTTTGGACACTGAGAAGCATAGTTGAGGACAGGAATGGCTTTTCATTCATCTTCTTTCCATGGTCTTTAAAATGGTAAGCATAGAAAAAGTATTTGCTTGACTTTTATTATAGTGTAAAGACAAAGAAAGCACAAAGAATTCCTTTAGTGAAATAAATGGCTACGGCATTATTAAATTAATTAATCCAGATGAAAAATAATTAAAGAAACAAATCCCAACTCCACCTTTTTCACACCCTTCATCAGGTACAATCAATTCCCTGACCTTATCAGGTTAAAAGTTCATAAAATAGATTTATTTTAATTAAATACACATACTCTCTTTTTCCTATACTCATGCAGATGAAATTGGTGGAAAATTATTTTGGTGCAGTTGCTTTAAACTTTCTTGTAACACAATTAATAAAAATCCAGAGACAGATATTGGGGTTCAACTTGAAGAGCAGAAAAGCAAAACAGGCAGCCACTGACTCTTACCTTTATCTCAGCCTGAAATGATGTTTATGCCTCCAGAAATCCTCACAACAAGACTGTGTCTGAGAGCTGTCTCCTCTCATCCTATTTTCCTCTCAAGGACTGTGATTAAAGGCATGCAACGCTCCTGCCCATTTTCTAAGGCAAAATAGTGCAGCTACTGGGATTAAAGGTGTGTGTCACCACTGCCCTGTCTGTAAAACAAACCACTGGACTGTTTTACTGTCTGATTCTCAGGCAAGCTTTACTTATAAAAATGTAAAGGAAACATCACTATACCTTCTGCCTCAGCTTCCCAGTTTCTCCAAGGCTAGTGGGCCAGATAGCCTTGTGAATTTTGATAGGTGCTAGCTACCTACATCATTATCGAGTTTAAGTTCACTTGACAATAGACTCGAGTTCAAGGGAGCTCTGGCTCACATCCTATAAGTAAAAAATAAATAAAACAACAGATTGTTTTCCTATTGAAATGTATTATTTCAATTTCATAATGCCTAACATAGAATGAGAAGTGAAAAGAAATTACATTTCTCAAAATGTCAGTAATTCTCAGTTAATATTTTGTTTAACTAGATTAAGTCCATTTTTAGATATAAAGGGGACACCAACACAATGTGATGAAAATGGTGTATTGTGTAAAATATGAATTAATTCTGTAAAATATCTTGAGTGCCTTCGTATAAAATGGGAAAATGCTTGGAACATTGTAAAATCAACAAAGTTCTTGTTTCATGCTTACCTAATTATGTTGACCTGAGCCTAACTTATATGTTCTGCTCCATGCAAATGATCTTGTGGCAAACAAGACGAGTGTCCTCTCCATAAACACTCCACAACTAATCCTTAGCTCCACAGAGAGATTAAGTAGTGAAAACTAGCAATTAGAATTCAGTTGCAATGTTTTTCTCTGCGATCGATTAGTGAGTGGAATGTGTTTGAGAACAGGTAGTAGACAGCTTATAAACAGTTCCAACACTTATGTTTATCATGTCATTTTTTATATGCAATCTATGCTTTTTTTTAAAAAAAATCTTGATTAAATCCCTTTTGAAAATTTTCCTGGTTATGCCACCAAGTCTATTTTCCAGATTAGTCCTAAAAATATGATCCCCATTTTTTTTCTCCTGCTCTGGTGTTTGTTTGAAACTATTCACTAGGTTAATGCCAGAGACTAAGTACCTGGCTTTACTTTCTGTAAGATTTCTTTCAATGAAATTAGCTTTCTTTTGCTAAATTTTGGTACTAAGATGTGGGCTGAACACTTTAGCTTTTATCCCAGGTATTTGTCCCTGTTCTCAAACACATTTCCATTTCATTCTTTTATGTACAAACTTCACCATTTTCTATTTTCAACAAAGAAAGCACCATTCATCTACATATTTTTCTTAAAATGGAAATGTTACTTCTGAGCCACCAAACTCTCTTCTCTCTTTTTCAAATACTTCCTCCATATTCTTTATTCATTCCTTTCCTTTCTTGTTCATCCTTTGAAACTATCCAATTAAACACACTCATAACTCAAATATTGTCTGCTTAAGCAACTTGTTAATATCAATAAATACAACCCTAATAATTGTCTCTATCTTTATCTTAGATAGTCCTCAGCAATCTTTTACAAGCCACTTAATAACTATTTGTCGTCCTTTATAATAACTATTTGTCTTACTTTATTCAAACTTCTCTTAGGTTCAGAGGGAAACAGGGACATTCATGTCCATTTAACTTAAGTAGTTACAACCTATTTTTCAAAGTCTACTTTAAATCATCTTATCCCTTCAATAAAGTCCTAACATGCACTCCCCTTGGAAGATAAAGGTTTGGTTATTGGGATGAGAGTTTTCAAATGCTGCTTAGAGTTTTCTGTATTGTGTCATATTTATATTATATGCTTTACTATATTTGGTTTTTTTGTGTGTTTACTTTTAATTTCCTTAGTTATTTATTCAATTTATTTACAAAGTGATTTATGGGACTTTTAAAAGTCTGGAAGCAGTGATATAAAGGTGGTATAAGGAAGTACATAATTGTATTAGAATATGTAATAGTTTGATTTGGCTTTTTTCTATTGTATACCCAGAAATTGATTTCAACATATTTATGCATGTTTCTATTAAAGTATATGATTCACTAAGTATTACAGGTGAGACATCCATTAGCTAAAAACTTGAATAGGCAACAGAGACTCACCCCTCCCAAGTTGTAGGAACCTTTCTCCTCTCTGATTGTCTTTTCAGCTTTCAAACTCAGATTGAAACATTGGCCCTTCCTGGGTGTCAAGCTTGTCTGTCCTCAGGTAGTAATTAAGTTCTTTGACTTCTGAATCTTCAGCTTCACCTCTGACCTTGTACATCTGGGGAATTATTAGTTCCCAAGGTGTAATTAGTAACACTTTATAAAGAATTTTTCCATGTATATAAATCTACTGATTCTATTTTTATAGACTTTATGTAGTAGAAATTATCTTGTCTGTGTAAAATAAAATTACTACCCTATTTTAAAAGGACAAAATATATCCTAATGTAACAACAACAACATAGCAAATTGAAAGCAACAGGACATTGACCAGAATTTCTGAGGCAGCAGCAAGTCCTATTCTCACTAAATTATGGTGTATTAGTTCCAAGACCTTGAATAAGTCTGTTAAGATTTCTGGATTCAAGTATTTAGGTCTTTGTAAAATGATGACCTAAGCCTTCTGAGATCAGTTTTGTGTGAATAAATTTCACATGCAAAGAAATACAAACTACTAAAATTTTGTAATTCTAAATTGTCAATCTTATTATTTTTATTGATAGAAGGCTTTCCCTGGAATGGTACATAGAAATACTTCTCAAGTCCCTAAGTTGTTGATTGTGTCTATGGCATATCAGAATATTGAAAATAAGAGTAGAAATAGCTCAATCTTATTTATTTATTAGAGTTAACATAGAAGCAGGATGGAAAATGCATTTTAAAGACATACCTTCTAGCTGAAAGATAACATGATACTTAAGGAGGTATGAGGGAAATTCTGAAGTGTATCAGAGCAAATTACATAATAGAAGGAAGTCCAGTCACTTACTTTTAGTTGAATTCTTCCTAGTCCCATCTTATAGTAAGTTAAAGGAAAACACACACACACACACACACTATTGTATGCTTCTTCACTATATTGGAAAGTACTAATCTACTAATACTCACCAGTTTTAGTGCAATGATTACATGCTCCAGATATTTTAATGTATTCACAGTGCAACATATGGCTTAGTTGTTCGGCTGCACAGAAAATGTAGATTTTTAAGAATAAAAATGAGCTTGAAAAGCAGCAGGCAATAGTAATCTTGAATCCCCTCTCTACTCATAAAATAGTGAAGCCATCTGTACTATGTGCCAGCTGATGACCTTGGATTAATTCTAGCAATGTCATTACCCAATTAGTCGAGGAAGGAAAGATACTTGGGAATTACAATTACATACCCATTAAAATTGAACAGTGCTTTTATTCTCAAATATTTATTAAAACACATCTGTCTGATAATCATTATATGATTTTTTTCAAGTAAAATAGAATAAATTTTGTAGGTGAAATAGTAGATCCAATGAAATAATAATGTCACTTGAATTTACTTCAATTATGCCTGTACTGCAAACAGAAAAGCATATCTCTTTTAATTCTTTCTCTTGCTTTTTTAAAATTTTTTTATTGAAAAAAATTTTTGCATCCTCCCAGCCTCCCATTTCCCTCCGCTCCCCCTACTCCTCTTCCCCTTCCTCTCCAGTCCAAAGAGCTGTCAGGGTTCCCTGCCCTGTGGGAAGTCCAAGGTCCTCCCCCCTCCATCCAGGTCTAGGATGGTGAGCATTCAGACTGATCTCCCAAGTTCCAAATGAGGAGCAGAAGGAGGGAGAACATGAGCAAGGAAGTCAGGACCGCGAGGGGTGCACCCACCCACTGAGACAGTGGGGCTGATCTAATGGGAGCTCACCAAGGCCAGCTGGACTGGGACTGAAGAAGCATGGGATAAAACCAGACTCTGAACATGGCGAACAATGAGGGCTGACACGACGCCAAGGACAATGGCACTGGGTTTTCTCTTGCTTTTTTAAAAATTTAGTCTTCTTTCATACTATACATGCAGACTGACTGCTGCCTCCCATAGCCTAACTCCTCCCAGTCAATTCCCTCCAGATTCATTCCTTCTCCATTTTACCTCAGAAAAAAAGCAGGTCTCCCAGTGCCATCAACCAAATATGGCATAACAGGATGCAATAAGAGGAGGCGCAAACCCTTCTATCAAAACTGGATGACCCAACACAGTAGGAGGAAAATTGTTCTAAGAGTATGCAGAAGAGTCAGAGAGAGACCCACTCCCAGTGTTACGAGTTCAAAAAATAACACAAGCTACACAACCACAACATGTATATGCAGAGGACCTAGCACAGAGTCATTCAGGCTTCACGATTGCCACTTCAGTCTCTATGAACCCCTATGAGCATTGCTTAGTTAATGCTGTGGATCTTGTTCTCCTGGTGTCCTTCACCCCTCTGGCTTCTAAAATCTTCTCCACTCCCACTTCTGCAGGGTTCTCCGAGATCCAGACAGTGTTTGACTGTGGTCTCTGCATATGCTCCCATCAGCTTCCAGAGGAAACTTCTCTAATTAATATTAGGCTAGGAATGGGTCTGGAGTTCTGGTGGCTACATGATGTCTGGTTGAATGGGGGGGGGTGTGCATATCTTTTTTTTTTTTTTAATCTTATGGCTTCTTAGACAACAATGCATCTGAAAACTTTAGGTAGACTAATACCTAAACTATTTTTGACCAAAGAAAAACTACATATGTGTTCTAAAATATGTACTAATTTTATTTTTACTTCTATTTCTCAACTTTATAGAAGCCTAGCTAAATCTGTAATATACGTTTTACATATGTGTGACATTTTCATAGAATGATTTTAAAATATTGCTTAAAAACAGCCTAGGGTCTTCCATCAAAATTAAGAAAGACCACCATCATTTGTTTAGATCCAAAGAGTCAACACTTGTCTAAGAATAACATAGCCCTGCTCAAAGAGAGGGGTCAGGCTGTACATATTTAGCAGATTGAGAGAATTTGCAATGAAAAGAAGTGAAGGAAGAAATTGAGATTGTGGGAGTGGAGCACCCAAAACTTGATTTTTGTCAGTCAATTATTATTGAATCATAGAGAATTTATGAGTCACTCGAAGAGGAAGCGCTATCAAACATGCCTCCTGGGTATGAACTGACTGTTACAAACATGAATTCAAAGTAGTTGTGGTTTACCTGTTCAAAACCTACATAGTATCAAGTCAGTTCAACATTCTAGTACCAATCTGAAGTGTCCCTGATATGTTCCCACAAAAGACACACTTTCTTCAGAAGAGGAAACAGAAGATAGCAATTTTAAGTAACTGTGCAAAACTCTGATCAATCAGTAAACAGGTTAAAAAATATGAAAGCTCTAATAAAGTCACCGAAGAATCAGCACACTGACACAAGCTCTCAAGTAACTCAGGTGCATCATTAACAAGCCAAGCACGGATAGTAAAGAAACTATCTTGAATGTCAACAAAATTAACTTAGCCCTGAGAACCAAAAGGCAGCCATTCTACAGATAAGTAGAAGATATGGAAAGAAACCAATGAAAAGACTAGGAAGGAAATGTGACATCTGAATTGAAATTCTATAAATGGATAGAATATTCAAGAGAGATAACTTACATGTTATAGCAAGAAGAAATAACATTGAAATTCATATTTAAACAAATAAAGGTAGATTAGTATTTTAAGGAGAAAGAAATGATTTAAGAAAATAGTAATATTTTATTTGTTTCCATGGGCAAGTTATCCTGGTGTCTTCCATTCCCTCTGATTCCTACGTTTTTTCTTCCCCCTCTTTTATGGTCAAAACTGTAAGATCTTAGTGTGGATTAGATTTCTCTGTATAAAACAAGAATTATGCCAGTTAACCACATTCTTTTCCTTTTTTTGTTTCTTTGTTGTTGTTATAAACAGAAAATTGTTATGTTTCTCAGACTGAACTCAAATTTGTGATCTTTGTGGCCCAGCCACTCCAGTAGTTGGATTACAGGTGAAAACCGTAGCACAATTGTAAATTGTAAATTTTTCATTTTAATATTTATTTTCCTTACAAGTACTTGATGCTTCTGAATATCACAGGTTTTTGACATCAATTCTTCATATTCTATACATCTGAGACTTAATAGTTTCTTTCTGGCTTACCACAGTTGAGTAGATACTAAATGGAAATTGCACTCATAGGCCCACATAGGACAGAAGTTCCTTTTGCATGTGTGATCTGAAAATGTTGCTTTAAATTCCCAATCTCATTGATGAGATTAGTATGTTAATTTTTAAACTTTATGCCAAGAAGTAAAACTATAGAAGCACAGTCTTACAGTTTGTTAGCGATGTGATCTTATACACGTGTGTTTTACACATCATGTCTGCAGCTCTGCTATTATATCAGTCCTTACCCTGTCTGAACTTGTAAATGGGAGAGGCTCACAGAAAATAATATTTACCCTATGCTGCTGTGATGTTCATTCATTATTCAAAGTTCCGTGGGCCTCCCAAGTTGTAGGTGAAAACTAATTCTTCCATTTTTCTTCCTTCCAGTGGTCTGTCTCCTTTACCTGAGGCAAAAGCCCCAAGAGAATTGAAAAGACATAATTTCAAAGACTTCAGAGAAAAAATGCACCACACTTTCTCTGAGTAAATTTATTGTACATTTGGAGCTGTGGATATTTAATTCTTTATGTCCCTGGCACAATTTGTTTCTGAACTGTACCCCCACCACATGCTGTCGTCCTATAATAACAGAGAAGTAAAGATATGTGCTCCTTTTGCTGTGATATTAACATTTTACTGATTAAATAACATAGTGTTGGCGGAGTAATCAAACTTCACTACTCAATTTCCAGATCTGAGATGAATTTAATTTAATTTGAGGCCAAATAATAGGACTTTAAAAAACAAAAGAATATTTACATTCAAGGTGTTTACACTGTTAAAGCTTAGGAAGGAGGATGGAGGTTCTATGGTGATATTTAAGATAATCATGAGTCTGACTACAGGGTAAGGACACTTCAGACATGCTCTCCTCTATTGCTTTGGATCTCAGCTGGGTTCATCCCTGTGGGTTCTTGGGCATTTTTCTAGAGCCAGGTTTTTTGCTAACTACATAACGGCTCCCTCAATCAAGATATCATTTTCCTTGCTCTCATATCTGTCCTTCCTCCATCTCGACCATCCTAGTCCCTCAAGTTCTCCTCCACCTTTCTTTGAAGCATTGGACTGAACTTCTAAGATCCAGTTAAAGAGTGGAGGGAGAGCATGAGCAAGGAATTCAAGACCATGAAGGGTCATCCACTGAAGAAGTTTGCTTGAGCTATGGTAGCTCACCAACTCCAACTGGACTGGAAGTGAACAATCACGGGAACAACCAAGTCCCTCTGAAGGGGGTTGATAGCTGGGGCAGACTGAGGGGCCACTGATAGGGACACTGGAATTTGTCTCTACTGCATATACCAGCTTCATGGGATCCCATTATCTTTGGATGTAAACTTTGCTCTACCTAGATGTAGTAGGGAGGGCCTTGAACTTTCCACAGGGTGGAGTGCATTGTGCTACATTAGGGTTATAGGGATTGAGGGAGGGTCTGTGGAGGGAGACGGAGGGGACTGTGAGGAGGGGAGGGAGTGGGAATTTGGATCAGTATTTTTTTAAGTAATAAAAAAGAAGAAAAAAGCTTAGGAAGGAGACTAAGGATGAATTTTATTTTATTTTTATTTTTTGTATTGCATTACATTTTTGTTGCTTTTATTTTGACACAAGATCACAAACTGTAGTCCGTGTTAGATGGAATTCAAAATGTCATCTCTACTGGTCTTGAACTCATTGAAATTCATTCTCATGCCACTCTCTTCTGAGAGTTGTGATAATAGATGGAAATTGGGGTGGCACACATAGCAGATAATCCCTTTTGATGGAATCACAAAGTATTCATATCAGGTAAAGTATTTTTACATAATTAACTACATTTATAGGATGAACAGATGTATGTATACATATACTTTGCTACTGGACCTCTAACAGATGCTGAGTAGACACATGCCTTGCTCTGACTAGATACTGCCTGGAGGACCTTGGTCCTTCCTTAATGCTTAATGTGATCTGACTTTGTTGTCTCCCCATAGGAGGCCTTAACCTCTCTGAGGAGTGGTTGAGGGTAGGGTGGGAAGAAGGTTCAGGGAGTGTGAGGAGAAGAGGGAGGGGGAACTGTGTTGTGGGAGCTGCGGGCTGTGTTTCTGCCACCCAGCTCCCGGCTGCCTGGCTAGCTTATGCCCTGGAATAACAACACACAAATTGTATTCTTTTAAACACTGCCTGGCCCATTTCTATTAACATGTGTAGCACCTTGAGGTGCGATTACCTGGAAGATTCTAGCCTACGTCCATCTTGGGTGGGAGCTTCATCGCATCTGCCCTGGAGAGCAGAGGCATGGAGTCTAAGCTCACTTCCTCTTCCTCCCAGCATTCTGTTCTGTTTACTCCACCAACCTATGTTCTAACCTATGAGGGGCCAAGCAGTTTCTTATTTTTTAACCAGTGACCTTCCTCCATCAAAACTGGGATTGGTGTGTAAAATAAAAAACTGGGATTGCTTAAAAAATAAAAAAAAATTGAGTTTGGGTTTTCTGCATCAGAATATTATATTTTTAAAATTGGTAAATATATTTTCATGTTAGTCTCACTAATGTGTTTACTTAAGGTGTTTGTATTTTGGATTTAAAATATATTGAAGTTGATACTGTAATTAGAATACATTATGAAAAAAATATATTTTCCATAAAAGAAATAAATCAACAACAAAAACTTTCATCAAACTGTTACCAGGTTGTAATGTAGAGTTCTGGGACACCTGAGTCCATGTACCTGGGTAACAGTCACACAAACTTGGCTGTAAAAGAAACCATCTCTTCTCCTTTTAAAAAAATTAATAAAATAAAATATACTGAAGTACAATGTGAGGACTACATTGAATATGTTTACAGTTAGGGACCTAACACTATTTCATTTTCCCTGAAGTTTGGCCTTTCAATAAGCCACTGGGGAATATTAAATTCCTCAACAAAACCCTTAAAATTTATATCACAACACAAAGAAACCTGGAATCATTTTAAAACTCACTAGACCCACATAACAATGATATCACTTTGAAAAGAATAAGAAATTAAATAAAAAGCACTAAACTCACTGATGCTAAAACAAAACAACAAAATCCAAGCAGTCAAATCACTGTCATGAAAGAGGGCAAAAGGTAAGTTCAATTTTAAGAAAACATAGCAACTATTTCTCCTAATGTATGTCAAAATCAATTCCAGCTCTTTCTGTGGAACTACATTAGCTATGCAGCCCATTACTTTGGCTATTTGAAAGCCACTCACAACAGATAAGGAGATGGAAATGAGTGGATAATCTCATCCTGGGACCAAATCCTCAGTGTAACTCTCCTCATTTCACATCATTCTTCATGGAAATGACACAACAGGAGAGCCATAATCACATCACCACCCACCCTGCTATGGCCTATACTTTACATAAACCTCAACAAATTGATTTTTCTACCATCAATGCAGGGCTTCAAGAAGATAACTTTAGGATATGGATTTTATTAAGATTTTTCTTAAACTAAGAATTAAATAGGAGTTGACTTAGAATTGAGATTATATGCTGCAGGAAGCAAATGGAATTCTTTTTTTCCATTGTGTCTTTAATAACAAAATAAAAAGAAGGAAAGGAAGAAAGAAAGTGTGTATCCAGAGAAGTTCATACTAAATTAACTTGAGCAGTCTTTGAAAACTTAAGACTGCTCTATGGTGTTAAAAATTGTTTATTATCCTCAAAGTCTTTATTCATATAATTGTATCTAATAATTTTTATTACATTAAAAATTATTACAAATTTAAAGTATTCATTTGTTTAAAAATTAAAATGCTCTTTATATCATATGTAGCATTCTGTTTTTATAAAAATGATAAAATGCTTTTCCATATAAAGTGGAGTACCATTCTTTTGAGGTTTGTGAAGAATTTTGCTAAGATTTTGATGGGCATTGAATTGAACCTGTAGATTGTTTTTGGTAAGATTGATGTTTTTATTATGTTAATTCTACCTACCCATTAGCATGGAAGATCTTTCTATCTTCTGGTGTTTTCTTCAATTTCTTTCTTCTAAGAATTAAAGTTCTTGTCATACAAGTCTTCCACTTCTTTGGTTAGAGTTGCTCCGAGCTATGCTATATGCTATTTGTGGCTATTGTGAAGGGTGTTGTTTCTCTGATTTCTTTCTCAGCCCTTTTATCATCTGTGTACAGGAGGGCTACTGATTTTTTTGAGTTATTCTTGTATCCCGCTACATTACTGAAAGTGTTTATGAGTTGTAGAAGTTCCTTGGTAGAATTTTTAGGATTGCTTATGTAAACTATCATATCATCAGTAAACAGTGAGAGTTTGCCTTCTTCTTTTCTGATTTATTCCCTTAATCTCCTTATTGTTCTAGCTAGGACCTCAAAAACACAGGATAGCCATAACAATCTTGTGCAATAGAAGAACTTTTGTAGGCATCACAATCCTTGACTTCTAACTCTACTACAGCACTACAATACTGAAAACAGCCTGGTATTGGCATAAGAACAGACAGGAGGATTAATGGAACTGAATCGAAGACCCGAATATTAATCCAAACATCTTCGAACACCTGATTTTTGTCAAAGAAGCAAAAAATATCTAATGGAAAAAAGAAAGCACATTTAACAAATGGTGTTGGTATAACTGGATATCAACATGTAGAAGAATGAAAATAGACCCATATCTATCATCATGCACAAAACTCAAGTCCAAATAAATTAAAGACCTCAACATAAAGCCAACCACATTGAACTTTATAGAAGAGAAAGTGGGAAGTATACTTGAATGCATTGGCACAGGAGACTACCTCCTAAATATAACCCCAGCAGCACAGACACTGAGAGAAACAATTAATAAATGGGACCTCCTGAAACTGAAAAGCTTCTGTAAAGCAAAGGACACAGTCAACAAGACAAAACAACAGCCTACAGAATGGGAAAAGATCTTCACTAACCCCACATCAGATAGAGGTCTGATCTCCAAAATATGCAAAGAACTCAAGAAATTGGACACCAAAAGATCTCATAATCCAATAAAAAAAAAAATGGAGTACAGACCTAAACAGAGAACTCTCAACAGAGAAATCTAAAATGGCTGAAAGACACTTAAGGAAATGTTTATCATCCTTAGTCATCAGAGAAATGCAAATAAAAACAACTCTGAGATTCCATCTTACACCTGTAAGAATCGCTCAGATCAAAAACACTGATGACATCTTATGCTTGAGAGGTTGTGGGGAAAAGGGAACAATTCTGCATTGCTGGTGGGAATGCAAGCTGGTACAGACTCTTTGGATGTCGTGTTTCTATTTCTCAGAAAATTAGGAAACAACCTTTCTCAAAACCCAGTAATACGACCTTTGGGTATATATCCAAAAGTTGCTTAATCGTGCCAAAAGAACATGTGCTCAACTATGTTCATAGCAGCATTGTTTGCCATACCCAGAACCTGGAAACAACCTAAATGCCTCTTGACTGAGGAATGGATAAGGAAAATGTAGTACATTTACACAATGGAGTACTACACAGCAGAAAAAAAAATAACGACATCTTGAATTTTGCATGAAAATGGATGGAGCTAGAAAACATCATTTTGAGTGAGGTAATCCAGACCAAGAAAGACAATTATCACATGTACTCACTCATAAGTGGTTTTAAAATATAAAGCAAAGAAAACCAGCCTACAAACCACAATCCCAGAGAACCTAGACAACAAGGCAGACACTAAGAGAGACTTACGTAGATCTAATCTACATGGGAAGTAGAAAAAGGCAATATCTCCTGAGTAAATTGGGAGCATGGAGACCTTGGAAGAGGGTTTGAGGGGAGGGGAGAGGCAAGGAGAGGAGCAGAGAAAAATGTAGAGCTCAATAAAAATCAATAAAAATGATAAAATGGTTTATAAAATAGGTTTGTAAGTTTCTTCCATGTCTAGCCCAGTAAAGATTTGTGGTACTGTAATCTGAACACTCCTCTCCATAGTTTATATGCTGAAATCCAATCCCCAATGTGATAGTAAATGAAAGCCTTTGGGAGGAGAACACATGGAGACCTGTGCCCTTGCTAAAGAAGGGCTAGAGAAGCCATCCTTCCCATAACTCAGGAGAACACAGCTGTGAGAAAACCTGGGAGGAGCCAGGTGGTGGTGGCACATGCCTTAACCTTAGCACTTGAGAGGCAGAGGCAGGTGGATCTCTATGATTTCGAGGCCAGCCTGGTCTACAAGAGCTAGTTCCGGGACAGGCTCCAAAGCTACAGAGAAACCCTGTCTCAAAAAAACAACAAAACAAAACAAGCAAACAAACAAAAAATAAACCACCTCAGAGAAACAATCCTACCTGAGACATACTGAGACATAGGATATCTGGACTTTCCAACCTACAGAAGAAATAGAAATGAATATTTATATTTTAAAACTGCTCACTAGACAGCACTTTTTAAATTAGTATGTATTGATGAGAAAACAAAGATCAGTTTAAATATGTTTATTGATTTGAAATGATATATAGTATAATATATATATATATATATATATATATATATACACACACACACATATATATGTAAAAGATAGGATTATTGAAAAACCTTCTTGAGATGTTTTGGGTTTTTAAAAATTCTATCTAAAATATAATGAATAATGATTCTTGAATGTCAATTGCTACATGAGATACTAAGCATTATTAATGAAGTTTAAGATACTGTTGCTCTATAGCATTTTATTAGTCTTACACATTTCTTCAGTCTTACCAGGGTTTTGAACGTTTTCCAAATGCTGGTACATTTCATTGTTAGGCCAAATATTGCCTATATTAATATTCTGATTTTTTTGTCAGAAAAGTCTTTAGTTATTGTTTTATTATTGAGCTTCTGAGTGTACATTTTATAAGATTCAATTTTTTTTGTTAAAATCATGAAAAAATATATGTCCCTGGCTCTTTTTTACACAGAAAGTTGACTTTTTCATTGTCAAAGAAATCTTTGGCAACTTCTCAAGTCTGAATAACAATAGTTAATGTCAGTCATTCTGTGAAGGAACAGCAGTGTTTCATGAAAAACAATGTTCTTGCTCTGGTTCAAAGATCCACATGAGCACATGAATTTCTATGAAGTATTTCTGCAGGAGACAACCCTTGGAGATTGTGGCACAGAAGACATGCTTATGAGTAGTACCTTTTGTCATTGTGCAGAAATTTAAAGTGTGCATTTAAGCCTCATGTCATTATACAAAATTAAAAGTGTGCCCTTAGAATTAGACAATTAATAAAAGCCAGCATATACATGGCTTCTTAATTCAAATTTACAATTTTCTTTCATTCTGCGGACATTACATAAAACATAAAAAAATTAGATATTAGTCTTACTTTGTGTTAGTACTGTGATATTTGATAAGGTCCCATTAACCATAGCAAGATTTTCTTTTCCATTACCATTGCAAGTACACTATATTAAGAAGACAACATATTATTTAAGTAGAAGTGATTTATATTGTTTTATATCTTAAAAAATTCTTAAACATCCATGAATCATGCTAACTGAATTTTGGAAATTATAGACCAAATGGGAAAATGAAATGACTAGCATAATCATGTTTTCATACTAAAAATCAGCCTGAAGACTTAGCAAGTAATTGGGTTCTATATGGCTAATAGGTATGTGGTTGGATTTTCTGTCCTTCTAACTAATGTCGAACGTAAATCTAACTAATGCTACAAATTGGAAATACCAACCAAAAAATGAACTACCTTCCCATACAGACTGTTCTTCTTGGAAACTTATCTTCATGTGTCTTCCTCTGTATGAATTACCATGTCTAAATCAATTCTGTTGTATTATAACTTTGTCATTTTTTGTTTTGGATAAGTATATATAGTTTACATTTCCTAAATCCTTAACACCTGAAGTATAAAAAGAAAAACATGATCAACATTTGTGTGAAAAATATTAAGCAGTTAAATAAACAGTGGTCAAATGAAATAAAACAAAACAATCAGGTATAATTATTTTGTTATAAATATAATGATGACAAAAATTAATGCTACTGTATTTGGAAAATCTGACCTATTTTATCTTAGCATAATTATTAAAAGTCATTTTATTTACTTATTAAAGAAAAGATGCTGTTTTGTACATATTTAACTTACCAGAAAAGTCAACTTACCTAAAAGAGTCCAGTCTGTATATTTCACATAAGTACCTGGATTTAGAACCTTTTGTTTGTATTGTTCCATTAGTTAATTTGAGTAGAATGTATTATTAGCTTGTTTTTAGAATGTAAAATAATATTAGAAGCATCATTTTTCAAATACATGGCACTGTAACTATATTCCTCTTAAGAAATTAAACCATGCAAAATTTCTAAGAGAAAAAATATGCAAAATCAATTAGTGAAATTTCAAAGCAGAAGGGAAAGTGGGTATTTACCTTGAATTTGATTACTTCTTTGTCAGAGTTTTGTGGGACTGAGATACCATCTTCCTACTCCATGAATTTTCTGGGATTATTTACAGATTAATATTCAAATAAGGATTTATTTCTCATTACTCCTTGACCATATTCCCAGGGAAGTACACTCATGGTATACATAAGGTTTCTGAGAAGCAAGCATATCAAGTAAGTCTGATTTTCTCTTTCCCCTGTAGCACAGCCTCTAAACTTCATTGGCTCACTCAAGTCATTCAGTCAAACCTTAATTCCTGTGAAAAGGTTTATGCCAACAAAGCATTTTCCTTTTCTTCCAATGAGGAGAAAGGATGAGTATAGTACTTTGAATCTCTCATGTGAAGTGGGGTTTAAGAGTTCAGAATGAGGGTACAAAGAGTAGGTTAAAGTGTTGGCAGCCTTCTGTTATGCATTGAATTGTATTTTAAAGATCATATATTGAAGTCTTAATCCCAGACACTCCTCTGTGAATGCAGTCTTATTTGGAAATAGGGATTGACGATGAAGTAAATAGGTGTTATTATAAGATATAGAGAATAGTGGGTGATGACCAAGTTGCAGTGTGAAGAGAAGCAAAGACTGAATGGATGCCTCAGTGTATCTGGGAACAAGAAATCCTCCTTAAGGATTCTCTTCAGTATGTTTCAGAGAATCCAGCACTGGGAATGAGTTGCTACTGCCAGGAACACTGAGACAAAAATCATTTTGTTTTAAACCACCACTTGTGTGGTATTTTGTGTGGCAGACCATTGAAACAACATGCACTGAAATAATCAAGGGCTTTACCATAAACTAATGAAGGAATAATGGAGTTAATGTCTCTGTGTCGCTGCTTAGATAGAATATAGAAACAATCCTAGACTTGTAAAGAATGTGGAATGAATTGTAATGAACAGTGGTGAATAAAGAAATCTTGTATAAGAAAAAGCCCTTAAAATAATGGGGCACATTTAAGCTTAAATGTTTATGACCTTGAATGCAATAGGCTACCAATAATGGAAGCAGCAGACTCTGTAGCAAAAGATCAAAACTAATGAACAACGTTGACATTTGCAATATAACAACCTTCTGACAATTTCTAGTTAAGTTTGGGGATGGTGGTTCTCACATGTAGTATTAAAAAAAAACCGTTTTCCCCTTTCCTCCTTCAGAAGTTGCCAGGTCCTTACTGTGGCTAATTGCCATTTTTCTTGTGGAAATTTTTAGAATGTTTATTGATAAATAACTTTAAGCAATCATTTGTTTATATTTATCCTGTTTTTTAAAAGCAATATAACCTGTTCATTCATATTATCCTAATTTATTTTCACAAATAATTAAACCCTACTCTTTAAAATTTTGTTTTCAAATTCATACTATACTTTAAAGCTGCTTTATAAATAATGGGACATAGTGCTTATTCTTCCTTCAATAATGTGATTCATAGGAGTATGTCCCCTACATATCATATTTTAAAATGATATCCTGGATCAAGGCAGGAAATGCTGACATAAATGAATCCTTAAATATAGCATAATGCTACCATACTGCCACTTAGTCTGTATTGGAAAACTCATTCAGATCTCCAAATGAGAGCCTGTGGTGTCTCATAGATAATGTTCACATTTAAATTAATATTGAATGACAGTTACTCAATCACATTTTCCACTTTTTCTATTGATTCTATGCTCAGCAATTTTTTTAACAGTACTCATTATTGAAATGTCAAATTTGAGGTAAAGAAGATTGGCAAATATGTTTTTTAGAAAAAATGCATATTAATATTTTGCTTCCTACAAACCAGTTGTTGGTTAACAATGGTTTCAAAGCATTTATTTCTGTAAGGTTTCTCTCATACTCAATCCATGATTTTTGCAGTCTTGAGGAAATAATGACCAATAATTGACAAAAACTTCCATTGCACTGCCACATTATTTATTTAAAAAAAAATATGGAAAAGAGGGAAAAGAAACATATGGAATTTTGGTAATGGATTAAATATAAACAGTCTAGGATAATTTTCATGAACACAGGTAGCTAATAGAATGACAGGGGTTAAAAATTATGTTTTATTCATTAATTCACTGCAGATAACGTAGAAGGATGGCCACTTTATCTCTACTGTGTAATGTTTTCCACTTCTTATTGAGAAATATATTTTGTTCCTGTTGTTATGTATAGTACTTTTAAAAAAATGCAGATTCTCACTTTGAAACAATTTGATTAGAGATTAGAAGGAAGACAAGAGAACAACAAGATACAGAATATGAGAAAGGGAATAAAGAAAGGCAAAAAGTAGGAAAAAAACTGAATGGAAAAGGAGGGAGAGAGGTGGGGGGCAGAAAGAGAGAGAGAGAGAACCATAGTTCAGGAAAAAAAACCATATGTGATGATTCCTTATTATCTACTTCAGAGGAGATTATTTCTTAAGCACAAAGCAATAATCATGGCTATTTTATTATTATTTTTGTGAAGAATTATGGCCCATAAGTAGTTCTCATCTAAATAACAGACGATTCCCTCTAAATTTTCTCCATTTATGGAGCTATTAGTCTAAGAATCCTAAACTCCTAAAAGGCCTTGTTTTTGTTTTATCACCTTTCTCTATTTTTTAATCTCTAAATAGGTATGTGTTAAATAGTTGTTTCGACAGAAGAAAAAGTTTGCAAGATTCCTAGACATGCTATTTAGTTCTTTCTCCCTGAGTGGTTGGGGTGAAAATGAGTGCTTCAAACAAAATTTTTAGTAACTAAACAGAATAAAATAGGTACATATAAACTGGAAAGTCAAAAGAGAAAAAAAAGCACGGCAGTGGTGATGCATGTCTTTAATCCCAGCACTTGGGAGGCAGAAACAGGTAGATCTCTTTGTGTTCGAAGCCAGGGTGGTCTACAGAGTGACTTTCAGGACAGCCAGGACTGTTTCACAGAGAAATCCTGCCTCAAAATAAATAAATAAAATAAAATAAAATAAAAAATAAAATCAAACAATCAGTAAATAAAAAGCAAAAAAAGTTAATTTTTATAAATTTTGTAGAGTTAGATATTATATGATGAAGCTGTTTCCATTAGGAGTATTTTAAAACATTTATAGATGGCAACGAAAATGATATTCTTCATGACTCAGATGAAAGTATATAATTCTATGCCTTACGAGTAAATTTGTGTTAAATTTACAATTTAAATGAATTAAGCAAAGAAATGACAGAAAGAGTCTATGCTCCAAAGCTATATCTGTAAGTAGACAGCTTGAGTGGCTAGAGGAGTATATAGTTCAGACTTTGTGACTTTAACCTGACCCAAATAGATATACTTTGCTCAACTTCTTCTGCTAACGGAATACATGACAACCCCTTTGGAGAGGGTTGATGCTAAGTATACAAGCCTTCACCATCATCAAGAGGAGTTGCCAACTTTCATCTCGCAATCTCTCCTCTGTAAGAATACCAATGAACTAAAAATAGATAAACTTATCTTTGCTCTGTAGGAAAAGGTCAGTCTAACAGAATTTCAACAAAAGTAGATCCTGTTCTTATTAGCTGTCCACAGCTAGCCTCGGGTTTGCACAAAGGCTTATTAAAAATGGCAGTGAGAACAGTATTCATTAAAGACCACACAATAGAGAGCTACCTATTCTAAGAGGATAAACCTCGGGAATTTCAAAGTTAACTTAAAAAATATGAATGGTAAAAGATAACTAGCAAAATAGGAGTAATAACTATAGGTTGTGAATAGAAAAAGAGGCATGAAGGTAATGGTGTCAGAGAAGATACCTATAAAAAAAATCTGTACAAGCAAACATACCTAGACAATGAAGGGTTGTGTAGACGAATAAATGACGTTACTCGATTCAGGCACATTACCTCTATGCATGCAAGATCTCTACTGAATATCAACTGTCCTCAGGAGGAAAGAGTATATTTTATCAGATTCCTGTTCAGTGAGATATAATTTTGCGGGAAAAAGGATAAGATATTTGTGGCATCATTGGATTTTAAGGTTTAATGCATTGCTGTTTGTGTGCGGGCAATGCCAGAATGCTGTAGCGATCAATGTATGCACTAATATTCATTCACTCGTTTGCTCACACGGTCTGCCTTTGTAAAATAAAAGTTTTCCTCTTCTTCTAAATGTCTTCTTATCAATGATTCATTAAAACCACTACCAAAGTGTTTTATGATTGCAAGCCACTAAACAACACTTTTAAATAGACATCAATGTGTTCTTATATTACTTATTCCTGCTTCAGGTTATAGAAACTAGACCATTTTGGTTTTGATATAAGGACAAAATAAGTACAATGGACAGTTGATATGTGCTGGATGATGAAAGATTTTTTTTTCCATTTGAAGTACAACTTTCCCTCGCATGCTGTGTAGACTTTAGATTCCTCTGACATAGCACTTATATACAAGTACTTCAACTGACTATGTAGAAATAGTCATCCCACAGTTATTTTACAATATTTTATTTACTAATTTATATTTAACCATTTAGCTCATTGTTTTATAATTATGTGAAGATATCCTAACATTAAAACATAGGACTTAACAGATACCCACACTATTAAGTAAATAAGTGTATAATGAGATAATAAATTCAAAATATAATACAGAGAGCTGTACTGATTGCTTTCATCTCTTAATTAGACTCTTAAAATCAAGCAAATCTATTCACCTTTGCTCTCATGTCTTCTTTTTCCTCAATTAAAGGTTATTTTAGGGACAAAAAGATGGCATGGAATTAAAGCTCCTTTTATTACTTGTAGGAATTAACTATAGTATTTATAATTGTTATTAAATTAAAGTTAATATATGGTATATGTAACATTATTAGATAATGACCTGAGATAAAATTATATATATATAATATATATATACCCACACACAAAATATAAGTCCCTATAAATGTGTGTGTGTGTGTGTATGTTTAGCTCATTTAATTTCCAGATCTACTTCTTTTTTTATCTGGACTTGAAATCTGCTGACCTACCTGACAAGCCCCATTGGTTTAATTTATTAGTGCTTTCCTGTTATCCCCTGAATTTGTGAACTTAACATGTAAAACAGCAAAGCTCATAGGCAACATGACATTCATCAATGTGCTTGCTATTTTCTTTGAAATTATCTGTGTTAGCTCCTTAGTGCTATCAATATCCATAATCTTGCTTACAAGTTGACAATAGTTTTTCAAAACTTGTGTTTTAGAACCATGTAAGTACAAGAAAATTTATATGGACTGAGTAGGTTGTACTTATATATTTAAAAATGTGTTTGTATATGTGCAACCACAGTTTAACAAAAAGGTTAAGAGGCCATGAATTTGAGAAGGCAAGTGGAAGAAATTTCAGGAGCAGAAGAGAATGTGAAAAATGACATAATAATTATATTTTCATTTGACAAACTAAATTTCAATTAAAAATTAAAAAAATATTGTGAAATGAGCATGGTGATCCATACATCTATAATCCCAACTTTCAGGATGAAGGAGCAGGAATTTCATAAGTTCCTGGACAATCCTGGTTATATAAAAAGGCCTTTTGTCACAAAACCATTGGTTGTGGATGGTGCCAAAAGCCTTTAGGAGTCTCATGTTACATTTTTTGGACCTCAAAATAAGATTAAACTACTGTGTTATCTGAATGAATGGAAATAATCTTGTAAATTATGAGTATTATTAAACTAAGTTTTTCTTTAACAGCTTTACTTAATGCAAACAGTTGCATAGATTATTCTGGTTTTATGATACACTCAAGTCTAGAGAAAAATGTAGATACTACCCTTTTGTTCAAGAACAAACATTTTAACTTCCCATCTAGTCCTCCAATTGGGGCTGGAGTGTCTTAGCTTCTTGGTCCAATCCTTGCAGTTGTTGTTTGTGTCTTAGGGAGCTGCTCTTAGTCCACTTTGTATAGTCACTGTCGGTGTCTCAGAGAGCCACTGAGGTCTCTCTTGGCCTGCACTTTTAGTTCACTCTGTAAAGTTGCAACCTGTTCTTCAGAATTTCTCTGAGGTTGCAGGGAATGGGTGTGATCAGGGGGCCAAGTAGGCCTTGCAGCTTACAGGGTCAAATAAATGGGGCGGGGAGTGAAGCAGCCTACCTGTAGTGGCATTTATATATATATTTTAAAAGCATAGGCCTCATATATGTAAGAAATACTTATATATTTTACAGAAAATACTTAGTGAGCTAATGAATTGTAAAACTCTTTTCAACAATGCTATACTGTTTTGAATATCTGAAGTATAAAGACTCTTGATGAACAAAAGCCTAGAACCTGAAGTTATTGTAATGTTCATCATAATTATGTGCCAAATATTTACTCTGGACAATGAGGAAACCTATAATTTTTTCAAAAAATGAAATATTTTACATCTATGCTATAACTCAGAAAACTTAGAAAAATTATTTTATTTTATAAAATATTCTTACAATATTGATACAATTGTTTAATGTTGATTTAAAAAAATAAATCTGTGTATGTTTTCCAGTGTGTGGTAAGAACATTGTTCTTTTAGAGATATTCAAATAAAGCAAGAATCTATTTAATATGTTGCTTTTTAAGATTGATGCTGAGACAAATGCAAAGATCTTTCTGGAAGTCAAAAGCAATTCTGATTGTGAGCTGGAGCAAGAAAGGACAAAAGAAACAATTTTCCCTCTAGTTGACTGTTTAAAAAATAAAAATAATACTTTCTGATATGTTCTGCAAATGCAAGTGATATTATTTATAATACTTTAAACACTATTTATACTGCTTTACTCATTTGCTAGTCAGTATACTCATAAGCTTTGAAGGAGATTAGAGTACTGTGAAATTTGCCTTTTGAGTTGCCTGCAGTATAGCTATCCCAAGTACTACTGAGAGAATTAGTCAACTGCTTTCAGGGAGTTACTGAAGGAAGATGAAGGGCATAAGAAAAGGTGTGAGTTATCTGCTTTTTAGTTTATTTTCTGTATCCCAACATGTTTTCTGATAGAAACTATGAAAAAGTAATCTTTCTTCTCATTAATCATTTTCTTTTCCACCCTCATTTCTGATTCCAAAGTCTTGAACATGTGATCCCATGAATTTAAATAAGAGAGGTCCTAAAAAAGCAACAGATTTCAAATTAAACACTATTTATACTGTTCAATATAAGATAGAAACAATTTGTAAAATTATTTTAATTCTCACTCTATTTAAAGCTATTTCATATTTAAGCTTTTTTTTCTGGGAAAGCATCAAAAATTCTCAGTTTACCACTTCGAAGTGAATGGAATGAGAGTAATTGTATCATGATTTATGAGCTATAGGAATGGGGATAGATTGAAGGCCTGGCCTCTTGATTTTAGAAAACATGTAAGAAAACACTTTCTGAATATCCTTCATGGTGGATGATACAGATGCAAAGTATATATGGCACAAATGGGGAGAACATTCTCCTAATTAAAGCCAATCACATGGAGTATTAAACAGGAGTAAGGTGGAACTGCTAACATATTATTGAAGAAAAGGAGAGGAGAAATAAACTAAAATAGCCTGTGTATTGTAATGATAAAATAGAAAGAAATGTATTGTTTTAAATGATTTAGAAAATGTCTCTCTTCATTTCTTTGAAAAGAAATTCCAGGGAAATAATAAGGGAAAATTTAGAATAAGGTAACAAAACTTTACGGCCAATTGTCAATAGTAGCGGAAATAAGTGTAACTTTTATAATTGTTATCAGTAAATTAAAAAGATGAGCCATAATTACAATGATAACTGTATTTTAAAGAATGAATTTAATGAATTTTGACGAGTATACAAAGTAGCATGTTTCAACAGAACATTGTTATACATAACCTTTTTAAAATCATTCTCTCCATCCTTCTCCCATCATCCTGTCCTACCTGCACCCTCATACTCCCATTGTTCCCTCTCTGATTTCAGGTCATTAATGAAATATATTTTATTAATCCATGCCTTCCTTTTCTGCTTGTGATCTTCTTTTAAAACTCACAAACTATATACATATTTATACCTATACACATACACACACATAAATCCTAAAAGCAATGTTCTACATATAAAAGTGTTTATCTTTCTGAATTTGTGTCAGTTAATTTAACACCATAATTACCAGATATATTTTATCTAGAAATGTCATAATTTACTTTTCATGGCTGGATATAACTACATTCATCTGTTGTTGAACATGTAGGATGATCTTATTTCCCTATGATGAAAATATATCAATTCAGAGCATGTCTTAAGAAGTAAATAGTCTCATGAAAGTATATGCCTCAGAGAGTGTCTTAGCTACTTTTCAATTGTTATGATAAGACAACATGACTAAGGCAACTTACGAGGAAGCTTATCTGGTCTTACAGTTTCATAGGGTTAGAGTCCATGGTGGCAGAGCAAAGGCATAGTGGCAGGGAAAAGTGATTGAGAAAGCATATCTTAATCCACAAACATGAGACAGGAAGTCACACTATGAGGGGTATACATATTTCAAAACTCAAAACCTGTCTCCAGTAACACACATTTTCCAAGATCCTAACTCCTAATCAATCCTGACCAGTTGTACCATTTGGTAAAAAAGTACTCAAATAAATGAACCTATATCAATTGTTCTCATTCAAACTACCCCGTTCTACTTCATGGCCCCTATAGGCATGCGGCTACATCATAATGCAAAGTAAATTTAGTATAATTTCAAAAGTCCCTATTGTCTTTCAGTCTCAACATTGCTTAGTAGAACAAAGTTCAAAATCTCTTCTGAGATACCAATCACTTAACTGTAATGCCATGTATTTAAAAAAAAAACAAGCAAAAGCAAACTGCATAAGTTATATACTTTCAGCATATAATAGTAGAGAACAGGCACTTTCATTCCAAAAGGGAACAGTCAAGACCTAGTGAGGAAATACTGGAGCAAAGCGAGACAGCAAATCTTGTAGGTCCATGACTAATGACAAAGGGCTAGAAAACTTCACCCTTCCAGTGTGCAGCTCTAATTAGAAGATATCCCACAGTTCTGACACCTCTAATATATTAGGGTCTGCAAAGCAATACATCTTTTCTTTCATAGCCTATTCACTAACCTCTCAGGACATTCATGTAGGGAACGCCCTGCCACATGCCTGGCCTCAGTGGCTCTCCTTAACCATGTAAGAGAACCATCAAACTGGCCCTCTTGAGTCCCATTTTCAGAAACTTTTCTTTGTAGTTGCATTTTACAAGCAGAAGATTCTTTAGGTTTGTGCTTTCGCAATTTGGAGGCTTAACTTGGTGGAATGCACATCAAGCATTGCCTTGCTTTTCTTTTTCAGCAAATGCCTTTGCATCACAATAATTTTGTTCGTACTGTGTTTCTCTTCAAACTGTGCATTTTATATTCACCTTTGCCTTGCTTTTACTTCTTCGTTTTCTTTCTTTTGAATGGCCCTTACATCTAACTGGAAGTGTATAGGTCTTATCCATCACAGCAAAGCCACTATTACTCAAGCAGACACATCGGACTATCATGTCAATATTTCAAAACACAAGGTCAATATCAGAGAAGAATGTTGGTGATAGTCCTCTACCATCAGCCTTCATTCCCCTTCTGGTACTCTGAAGCCAGCCAACAGTATGACAGTATTTCGTTCAGTCTCAGCTCATTTTTTTTTATCTTATAATCAAAGCAGATGTGTGTGATAGCTTCAGCAATAGGATCTTACCATCTAGATTTGGTGTACAACCAATAGCAGTGCCAATAGCCTTTATGGTTACCGGGACCCATGGGCTATTTTAGCCAGTGATTCACTGGTGGAGATAGCCTACCTCCATCACTGGGGTTTTCAGACAATAATCTTGTGGGTCCATAGGAGTTGTAACACGAGGGGGGCCTGATTGTTGGGGTTTTTTGTCCCACCCAGTATCCCACAACTGTTTAGCCCCAAAGAGAATCACACATAGGTCTCCATAAATTATGGATGATTGGCCCATTAGCTCTAGCCTCTCACTGGCCAACGCTCACATCTGGATTAACCCATTTTTCTGATCTATGTTAGCCATGTGGCTCTGTACCTTTTTCAGTGGGGCAGCTCACATCCTGCTGCTTCTGTGGTCTGGGCAGGAGTGGGAGGAATCAACGTCCTCCTTCCCAGAATTCTCCTGTTCTCATTGCATCATTTCTACTTCCTGTCTGGTTTTCCACCTATATTTCCTGTCTGGCCAATCAGAGTTTATTTATAACACGATTGACAGAATACAGACAATTCTCCCACACCAGGGAGTGTTCATTTTTGCTCATGTGTATATCTTTCAGATTATTTTCTTTTCAATTAACCCAGCCCTGGGTAAGAAATACCATTATACCAAATAGTCTCTTCAATGGTTTTCCAAATCTACAAAAGCCTCAGAGGTTGGCATTCTGTCATCTCTACAACAAAGCCTTTTCCCGAGGATGAGTAAGACAACATGCTGAACTACCATCCTGTAACAAATAGGGGTTAAAAAAGGTAACCTAGTGAAGCACTCTGAAAGTCTATTGTCATCTGTTCTTAGCAAGTGTCATCTGATCCCAAAAGTTCACAATTAAGAAGATACTAAAGTCAAATATCTGCAATGTCTAATAAAGCTTAGAAAGTTTCCATCCATTTCTACCAATTGTTTCTTCAATAAACCAAGGTTGGGTACAAGGCATGGATAGGAGGTGATAGCTTAACTGGATCCCTGCAATCCTTACCATTTTCTCTGAGCCATTATCTATCCATATCCTGAGATCTTCCATGGAGCCTCCTTCTATTTCTCCACACCTGAAAAACTTATTAAGCCTGATTTAATCTGCTTAGATCTACATGGTCTTGATTTCTCTTGATACACCCTCTCTCTCATAACAAAGTAAAATACAGCTAAAAAGAAAATCCCTCATAGAAATTAACAATAACAACAAAACTGAAGAGCTCTGGAGTTTCTTACTTTCAAATAGAAATAATACGATGAGAAAAGAAAGTATTTTGACTTACCCTATAAATATTTATTTCAAAGTTTATAAATTCTGAGTGCATTTTGATTTGTTTCAAAAACACCAATAAAATATTAAAAATGTTTTTAACAACTACATCCAAAAACCTTATTGACTTTTTTTTTATTATTGACATCTTTCCAAGCAATTTACCTTTCTTGGCAGAAAACAGGAAATCATTCTTTTTGGTGATTAGCTAATGTTTGAAACGGCAGTTCAAACTTTTTTTCTTCACCCAAATGGAAATGGAAATGGAAATAGTCACAATTAATAAAAGAGACAGAGTGTAGAGAAGCCAATTAAACATTGCACAGAAATTTCATAAGCTGTTGTTTCAAAAAGAATTAGTAAGTTATTCAGAACTTGTATACATTTCCATATTAACTAAAATCTTTACGAGAACACACCGTTTGTCTTAATGTCAGAGATACTGATTATAACTTTAAATAATTGCAAATATCTGAGTGCTATTTAGTATTTTTTGTATTGTTTGTTACTTGTAATTGATACCTGCTAGTAAAGGGAAATCAATTAAGAACTACTTGAAAACTACAACTGCAATATGATATGCACTAAAATAACCTATAATCCTACTTTTAAATTGTTAAGGATTTGACCAATAAGACAGTTAAGAAAGATGCCATGTTTATTGCCACATTGCCCTGAGTCATCATAGGGACAATGAGCTTGCTTTAAATTCATGGATACAAAAGTCTTTATATTTGAATGATAGTTCAGAGGTTAAAAGTACTTGCTGCACTTTCATGGTTATCTGAGTTTGGTTCCCAGTACCCATGCCAAGTAGCACCACCATTTGTAACATCAGTTCAAGGGTATCCAATGCCTCTGCTGCTGAGGCATTTGCACTCTTGTGCACACACATACAGGCACACACACTTACACTATAATTTAAAACAATACTAAAATTTAAATTAAAAATAAATAAAAGTCTCTCTCCCTATATCTGTATATATATATATATATATGTAACAAAGGTGATTATTACTATAGTTGAAAGGAGGAAGAAAGTGGTTTATAATGTTTGTTTAATAATATAGGGTAACATGATTCTTCAGAGATATTAGCTTCTAATATATATTTGAAATAAAGTAAACTCAGTAAACATTATTTCACTGACTAGATGAATGCATATGTTCATGCATCAGATAACAGCACCCAATAGGGACAGTCCACAAAAACCTATAACTCACATTACAAATGAATCTGACACCTCTGATCTCTCAGAGTTCCAGCATTCATATACCTACCTCAATTGCTTCGTATTATCATGCGTAAATCATGCAACAGGAACTGAGAATAAGCTCCATGCTATAGACAGTTTTTCTTCTTCTTCTTCTTCTTCTTCTTCTTCTTCTTCTTCTTCTTCTTCTTCTTCTTCTTCTTCTTCTTCTTCTTCTTCTTCTTCTTCTTCTTCTTCTTCTTTTGTCTTATATCATTGATAAAACTTTCCATACCTGGAGTTTATTTTCTGAGTGATCCTGTTTATTCTTCCACTACTAAGTTTTCAAGTTTCTATCACTTTGTTGTTGCTTTTGTCTTTGATCATTGTCACTATGGTTACTTAATTTGATGTTGTTGCATCCTTGCTCAACTTATTTAAAGAGAACATCTTTTCATCTTAATTAAACACAGGGCACTGTAGTTGGACCACCAGCTCCCCAAATAAGAACACGGAGACTTACTATTAAGTATAAAAGCTTGACTTTTAGCTTAGGCTTGTTCCCAACTAGATCTTACAGCTTAAATTAACCTTTTTCTGTTAATCTATGTTCTGCCATGTGGTTTTTTAATCTGTTTTCCATTCTGTTCAACTCTCTCCATATCTCATTGACACCTCCCCTGTGCCAAATTGTTCCTGAGTTCCTCTCTCTGCTAGACATTCCACTTATTTGATCTTGCCTCACTATTGGCCATTCAATACTTTATGAAATCAATTAGAAGGTGCATTTGCAAAAATGTATGCTCACAGTGTACAAAAAGATTATCCCATAACAGGATACATTCCTTCATTATTGGGAATCTTTCTTATATTTTTAATGTCCTATACTTTAGAATAAATACAACCTTTTTACAATTCAAGTTGATTTGATTTTTCTATAAGAGTTTATTTAGAGACTATAATATAATAAACTGCAATGTGAAATAGTTCATGAACAATTGTCAGTTCAGTTTTTCCAACAGTCAATGATGCAGTTTTAACTGATCCCCAAAGTATTTCAAAGACTAAGAAAACATTTGTGTCATTACAAAACCATAGCTTTAAGCTTGAGAGATTTCTACCCAAATAAGAAACACATTTACAGCATCTTTCAGAAGACATGGAAGCTCTTCAGAAGACATAGGCAGAAGTGTAATACTGGGAGCAAGATAATAGTTGGGAATGGAAAGAGAACTGCTCTTTACCCATTAATGTTGAAGGCTAAAATATATTTCATTTAATAAATATCTACCAGTAGAGAGTTTTAATTAAATTCTCATGCTCTATAAATGTCAACTCCTGAAATTCTGATTTTTGCGATATTGACATGTAAAAATGTTGGTCATTATACACTGATTTTTTAACCTGTAAAGTCAAATACAGCTTAAAACAGTATTTATATTTAAGATAACTTGATATAATTTCATTAAAATATTTAGTCCAATTTTAACAATTCCAACAGATTTTGTCTACTCTTATTGCTATAGTTCAGCTAATATTTTATTGTTTGAGCTATTTTACTTGACAACTTGTCACTAATATATTTATTTGAATTCAACCAAACACTAAACAAAGAATTTTTTATAAAACAAAATTATTTTTAAGTCCACAGGCAATTAAAAAAACAAGTGTTAAGATTGGAAACTTAAATTTGATGATTCCACATATTACCTATATATATAGTATTAGTGACTTGATTTTCCTATGTATATAAAGAAAATAATAAAATAGTTTATATTACTAATCTGTTTCATGCTTACCTTATTTTCACCTAAAAATTCCAGATGCAAGATTCTAACAACTTAATATGATGCATATTTTATATACTGTCTCAGCAGATACAAAAATGAGTAATGACAAAAGATCAACAGAACATATCAAGAATTGTCTGAGAATATAATGAAAAGAAAGAAATACAGTTCTAAATAAAAGAGCTAAATGATCAAAAACAATTTTTTATTTATTTGTTGATAAGCACCCTGATGGAATAAGACATGGTTTCAGTAGTTGACAAGATTTAAGTTTCTAAAGAGTTAACTTTCAGTGATAGTTCTCTGTTTCAAAAATCTCTTTTTCCCCCATTAGATATGGAAGTCAATTGAGAACCTATGTGACATTGCTAGGAATTTGTTTTAACCTACTTTCTAAATATATCTCAAAATATAGACAATTGTCTTGCACTATTGTACCAGTCTGTGAGTTTTACTTACATAGCTATACTGTGAGGGAATTAAACAATAGAATCATCTCTTTTTAAAAGTATAATTTTTAATATTTTTGTTATTATTTCTGTTTCCCTGTCATACTAATAGGTACAATGTAGAATTGTATATATTTTTAAAAATTCTTTTTTTTTTTTTTAGGATCTCATTCTTTTTATTCCTAGCCAGAAATGGGATCTCTTTTTTTCTGAATGTTTATGGTAATTGTGCCTTTCTTTTTTTTTATTCTTTTTTAATTAAAATTTCCACCTTCTCCCCGTTTCCCATTTCCCTCCCCTCCTCCCAAATATTGCCCCCTCCCCCCACTCCCCTCCCCCTATCCCCACTCCTTTTCTTCTCCCCCCACACCATTCCCCCTCCCTCTCGATACTGAAGAGCAGTCCAAATTCTCTGCCCTGCGGGAAGACGAAGGTCTTCTATCTATGTCCAGGAAGGTGAGCGTCTAAACAGGCTAAGCACCCACAAAGCCAGTTCATGTATTAGGATCGAAACCTAGTGCCATTGTCCTTGGCTTCTCATCAGCCTTCATTGTCCGCCATGCTCAGAGAGTCCAGTTTCAACCCATGCTTATTCAGACCCAGACCAGCTGGCCTTGGTGGGCTCCCAATAAATCAGTTCCACTGTCATAGTGGGTGGGTGCATCCCTCGTGGTCCTGGTTTCCTTGCTCATGTTCTCCCTCCTTCTGCTCCTCATTTGGTAAAAATTCATTCTACACTGTGAATAATGACAATGCTTATTGGGTCTTTTGTGATTTGCATAGTGATCATTCAGTGGTCATTCAGAGTTACGAAAGACAGATTCTGTTTTCTCCTTACTAAAAATTAATTAATTTAGTAAATATTTTTGTAATTGCATGAAATATATAATTAGTAAGATATTGGTGGACTTTTGAAAATACACGTAACAAAATACTGAGTTTAGAAATGACTTAATTTTACAAAATCTCAGGATTTTGGGATAAAATGACGTTGAGCCAAATTGTTCATTATCCAGTCAATAAATAAGGTCCTATGAGAATAACAGAGAAGCATCAATATCTTTGAAACCTGATTCACTTATGCACAACTGAAAAGAACATAGGCTGAATCATACCATGATGTGATCTTAGAGTAACTTGTATGTTGATTTCCCATCAGATATATAAAGCGTACAACTGAGTAATATTTTGAAAAAGAATTATTTCCAATTATTAAACTAATAATTGTAATAATTTGGTATTTTCAAAATCAATGTTTCAAGTCAGTGTAGTTCACTAAACAAAACTGGACTGGTAGTCTTAATTTTAGAAGGAAATATTTATTAAAATTCAGATTCAATAAGAAAAGAGAAGTTTGGGAGGTAAACTTAGACCCCAGTTTATTACAATTGATGACATTTCTGTGTTGATCCTTTGATACTGAAATGTTTACTGAAATGTTGCCTGAGTTACTCCTTCTGAGCCTTGCAAGTATCATCCTCTAATACACAAGCATGCATGTTTCCTCATTGCCTAATGTATATTAAGTGTCATATGAGTATGAAAAAGACTATGTACCAGTTTAAAAACAATATTTAGGATCTGAATATCTGAGTAATCTCCCTGAATCAAATTTTTAACATGTGTGTGGTGTGTGGGATGTCCTTCTGTCTATGTGTTGCTTTCATTGGTTAACAAAAAAAAACTGCTTTGGGCTTGTTGATAGGGCAGAACTTAGGTAGGTGGGGAAAATTAAACAGAATGTTGGGAAGAAGAAGGCAGAGTCAGAGAGACAACAGGAAGCCATCAGTCAAACATGCCAAATCTTTGCTGGTAAGCCACTGCCACATGACGATATAAAGATTAATAGAAATGGGTTAAATTAATATAAGAGTTAGCCAACAAGAAGCTAGAGCTAATGGGCCAAGCAATGTTTTAATTAATACTGTTGTTGTGTGGTTATTTCAGGGCTAAGCTAGTCAGGTGACTGGGACAAGCAAGCAGATCCTCCTACAGGTGTGTGTGTGTGTGTGTGTGAGAGAGAGAGAGAGAGAGAGTGTGTGTGTGTTTAGGTTTAAGCGATTCTGAAGTTAAAACTTTGACTAAGGGAAAAAGAAAGAGTTCTCTGTTTCTGTCCCCTTTTCAAAGACATCCTTGAAGTAGGTTTGATTGACCCAGTTAGCTCTGGCCATTACCTTTTTATTATTAAAGTCCCATGTTGGGGGCTCTGGGGTGTTTCATCTGGACTAACTACTATGATATTTTTTCTCTATGTCTGTTTCTGGAGTGCCCATTGGCCAATTTCTCTTGTGGCAATCTTCTAAATACTGTGTGTTTTCTCAGAGTCTAACTTCCATGCAGGAAAGGGCAAGTGTGAGGAGAAAACAAGTGCTGCTTCCTTTGAACCAGGTCTCTACCCTCAGAATCTCTGAGGATCAGTTACTTCCATCTCAATTGATAATGATGCTTCCAGCTGGGACTCAGTTCTTCAACAAATGACTTTGTGTAGAATGTAATCTATATCAAACACAATCATTACTGATTCCTTCAGACAGTATATTCAGAATTAACTTTTATTATTATTTCATTAATAATGTATTACTAATATTTTAATATCTTAGCTCAAGGGAGTCAGAAACATTACTTACTTTAGCATCTATCGCAACACATTAATTTTAACTGCAAAATTTCATCAAAACTGCAAAGAGCTCAGGAATTTTTATACAACTTCACATGTTTAATGTGAACGGACCCTGTAGTTTAAGCAAAAATTTTGATGAGCATTTGTTAGCTCTTGTAATAATATAGACAGTTTTATTTTACCAGTCCAAGAAGAAAGAATATTTTCCCATTGATTTATGTTTTATTTCTCCAAACACTATTTTATAACCTTTAGTTTGAAAAATATTTTTATATCCCTTACATAAGTGCATGTCTAATTTTTAAAGGTACTGTCAGTTTGTAAATATTCGCATATATATTTTGTATCTTACATCATCACTATTCTGTCTTTTGTTGAAGGGAGCTGCTGGCTGTGTTCATGCCGCCCCAGCTCCCGGTCGCATGGCTAGCTTATGCCCCAAAATAATGACACACAAACGGTATTCTTTTAAACACTGCTTGGCCCATTTCTATTCATGTGTGTAGCACCCCAAGGTGCACTTACCGGGAAGATTCTAGCACGTCCATCCTGGGTAGGAGCTTCATCGCATCTGCTCTGGAGAGGAGAGCATGGTGGCTGTCTCTGAGAGGAGCTGCCCTGCATCTGGGCTCACTTCCTCTTCCTCCCAGCATTCTATTCTGTTTACTCCACCCACCTAAAGGCTGGCCAATCAAATGGGCCAAGGCAGTTTCTTTATTAGCCAATGACCTTCCTCCATCAGTCTTTATTTCAACAGCTTTTAGTGCAGTCTCTAGCTTCATGACACCTGCAAAGTCAGTGTCTTTACTTATTCATTTCCAAGTTGGATTATCATTTTTCTTGTCTAGTATTTTCAGTGTTATGTCAAACAGAATTCATAGCAGTTCAGTTTTATTCTTATGCCAGATCAAAGAGAAAATATTCACTTCTCACTGTTGAATATTGTCTTAGTGAGTGTTCTATTGCTGAGAAGAGACACAATGACCAACTTTTATGAAGAAAAACATTTCACTGGGACTTGCTTACAGTTTGAATGGTTTAGCTCAGTATTCTTATGGCGAGAGATGGTGGCATTCAGGCAGAGAGTTCTACATTTGGATCCACAGGCAGGAAGCAGAAAGAAAGTTACTGGGCCTGACTTCAGCATTTGAAACTTCAAAACCCACTCCGGTGACACCCTTCTTCCAACAAGGTCCTATCTCCTAACCCTATCAAATAGTGCCACTTCCTGGTGACTAAGCATCAGATATCTTAGTCTAAATGGTCAGTTCTTATTTAAACCACCACAGGTATGATGTACAGTGTGGATTTCTGAAATATGGATCCTGGTTTTTCTATATATAATATGTAAGAATTTTCATTTGAAAGGGTATTTGATTTTAACCAATACTTTTTCTATTTAGGTATTCATGGGATTTATCTTTCATTATGCTAATGTGATATGCTACACTGTTAATATATGTTAAGTCACCCTTGAATCTAATCTTAAATTCTCATTTGATCATAAAATATGACTATTTCAGTGTGTTTCAGGATTTGGCTTACTAGTATTTTGCTTAGCATTTTTGTATCTTTGTTCATTGGGAAAGTGGTGATATAATTCTTTTTCTAGGTATCTTATAATAAGTTTTGAATTATGCATTATCCTTTATTTACTTGTTTATTTATTTTTGAGACAATTCAAACAGCTCAGGCTGATAATCAAACTCCTTGGTAAGATAAAGATGGCATTGTGCTTCTCATCTTCCTGCCTCTATTTCTGGAGTACTGAAATAAATACATTTTGTGACACCATGCCCTGTTATTCATTTATACATTGAGGTATATAATTAATATTGACATTAGTTATTTAAATCTTAAATAGAATTCAATTATGAAAATGTTAAGGACTGTACTTTCATTTGATGTAATTTTATTTACTGAGTCTCCTCATCTGCCATTCATTGTTACCTTATTTGCATTTGCTGTTTTACAGTATTAAAGGACATTAACTTTTGAAAACTTCTTGTTTGCTTATGCAAATATTAACTACTATTCTAGAGTTTTATGAAATTTTGCAACTGCATATTGATATATAATTTCAAAGAAAATCAAGACACCGAACTGTTCCTTCACTGTAAGTTAACTTGATTTAATTCATGCCACACCACACACACATATATGTACACAGACACACACATGACAGCAGGGAGGAGGGAAAGGAAGGAAGGTAGGCAGGCAGGATGGAAGGAATTCACTGATATGTGGTCAGAAGTCTAAAGTCTTCAGTGAGTTAAAATTGAATGATAGTTTAAATCTTTTAGATTTCTATGAGAGAATCTGGTATTTTGCCTCTTACAGGACGTATACACCAACTGTATTCCTTGGCTAACGTCCCCAATTCATCATTTTCCATGTCTGAAAGCCTTTTCTTGCTGTGGTTATTATTTTGGTTCTGACACTTTCTTCTTTTAAGAACCTTGGTGATTTTGTGGACTAATCCAGAATAATATATTCACTTGAACACCCTCAATTTAAATACATCTGCACATTTATTTTTACTCAGCAGTCCAATAAAGCAGGTTTGTAGCTGCAGAAAAGGCTTTCTTTCCAGCGTTGTCTTAGCCAGTGTTGTACTGCTAAGAAGTGACAACATGACCAACTCTTGTAAAAGAAATTATTTATCTGGGGCTTGCCTTGCTTAGAGTTTCATATATTTAGTCCATTATTGCAGGAAGCGTGAGCAGGAGCAGAAAGAGAAAGATACTGGTCTTAGCATGAGCTTTGAAACCCCAAAAAGCACTCCCAGTGACACATTTCCTCCATCAAGGCCATTCTTCCTAATCCCTGCCAAGTAGTGACATTCCCTGGAGACCAAATATTCAAATATATGAGCCTATGGGGAACATTTGTATTCAAACTACCATGTGCACACAGTGACAGCCAAATGTAAGGGTTCTAGTTTCATAAAAGTATCATTGAGTGCTTTTTCATTAGTATCTTCCTGGCTTACCATTCTGAGGAATAGAATAATGTTATAGACCTGCTGATTTGAGGACACAAGTTAAATGCTTTCCATATAGACTTATTATTCATAAGAGTTACATTAGAGGTTGAGTTTTAAGGAATATCATTTGACTCAAGGCACATTTCAATACGCATAATAATAAACTCTGCTATAATTCAATGCTAATATGATGTAGTATTTCTAATACATTTATGAAATTTGTTTTTCAAAGTCATTTCAAGAAATCCTGATGGCACTGTAGACATAACCTGGTACCAGATTCAGATGAGCTGTATTTTAGGTATTTTATTAATATTACTGAACTGTCTAAAGATTGATTTCCATTAACATTTTCCTAGCTTTGTTTAACACTATTAATACTATTACACATTCTTTGTATTTTCATTTTGCCAAAGTCTGTGGAAAATTCACTGAATAATAGAGCTAGCCAGTTTTATCTAAGCAACGTCAAGTTCCATTTCCTGCACTGAAAGCCATGGTGTTTCATTTCTATGGTTGAGTACAGAAAAGAAATAAGTCTCTGTGATCCTGAAATATTTTCACCTTTGCAGCAAAAGAATTCGACTAGTTGACCTTGGTTTACATGAAAATTTCATTTAAGTATCTACATTCATTGTTTATACTTTAAAATTTAAATTATCTTGTTGCAGTTTGGATTATAATGCAATTGTAATTATTAGTCTTTTCACATGATTATTTTTTGATATTTGCATATTTTCAGTGCTACTGAAATTATAACATAGTAAAATCAAGTTCTCATACTATTGTGTATGATTCTCTAGGGGAAATGGAAATGAATATCTGAAGAACTGATCAAATGTTATCTTTCTACGGTACATTTTCTCTTTTACGAGATATGGTAGATTCATTTTTGGAAGTGGAAGAGAATGAACGATAACAATGCTACTATGAGTATGAAGCTATTTTTTTGTCTAAATGGGAGACATTTAAGTTGAATATTTTTATGTTTTAACTGCCTTTCCTTCTGTCAGTTCCTTGCATGAGGTTGGTGAAATTATGAGGTGATTTAAAGAAATGTTAGTTCTGAGTAGGTAATTTTGCTTAGCACATCAGTGGGATGCATCGAAGATGATTATGCCAAGTGCATTTAATATCTGAAAGACCTCACAACAAACTCTTCTAACAGAACTTCTTGCCTAACATAGAAGGACCATTTTTACATTACCACAACATTTGACTTATTTCTTACTCTTTGTTTATGATTATAAACTTGACTACCCTGGAGCTTAAATTTAAATTTTTCCCTCTGACTATTGTGTTATAAGAGTCAAAGTTTTATGTTTGACTGTACTTTTGATACTGAAATGTTTTTTTCTTTTAATTCAGAGACTCTTAGTAGAATTCATAATATTTCTTCTCTTATGGAGATTAAAACTGCATTAATTATGCATAATTATATGGTTATAATTAGTATCAATCAACCTTAAGGAAGTGACAATATGAATTGTCTCTATTTCCTCAAAATGAATTACATTGGCTATTAAGGGTGCTTTATATGTATTTTAAACTCATTTTTGATTTTGATTACCCAAGTTGCTGGAATGTAGTGAAGTTGCATAATTCTTGTTTTGACAAATTATGAAAATATTCTACTACGTTATTGTATTAAGAATTATCTATTGGAGTAACAAATGCATTGTTAATCCCTTTACCATATCTTAAAGAAGAAGACATTTAATTAGACTATAATGACAGTAAACTTATCTCTGAGTCACACTCATTATCAACTGATGTGCTAATGTCTTTCTGTACAGAATAAAATTAACCAAAATATCTCACATTTAAAAATGGCATATATTCTGGAGCAGGTTATTATTTAGCAGTTTCTTTCATAGAATATTATATTCAAAATAAAGTTCCAAAATAGGTAATCAATAGTACCCTCTCTCTCTGTCTATGTATCTATCTATGATCTTCATCAATCAGACAATATAGTTAGCTCTCTAGCTATCATCTATATCTATCTATCTATCTATCTATCTATCTATCTATCATCTATTCATCAACTTATATATCTGTCTGTCTATCATCTATTGATCTATCATCTATCATAAACACAATATAGGTTATAATTTTAATTATGATAATACTTCATTTATATACTTTTAAATACATATTATACATACCCACATATATATGTATATATAATTATGTAAAAGAAAAAGTATGGTCAAGAAGATGGCACAATCATAAGAATGCTTGCCACACATCCATTAAATAATTTTGATGACTTATCTTATGTAAAAGGTAGCCATGATAGCAGATGATGGTAATTTCAAAGAAGGATAAGCATAGACAGGAATCAAACCTTGGATACTTGTTGAGTCCCAGGCCTGTGAGGGACCCTGTCTCAAAAGAAGGTATATGGCAATTGAGGAACAAGACCCAAGGTTGTCCTTACGTCTTCACACACATGTGCACATGTACATAAACACACACAAACACACATATGCAAATGTCTATATGTACATTGAAAATGTCTACACACCACATGAACACACACACACACAAAACAAAACTCAATTTTTTTGTCTGACTTGAATGAGAGTGTCATAGTAGTATCCCAGAGTAGGAGTTCAAATCCTCCACCAGTACCAGAGCAAAACCTCCTTGTAACACTGTTCTCTATTTCTCCATTCATCCCTTGTTTTCATATGGAAACAACAACAATTTTTTAAAAAGGCAGGACAAAAGGGTTTTTTTTTTCCTTTTGTACAGGTTAGTCTAGGTTTTCAGATCATGACCTCACAAAAGGTAGTACCTGATAAGGGAGAAAGTTCAAAAACGGCGTCCCATTTAGTCCCGCCTTTCTTCTCTGAGCATGCATGAAAGTATATCATAAGGCTGTCATTTTATTTGTGTCCCTCTTAGCAGCACCCAGAGATCTAAAGGAAGTTTGGCTCTATTTCCCATAGGCCATTTTCAGTAGAATATAAATTGATGTGACTCCACAATTTTCAACCAAACTTAGCATAAAACTCAATTTTCTCTGGGTTTGTAGCCTTCAATCAGGGGAAATGCTGATGAGCTTTCAACTTATTAGTACATCTTTTGTTACAGAGGCACCAGTCCTGGACCTTGTTATGGCAGATGAAAAGATACTTTTCTTCCTTCCCATCATCAAATTATCTAAAAAATACTGAACTTACTGATTTGAAGGTTGCAAATAAATTGTAAGCAGTGAGCAAGTTAGTAAAACATTATAAAGTATATGGTACTACCTCTCCATATTGAGAATCAGCTCTAGATTTTCTCTTTCTTTTCATGGGCTAATTTCTCCTTACTTTTAGGAGGTATTACATAAAGACAAAATAATTAAATTAATTTTGTTGAAATAGTGTCATTTACACATATAGAATTAAACCATTCACCACAACTGCATAATGGTTTTGGAATGGCTTGCAGAATTCTTTAAGAACAATGCAGATAGAGACATGACAGTCTCACCAGTCCTTTTTTATCATTAGATATTCAAGACAGAAGATATAAAATATTGCCAACTCTCCATTTTACTGGACATTTGTGGATATGATTGTATGCCTATTGGAAATAGGCAAATCCTTTTGTGTAGTTATCAAAGCAGTTTCTTATAGATTCTCCAACATAACAAAAATAGAATGTTTCCACATGAGGATTCTGAAAGCAATTGTCTGTGACTCCACAGCTTATGGTCTCTTGCCTTTACCATATAGCTCTCCAGAGAAAATACTTTATGGGACTCATCATTCTTAATTAGATTTGTGTATTTAACTGAATGTCTATTTTGCTTGGATGGGATTTCTGTGTGAAGCTAACCAAAGCTGTCATGCCCAGTATTTTATCTCTGTTCCTAGTATGGTGTCTGGCACATCATTAACATGCTATAAATATTTGTTGATGTTACAAAGGAAAGTAAATGGATTAATGGTATCCTAGATACAAAGATTAGCTTCGAGGAGCTGTTCGACCACTACATTATTCAGCTCTGACTGTTTAAAGTTTTGCACAGTCTGCCAAGATTGCAAACGTACATTTTATAATTAATGATTACTCAAGTTTCTTTCAGGTTTGTAGGATATTCCTGTGTGTGCAACACAGAGTCCTCTTTTGAACCATTTCCTGCCATTACTATGCTCATTGACGACTTTCTTTATTCTACCTTCTAAGTCTACATTGTTGGCAAACGTCAGATGGAACACTGTGCCCATTCTTAAACAGCCATCTGCATGTGCCCAGGAAAAATAGCAAAGAACAGAAAAAACCCTGTCAAGCTCTTATCCTTTGCCAATTTCTTTATTCAACTCCACTGTGCACTCTGAGTGCTAATATAAAGTGGGTATTCTGATAGCTTCACTTCTTCTCAATGGTGTGTGTTTATAGGAGGCAGAAAGAACAGAGGCACAGAAAAAAAGAAAACAGCCAGAGCTGTCAGGACAAAACACTGAATTGATATATATTGTTATATGATGCATGCTGGAAAAGTGTGCTCAACAGAACTTGCTTTCATGCATAGAACAGCAAACACATATACATACACACACATATATATATATATATATATATATATATATATGACCGATCTTAAATTTTGCCAAAATACATTAGAAATACACACAAATATACACAAAATGTGGGCAATATTTATAATTTTAGTACTTGACAAATAAAAATTTTAAATGAAGCATTAACTAGTTTCTCATATGAATATTTTGTTAAAAACAATACATGGGCAAATGCTAGTATTTTATAAATGAACATTAAAGTGTTTTAATTCAGTTATATAATATTGTCAATAATAAGAGATATTTGGTTGCAAGTTATAGGCATGTGTTTACTATGCTGTTCTGAGAACTGTGCCGGCATTTTTTTCTGATTTTTTTGTTAGCTTTTGAAGAAAAGCATGCTTTAACCTGGTGATTCTGCTTAGTAATGGCTTTTCGCTTAGGCTTTCTGTCTATAAGTACTTAAGTTGGAGCATCTAAGGATTATACTGACTAAAAAATGGAATGACAAACAATTTTCACAGCCCCAGTGTTCTTCCTATGCATACTTTGGAGATGAGGGCTCTTCAGGAGTGCCTTAGGGAAGCTGAAAGTGGTGAGGAAGAGACTATGCAGAGTGTTTGTTATCAGCTTGCCATGTTGCAAATTTTCAATAGCGTTCTATTTAACATGGGTTGTGCTGAGAAAAAAATGTTAAGAACCATTTCACTGCCCCAGCTTTCTCAGCAAAACAACAAGGATGTGAATTTTTAAAACATATTCTGGAAGATTCAAAGGACTTGAGTTGGGCACAAGTATAATTCTTTAGAACACAAAATATTCTGCAGGGATTATAAAGAGGGTCCTTTATTGTCTAGTATGATCAGTGAAACCTGTGATTTATACACCACTGGATCTATTTATTCAAGTCCCCTTCCTTCTGTCAGCACAGGGCTTGGCATAAACCCCAATCAATGTCTGCAGAAAGATTGGATATCATAGAGAGACTTTTCATCCAACCAATGTCCAACTGTTTAAATTCTCACTATGTTCTTGTTATTCTTGTTCTGTTTTGTTTCTGTGTTCTATAGAAGAGAAGAAAATTCTGGCTTTCTTTTCCTTGAGGAGAGGCTAATGTGGTGCATACCAAAGGACTGTCGTGAACATGTATTTAGGATGTCAAGTGACTCATCTGTCCTCTGAGTTTAATATCCATTCTTTTCTAATCATTATTGGTACCAAATTTCTTGCTTTTCTACCTTCAAAGTGTTCTTTTCTCCTTTCATCCTTATATTCTGTACAAGACTTTTATTTAGACAGGAACATGAATGCTGAGAAAGGATGTTATGTCATCCTCTGGTTTCTCTATCTGAATAAATAAATTGAAGGCAGCTAAGAAGATAGCTCAGCTGGTAAAGTATTTGCCTTATAAACAGAAGGACAGGAATTCTGTATAGAACCCATGTCAAATAAAAAAAAAAACTGACCATGGTGGCATATGCTTATATATCCAGTGTGGAACTCTAGCATCAGAAACTAGGTGAACAAACAACTTATTTGTGAATTCTAGACCAATGAAAAACAGGTCAATAAACAAACAAATCACCTTTAACATTTTCTTCTGAGACACTCATATAACACATTGTCTTCTGTCTGTCTCCCCCATACCTGACCTGTGAATTTAAATCAACTTTATTTAATGCACACACACACGCACACACACACTTGTTTGCATGTGAGTTTTTCAGTCCTGGGATTGTGCAAGATGATATGACATCTATTCTGGCTTGAAACGTGAAATGTATATGCTAATTCTAATCTGAATATTTGTATCTGTTGCCACTGGATGAAAATTTAAAGTGGTCAAAGGAACTATTGATGAACATGCTCAAATTACAAGCAATTTTCAATCCTGTCTCACATTGTTTAACATGTGATGCATACCAGATTCTTGAAAACACTTCCTATGAATTAATATTGTTGGGCTGTGCCATAGCCATCTGAAGTATGCACAACTGCTTTCTCATTTATCAGATTAGAAAACAGACACATGAGAGGCTAAGTAACTTTCTTGAGGTCAGAGAACTAGTAAATTGTAAAGCAAAGATGCACAGCCAGGTACTTTAGATTCAAACCAGCTCTCTACAACAGCAGCTGCAATGCTTTCCTAATATTATTTGACATTATCCACTCACTTGCAGTTAACTAGAACTTTATTGGATTTGAAATCTGAAGATCTGGGCACTGCTCTCACTAAATCTAAGGTGACCTTGAAGTTTGTTGTTTTCGGTAATATTGCACTCTCCTAGAGTTTGAAAGAGGCTATTGGTATAATGTTAAAGAAATAGAGCATTGGATGCGGGATATGTTTAGTGTAATTAGGAAATTGAGCTGAACTGCAAACTCTTTCATTCAATGAATGGGCTAGTGATTTTTAAATAGATCTTCAAAGTCATCTCACTAAAACTGCTCTGTGGAATAACTTTATACTTTGCAATTTTTCCTTATCTGCAGACATTTTTGTTATTTAAAACCATCTTAAGGTGATTGAACATTATGATTCTTTTTTTATGAAGTTTAGAAAACAGTCTCAATAACTAAGAATCATCAAGATTGTATTATTTTATTCCAGTCAACCTTGTATCAGATAACATGTCTAACTATCTCAAATGATCCAAAATTTATTAATTCATTATTTTTCTAACATAAAATGTTAAAAATAAAGCCAAGTGGTACTGGCACATACCTTTAATCCCAGCACTTGAGATGCAGAGGTAGATTGATCTCCGTGAGTCAGCATGATCTGCTGAGCTACTTCTAAAACAGTGAAGGCTATACAAATAAACAAATAAATTATATTATTTGAAATTATTCAAATAAATTATTAAAAAAACAAAAATAATGCTGCTTCCTAGGCCATTCATTCAATAAACAAAAGACATGATTCTTGCAATAATGAATTTATACTTCCTTTTTTTCCCTTTAAAATGGTAAGAGGTATATTTAATGCGTTTATGGATGACAAAGCTGTTGGATCCCTATGGATACCCACTGTCTACAGTGTATTATTGGTACATGGAAACTTCATAGCAGCTTTTCTATGTAGCAATGTCTGATTATTGTTCCACATGCCCCATTATAATCTGACTCTAGCTAGTCTGATCCATGTCAACCTGGTAGCTGTCATCTTACTGTGTGTGCAGATCTAGTATCCATAGCAACCTAGATTACCTCGGGTCTAGTATCCATATCAGCTTAGTCTTCCTCAGAATCTAGTACCCATGTCAGCTTAGCTCCTGTCATCTCACTGTCTGTATGGATCTAGTACCCATACCAGTCTAGTGTCCCTCAGGGTCTAGTACCCACGTCAGCTTACTGTTCCTTAGAGACCCATACTTGTGTCAACTTAGTGTCTCTCATGGCCTAGTACCCATGTAAGCCTAGAGACCCTCAGAGTCTATTATTTTTGTGTCCACATTTGTCTAACACCCATGAAGGCCTAGTTCTCAAACAATTATTGAGCATTAAGATTTCTGAAACAAAGCTGTGAAGCTTTGCTCAAACATTTTTTTTTGCTTATCTTTCTTACTGTTTATCTATAAGTGTGGAATAACAATTGAATTCAACACATAAAATTTTGAGTATTAAATGTCCAAAAAATATCTGTCAGTGATTATAAATTGTAACAGTCTTTTTTAATTTATTGTTGTTTGTTTGATTTTGGATAAGAGGGGAGCTGTGGTTGAATGAAAATTAACTGCCCAAGGAGATGTTGCTAGGTAGATATTGTAATTATTCCATTACTAAACTTCTTATACAGTAAATGTTCTGTGATCTTATAGGCCCTGATGTCTGACTCATTTGTCGCTGACTTTTTCATTCCTTGTTGTCCTATATTTTATTACTAGTTCATTTTTTCTGTCTGAAGTGAGACTATTCACCTTCCTGGCAGACCATGGAACTCCTTGCCTTAACTCACAACTACTGAAAGTTATAACAGCCCAAGTCAACACTGAGTGAGTCTTCAGAGTGGAGTGAATAAAGCCTGATTAACATCTATCTCCTACTACCAAAATCTCAAATAATAGGAAACATGGAGTCAAGAAAAGTTAAATGAGAGTTTTGTAGAAAGGTTATAAAAATAAGTAACTAGATTAGAGAGATGGCTCAGCAGTTAAGAACAATCAGTTCTAGTTTTTTTTTTTCCAGGTACTAGCTATGATGAATAATGTTGCTATGAATATAGTTGAGCAAATGCTATTGTGATATGAATGTCTATCCTTTGGGTATATGTTCAAGAGTGGTAGGCAATGCTGGATCTTGAGCTAGACTGATTCCCAGTTTTCTGAGAAACCACCACACTAATTTCCAAACTGGCTGTACAAGTTTGTGCTCCCATCGGCAATGGAGGAGTGTTCCCCTTACTCCACATCCTCTTCAGCTTAAGCTTCATCAGAGGTTTTTTTTTTTTTTCTTTATCTTAGCTATTCTGACAGGTGTAAGATGGTATCTCATAAGATGGTATCTCACAGTCATTTTGATTTGCATTCCCCTGATGACTAAGAATGTTGAACAGATCTTTGTGTGTATTCCAGCCATTTGAGATTCTTCTGTTGCAAATTCTCTATTCAGATCTGTAATCTATTTTTATTTAGATTATTTGGTATTTTGATGTCTGGTTTCTTGAGTTCTTTATATATTTTGGAGATCAGCTTTCTGTCAGGTGTGGGGTTAGTGAAGATCTTTTCCCATTCTATAGGCTGCCATTTTGTCCTATTTACCTTGTCCTTTGCCTTATAGACACTTCTCAGTTTCAGCAGTTCCTTATTAGCCCCCCGTTTGAAGAAAGGATAAAAAAAATGGGGTACATTTACACAATGAAGTATTACTCGATGGCAAAAAGCAATGACATCTTGAAATTTGCAGGCAAGTGCATGGAAATAAAAAAAGTAATCCTGAGTGAGATAACCCAGACTCAGAAAACAAATACCATATGTACTCATTCATAAGTGAATAATAGATGTTTTAAAAAACAAAACAAAACAAAAAACAAACAAAAATAACCAGGCTACAATGCATTACCCCTGAGAAGCTTGGTAACAAGGAGAACTCTAAGAGAAGCATAAATACCCCTGGGAAGAAGAAACAGATAAGATGTCCTGAATAAATTGGGAGTATGGGAGAGGAAAGGGGAGAGAGAAGGGAGGAGAAAATGAAGGAGAGTGAAAGAGAGAGAGCAAGGAAAAAATTAGCTTGATTGAGGGAGTCATTATGGGGTTAGAGAGAAACCTGCTGCTACCGAAACTCCCAGGAATACAAAAGGATGGCCCCGGCTAAAAACTCTAAGCAATCATGGAGAGGGTGTGTGAACTGTCCTTCCCCTGTAATTAGATTGATGACCACCCTAATTGTCACCATAGAACCTTCATCCAGTAACTGATGGAAGCAGGTGCAGTGATACACTACCAAGCACTGGCTTCAGCTCCCAGAATACAGTCAAAAAGAGGAAGGAGGGATCATATGAGCAAAGGAGTCAAGATCAAGAAGGGGAAGCCCGCAGAGACTGCTGACAGGAGCTAGTGGAAGCTCACTGATTCTGGATTGACAGCTGTGTAACCTACATAAGAGTAGAGGTCCAAATATGTGAGTCTATTTCCACGTTGTTTGATGGTCAGAGAGTTTGAAGGTTGCTCAAAACGATTGACAGGCTTAGTTGCATTCAACTCCATATTATTTAATTCTTTTGACATTAAGATAACTCATACAAGTTGATCCACTCCATCCTCACAGGTGGTTAGGATATGCAAATATATTTCTGCTTTTTCTTTTGTAATATGAGGTTACTTAGGAGTGACTGTCTTCTGGATGCTTGTTCCAGGGTAGCTTCACTGCCTAAACAACAAAAGGCTAATGATTTTGTGTCTCAAAGTGTTAAAGCAATTAACTGTTAGAGTTGTCCTTTGTATCATATTAATGAAGCCTTTTGTTACCTTCTCTCCCCCTTTAGAATTGGGTAAAAAAGTGTATGGAAAAATAAACATGGGCGATTTCAGTATTGAATGGAATGCCCTCCCAGTAGTACTGTTCTATGTTTTCTGTAATATTATTTTTCAAGAATCTTCATATTCTTTATATATCTTTCTATATCCCCATGTCACTACCCTGGTAAGAGGTGTTTGTCAATGTTGGTCCTTGACACATAACACTGAACTAGGCCCTCTCAATGTAAATGACAGTTGTGAAGCTTGGGCAGTCAGTCAGGCAACCGGCAGTGGGACCAGGATTTATCCCTAGTGCTTAAACTGGCATCTAAGAGCACATTCTTTTTGGAGGGATACCTTGCTCAGTCTACATATAAGCAGGAGGGCTTTGGTCTTGCCTGGATATTAAGTGTCAGACTTTCTTGACTACCCATAAGAAGCCTTGAATTCTTCAAGGAGTGGATGGTGGAGGGATGGAAGGAAGAGTGGAGCAGGAGGGGGGAGAGTGTGGAAACAGTGGTAGCTATATAAAATGAAAAAAAAGATTGAATTAAAAATTCATTTTAATAATTTCTTTTATATTTTTTAAAAAATAAGCTATTTTTTAAATTTTACATACCAATCCAAATTCCCACGCCCTCCCCCCTCCCTATCCTCCTACCTACCCCACCACTCCATCCCCCATCTACTCCTCAGAGAGGGTAAGGCACATTGCTTTGGGGAAGTTCCAAGGCTCTCCCTACTACACCTAGGCTGAGCAAAGTATCCATCTAAAGAGAAGAGATTCCCAAAAAGTAAGTACAAGCAGCAGGGAAAATTCTGGTGCCACTGCCATACAACTGTCACCCACATTCAGAGGGGCTAGTTTAAACCTATGCTGGTTTCCTTCCTGTCTGCCTGGAGTTAGTGAACTCCCATTAGCTCAGTTAAACTGTTTTAGTGGGTGTCCCCATCATGGTCTTGACCTCTTTGCTTTTATTCTCACTCCTCCCACTCAACTGCACTTTGGGAGCTCAGCCCAATTCTCTGCTGGGGGTCTTTACCTCTGTAGTAAGAAGGACCACTTGTTGGTTCCCAGCTGCTCAGCCCTGAAATAATCACACACAGAAACTGTATTAATTAAATCACTGCTTGGCCCATTAGATCTTGCTTCTTATTGGCTAACTCTTATGTGTTAATTTAACCCTTTTCTATTACTTTGTGTATAGATCATTTAGCATTTCTCCTATATTTATCTTAGCTCTACTACTTAGTTTATTCTCCAATTTATGTTCAATATCAAGCAATTGTGAAATGTAGTAGCTCTATCAATGTTACATAACAAATAATGAAGGTGAGAAACAGAATTACAGATATAAAACAAAAAGCTAGAAATTATTTAACCTTTAGGATTTGTTGTGTTATGCTTAAGCATATCACATATACTAAAGAATTATATTTAAAATAATAAAGTAGTATTGTTTTCAAATTTCTATGAAGTAGCTATCACACATTTATAAACTGAGGAGAAAAATGAAAAGGAAAATAAGATGTATTAGGTTACATATTAACCAAATGGCATTGCTTACTGAAAACATACAAAATGATGGTGTATCCACACGGAAATGTTTAAGAAGATTTCAAAAACCCAAGTTGAGTCAGAATACAATACTTTACTTTGATTATTAAAGAATTTATATACCCCAAGATCAAGTGCGACAGGTTGTTGTAAGGAGGGCTGCTTGTTGTTCCTGGCTGCTCAGCACCAAAATAATCACACTGAAACTATATTATTTAAATCACTGCTTGGCCCATTAGCTCTAGCTTCTTATTAGCTAACTCTTATATCTTAATTTAACCCATTTGTAATAATCCGTATATCACCACAAGGCTGTGGTTTACAGGGAAAAGTTCCAGCATCTGTGTCCAGCAGGTTACATGGCTTCTTTCTGACTCTGGCTCCTTTCTCCCAGCATTTAGTTGAGTTTTCCCCACCTAGCTCTCCTCTACCCTATCATGGCAACAAGAGTCTTTCTTCATTAACCAATGGTATTCACAACATACAGAGCAGAATCCCGTTTTGTATTTAAATAACAAAGGAAAGTTTTAACTTTAACATAGCAAAATCACATATAACAAAACAGGTATCAAGAAAGAATTACAGTTTACTTTATCTTTTATTATAACTAAGGAAAACTATAATAATAAATATCTATTCTTCAACTCCATCAAAGAATATAGAAGGATGTAATATTACCTAAATAAACAGGAAGTATATTGTAAGCAACTTCCAAAACTCTAGATTGACAGAGACATCTTGCTGTACGGACAGTCACCCAGAATTCTTCTGTATTGTGGGGGCATCCAATCTTCAGCCCACAGGCCCAGAGTATCTAGCAGACTTTTCCACAAAGGGAGAAAATTCAAAGACAGTTCCACCTATACTGTCTGTTTGTCAGTAGCTTTCTTCTGTGCCTTGCAGAATGTCTTGCAGACTCTTTTATGTAGCAGGAACCCTGAAGACCTGAAAGGTCTCTCTCACCTTTAGGAAAATTCAGCAGTCTTTTCTATGTGGGTCCTGCATGTTCAGTTTACACATCATACCATCAAGCATTCCAGGCAAGAACAGTTTCTTGCCCAAATGGTTAACGATTTCCATGCAGAGTTTTTTTAGTGCCCATCTTCTTGAAGTAATTGGTGCTGCCAGAAGCAGATATGTCTCACTGTCATTAAAAGTTCTAAGTATTTAAAATATTTTAAATACTATATTCTGAAGGATTTTGAAAGGTTTGAAAAATGCCTATCCATCTGAAATACATATTATATACATCTAGAAAATCTAATTAACATAAATACAAGCTTGACTATTATAGATGATTATCTATTAACCTATATGTCTTAATTATATATTACATTTCTAAATGAGCTGCACAAACACAATACCTTAATAAGAACAGAAATACATATACACAGTATAACAAAATTGACCTTAAATTTGTATAAATAAATTAAAATTTGTACTCATGTAAATCTTACAGCACATCCTCCATTAAATGTAAACAAACATTTATAAACAATATTTGGGAATATAGGCATAGATCTCTCCAAGCTGCTTCCTGCTTTTTTGGGTGGCAAAGTAATTTTTGGGAGTGTTCACAGCAACCTTTCAGGGGTTCTTGGTGCATCAAACCACATTAGCTTGGAATAAATTCACTAGTTCTCATCCTTTGTGGAAACAAAAGAAGAACCTCTTTTCCAAAGCAACATATCCTTATACTCAGATTTGGAAGTAATAATACCTTTAGAACATATATGCTAATTTAGCTTTGTAGCCCATACAATAAAATGTACTTTATACTTTGTTCCTTCACAGTCAAAATATTAAAAAAAACACACAATAATATACATAATTCAGGCTCTGTGAATTTCCATCTTTATATGGCTTATTTGTTTTTCCTCTATTACTTTTTAATATTTATTTTATTATCTTTACTCCTTTAATCTATGACTGTTCTCTGTCTCTGTAAAAATTTTTATTTTTTAAAACCATTTACTTCCTTTTATAACTGTCTATACTTTATCTTTTCTTCTCTCTCCTAAGCCTACATTCATTTATCCAAAACTGTGGCCAGTTTAGAGTTCCTTTATGTGTAAATCTGTCCTATTGTGTAACTGTAAATCTTTACTGTCCAGGAGCCCTTCTTAAAATGCTAAGTGCATCTTTAAAAATTAAGCAGAGTCATTGCTTGGGGTTATAAGGCACTGTCTGCTTGCTCTGCCCAGCCCAACATGGTAGGGCAGAGCCCAGCTAGGTCAGTCAGTAGAGCACGAGACTCTTAATCTTAGGGTCATGGGTTCGTGCACCAAGTTGGGAGACAATGTGTTGTAGTAAGGACACTTGTTGATTCCCAGCTGTTTAGCCCCAAAATAATCACACAAAAACCATATTATTTAAATCACTAAGTATATTGCTAGCTAGCTCTTACATCTAGTATTAACCCATTTTCAGTAAATCGTGTATTGCCACATGGCAGTTGCTTACCAGCAAAGTTCTGGCATCTGTCCCTGGCAGGGCTACATAGCTTCCTTCTGACTCTTCCTCCTTTCTCCCATCATTCAGTTTAGTTTTCCCTGACTATATCTATTCCCTCTGCAGGCCCAAGATAGTTTCTTTAAAAACCAATGGTATTCACAACATACAGAGGGGATTCTACATCAACAGGTGACCAAAGGCTACTGAAAAAGGGATAATCAAATGTACTAAGGGACAAACCCTTTTGTAGGTTGTTCAATCCCAGGTAGTATCATGGATACATAAATATTGGAGAAAAGCTAAACAATTTATACATTCAAATGTACATATACTTATATGTATGTATATATACAAACATATTCACATTTATGTATACTTAGCAATAATAATTATAGAGATCATGAATTGTAAAGGAATGGGAAAACATGGAGGGGAGAGTGAGGGAAAGAAGTATTGTTGTTATAATTGTTCATGTATGAAATTAAAAACAAAAACTATTAAGAAGGAAGAAACAATATATTTGAAGAGAATCCAAACATCAAGGCACTATTTTGGAATTCTGAAGGGGAATCCTATAGTCATTATACAGAGGAAAATACACTGCATGGTCCAGACTTGTCTCTTGTGTAACAGTAACTTTTAAAATCTAAGTATTTGTAATTAAAACTGTTTTAAATCCATATGCTCCTATACAATATCTATTTCTGATTTAAAGTTTCTTGTGTTGGGTCGTGTATATCTTTATGTTGGTGTGTGATATTTCATGAATATGATTATGATGAGAAGTCAATAATATATTTGTCCTTATATGTGTTTCCACTTTAATATTTTAGATATGGTCTCTCAATGAACTGGGATAGAACTATTGGTCAGCAGGCCTCTAGGATCATCTTGTCTCTGTTCTCCAATGCTGAGACTGTAAATATATAGACCATATCACCGTACCTGGCTGTTTACATGTGTTTTAAACCTCAAAACTCAGGTCCTTATATTTGCTCAGCAAACACTTTGCCTACTGATTCATATATCCAGCCTACATTGTAATTTTTAAAGCATCGACTTTAGAAAGTTTTACCAAAACCTCATAATTGTCCACCATAATTGAAGTAAATATTATTTATAAATTAAAGATACTATTGTAAAGGCAAAATTAACTGTTTTCAGTAAACCATATTCAGTAAAATTAGACAAATTTACAGAAGGTGCAAGAATGTCTAAATACTTTGTATATTCCACTAAGAAGAAAAGATAAGCTAGCTAGGAAATCATCGCTAGAAACCTATTTATGATGGCAAGGTAGTAAAAGATGCTTACCACTTATGAAAGAAGTTTCTGGAGCAATTATCTGATTGCTATCTCCTATTGGTTACTTTATTTTGTTTTACAGAGAATTGGCATCCAGCTTTGTCTATAGGATGAGCTGCGGAAATACTTGAGAAAGGGGGATCTCTCTTTCTAGTAATGATGCATGCTAACATTGATGCTTTTGTAAGTGCCTGATTTTGCAGCCATGGAAACCATTATGCCCCAGAAAGTCAGTTGCTTCCCCAGGCATATGAATCAATTTTTTACTCAAATTATTTAATTCCATAGATAATGATCTTATAAATGAAATTTTTTATTACCTCATGACTTTAATAATTCTAGTCTGGTTTCAAGTGACCCCATAACTATAAGCCTTAAATGGGGGTATGATGTGACAAGGAAAAGCTAGAGGTTTATCATTTACCATAGGGGAAAAATTAGAAAGACTCACTATGGTCAGGGTTTCATAATCAAATGTGAGGGCACAGTTACAGAAATGAAGGACTTTTTAGGCTTACCTTACAAAGGTTTCTGCATCTGACAGTATTATGATCCCAGGACCATATCTTTAACACATGTGAGACACATAGTCAAACAGTAGAACCTAGATTGATGCAGAATACATTCTGGGGAATGGTCTCACAAAAGCAGATTTCAAGAAATTTCCAGCTGGTCTCGAAAGTTCTAATATTATATGGCAACTGGGCTAGGAAATAGCTCTACTTTTACTTTTCTGAGAAACTTGCATTCTATTTTCCATAAAGTAACTGTACATAACTCTAATAATGGATCAAAGTTCTCTTTTTGTTTTCAGTTCGCTGTCATCTTTTATTATTTGTTATCATCTTGCTAGTGATAATTTTTACACTTGTGAGATTATATCTCACTGTGGGTTTTGATGATGAATAGTGATGATAAATATAATTTATTAACTCTTAATCATTTGTGCTATTTTGAGAATTACTGTACTTTCATGTCTTTACCTGGTTTGTTTCTTTGTGATTTATTTGCTTAATGTTTTATATAATGGTCCCTTATCAGCAATAAGTATTTTCTCCTATTCAGTAGATAGATATTTATTTTGCTTCCAGGAGCTTTTTGGTATGTTAAAATATCAATTTGCCTTTTGCTGCTTTTGTTGTCTTCATTTGGGGCTTGAGTTGAAACTAACCATTGTCTACAGTTATGGTAAACAGTACTTCCATTTCCCTTTACCAGTCACACACTTTCAAGGCTTTAATTTCAATCAGTTTAATTCTTTTTACAGCTACATTGTGTACTTTGAGGGTTTGCTTTAGTACATCTGTGTGGAGACACCCAGTTTTTCTCACTTCATTCAATAATGACAGTGCCCTTCTGCTGTGTGCTTTTGATAATTTCTCTTGATTTAAGTTTATATTTATTGGGGTTTTCTCTTTTGCTGCCTTTGTATACATGCTTGCACTTATGAAGTTTAAAATAGTGTTTATTGCTAGAACTTTGTAATATATATTTTTTGTTCTCTTGGTTTAATATTTCTGCAGTTATACAGAACCATTTATGGTATAAATGAATTAAGAGTTTTTCACAGTTGTGTAAAAACAGCAAATTATGCAAAATCTGTGAATCACATTAAGGATAAACATTTCAACAAAATGAATTTTTTTAATTCATAACATTGAATATCTTACCATTTGTTTGTATTTACTTTAGTTTCTTCAACTTAGGTTTTCTAATTTTCAGAATATGAATATTTCATATAAATGGTTAAATTTACTTAACCTTTTATTCTTTTTTATTCTGTTATCAGTGAGACACTTTCCATATTTGCCTTTTGAAATGTTTTTTTATTTGTGCTTAGAATTGCAACTGAGTTTTGTATATTGATCTTATATCCTATAGGTTTTCAAAATGCAATTTCTAGAAATCTTTAAATGTTCTTCTATTTGCTACCTTAGGATTTCTATTGCTGTGATGAGACATCATAACCATGGCAACTCTTTTTTTTTTTTTTTTTTTTTTTTGGTTTTTTCGAGACAGGGTTTCTCTGTGGCTTTGGAGCCTGTCCTGGAACTAGCTCTTGTAGACCAGGCTGGTCTCGAACTCACAGAGATTCACCTGTCTCTGCCTCCCAAGTGCTGGGATTAAAGGCGTGTGCCACCACCGCCCGGCCTAATGGCAACTCTTATAATGGAAAATAATTTATTTGGATTGTCTTACATTTTCAGAGGTTTAGTCTATTACCTCCTGGAGTAACATGGTGACAAGCAGGCAGACATTGTGCTAGAAAAGTTGCTGAGTATCCTACGTCTTGCCGATAACAGAAAGTGAACTGAGATACTGAGTGGTATCTTGAGTATATATTAAGCCTCAAACCCTGCCTTCACAGTGAAAGACTTCCCCCAATAGACATAAGTTTATCTAAAAGTATAAAGCTCAAAGTCTATTCTGAGATCCATACAATCTCTTAATGATTTGGGAAGGTCATATGTCAATCTGTTGGTTTCATTGGTTAATAAAGAAACTGCCTTGGCCCATTTGATAGGCCAGCCCTTAGGTGGGTGGAGTAGACAGAACAGAATGCTGGGTAGAAGGAAGTGAGGACAGACATGATGAAGCTCCAGCCCATGACGGACATACACTAGAATTTTTCCCGGTGAGACAGCACCTCGTGGTGCTTCACAGATTACTAAATATGGGTTAAGCAAGATATGAGAGTTAGCCAAGAAGAGGTGAGATATAATGGGTCAGGCAGTGTTTAAATGAATACAGTTTGTGTGTTGTTATTTCGGGGCATAAGCTAGCCAGGTTGCTGGGAACCGGGTGGCAGGAATGCAGCCTGCTGCTTCTTTCTCCATCTTAACTGTAATCTTCTATAAAATCAAAATCAATAAAATATTATATACTTCCAACATATAATAGCACAGAATATACATTATCATTTCAAAACACAGGAAAGGGAATATAGTGAGAAAATATTGGAGTAAAAAAAGACCAAACTGCATCTCCATGTCTGGTGTCAAAACCCTCTTCAAATCACCAACTCTTTCAGCTTTGTTCACTGAAACATATTTCTTTTCCTTGAACTGATTCTTTTCCCTGATAGCAGCTCTTCTTGGCAGGTATTCCATGACTCTGGCATCTCCAACATCTTGGGATCTCCAATGTAATCCAGGTTTCAACTTCATACTTTCATGCAATGACCTCTCTAGGCCTCCATTCAGGGACAACTCTAACATATGCCTGAATTCAGGGACTTTCCTTTGCCATAGAGCTAGGTTCCATAATGATTTTCTTCACTCCTTAAAGCTAGAACCGTGTGGCCAAAGCTGCCAATTTCTGCTGCTTACTGATGGTAGAACATGGCCCATTTGTTCATTTACATTTTCCCTGGCTTTCTGTTTTTTGATGTTTACCTTTCTCACCTAAGCTTGGCTGTCATTGAACTTGGTCTGGAAACCAGGTTAGCTCAAATTCATCAGTTAACCAGCCTCTGTGTTCCCAGTGCTGTAATTAAAGGCATGTGCCACAACACCTGACTCTAAGCTTTTCTTTAATTGCTTTTCACAAATTGGAAATTTTACTGGGTGGCATTTTGACCTGAGGTCATGTATTTCATTTCTTAATCTGATTATTTCCTTGAATACAAGATTTAGTTTCATGTCACTTATTGGTGTCCCTTTTCTCCTCAAAATATTTCTCTTTCCTCAGATTGCTCCTTTTCTTTATTTATCTTCATTAGAATTAACACTAGTAACCACACAACGGAGTCTATACTAGGCTCTTTTGAGATTTCCTCTTTCAAGTAAATCCAAATCTCTTCACTTTAGTAGACTCTGGACAAGGAAAAAAAGCAGTAACATTCTTCACCAAAATACTGCAAGAATGATCTCTTGGCCGGGCGGTGGTGGCGCACGCCTTTAATCCCAGCACTCGGGAGGCAGAGCAGGTGAATCTCTGTGAGTTCGAGACCAGCCTGGTCTACAAGAGCTAGTTCCAGGACAGGCTCCAAAACCACAGAGAAACCCTGTCTCGAAAAACCAAAAAAAAAAATGATCTCTTGACTACATATTGGTATCCTCTCTGAAACCTCTTGAGCCAGGCCCCCACAATTCATCAAATCACATTCAACATCACTGTTTTCTATGCTTCTACTGGTATGTATGGCCCATTAAACAGCAATAAGTCTGATTCCTCCAAACAAAACATGGCGTAACTAAAATACCCCAGTCCCTGGTGCTGGTACCAACTTCTGTCTTAGGGTTTCTACAGCTGTGAAGAGACACTATGACTGTGGCAACTTTTGTAAAGGAAAACATTTCATTGAGGTGGCATAATACAGTTTTAGAGGTTTAGTCCATTATCACCATTCTGGGACATGGGTGTTTAGGAAGCGATGGTGCTGGAGAGGTAACTAACAGTTCTACATCTTGTAAGCAACAGGAAGTATTCTCAGAAATTGGGCATTATCTTGACCATCTATGAGTCCTCAGAGCTTACCTCCACAGTGACACACTTCCTCCAATAAGACCTCAGCTACTGCAACAAGGCTACCTTTGTTAATGGTGACATTTCCATTGGGGGCCACTTTCTTTCAAGACATCACATGTATCTTTTTTGTTGGAGTCTAAGATTTTTTTCCTTAAGAGTTTGAAATATGAAATAAGAGAAATTCTAAATTTCAATATGGATGCTGTTTTATGCCTTCTTGTTTCTTGTCTTATGAGTACCATGATGTGCTAGATGAAAAAGGTAGGAGTAGGCATCTCTCACTTTCTGATCTTTCCTAAAATTTTACACCATTTATATCTGAATAGGATGTTAGTTATGAGTTAGTTGAATATAAAATCCATTGTGTTCAGGTATATTCCTCTATAACTCATTGTTGAGATAATTAACATTAATAAATGTTTAATATTCTTAGATAATTTTTCTACATTAAGTGAAATATTATTTTATATTTTATATTATTTTCTGATGTATCCACTCATAGATTTTGTATATATAAATATTTTTATGTCAAAGTGCAAATACTGATTGTTCATGATTGTTGAGCAAAGACATTACTATAATATAGTTTTAACATGAGTTTGTAATAATTCAATTTACCTAAAAAGATTTTTCTAGATGTCATTCAAAAACACTTGATTTCTAAGTGTTCATTTTGACATTATAATAATCTTAACTTAGTGCTTTGCTTAAAGTTAATTATGTATTATTGTTATGGTATGACAAAAAGTAAGCAATAAACCTAGAAATTTACAAACATACCAAAGAACTTTTAATACATTAATCTTATGAATTTGGGGGAAAGAATATAAAAGATAAAAAAATATTTATTAATTTGGGAAGTGTCATGATTGGGCACAGCAGAGATGAATAACTTTTCAGAAATATACTACTTTTGAAAAATAGTAGATAGTCTAAAAATGAAGCACTCAATAACAAGTATTTTGTGTATATTGCATTATAAATTAACTGTAAGTTGTGAAGAAACATCATATGTACAAAGAAATTATAGAATTGAAACTTGTATTGATTTTTTGTGTGTTATTGTTTGTTTGTTTTTCGAGAAAGGGTTTCTGTGTGTTGCTTTGGAGCCTGTCCTGGAACTAGCTCTTGTAGACCAGGCTGGCTTTGAACTCACAGAGTAATATTTGTTTTGGTAATTTCATACATGGGTACTGGAGAGAAGGGAGTGCAACAGATAAAAATAGATAGAATCTTGTGCTTCCAAATACTAACCACACAAGTTACAAAGCCATTTTCCCATTTATATTATCAATTGTTTCTATTTATTATCAATAATTTATGGATGTCAAAAAGTTGCTTACAAAACTACAAATGATTATAGGCTTGCTTTATTAACATAATTAAAGCAGTCACATTAAATGTTGTGAGTGTGGATTATTGAAACAAGCTTGTAAATTTACATGTTGTATCTCATCCTGCTTATTGCTGTTTTATTTGTTCCTTTAAATAGTATGGGCTATCCTGACTCTATTATTGTAAAATCAAACAAAACATGTAAATGTGAGACTAAGAAAATAGATTGAATTTGGTGTTGCCTGATAGTCATATGCTTTCCCTTTAATCTAATAACATAAAAGGCCAACTATAACATGGTTTAGGTGTCTATATCAGTGGTTTTTTTGTCAGTGGTTATCAACTTGTGAGTCTCAACCCCATTGGGGGTACCATATCAGATATTATTAATATCAGATATTTACACTACATTTTATAACAGCAGCAAAATTACAGTTATGAAATAGTTACAAAATAATATGAAGAACTGTATTAAAGGGTCATAGCATTAGGAAAGTTGAGAATCAGTGGTCTATTTTATGATTTAGTAACCTTTATGAAGAACAATACCAAATTACAGCCTTCCTGCTTACTGTGTCATAACAATACTTTTACATGTATATATTTCGGGACCTCAATTTATATACTAGAAAATCTATTACAAACTCCAATTTGAATTTTTTCCTCATTGAGTAATTTCAATATAATGACCTGCAATTTTATTATGACTTGGAAATAAATAGGAAAGAATTGAATGTAAACAGAACATGTCCATTTAATTATTGTTGAATATAGACAGGCTGTGAGAGGAAAACCTTAAACTACAAAATTTTGTTTATATATACAATAATACAAAGTGTGCAAACATAACCTTTATTAGCAAAAATGAGACCAAATTTATTATCTGCATCTTTTAAAAATTAGCATCAGATTGTGTGGAAGATATTTTTGCCATGGTATTATCCTGGAGGGTTTTATTCTTCTCCAAACCAAGTGACCATTGGCATAATAGTATGGAACAGTAGAGAATAAAAATCTAGAAAGTATTTATGTATCCAGAAATCGAGCCTTTCTTCAGATACTTGGTCAAAAACACTCACTCCAAAAGTTGCAATTTCTTTCATTTTTTTTCATTTTCTTTTTATTTTTTTAAGAGAGAGTTTTATTGTAACTTTGAGATTCTCCTGAAACTAGCTCTTGTAGACCAGGCTGATATCAGACTCACAGAGATCCTCCTGCCTCTGTCTCTGTAGTGCTGAGATTAAAGGTGTGCACCACCAATGCCCAATTCACAAAATACAATTTCATTCTGATATATCATCCAGACAAGACAAAGAAATCAAAGATTTAAAAGAAGCATTTGTATTTGTGGAAAAGCAAGAGAGAAATATTACTGAATTTTCTTCTTTTTAATACTTACAATGAATAATATTGCCTTGTAATATTATAAAATAACGTTGATAACCCATTTATCTTGAAGAAGAATATTTTTCTTTAGCCCTTTAACTCTTTAACTCCAATATTTTACATCTACATACTATTCTAGATATCAAGAAGTTCTGATGTCACAAATCATATCTGGATGTTTCATTGCTTAAACAAATTTTCATTCTTGCCCCAAAATAAATCTATCTCTGCCTTCCATGGCTGACACTTATCTTTACATTAAATCATTATTCAATCCCAAACATTAGAAATAGATACATTAAACAGAGGATCTGGGTGCTCTATTTATATTGGTACATAAGCATATAAAGACAAATGCATCAAATTAATTTTGGCTATATCCAGCTAATTTATCTTGTAAACAGACTGCTCTTGCTGTATTCTATTGGTTTTATGAGTCATAAAAGTACCTACAATATGACTTATCAAATTCGTTATCATTACTTTTCTCTGTTGGCGACACTGGAAATAAAATACCCATTGGACTGCATTTTCAATTTCTATCATTTTCTCAAAAATTATAAAATTGAGTTTTCTTGGTGTTCAGAATGTTTCAGATTATAATTTATATATTTTGGTAATTTTAAATTTTCATTAAACATTTCCCAAAATTCTCCCTTTACATTTTCAAATGCCAACACATGAATTTAAATTCAAGAAACATTTATCGATGGCAAAATATGATACACTTTATATATTTGCAGCAGTGATTAAGATATAATCTTCATCCTTGCAAAAAGTACATATAAAATTTGGCATATTTCATCATTTAATTTTGTTCAATACATTTCAAAAATCAGCTGTTTGCATGAATTTTGCTTTTAACGTTATGAGACACTAAAAATTTCTAAACTCCTTAAGTCGTAGGCATTTGAAAAATAGATTCTACTCCCTCTTGACACAGTCATATGGCATTTTCCTTTTCCAGATGGTAATATTAAAGTTATTTTTAGTGTAAATTACCATACTCTTATTTTTCAGATGTGCCTTGCTTAGTTGGATTTCAAATCTACCAAAATATTCAGTAGAATACACAGGATTAGTGCTTTTCTCAGCCCTTCCAAATTCTTTAGTTATTGCATGCATAGTAATAACCACCTTGAAGTAGCTCATTCAGTGGTGCCAGCTGCTAGGGTCATGTCCTAAATACAGCTTAAACAGCAGGCTCCAATCTGATGAAACCTGACCGGAAATAGTGAAGCAAACAGAAGCTCAGCAGTCTCCCGTAGTTAAGATTCAGCAAGCACACGGAGCTGCAAGCACCTATTCTGCTTTGACATTATCTATAGGTCCAATCCGCAATATGCTGATTCTATCATAATACAGAAAATTGGTTAATTCCCTCTGGAAATTAGCAATAAAAATGTCTCTCCTTGAATTGCTCTTGCTTCTTCTCTTGATTGGTTGATGCTATCTTTCCTTTACCTGAGGATAAAAGAAATGTTTCAAAGCAAAGTGGGCATATTTATAGAACATCTGTGTATTTTTCTGTTTTTTTTTTCTGTTTTTTTTTTTTTTTAGTATTACAGGAGGGCTGATGTGTGCAAGAAAAGTGTGATCGGTGTTTGCATTTCTAATTAGAATAGTCTCAAAGAATTTGCAATTACTTAAACATTCTTGAGTAATTCCTTTTAGACATTTACTTTTGTAGTTATATATGATATTTGCTATTTTAATGTTGATTGTGACACATTTTTCTTAAGTCAATGACTCTGATTTTTTAAAATATTGTAGGTGATTATTTCTTTTTTGTATCATTGTTTATGATTTTACATAAATGCAGAAATGCCCAGACAGTCTAATAGAAAATGCTGGTATTACAGAAAATCACAGATTGGATAATTCGTTGTGAACAGAAATTTATTATCTCATGATTCTAGAAAAATTAGAGATTTAAGATCAAGTGATTAAGTTTTGCAAGGACTGTGTTGCTGTATAGTTTAATGAAAAAAATGTTAAGAGATGGCTAGGGAATACCAGTTCTAGTCCTGTTGTGATTAGAATAATTCATTTGAAAGGAGGGAGTCTTCATAATCTAAACACAAACCATAACATCCCCAGGTAGCACTGATGTTCGGGCTGAAATTTAAATGCATGCTGTTTTGAAACTGAAGCATCTGTACATATATAAACACACTACAATATCATGACTTTATAAGTTGCAAGTTAATTATATTTTGATATTAATATAATTACTTTAAAACTTATATCAGATAAGAGGCATACATTGAGAATCGATATTCTGATAATTCTTAGGGGAACAGTTTCGAAATATCTACATTGTGAACATGTCAACTCTAGTTAGTAACTCTAGCCTTTGCAAATGTGCTCAGATAATGTCAGTTAAAGTGCAGCTAACGTACCACAATGTATGTAATTAATGTGACCTTTCAGACTGTGATTAAATCAACCTTGGGAGGCATGTTGATGATTACTTCTATTTAAAGGAATAGTGAGATATCATCCATGTAAAATTGTTTTTCAGTGTAAAGATTCCTTACATTTCTGGCTTATAATATCACATGCAACTTTTCTTATAAAAATATTCGGTATTATTTTATTTATCCTTCATGTCAGGTCTTCAGTTCTTTCTTGTCTTTATTCTGGTACCATAAGGAGAGTTGCATTTTAAACTGCTTTTGTTCACAATGCCCAACAAAGTCTCACTATCATCTAATTTAGATTTGAGTTTAATGAATGCTTTTGATTAAGATAATGATACTTACCTAGTTACTATTTACAGACAATTTAGCAAGCGATCCATTATCTGTTCTACAGCATACCCTGTAGCTTGTATGCAAATTTAAAGAAGATGAGTGTAATCTTCTTAAAAAAAAAATAAAGGTTTGATCTTACCAAATATGATTTGCCTGTTTCCGTCACTAATCTGAAGCCATTTCCTTGTCTTGGATGTCACCTGAAGCTTAGAGTTGATATCTTTGCACCACTTTGGACTCAATTTAATTCTTGCTGCAAAATCTTTCCCATTTCTGTTCTCACTGGTTTTCAATTAGAAATGTAAGACCATGAGGTAGAAGAAGTCAAGTTTTCACTGTGTGGCTTCAGCAGGAATTTTAGTTACTGCCACCATTACAAGTAGTTCAACTTAGACCAATTTGGACAGTGTTCACTGAGGTTAGTTTTATCTTGTATTAATACTGCCTTCAGAATCCACTTCTGGGACCCAAAACCATGTTAAATATCTGCCCCCAGTATTCAAGTCTCTACATTTCTACCTTCTTTATCATAACTGTGGTGGGAACCAATGTTCAGAAAGGGCTGTGTTTATTTCGGAGTCTTCAATCAGAACACTGAGATGAAATTTCAAATAAATATTACCATGCTTATGTTACTAGTGCTGCAAAAATAATTATCACTCATCAGTACTCAGTCTTTGTATAATCCACACAATTCCAGTTAAGGCAATCCTTCTTTTGTTCCATGAGGTAGGATTTTCTTTTCATTTTATAGATGCAAAAACTGAGGCATAAAACATATAAGTTGGCAGATATCACTCAGATTTAAAAAGTCAAAGAGTTCACATTCAAGTTAATACACAGAAGTTTCCAAGTATTCGATTTTTGTTTAATTAATTAACTAGATAATTTGTTTATTTACTATTAATTTACACACCAATCCCATTTCTTTCTCCCTCCTCTCCTCCTGTTCCCTCCACATTCTCCCCTCATCTGTACCTCAGAGAATATAGCCTCGACTGGGAAGTTAACTAAGTCTGTCCCACCATCTCCTTCAGGCAGGTCCAAGGCTCTATGCCTATGCTGACTTTCCAAAGTCAGTTCATGCACTAGGGTTGGATTCTGGTCCCACTGCCAGTGGCCCCCACATACTTCCCATGCCCCCCTATTGTCACCTGTCCAGTAACAAGTTTCTCATTGACTTCATAACGGCTCATTCTATCAAGAGATCTCTTTCCTTCCTCTTCTTCTCTCTCCTTTCCCCAACTTGACCTTCCTGATCCCTCTTGTTCTTATAGACCCCAATCTTCTCCACCCTCTCCTTACCCCCTCTCCCTTCCCCAACACTCCATTACTCAGGAGATTTTGTCTATTTCCCCTTCCCAGGGGGATTTATATATGTTTCTCTTAGGGTTCTCTTTGATACTTAGCTTCTTTAGAGTTGTAGACTATAGGCTGGTTATTCTTTGCTTTATGTCTGATATTCACTCATGAGTCAGTACATACTATATTTGGTTTTCTGGATCTGGGTTACCTCACTCAGGATGCTTTTTTCTATTTCTTTCCATTTCCCTGCAAATTTCCTGATGCCATTTTTTTTAATTGCTGAGTTGTACTCCATTGTAAAAATAAAGGACATTTTCTTTAACCATTCTTTTGTTTAGCGGCATCTAGGTTGTTTCCAGGTTCTGACTATTACAAATAATGCTGCTATGAATAATGTTGAACAAGTATCCTTGTGGTGTGAATATGCCTCCTTTGGGTATATGCCAATTGGTGGTATTGCTGAGTTTTGAGGTAGATTTCTAATTTTCTGAGAAACTACCATACTGATTTATACAGCAACTGTACAAGCTAGGCCTTTGGACTGAAGATGGAGATGCCCCAAATGTTGCAGAGGAACTTAGGTGACTGTTCAGGCAGCCAGCTATTTCTGTCACTACTCACATTTTTTTGAACATCACTCGTTTGCACTTCCTATTTACTCAGTTACTACAATTCCATCTTGGGTCTCTAAGGGAATTGAAGTCTAGATAGTTAGAATTATAGTTTTTCTTGTTTACCTGATGCAGAAAGCAAGTTAATGGTATAGGAGAAGGGTCTGTATTCTGTCAATCATATTTTAAATAAGTGCTGATTAGCCAGTAGCCAGGCAGAAAGTATAGGCAGGACAACCACACAGGAAGTAGAAGTGGGTCAATGAGAACAGGAGAATTCTGGGAAGGAGGAAGCCTATTCCTCTGCAGTTGTGAGCCTGCCACAGAAGAAGCAAGATGTGACTGCCTTGCTGAAAATGATACTGAGCCATGTGGCTAACACCGATAAGAAATATGGGCTAATATATGTTATAAAATTTAATAGAAGCCTGAGCTAATGGGCCAATCAGTTTATAACTAATGTAGACTTCTGTGTGGTTTCTTTGGGACTTAATGATTGCAGGAATCAGGCAGGACAGAAAATCTCAGATAACAAGCTAAGATAGAAAGTAAATTAGGTACAAGACTTTGAACTCACTAAGATAAGATAGCCATGGAGTATTTTCTCTGAATTTGTCAAATGCAAGTGAATTCAATGTTGCTGATGTATTTATTGCCTGCATATAATGTATATTATCATTGTACTTATTGTATATAGTTTTCTTATATTAGTTATAGCCCTTTTTATTTTAGACAAAAGGGAAAATATAGTGATATTTCATTTATCTTTTAATAAATAAAGATTGCCTGAAGTTCAGAGAGTAAACGAGCCATGCTGTGAGCCTTATAGATCAACCTGGCTGTACATGCTACAGAGACATCTTGCTACTTGGACAGTCACCCAAAATTTTTCTGTATTGTGGGGCATCCAAGCTTTAGCCCACAGGCCCATAGTATCTAGTAGACTTTTCCACAAAGCAGGAAATTTCAAATACAGTTCCACCTATATGGCAGTTTGTCAGTCACTTTCTTCTCTGTCCTTCGCAATGTCTTGCAGACCCTTTCATAAAGTAAGAACCCCAAAGGACCATCTCACCTTTAGGCAAGTTCAATCAGTCATTTCTCTGTGGGTCTTGCATGTCTAGTTCATCAAGTAGTCTAAGAAAGAGCAATTTCTTGCCTAAATGACTAACCAAGTCCATAAGTAGCCTCTTCAATGCCCATCTTCCTTTTAAAGTAATTGATGCTGCCAGGAGCAGATGTGTCTCAGTGTCATGAAAGTCCTAAATTCTTAAACCAATTTAAATGCCATATTCTGTAGTCTTTGAAAGATTTGAAGAATGCCTATCCATCTGAAATATATCTCTATACATCTATAAAATCTAACTAACATGACTACAAGCTTGACTATTATAGATGATTATCTATTAAGCTATATTTCTTAATTATACATTGCATTTTTAATGAGCTATACAAATACAATACCTTAATCAAGAGCAGAAATATACAAACATATGTTTTAAAAACATAGGTCTTTTCATGACAATGTGACATGTATGCTTCTGACAGCAAAATTGTTTCAGAGAGATTGATAAACATTGAAAAAACTCATTATGGAATTTGGCTTCAAAATGACAAGGCTAGCCAATTGGGCAAGAGACTGTTCTTTTCTGCACTGTTTGATGGTATGATGTATGAACTGAACACGCAGGGACCTCCTGAGACTGAGAAGCTTCTGTAAAGCAAAGGACACTATCACTAAGACAAAAAGGAAACCCACTGACTGGGAGAAGACAACTGACAAAGTGGCAACTGACAAAGGTCTGATCTCCAAAATATATAAAGAACTCAAGAAACTAGACCGTACGGGAGGCAGAGGCAGGCAGATCTCTGTGAGTTCGAGACCAGCCTGGTCTACAAGAGCTAGTTCCTGGACAGACTCCAAAACCACAGAGAAACTCTGTCTCAAAAAACGAAAAAAAAAAAAAAAAAAAAAAAAGAAAGAAAGAAACTAGACCGTAAAAGGCTAATCAAGCCAATTATAAAATGGGGCACTGAGATGAACAGAGAATTCTCAACAGAAGTTCAAATGGCCAAAAGACACTTAAGGTCATGCTCATCTTCCTTAGCGATCAGGGAAATGCAAATCAAGACAACTTTAAGATACCATCTTACACCTGTCAGAATGGCTAAAATAAAAAACACCAATGATAGCCTTTGCTGGAGAGGTTGTGGAGAAAGGGGTACACTCATCCATTGCTGGTGGGAATGCAAACTAGTGCAACCACTTTGAAAAGCAGTGTGGCGGTTTCTGAGGAAACTCGGGATCAACCTACCTCTGGACCCAGCAATACCACTCTTGGGAATATACCTTATCATACAACAAAAGTATATGCTCAACTATGTTCATAGCAGCATTGTTTGTAATAGCCAGAACCTGGAAACAACGTAGATGCCCTTCTATGGAAGAATGGATGAAGAAAGTATGGAATATATACATATTAGAGTACTACTCAGCAGTAAAAAAACAATGACTTCTTGAATTTTGCATGCAAATGGACGGAAATAGAAAACACTATCCCGAGTGAGGTAAGCCAGACCCAAAAAGAGGTACATGGGATGTACTCACTCATATTTGGTTTCTAGCCATAAATAAAGGACATTGAGCCTATAATTCGTGATTCTAGAGAAGCTAAATAAGAAGGTGAATCCAAAGAAAAACATATAGGCATCCTCCTGAATATTAAACTTCATCAGGCGATGAAAGGAGACAGAGACAGAGACCCACATTGGAGCAGAGGACTGAAATCTCAAGGTCCAAATCAGGAGCAGAAGGAGAGAGAGCATGAGCAAGAAACTCAGGACCGCGAGGGGTGCACCCACACACTGAGACAATGGGGATGTTCTATTGGGAACTCACCAAGGCCAGCTGGCCTGAGTCTGAAAAAGCATGGGATAAAACCGGACTCGCTGAACATAGCGGACAATGAGGACTACTGAGAACTCAAGAACAATGGCAATGGGTTTTTGATCCTACTGCATGTATTGGCTTTGTGGGAGCCTAGGCACTTTGGATGCTCACCTTACTAGACCTGAATGGAGGTGGGTGGTCCTTGGCTTCCCACAGGGCAGGGAACCCTGATTGCTCTTCGGGCTGACAATGGAGGGGGACTTTATTGGGGGAGGGGGAGGGAAATGGGAGGTGGTGGTGGGGAGGAGGCAGAAATCTTTAATAAATAAATAAATAAATTTAAAAAACAAACAAAAAAATAAATCTTTATGTATCTATAAAACCTAACTAACATAATTAAAATCTAGTTATTATAGATCATTACCTATAAATCTGTATTATTAATTATATATTATATTTTTAGATGAGTTGCACAAACACAATCCCTTAAACAAGAACAGAAATATATACATACATACATACATATATACATATGTATGTATATATACATACACACACACACTGTTGTAGAAAGATTAGGCTGCATCCCGCTGCCTCGCTGCCCTGCTAGCTTAACTGAAATAATCACACAGAAATTATATTAATTCAAATACTGCCTGGCCCATTATCTGCAGCCCCTTATTGGCTAACTCTCACATATTAGTTTAACCCATCTCCATTAATATGTATTGCCACTTGGCTATGGCTTACCAGCATGAGTCTAACCAGCATCCGTCTCGGGCAGGAAAACTATGGTGTCTGCCTGACTCTGCTCTTCTTCCCAGCATTATGTTCAATCTTCCCCACCTACCCAAGTTGCTGCCCTATCAAAAGGCCAAGACATTTTCTTTAGTCAACCAATGAAAGCAACACACAAACAGAAGGACCTCCTATAATATAGTATAAGAAAATCCCCTTAAAATGTATCAATAGACCCAGATCTATACCTGCAAAGTATTCATCTCTATATCACATCACCTTTTTATTTTGTCAGCTCTGGGACTACCAGGTAGGAGCCACACTCACCATCTCAACTATGGGAAGGAACATACAGTACAGGAACTCTTTTTATCTGAGTAAAAGCTAAACCTGCCATATAGTGCAAATGCATGGCCTGGAGATATTTGTGTATGGTTGGGGAAATCTTTTATGCTCTCTTGACTGTGCATGCCTAACAGACTCGATCTGGCCAGTTGCCCAAGGAGAGAGTGCTGAGCTTCTGAAATTCTCTCAGCCATTTTCCTCTTAATCCTGAATGGGTGTACAAGGACCCAGACCAGAAGTGGGTGGCAAGCCATTCATGTTAGACCCACATTGGGCAGCATTTGTAAGTGGAACCGCTCATTTATTCCCCAGACATTCACATCTATATTAATTACAACACTACTTGGCCAATAGCTTAGGCATATTTCTAGCTAATACTTACATCTTGAATTAACCTATTTTTTATTAATCTATGTAATCATCATGAGTCTGTGGCTTACTGGTAATGACCTGGTGTCTATCTCCTTCAGCAGCTACATGGCATCTCTTGACTCTGCCTGTGCTCTATTTATATCTTTTCCTGCCTGGTTTAATTCTGTCCTGCCATAGGCTGAAACAGCTTTATTCATTGACCAATGGTAATAAAGCATATTCAAAGCATATAGAGAGCAATTCAACATCATAAAACTGATACATGAAATACAAATGTGAATGTTCTTCACAGTAATTAATTTAATATGGTTATAAGTTAAAATTCATATGAGGCAGAAGCACCAATCAATGTTAATAAATAATTTGTCATATCGTCCCATCCATAAAGCAATGTAAACATATCCTCAGTGTAAAGCTTGATGAACTGTCAGCAGATAACACATCCACTATTTCTCAGTACTCTCACTGTTCACTTTATTCCTTTCTCCACAAAACCAGAATACTTTATGTCTTAATCTGAGGCTTAGTATTGCCTTTGTGGTATTTTCCTTAACTAGAACAGGGAAGTTTGTATTTGTTTGTGACCAGCCTTTTCCCTGCAACATGAAGTGCATGTAAGTCATTAAATATGATTATATCGGGATGTGTCACTTGAAAATAAGGACATTTTCTGAGATATTAGTTGTTAGGCATTTTTGATATTAACAAACATGGATGGAATAGATGAATCACTGAACATAGATTCAGGAACCATAATTAAATATGGATAATACAAATTTGGAAAGCACCACTGGTATAAAGTTGAATACATTTTAAAATATAAACCTTTGGAAAACAGATAGTAATGTACTTTAAAATAAAGATCCATAAATCGAAAGTTAAGAGAATATACCTTATTCCTGGCATCAAATATTACATTTAACACAATATGCTCTGTGCATGGACCATACATTTTATGAATAGTTTTGCTACAAAAGCATTGGCCTTGTCACAAAGCAAGGTGTGCTGGTCCAGTCCTATTCACAGCAACTGAAGGGTGGCAATTGCTGAGGCAAGAACATCACTCATTGGAGGCCTGCCCAGACTATGTACCAAGTTATGTCTGAAAAAACAGAGAAACCACGAATCCTCATGTCAAACATATGATTAATGCCTTGTTCTATAGTGTTTTGCTGATAATCATAGTTGCCACAATACTAGGCGATAGTAAAATTTCAACTCCATTATTCCTTATTGGGGGTGTCATTGTATAATTAATCTTTGATTGACCAAAGTATCATTTCACAGTGCCTAACTGTAATTTATGCAAGTTGGTTTACAACAGACTATTGTGTGACAATGCTATCTAATTATGCATTTTCTTATGAATAGCGAATTAGCAATTCTGAAATTTTTGTTGTTATGAAAAGTATGTTATGCCCTTCAAAGACATCTCTTTTGGTATTTCCTTTAGGTAAATAATAGCAAAAAATAAAGGCAGTCATAGGGTTTTCATATTTTAACCACAGTGTACCTCCAGCTTCGCAATGTCTGGTGTCAACTTGTTCTCTCATCAAAAGAGTAAAGAATACTTCTTATTTAATTTCTTGCTTACTACTTGTCTATATCTTTTACAATTATGTGTGAATATTAGAATAAAATCTGTGGTGTTGATGAACAATTGTAGGCTGGTTTTCTTTGCTTTATATTTAAAAGCCACTTATGAGTGAGTACATACGATAATTGTCTTTCTAGGTCTGGGTTACCTCACTCAATATGATGTTTATATTTAATAATTTATGTCTTCTGCATTTTTCTTTTTCATTACCATGCTGGTTATCCTTAGTCCATTTAATTTAGCTATTCATTAGTGAAGACATTAAACAAATTGTAAAACATGTGTTCACACACACAAATATATTGTTTGTGTTTTCACAGATTTTGTAAAGCAGTTTTTTACTAAACTTAGCTTTTGACTACTATTATGTCAAATTTTAAGCTTTTATAGAACTTTTTTTATCATTTATCAATTTATTTAAATTTGTGCATGTGTTTAATTTATTAAAATTATATTTATTCAAAGGAATCTTCTAATTTTGAAGTGACTATAAAGTTTCCAGCTCTTGAATATTTAATATCTTAATGTTTCTTCCTACTCTGTGGAAATGCAGTTGATTTCTATAAACTGAAGTTCTGAGAAGGGACCTTAGTTTTATTGGCTGTCAATATCAGATTGATCACTTTTTCTATTATGAAATTTGATGGTCAATGAAAAAATCATTGAAAATGTTTAAAATTTTATTTCATCCTTTCAAACTGTTTTTTGCATTTCACCAAATATCAAATATTATATTCATCATATGTGTTTTTTAGCCTTTTATTATTTTTCATTTGGATAACATAGCCTTCATTATTTCTGCATTTCTGGGACTTACATTTGTGCATATTAAAATATATATGGTTATGCCAAAGAGGATAGGGGAAAACTAATGATCTCAACTCTACGCAAAGAACTGCACTCAACTAAAGAATACTGAGAGTGAGAACATTTGTCTCCCTAAAGAAAAGCTCACATATTGGTCATCCACTACCAATGGTGAACTCTGAAAACATACACAAGAGTAATATTATACAGACTGAGAAGGTTATGCTTAGGAATACACTTGTATATACACATACATGCATATATGCAGCAATAATTAATTACAAAGGATGTCATGAATTTGAAAGATAGCAAGGGACGCATTGGAGTGAGGAAAAGTAAAGGAGAAACAATACAATTATATCATAATCTCAAAAATAATATAAGCTATGAAGAGATGACTGTGAAAATGAAATAATTTCCACCTTTTGTTGTCAACAGGCTTATTATAAATTTGATTTTAAACTTTATTATTTACATTCTCTAAACCATGATGATTATATGTATTACTTTATTAAATTAGGTTAGTGATACATTTTCCTTACTTATAGTTCTTCATTTTCATGTGAAAACAAAACATTTTAAATGAGGTATAAACTAAAATTCTAAATCTTTAAATTACTCATGTAAATTAAACATTGATAGGGATGCAAAATATGATAAGAACAAAACACAGCAATGTGTACTTGTGTATTATTAAATGACTTCCATTTCACAATCAGTACATAAGAGACCCAGAATGTCAATCCACAAATGTCATTTGTTAGACATATATGCTTCCATCATTTGATGAAAGAAATGTCTTGACACCAGAGTTATATATGAATTATATTTCACTGTAGTATATGGCACACAAACTATAGAAATATCTTAGTCCTTTTGAAACTTTCAAAACTAACCATCTTATTATCATGTTTCACCAGTATTGACTTGGTTTCCTAGTCAATAATGTATTTCAAGTTACTACTTTTTCATTTTAGTTTTGGTTTTTCAAGATAGGGTTTTCTGTGTAACAGACCTATTTGTCTTGGAACTCAATTTGTAGACAAGGATGACCTTGAACTCACAGAGATCCTCCTACCTCTGTCTCCTGAGTACTGAGACTTAAGGCTTGTGCTACCACACCCAGCAAATTATTACTTTTTAAAGTGATTTTAGCCAAATCAGTCTCATATTTAACCAGCACTGTCAATTTTTGACTAGTGTAACTATCATGGTCAATGTTTTCCTGGGCAGTCCTTTTATTTGGAGCATAAAAGTTTGTTGCAAAATCCTTTTGCACTTCCTTGCAGAGATGTGGAAACAGGCAATTCCTTTTTCTGATGTTCAGGTTGCTCTGTGAATGATGGTATTTACACAGGAAGATGTAGGTAGTAGGTGCGCATGCTCTAACATCTAGTAACTTCTGTACGGCATGCTTTGTGTACTGTTGAACCTAAATCTTAAGGAAGTTTTGTGAGGCTTCTCAACTCACTTAGGCATGACATTTTCTTATGTCTTTAGGAAGGAGCTGTTATTTGTGAATAAACCACCAAAGTACTTCTCCAAGTACTATTTAACACAAAAAGAGTTTCAACAGTATTGATATTCAATATTCTGTAAACTTTGAGAAAAAACAAGAGTGCCTCCTTTTCAGGACTCTCTCACTCTGTGTTTTCAATTGCCTATGAGAGGGCATATGTATGTTAATATTAGAAATATTGATTATAACGCAAATACAGACTGATCTCTTAAAGTCAGACATTTGTTTTCAATAAAATAATTTAATTATTAGAAGATAAATTTAAAGGAATAAAAGACACCTGGGTTCATATGGAAGTTTAATAAGTATTAATTGTTAATTTTTCTCCTTTGACATTTATTGTTCTTATGGGGGTAGTAAAAATCATATCCCCTTTTTGAAGTTTCTATATTACTTAAATATTAACCCTCATGTCTAGGTTATTTCACGATGGCATTTGTAATTCAGAGGAATGCTTTGTAACTGCATGTTGAATATCAGCATGGAAAGAAGACAATTATGCTCAAAATTAAAGCTTATGTTTGAATAGTGATGACCAGGTTAGATCCTGAATTTACTGCAGGTTATTTTCACAAATAAGATATTTGGAAAAAGTGGAAAAGATGGGGACTATAAAATATGAGATAAATATTCATCTATTTCAAAGAAACAGAAAGCAACTTCTCAGGATTTAGAGTTCTCTCTCTCTCTCTCTCTCTCTCTCTCTCTCTGTCTCTCTCTCTCTCTCATACTGTGCCGTATCGTATCTGTTCCCTTTGATCTAAACTAAAGTTGCAAGAAACATCACTTTCTAAAAAGTATTTAATAAACTCTAGAAACTTAAAACAAAAGCAGTAAACTTTTTATCGGAATGAGAACTAACAAAAGAATTCCATTTAATCGTCTGTGTTGAAAACTGTCAAATATTGAGCTGATAATATACAGTTGTGGAGCTGGTGGAAAGATGGCTCCATCACTAAAGTGTTTGCTGTGCAAGCATGAGGTCATGAACTTGAATCTCTATCATACAGATGTGCATACTCACATGTAGTCAGTTCTGGGAAGAAAAAGGCAGGAAAATTTCTAACATGTGCTAGCCAGAAAGTGTGGCAAGTGAGCTAACAGTTCAGTCAGAGACCTTGTCTCCTAAACTACTCTGAAGAATACTTGAGTTACATACACGATGCTTATTTCAGGTCTTTACATGTATTGTATGCACTTACATGCATACTTACACATGTGTCTGCGTACACACAGGAATGCATGTATGCACAAGCAAACACAATGGACAACCAGGACTGATACCAAGTCAAGCAGAAAGTCTGTAGAAATAGAATTCTTATTAATGACTGGAAATTGAAAGAAAAATCTTCATGATATTTTAATTTGCTGAAGCAAACTGGAGAACAGTTGACTTCAAAAAAGTAGTGATTGAAAATGTGGCAGAAGTAAAAATTGTTAATTTGATGTGACATATATTGATTAATCTTCATTTAATATTCATGTGTCAAAATTAATCTCTGGGGAAGGTAATTTTACTTAGGATGAGAACAAAAATAATTAGTTATTCTTAACTCTTAACTATTTACTCACTGTGAAATGTCATTGGTTTGGCATCCTTTGATGACCCTTTGATCGTTTGACTTTTCTCCCCCCAGGACAGGGTTTCTTTGTGTAGTTCTGACTGCCATAGAACTCTTTCTGTAGACCATGCTGGCATCACACTCAGAGATCTGCCTGTCTCTGCCTCCCAAAAACTGGAATTAATGGTGTGTGCCACCACTGCCTGACTTTGTTTTTACTTTTTTTTAAAGAATAGAAAACCTGAAGTTGGGTTCATCTGAATCTCAAGGGTAGTTAAGTTATTAAAACCTGTGTTGTATAATATAGCAAGTCAGTATTTTCATACAGTTATTAAACTGTATAATCTTAAAATAAATAAATAAGCACTTTCATAAAAGTGGTTATTTATCCACACCAAATGTGCATAATTTACTTGAAATAATGATATTCTACCCCATAAAATTAGAAGATATGATAATATCACTGATTTGTTTCATCTTTAATATTTTAGTGGTTGACTTTCCTTAGGCAATCAAAAAAGATACAATGATTATTTGTAAAAATGGATAGCTGAAGAGAGAAAAGTAGTTTAACATAATTACAATAAAAATTTCATAAAATATTAAGCTTAGATTCTAATTAACTCTGGGTTTGCTGTTTTGCCAGCAACAACTTATTAATTAAAATATTGCTGAACTTGAACAATGGTTAGAAATTACTAAAATGAAATTCAATCGTGCCCATATATCTTTTGATTGACCCAGTGTGTTCGACTTCTAGTATAAATGATTCAAAATGAACCTGTAAATGAAGAACATTAACGGATCCCTTGGCTTTCTGGGTTTCAGAACACATAATGATGAGAACAACCCTTCTGGACAATGACTGTAGCACAAAAAAGAAAAACCATTAATCAGAGTGCGAATTTGTAGAAAGAACTGGAAGATATACAACTCTATTGGTAGCCTAATTACTGATTATCTCCAGCAACTGCTTAATGAGGGGAGAAAGTTTCAGTTTACAAGAGATACAAGTACTCATTGGATTTCAAAATGCCGAAGCTTTTCCTGCATCTCACATAAAGAGCACACCAGCAGAATTTTAAAACATGTAAACCCATCTGTAGCATGAAAGATTGTAATGTTTTTTCAGGTGTTCTTAAAATCAACTCCAAGCACATTGATGTTATGTCTTGAAGCTGGTATTATAGTTGGGAGTGTAAGCGTAAATACGACTGACCTCTGAATGTATTAACCAATTTCGTCTTCTTTTCTTTGAATTTTTTTTTTATTTGCAAATTAAAGTTTCAATAAAATTCGGCATAACTAACTCCTTTGTTCTGCCTATGCCAAGCTTCCCCCAACTTTTCACTTAACATTTGATCTAAATTTTATTAGTTTTGTAACTCAGGATGTACTGCAAGAAGTGACAGATATTACTCCAGCCTGAGTTAGAAAAGTGACAGACTGTGCTACTGATATTGCTACCAACAGTGATTTGTATATCTAAACAGTCTCATATTAAGCTTCACATGAACTAATTCTCAGTGACTTTCCTCTCCCTGTACATACAAAGGACAGATGAATGGTATTATTCATTCAGTGCCCTGAGGAGAAAATTAAATATTTATTAAAACTTTGTATTTTACCCTAATAAGAAATCCAATAAACAAGTGATTTTATTAATGTATATTAGTATTTCATATTGTATGATATATGGATTACTTTGTAGCTTGAAGACAATTTTAGGCAGAGATTTTTGCAAGAGGAAGTTGCATTTGTTCTGCACTCAGATTTTATGAGAAACTGAAAAAACTGGATCTTGATCAGGCACTGATGCCTTTTGCCTAAGTGTCCTTGAAAAAGTCATACACCTCCTTTCAAACCTATTTTGCCATTTCAAAAGTTGGGTTTAATTAACACTGAAAGTGGGGAAATAGCACAGTATTCAATTGTGGGAAGTACAAAAGTATATCCATATGCCATGTGGAGTCACTATTAATGTCTTAGATATAAATAATCAGAACTGTCTAAGTGAATTTTCTTTAGAGGCTTTTCCCATTGTCTCTCCTTTCTTCAATGCTGTGTCCTGTGCACAGAGCTAAACATGAATGTATACAGTAATTTTGTACACTTTTTTCATGTGGATTTACATATTAAAATGAAACTCTTCTCTTCCCATCACTATTACATGAGCTTTGGAGAAAGAGTGGTGCATTTCTTTCATTATTGTGTGTCTGTGTGTGGTTTTGGCTGATTGTGTAGTTTTGTAAAATAGCAGGAAACCTCAAAGAAGAGTAATTCAGGTTATTTAAACTCATCATCCTACTTACTGACAATAACAATATGACTTTGACCCAGGTATCAATTCTTATCTGGGTTTAAATGTTTTATAGAGTAGAACTACTAAACTTTACTGTGGGTGTGAGGATGAGTTGGGAACATTTTCACCAAATAGTTAAGTTCATCTGTGAAAATCCCAGCTTCAGTACATGATGCATGATTAATAAATCTCAGAGACAACAACTGCGGTTCAACCTGAAGGTTAGAAAAACAAAACAGCTACTGGCTGTTACTTCTACCTCAGTCCGAAATGGCAATCCTGACTCTAGGAATCTCAGAATAAGAATGGGACTGGGAGTTGTCCCCTCCCACATTATAATCCTCTCTAAAACTGGGATTAAAGGTGTGTACCAGGGGGATCAAAAGCACACACACGATGGCAACTGTGGCTACTGGGATTAAAGGTGTGTGTTACTACTATCTGGCCTGTAAGGCTGATAAGTGGGGCTTTTTTAGTCTCTGATCTTCAGGCATGCTTTATTTATTAAAATATAAATAAAATGCCACTACAAGTGTAATTATGTGTGTAGACATGCTATTTCAGGAAGGGATTGATGTCAAGCATTATCAGAAAGATAGGGCTCTAATACCATAGGAGGGTAGCTCAGTTAATGCAAAAGTTCATTCCATTATATGCATTCTATAGTTTTATTTTTTGCTTTCAGATAACAGTTGATAAGTTATGAAAAATATATTTTTTAAAAAATACAGCTTAATCAATTACTGGATGAATGCTCTATGATGACAATTAAGGTAGTCAATCATTAATCTAATCACGGGGAAAGGGCATTTTAGGTACAAGTGCAGAGATCCACAGCTAAGCACTGGGCCGACCCTCTGGCGTCCAGGCTTAAAGAGAGAGGAATGATTATGAGCAAAGTGGAGAGGACCCCAATTGGGAAACCCAAGAAGCAGCTAACCCAAGCTAGTGGGAGCTCACTGAGTCTGGACTGACACCTGGGGAACCTCGTAAGACACAGCTAGGTCCTCTGAATGTGGGTGGCAGTTGTGTGGCTTTGGCAATTTGTGGGGCCACTAGCAGTGGAACCAGTATTCCTATCCTCTGCTTAGTGCATAAACTAGGGTACTCATTCCTGTCCCTAGTGTATGAATCGGCTCTTTGGAGCCAATTACCTACGGAGGGTTACCTTGCTCAGCCTAGATACATGGGGGGGGGGGGGGAGGCGGTGAGGGGAAGAGAGAGAACCTTGGTCCTGCCTTGATTCCCCATGGGAGGCCTCATTCTCTCTGAGGAGTGGATGGGGGTAGGGTGTGGAGAAGATGGGAGAGGGGAGGACTGGAGAGAGAGGGAACTGGGATTGATATATAAAATAAGACTGTTTTAAAAACAAAAATATGTCTCAAAAACATTTTTTTTCATTGTTGTTGTTCTATTGGGTTCATTTTAGCAAGGGATATAGAAAAAATCTGTAAGATTGGAACAACAGTCAAATCATTTATTTTCTCTATTTTTTTCTTTTTTTATTAATTAATTTATTTAATTATTAAAGATTTCTGCCTCTACCCCGCCACCACCTCCCATTCCCTCCCCCTCCCCCAATCAAGTCTTCCTTCCTCCTCAGCCCAAAGAGCAAGCAGGTTTCTCTGCCCTGTGGGAGGTCCAAGGACCACCCACCTCCATCCAGGTCTGTTAAGGTGAGCATCCAAACTACCTGGGCTCCCACAAAGCCATTACGTGCAATAGGATCAAGAACCCATTGCCATTGTTCTTCAGTTCTCAGTAGTCCTCATTGTCCATGGCTCAGAGGTTAAGAACACTGACTACTCTTCCAAAGGTCCTGAGTTCAATTCCCAGCAACCACATGGGGACCCCCAACCATTTGTAGTGAGATCTGGGGCCCTCTTCTGGTGCTGCAAGCAGAATACTGTACACATTTATTTTCTCTATATCTACAAAGTAGAGAGCATTGAATGTATTTTGTTATTGCTTAGTTCTTGAGATGTTTTTATTTATTTATTTAAAATACACGATCCAAAGTCTTATGTCAATTAAAAGTTAGGAAAATTCACTCTGAATATAGTGACATGATGGAAGTGTCTTACTACATAGAGCCCTCAGAAGGACAATTAAATAGACAGAAAACAATTGTACAAGAAGAAAATCAAAGCTGCTGTGAATGAAAAAGAATTATAAAATATATTACAAGATTTCTCTGTAACGTTAAAAGGTTGTTGAAGATCGACTCTGGCAAATCAGCTCATTTTCAATCTAAACCAAAGTATAGCAAACCAAAATAATTATATTAATGCTATTTTAAACATGCATTCATTTTAAGATTTTTCATCATTATAATGGAACTTTGATTTTATAGCTAAGAATAAAATTGTTAATTAACTATAACAAATGTCTACTATTAATCACATAATAAAATGGAGATTACAGAAAATATTCATACAATTCTATTATCAGGGGAAAGTATAAAATTTGCCGGTGTGAGCTTCTACATGTGTGACATGTATTTAAGAAATCACAAATTTAATGCTATGGAGAGATATTGTCATTCCCCCTATATAGATTAATAATTTAGTCTTAAATGAGATTTAAAATTTTTCCAACTCTTTTTCAGTTAATGACATTCCACTCATATGTGATATTTAAGTCTATTAATTTTCCATCACTCTGCTTTGCTTTACTAAGAAAGGAACTTGAGTTATGTTAACCAATATCACATAAATGATGCATAATTCCAATGCACTTCTCCCTAGCAGAGAGATTTATATGGCAGCAGCCTGGTCACCAGTCAAGGGAAAAAAGAGATGATAAAAAGGATAGTAAGTGCACTGTTTCATATTCTGCATGGTAGATGAAGGCTGTAGTCATAATGTATATGTCAACTGATCTTAGGGCACCCAGACACAAAAGAGCATCTACAAAAAGCAAACAAAAAAGACCTCCTACATCTTAAGATGCAGAGAACTTTACAAAATGGGGAAGGCTGTAAGAGTCAAATCACCAAGAAAACTGAAATGAGATTGAGTCTCTTAGAAATGATACCGAAGGTGCATTCATGAGATCTCAACAATATCACTGCCTAAATGAGGTCTGACCAGTGACAGAAGCAACAGACATGCTAATGTGGAGTATAGAAACATCACATGACTCCACTCCTAGACAAAGAACTAGGGCAACTGATTCCTGCTGAAAGAGGGAGAACTGATCTCTTTCAGGGTTGAGACCCTGAATTGATTATCCAATACAAAGCTGTCAGTCCATAAATCATATACATACAAGCAAAACTGAACAGTCTCAGTGGGATTTATTTATGTAATGTGTGTGTATATATGTGTGTGGCTACAGGTCAAAGAGAGAGGCTACCAGTTTGATAGGGAGTGGCAGAGGGATAAGGAAGGGTCTAAAAAGAGGGTATGTGGGAGGAGCTGGAGTTAAAAAGAGAAAGAGAAGGAAGTATTACATTTTAATTTAAACATTTAAAATATTAATAGCAATATGTAAAAGCAAGTGATTGGTATGGTTATAACTATATAATGCCCCTTGTTATCTGGTTTAATTCTCCTAAGGGAGTGCGTATCTCTACTAAAGGAATAGACTAGAAGATCACTGGTTTTTTATATGAAAAGAACACTGGAAAGCAATGCAGTTTAGAATTGAAGAACTAGAAAATGGAGAAAAACATGAGTATACCGTATTCCCTAGTCTTGAAGAGAATGTGGGCTCAAATATCCATTATGACAATCTTTTAATGTGACTTTGCTATCTTTCACGACTATACTTTCTACATCCAATGTGCCTTCCATTACATATGCAAATTTACTTCTATCCTTCAGATAACGGCGTCCAATTTCTGTCTAATTTCTTATACTCCCTGAGCCTTGCTTCTAATTCATCCATCCTGCTACCAAGTGGGTGCCTGGATGTTTTCAATCCATCTTTTGTTATCAGTTACAGTAGGGGAGCAGTTTCTCACATACAAGTTGTCAACATTCTCTCATTTTTTTTTAATATTATACTGGTTAATTCACAGTTTTTCCATTTGCTAAACTATCCTAAACTAGTGTTGTGTCCTTCTTCCTCATATCTTACATTGTAATTTCAAGGGTACACTATGTTCTACTCAGTTTTAAACTTTGAGGGGTGCTACTCTTACTAGTATACAACTAGATACATTGTTGGCTTCTCCTTTCTCCTAACATTCATGCCCTCCCACTCTTTGCCATTGATTTTCCTCTCTCCTGCGCCTCAAGTAATGACTTCTTTCCTTCCAACAATTCTTAAGTCTGTAATGTTATCTCTCAGGAGAGCTTGAAAGCTGATGTTACACCTGAATCCCACTTTATTTCTTCTGCTGCTTCCTTCATAGCATTATCACTATCAAAATTTGTCTTATTCGTTTCGTCACTTATTTTCAAATTATCTTCCCTGAGAAAGTGATTTGCTTATGTCCTCCTACCCCAACAGTCTAAAGAATCTTCCGATATGCATAACACAAATAACAACACGATGAATATTTATTAAATGAATGAATACATGAACAAATTAAATTAAATGAATCCAAAATACCTGTTCTAAAAAGAATGTGACATAATTAGCTGCTTAAAGTTCATAGTGGCATTCATTACTCTTAGTTTTTTTATGTACTGCACCTTTAATATTTTATCTAGTACCTTTTCCCCTCCTAAAATACGAAACAACATCATCAATATAAGTACAGTTATGTAAGTGAACACTGTTCCCTTTAAAAGAAGTTGAGAGGCAACTGAAAATTTATCAGTCTATTAGTGTGTCAAAGTACGAAACAGAAGCAATCTGTAAAATTCTCAACAACTGATATTTCTAAATTGTTTCTATTTTCACTTCTCCCTGCTCTATTTTTTTATTATTATTTTTATTATAGACTTTTTAATCTATTACTTCAATTAACTACATAAACCTTTATTTCTATCGTTTTAGTTACTTTAGGGACATTTAAGTAAAACCTGAGAGCAACACTATCCTAGTTAAATTTAGTTTGGAGGTCAAAAGGGGAATGATCTCTGCAACATTTGTAAAAGGTAATTCAATCCTTCCTTTAGGTTTCAAAGAAATATCAAAGCTAGGACTGTGTTCTTGTGGCAAGCAAATTCTAAGCATTTCTCTTCGTTAAATCAACTTTAGTTGCCTCCCCATTGATGGGAAATGCTTTCTGAAATTGACTCACTCTCTCTAAACAAGTTCTTGCAAAACAGCAATCACACTAAAGGTGCGCACTCTGCGTTGTGCAGTGTTTCTCATCCTGGGAACCGAATAACCTTCTCACAGGGTAACACCATTGGAAAGCACATAGATTTACATTGCAATTTCTAATGTTAGCAAAATTAGAGTTATGAAGTAGCAATGAAAATAATTTTATGCTTCGAGGTCAACTACAACATAAGAAAGTGTATTAAAGGGTAACAGCATTACAAAGCTTGAGAACCACTGCTCTGAGGCCTTTCCATATGTTTATTGTGACTCCTTATAATTTTGTCTATATTAGCTTACAAGATCATAACAAAGACATGCAATTAACAACTCTGAATGGGCAAAGGATTATTATGATTCCTGGACACAAATTTCATTCTACAGGTAATTTTTCTCCCATTTCTGAGTCCATTGTAAAGTAGGACATTGCTGTGAAGAGCAAGTGGTGAATCATGGCACTTCACCTTTGGGCATCCAGAAAGCACAGAGAGTGAGAGTAAGGAGACAGTGACATGATATACTCTTAAAGGCATACTACCCAGCAGGACACTCTTCCAACAAGGCTCTGTTTCAAACTTTTCCACTTCTTCCCAAAAGCACCACCAATGGGGATCAGACTTGTAACTGGGGAAAACAATTCAGATATAAAACAGTAGCAAATTCCTTACTTTTCAAGAGAAATATAAAGTTTGATATAGTAAACATTTTTGTTTCTTTTTTAATTGATGGTTATTAGATAAAAGCAAAATAAAAAGAACTCATGTTTTCTTAGATTTTAAAGCATCATATCACCTGCTTATATGTTATAAAAACAAAACCTCATATGCATTCATCCTCTCATTACCCCAATTTATAATCAAACATTGAATTCTATGGTACAGAAATAAAAGCAAACACTGGTGTGATCACCATGTGAAGCACATGTGAACCTGAGTGTGCAGTAGAACAAGGGCAGAAGGTTTGGAACTCATAACTATAAGTTTTGAGAAACATAGCTCAGACAAGGCAGAAAAAAAATGGCCATGGCAAACAATTTTCCACTCTGTTTTGAAGATTTCACTTTAATTTATGAATGACTCCATTAAAACAATAGCAAAAACACCCACACACTCCGACACAACTGCACACACATAAAAACCCACTTGTGCTGTAACTTTCGAATGTTTATAATGAAATTGTCCTCAGCTACATTAATGTACTAAGTTTCTGGCATCCCTTTAAAACCCACTTGATAGTAAGAGTTTCAAGATGGCTAGAAGTAGATATACAAAGAACAAGGCAAGATGAAGTCTTCTTTAGTCATTGTTGGCATGTGGAATCTCACTAAAATGTTAAATTTTTTAGTTTGATTGTTTTTGGGCACAGTAGACATCTTTATAGTGATTCTCTGTAGCATTTCTTTCTGTGCTTATTTAAAATCATTTTTGAAACAAGTTAGGATAAGAAATTTTATATTAAAAACAAGTTTGGTCTTGAAAATTCTGGGAAAGGATGTGGGCAGGGTCTCAGAGGAGTAGAGAAAGAGAAAGCTACAATTAGACTGTATTGTATGAAAAAAGGATCTACTTTTTAAAAAGAAAAAAAGAAGTTGTCTTGAGATATAAATCTGAACTTAATGTCTACAAATAAACATTAATGTAGACAAATAGACATTTGTAGAAATGACAATTTTCTGTGGAAATTTCTCAACACGACTAAACATAGGCATATTCATATTATAGCCTCATGTCTTCGATAAGTAGCTAATATTAAAGTCTTTTAAAACCTGATCAAATAGACAAAAACTTGCATCAAATATCTTTAAATGTTGGCAACAGGTAAGAATGCTAAGAATGTGTGTGAAAATTTGACAGAATATGAATCTATTATCAAATTATACAAAACCAAAAATAGAATAATACAAAGAAAATATGAATATACTAGTTAACATTGATTTTTCTTATTGAATAAGAAATATAAAATTAAATTATGTTTATAAATTAAAATAACTTAGTTTTCCAATTTTGTTTAATACCGTGCATAGTTGAATGAGGTGATTAAAAGCGCTATTGATACAAAGACATCTGAAATCTAAAGCTAAAATAAATAAGTATGAAGTTTTTAAAGCTATATATAGAATGTAGAAAGAGCTCTAAAACTAATTATGAATGTATCTAAGCATTGAAAATAATTTTAGCAAATAAATTTAAATGAAATATGTATAAATATATCTAAGGAAGTAACAATTACGAAAGAAGAAATCACTAATATAATAATTTTCTTTCCAATTGAAAGTATCCCAGGAAATACATTGAATTTAAATAAAAACTATTTTACTCTATAAAGTTTGGATGACACTTTGACCACCATCCTTGCTATTTAAAAGGTAAGAACATAATGACAGAAAATGTGAACAAAGGAAATTCAAGGAGAAGAAATGTTTGAATCATGAATCAGTAATACATTCCGATTTACTAGATTACAGTCCACTTTTATATGAATTTGCATGGAGGTATTTTGGAGTTGAGAAATATTCAAACAATGGTTAAGTTGATTTCATTGTTCAATCAAAACTTCTTACCATAAAGATTATAGCATGCTTTTATCATGCTCTATAGTGAAACTATATTGTAAAAAACTGATTTAATGCTTTAACAGGCCTTTATCTTTTAAATGTTGGAAACTTATTGTTACATTTATTTTATGTTATGTAAATGATAAAGTTTAAATAACTTACGTAGTAGTGTACGTTTTCTCAGCCCAGCACTGGGGAAGGAAGGCAGAAGACACAGGAGTTTGACAAGACACTGGAATTTGAGGATAACTTCCACTCTACGGGAAGTTCTAATTCTAAGTTCCAGGATAGCTTGGGCTGTAGAGTGAGACCCGGTTACAGAAGCAAACAGACAAACCTGAGTGCATTACTGAAATACTGCACCAGCTTTATTGTCCACCTGTGTTAGTTGTGGTAAGAAATATATATTTGACTTCTATCCTTGGTTCTTTTCCAAGAGTTCCAAAGCTCTGGAGTTTTCACGGTAACAAACTTGATAGGACCGTTATCTGTTACTTAGAAGTCACTGTGAGCTGCCCCTAAATTCATGCTCCTGAGATGACTTTAGATAATATAAGGCTGGGCATAAGTTGCTGAAATAGCAAGGCATCGATAGAATGCTGGAATTTTCAATCTTACTCTTCCACCTTTGGGAAGGGAAAGGAACTGCACATTGAATCACTCCTATACAGGCATGTTTCTGTTTCAAAGCAGAAGCTGAGGTTTGGCAACCTGGCTAGCTGGTGATTAGGACAAAGTTTGGGGAGGCAGAGCTGCCAGAGATGGCAAGGCACTCCTTTTAGTATCCGGTCCTATATATGCATTTCTTTGGGATGTTCCTGATTTAGATAGTTTATAATTGATTGAAAAGATTAAAACATGGTCCTGAATTCCACAAATAAGCATCATTCCAGCAAGAATGGATGAGGTAGTTATGAGAATCCTTGATTTATACCTCATAAATTAGAATAATGCCTAAGCTTTGTAATTGAAAACTGAATGTGAGAGAGTTATGAGACCCAATTAAATTGTAGAGTCTTAGATAAATCCCATTATTTGCAGGTAAATTGAATTGTAGAATTTTGAGTGGTATTAGAGAATTGGAGTATTGCTTGATATAAGATGGCATAAATATTTATTAGTGAAAATATGTCACAATAAATCTAGGTAAACTTTATACTTTTATCAAGAATTACATATGCAGAGCTGGAGATGTGGTTTGTTGAGTAAAAACTTGCTGCACAAGCATGAATCCTTTGTTCAGAGCCCCAGAACCCAGGAAAAATTGGGATTTAGCTGTAAGTTTGTCTGTTACCTCGTGCTGGAGGATAGAGAAAGGCAGATGACTGCTACCTGCTACCCAACTATTCTAGTCAAATGGTGAGCTTCAGATTCCATAAGAAACTTGGTCCAAAATCATAAATTAGTTAGCAAAGAAGATATTCTAACATCAACCTCTAGTGTCAACAAACAGGTACCTTAATGAGTGCACCTCCCCACATGCACAGCATACACACAGCCACAGATGCACACATACAATCACATGTGAAGTACTGATTATGTTATTGAAGGTATCCCAAATGAAGTTATCCCAAATGAAAGTGGTAAAAAAATCACATCTTTTGAAGTTGTATCGAGAATTCAATTACCTCTTCCTCAAACTAATCTTCCCTATTAGTAGAATTCATGCCTTGTGTGTTCAGCTTTACACTCTAAAATTTGCCAGGGTATTCAGTCACAATTTAGTATTGCCGCTGCAAATACAGACACAGTAACTCCAAAATAGCTAGAATCGTGGTTTCTTTGTCCTAATGGTGTGTTAGTAAGTTATTTCTCACTCTGCTCAATTTCTATAAAATTTAGATCTGAGGTTCAGACTAACCTTCTTCAAATAATTCAAAATAATTGGTGTAAATTCAAAAAAAAGGGTATAAAAATTCCTTTAAAGGTATAATTTTTTTAACTTAATTCTTACTGAACATGCCAAAATTAGTATATGTATTTGTGGAGTATGTAGTAGTGTTATAATGTGTTAGAAATGTGGAATAATTATTCAAGATAGGTAACACGACTATTACCTTAGCAGCTATTAAAGATTATTTCCTCCTCTCTGAACTCAATCATTGTACCTTTGGCCGGTGTTTCTCCATCCTCCTGATTTCCAGGCTCTTGTGATGACTGCTTTGTTCTTTGCAGCAGTTTCACGTGTAAGGGGAGCATGAAGATTTGTAAGTTTGTCTATCTCTGGTTTATTTTACACGGCTCAATTCCAGCTGTGGTTTCATTTCTATTGTAACATAGGATATTCTCTTCCTTATTTTTTTAGACTGATTGAGACTCCACTGTGCACATATGTATCTTAATCATGTGGTTGACAATATGGTTCAGTGGGTAATGATGCCTGTCTCTGAGCCTGGTGATTTGAATTGGATCCCAAGAAGCCAAGTACTGTAAGGAGAGAACATACATGGCAGGCACAAGTCCACACACACATACAAAATAAACAAAGTGTGGCCATATAAAAAAAAGAACATTAATCTTATTTAGTCTAAATCTGATGTATTTCAATTTAATAATTAATGATCAATACGTAATTAATTATTAATTACGTAAGTAATTAATGAGCAGTTTACCTACTCACTATTTTTTATATTTTTATTAGTTTTGAAACAGGCTCTTATTTCTTGGATTTGCACATTACACACAATTTATATGAGGCTGTGGCAATCTTCTTGTCTCTACATCTTCAGCTCTAAGGGCACAGTTTTGTATTTTCCTATCAATGGTATTGAAAGCACTATTTCATTATAACTAATTACAGGGTTATTGGTTTGTGTTTCAGATCAAGTTCCCCTTGTAGTTTGAGCTGGCCTCAAGCTCACTGTTCAGCCAAGTATGCCTCTGAAGTCCTCCATATTCTACAGTTCCCAGTATCAAGGGACAGAATGCAGGGTGCACTGCGCCAGACAACAGGAGCAGTTTTATGAAATAAACACATAATAAACCCAGTGAAGGACTGCGGCAGCTAAGACAGGCAAACTCATTGAGATTTCTGGAGTTTACACTTACAGCAATGTCTCAAACTCATTTTCAGTGATAAACTTTTAAGGGCTTTGGGGACAATGTGTTCCTTACAGAAAATGCTTGATTACCTCTTATATAAACAAAATTGAATTTTAACCACTTTAAATAAGTAGGCTGGAATAATTTATTATATAGAGACACTAGTGAAAAGCAAGTGCAAGTAAGATATGATTAATAACATTAAACTTTGTTTGACTGAGACTGAGCAAACAATGCCTACAAATGGATGTGTTGCAGGTGAGATACCTCAAATGATGATAATTACCAAAATCAAATATGTGCAGTATAAACATCTCTTGTAATTCCATGGAAAAATGGAATAGATTCAGTATGGATATGTGGAAATAATATATTATTGGACAATTTTAAGACAAGCTAATAAACTCTGGTAAAACAATAAAATAATCTAAAGTCTATAAAATCGACAGTAAAAATAGTCAGCAAAGTGTCATAACTTTCAAATATAAGTATAAGGAAGAGAGATACTGTCCTCTGCTGCACAGAACAAATGAAGAATACAAGAAAGTCTCACTCTTATATCATATGAAGAAATGTAAGTTGTACATATAAACTTTTTAGGAAAATGTGCTTTCTTTTTGCCTTAATAAATTTCCTTCTAAATGTTACCTAACAGAAATGTGTGTGTGTGTGAGTGTGTGTCTATAGAATGTGCATACAAGAAACTTTCCTGTAAGAAAGAAAGAGGAAAATGAAAATTCAAAGCCCTAATTATTTAATCTAAAAAGTGGTTGAAGAATCTATAGCATATCCAAGATATTGACTATCATACTTTTGTTGCGAAAAACAATTTAAACATTTGTGGTGAATAGAATGATATTCAATATTCATTTTCATTGAGAGAGAAAGTTACTGAACAATGTGCTCTGAATCCTTGTGCATGGCAAAGAATCAAGGATTGGGTACATCGCTGCACTCCCGATTGTTTAAAGTGGCTGAATAAATGAAGAAATTTATCATTAAGGTGAGAGCACAAATGGAGAGAATGTAGAAGTTTCCAGGACCAGCAATTCATGCTAATATGCATTCTTTAATAAGTCATGATGAAAACAAAGCATGTCAGTTGTGTATAACTCACAACAAGAAAAGAGTGATCTATTCCTCCTTTGGGTATGCATTTTATGCGTGCCTCTGTTATTCTCTTTTAAATTTTTTATTAAATTTAATATTTTATTCTGTGTACATATATGTGTGAGAACAACTTTTAAAGTCAGTTCTCTACTTCAGCTATGTGAGGCAGAACATGATCTCAGGCTTCCCTCCCGCACTTCTACCTTCTGACCTATGCCACCCAGCTTCTGTTTTTTAACGTTCTTAGAAATTCAAATGCTTCACTAGTGAATTCTCCCAATTTGGGGTTTAATTTTATAGACAAAGTATTAAGAATTTCCCGCAGCCTTATTTCTTTTTTTTTATTATTATTTTATTGCTTAAACAAATACCAATCCAAATTCCCACTCCCTTCCCTCCTCACATTTTCCTCCCACTCCCTCCAGTGATCCTCTCAACCCAGCCCCTCCAATCCTGAGAGGGTCATGCACCCCCTCACTGTGGAAAGTCTAAGGCCCTCCCTACTACGCCTAGGTTGAGCAAGGTTCACATCCAAAAAGAATAGGGTCCCATGGAGCCAGTACATGCCGCAACCTTATTTTTTATTTGTCCTCTCACGAATATAGAATTCTTGCTGTCCAATTTTATTAAAAAGTAAACAACAACAAAAACCCTTCCATTCGTGTGCGTGACGTTAGAAGAGACAGGTGAGTGAAAAGCATACGTTGCCTACTAGAAATTTGACACTGTGAAATCTATAACTTATGAACATTTGTAACTAGTTTAATGCTTCCACCAAACAAACATCTTGTTGTGCAACATGGGGTCAGGCCGGGTGGGGGATGCTGCTCTTCTACGTTGCTGGAGCTCTTTGCCCTGAACATGGTCCTGTGAGTATGTTACCTCTTGGAGAAGAATGCTGCCATTTACTTGCTAATAGGCCAGATACCAGTGTGAATGAAATAGCAAGAGAACTCATGAAATCATTTCCGTTTGTAGTTTATGTCAGGGTTGCAAAAGTGACCTAAAGCTAAGAAAGGTCCGGGTGAAATATATACTTTTTTTGCTAGTATATAGCGCCACCCAGTGTTAAGGAATTCTCAGTGGCACTTTTGACACTGGAGCCATTGTGTGCTGCTGGTAGAAGAAAGAGGACTCTGGGCTTCAGGCTGTGCTCTTTAGTGTTTGCTTTGGAATATTGCCGATGTTAGCGTCTTGAAAAACATCAGACTGAGCTAAACCAATTATAAGGACTAACTGGAATAACTGTGCCAATCTCTGTACAATGTTAGTTCTCTTTCCTTACTTGCTTGAAGAAAAAGTAATATTCAGAAAAATTATTTCATTGTGTGTTTTAGGCTGCTTTAAAATACTGCAAAGAGACAATTCTGAAGCTATTTAAAATTCAGACATAACTTATGCTGTTGCATGTCAAAATGATACCTTATTAATGTTAAGTTCGGGATGAAAATAACACATGTACTGAGAATGACTTTAACAAGTTTATTTTTCTAAAATGACTGAAAGAAATTCTGAGAGACCCTATTTAACAGCAAAGCAAAAACTGAGAACATACATATTGTGGAACATCTAGAAATTAAATAGTAATCAAATATTGATTCATTACTTCTCAGTGAAGCAAAACAACAAAGTGATAAGAAAACACCAAATTCCATCTTTCTGTGTAACTGTCAGGAACATTAGCAGAATTGGCCTTAATTGTTACATGGGGCTTATTTTGAAGTGATATTTTGCATTAATTTGTATCTTAAAGTTTTTCACTTGTCTGAAGCCCAGTAAAAGTGCAGGTTATAACAAAAAGAAATATATTTTAGGTCCTCAGGACAGACAGGAAAAAGGAACAGTTTTGCTCACAGCAATACCAAAGTTAATAAGAAAATGCTGATAACCGTCTGTGATTAATGTTGAACCCTGCGTACAGGATAGCAAGTGCAGCAAGTATGTCTAATTCCAGAAACTCTCCCAGTTCAACTAGTTTAGCTCTTTTTTAAAAAAATATTTCTTTGAAATAGAAAGTACAAACTGTTATTAGAACAATTTATCACCACTATTTTTATACAACTTTAATACGGTACATTTTATACCCCAATAATTGGACAGAGAATCATACTGAATGATTCTTTCCACATACATCTACTGCTTGGTTCCTGATCTGTGATTGGGTAAAAATATTAAGATAGATGCATGCTGCTAATATTTAGAGTAAAAAAAAATATCTATCCAGATCTGAGGTAAGGAAGGTTCCCTATCCTAAGGATGTGGAGGGATTTCTCTGTCAGGTGAGTTCGCTCTACTTCACCTTACTTCTAAACAGGAGGAAACTAAATCAGTGCAGGTGGAGTTTTCTTAAGTTTATGCTAATACAATGAGTGGGCAAGTCGGAAGAATTTTGAGTAAACAACCATGTGGCACAGTTCAACTCCTATTGGGCACAGCCTTTAAACAATAAGAAAGAATATCTGAAAAATGATTTCAAGGAAGTATTGAAAGGCTGTGGTCAAAGAAGTGGGCATAAGTGTGCACAAATGTACATAAAGGGTATGTAAATTGTAAACAAAAATAATAAACTATCAACAAAATATATTCTCTACATATTTTTAAAAATTATTAATTTTTGTTATTATACAATGATTACCTTATATCCCTCTCCCCCTTTCCCCTTCCAAACACAACACATTTCAATACATATAAAACTAAAATAACACCAAAAATTCTATAGATAAGTAATGAAGGATTTAGTATATTGAAAACAGTTTGAAAATTTAATCACCTAGTTGTTTATTCTAAATGTTCTTTTTGAGCCTGTGTTTTCCATAACCTTAACTACTGATTTTTAAATCACTATTCTTACTTTCTGCAATTGAAAAATTAACTGCGTTATCTACATAAATTAAAACTACATAAGGGATACAGTCTATTGTTGCACATAAAGGAACACATTAAATTAGGCAAATTAAACCACAGCTCACTTTGGTTCCACTGTGAAGAAGAGAAGATTGATATGTGTGTGGCTGGATGATTTGAGTCTGAACACCATGTGAACGGCAACTACGGATCGAGTCTCCCCTTCCACAGTGGTCTTTTATTCCGTCAGGTGCCGAGCATCTACTTGTACACATTCTTCCTTCACAAAGCTTCATGTTTCGTCCTCTGAACCATTGGTGTTGTATTTGGACTTGATTGTTTTTTTTTTTTGTGTGTGTGTGTGTGTGTGTGTTAAGATATAATACTTTTTAATTTCCTTTTACATATGTCTTCCTCTAGAAATATTAGTTTGTTTAAAAAAATTCTATTTTCCAAATAACCATAGGCACCAGTTACCCTGGTTTTCTGTAATATGGATTACTGATCTTTCTCTACTCTGAATTCCATTTTCCCACTCTCTATCTACTCTGCCCATCCAGCTTCCTGAGACCTTTCATTTTCTTTGAGAAAATAGAAATGACACTTATCTGCTTCACACATTATTTATGAACAGTTAGCAACCTAGAAATAGAATAACTTGAAAATCATTTTATTTTTGTTCAAATATTTTAATTGGAATTTCACAGAAAATTTTCAGGTTTATGTTTCATACTGGTTGTATTGACTAAGACTTACAAGGACTGAAAATCTGCCTTCAAGATGACTTTTTCCTGTAAAGGTCTGACTTTCTTGATGACTTCTCATTCTTCCTTTATGTTAGTTAGTTTCTTTCTCTCTCTTCTTTTTCTCTTCAGTAAACACAGTCTCCCATAGCTTCTTAATAAGTGAAACTTTTCACAGAAAGCTGGTGTCAGGGGAATGGTAATCCATCAAGCCAAGCAGCTGTCCTATGGCATGCAACAGTAGCTTCCAGAGAGACTGGTGTTCAATCTCTTTAACTAGTGCAACATCAGTTCTATTAAGTTCTGGAGATTAGTGAAGACCCAAGACCATGTATACAAATGAGATGGAAAAGATTTTAACTACCCATGAATGATTAAGAGTGTTATATTATTGGTCACTCTGCTGTATGGGGAATAAAGATGTGACTCTCCTTGGAAATTATAATTTGGCACAGTTAGTATATTATTACTATAATTTTACAAGATTAAATATTTAGAAGTATTATTTTATAAGCAAACTTTGTGAAATATAACTTGTAAATGGGTGTTACTCTGAAGCCACATTTTAGAATATAAATTAAGCCACTTGTAATAGCTTCAGGTGCTGAAAAATAGGTTTCCTATGTCCCTCTAGGTTCCTTTGCTGGCCTACAAACTATTTATGTGTACCAGATTAGCATAGAACATATTTAATTTTATATGTAAGCACAGGAGTCACACAGCATGAACCTCAAAGAAACTAGGTTTATATGTAACATTGTGAGCTGCAGAGATGAGCCTGAGGCTTCTATAGAATGGTGGTAACACAAGTTAGGGGAATGAGAGGGGAGTTATATTATGAATAGAGGTTATCCTGTAATGCACATTTTACAGTTTTCAAGTTGTAGAAGCTGTTCAGGGTCACAGTGGAAAAAATTGGTGATAGTATGTGTCAGCCTGGGATCACCTCCACATTTAATTTTCCTCAGTTGGTAAGACTTGAGGCATTGGGACTAAGGGTGATAGAAACTCTATCTTTAGGAAGATGGATGTACACTGGAGAAGAAGAAATTCTCGGCCTATGTGCTCTAACTCCTATGTATTCACAATGAAATAATCACCAACAATAACAAGCAAACATTAAATATAAACTAGAATCTAGAATCTATGTATAATCAGTAAGTGAATGTAAATGAAACAGATGCGATCAAATTATCTGAAAAACCAAAATATTCAAATTATCAAACCAGTTTTTTAGTATTTATTTATTTGTTTTACATTAACTAAATTTCCTCCTTGATTTGGGATGGTTTTTCAATCTTATAATCTCATTTGAGTTTGAATTGATTGTAAATAAAAGCAATATTTAATATACTTAATTTATTGGGCATGAGAGCACAGTAGCTAGCACACTATAGAGTATCAGTTATTTCCCTCATGATTATGGTACTGAGACATGGTCTGGTCTAAGCACTACTCATAGGTAGGTCACCAGATAATAGAAATAGCATAAGTTAAAATTTTTTAAGGGCAGTTTCTCATTTTTACAAAGAAGCATACATGGAAGTCAATAACTTGAGTTAGACTAATAATTCTGTTCATGATACTGTGTATTTTTGTTTGAAAAGAATTCACCAAGGGGGTGGGAAATGGGAAGCAGGGAGGAGGCAGAAATTTTTAATAAAAAAAAAGAAATGACAAAAAAAATTCACCAAATCTACTTGAATTATCATAAAATTAGACTTTTTTGTATTAGGAAAAAAACTGTAGATTAAATGTATATCACATTTTTATGATGTCATCACATTTCTGGAAGACATTTGTAATGTCAACCACAGTATAGGATTCATTTTTCTATGTTCAGAGTTTAGCTTTATGCATATTTTAGCATTATTTTCAGTTTTGATAAATCTGATTGCACATTACTGCTTGCTTTCACTTTTTCTTTGATCTCTATTATATCACTTCATTCTATGAAACCACAGATCTGATTAATAGTGTGGGTATTCTGCTTATTCATTCTCTTAAATTCATTGTGCTGAATTTATATTTGTTCTTTCCCAAAGTAGTTATATAATTATAGTTCCTCTGAGATAGCCAGGTTAGTAAAATATACTTTATACAACTAGAAAATTTTGTGTACGTGAAATATAATAGTGGAATAACTGAACAACCATTTAAAAATATAAGTCCTTCAGGACTGTAGTCATAAAGTTCTTTAGCATACAGTGAAAACAAAATAAATTCCATTTGTTTTTCTCAGCATTGTGTTCCAGGTAACTCACCAACGCATCATGGTGATTTAATTGTCTGGGTGGTACAGCAAGAGCTCCTCTGAAGTCAGACTGACATTGACTCATAAGATTTTGCTTCTGTTTCACACAAACACAAGGCTGTTGCTACTTTTTTTCTTCTTTTTATTTTTGTGATGCTAACTATGCTATTTAGTGAGCACAGATATGAGAGACTAACGAACAAGAAATGCTAGTGTTTATTATCCACAGCCCTCCTGGGATGCCTGGCCCCTTGGGCTCAACAGACTTCCATACAAAATATTTAACTTTCAACATCTCATTTCAGTTACTACCGAATCAAGAAATGGATGCAATTTAGGGAAATATGGGATAAGAAGCTTGTAGCTTTATCAGTTAAATCCTTTGATTATACTGTGGGCAAGCACAGCTTTGTGAATTCATTTGGCATATTTTGAAAGTATAGTAGAATTTTTTTTTATGAAAATCTCTACAAACAACTGGTACTGCATAGTTGTTCTGAATACTAAGTGTCCCCAAAAGGCTTGATCACCAATCTGATACTATTAACCAGTGGGGAAAGCCTCTAGGAAGGGATGCCTGTTGAGAAGCCTTTAAATCGCTGTATATATGTTCTCTAAGAGGATTGTAGGACCCTAGTTCCTTGCTGTTCTTTTTCTTCCTGGTAATGAGGGAAGTGGCTTTGTTTTATCACACACTTTTGACAAGTTGTGCTGCCCAGTGAGCTTTGCAAACTAAACAGTAACTGCCCTGAAGTAAAGGAAATTGTTCATCTTTTCTTCTGGTTAAGTTGATCAACTCAATTGTAGTACTGGGTAGCTAACTAACATGCACATTGTGAAAATATCTTCAATAATGAAAAATGTGTTCCCCTTCCATGTTAGCATGTTTTTTTTTGGGGGGGCGGGTGTTGTATTTATCAGGTCTTGCTTAGGAAATTATATTGTTTATGTATTAATAGTGGAGCTTCTAATGAAGTGAAGTGGAAGCAGTGAAGCAGTTTTAGATTTTAATTAGAAATTAAACAGTGAATTTAAAATATTCTTTTCTTTTATTTGCTCCTTTTGTTAGCTTGGTAGTTATTCTCAGTTGTCAATATGATTGCTTCTGCAATTAACTAAAACGCAAGTGACTGGGCACACCTGTAAGGGGTTCTTTCTTAATTACATCATTTGAAGTAGAAAGATCCACTTCTAATCTGAATCTTTGAGGCAGGAAGATTAAACTTTAATCCAGATGTTTTTGAGGTGGAAAAATGCCACCCTAACCTGGGCCACACCTTGTGATAGCAGCCTATATTACAGGCATGCTATCATGCTCTCTCTTTCTCTTTGTCTGCTTCCTTTTGCTAGCAAGTCAATTCCTTCACTGGCATTACAGCTTACTTCTAGATTCCAGTGTATTGCAGACAAACTGAAAAAATCTCGCCTTGTGGAGTGAACAACTTCTAGTCACGTGGACCCTCCATTTACTTGAACCTTCCATTTACAGCAAGTAATTGTTGGGTTAGCTGGACCACAGTCTATAAATCATATTGACAAATCCCCTTTCTATATTTAGATCTGTTATGTAAATTCTTTTCATTTAAGACCTCTGACTAATACAGTTAATATATCCTTGAGATTATAAATAATATCCTTAAATATGTACAATTCTTTGACATATAAATCAAACATCTAGATAGTTAAATACATGAATTATAAAATCAAGCACAAAAGAAAACATTAACCCTGAGTTCCACTAGAGATGTGAAGAGATGGTTCCATTACTGTGGGTCCCTAGAGAACTGTCTCTTCCTCTCCTGAAAGTTCTTTCTGTCTTTGGGGGAGTTTCAGAAATTAGTAATAGAATTAGATGTAGAATAAGCTCAGAGGTGATCATCTTCACAAATCATAAATGGCTGGAAAGCATTCGTAAAATACAAAAAGCAAACTGATAATTTCAAAGTTAGTTCGGGGTGAAAACACAGGGTCAAGCAACTGTGGTGACTGGATCAGCAAGGCTGGATTCCTATCAAAGGTTTACCACGGGGAAAATAACTTCCAAGCTACCTTGTGTTGCTGTTATCATTTATTCCCTCGTGGCTATGGAATTTATGATGTATTCCTTCTTTGAGACCCACAGAAGAGTGAATCTTTGATCTCAGAGAAGGCACAGGTTTGCCTTGTTAGGGCTTCAACTTGGTCGTTAGTCTCAACTAGTACAATCTTCCTTTGATAAATTTAAAGTTGAGTGATTTGGGATCGTAGTTACATCTGCAAAATATCTTCACCTTTGCTTTACTCTGTTGGTTGGCAACGAGTCTGTTTGCATTCTCACTCAGGGGAGAAGAACTGTGTGCATGAGGTGTGAGGTACAGGGATTACCTGAGAAAACCTTTTTAAGCAGTATAAGGAAAGGCTATTATTTGCTGAATGGAATTCTGAAAGTAAATGTTCTTAAGGGTGTAGTCTTCTACAGAAAACCCTCAGTTTTGCTATCAATAATAATTAAAAAATATATATAAGCATAATGAAAAGTGGGAAGGTCAGTTTGACACATTATCTTTGCATATGGTTGTAAATTTTAACAAATGTATAGAGAATTAATGAATAAAAGGTTTTGAGTTTATTTTCACTTTATAGTTTAAATAATAGGAAAAAGAACAGTACATTCTAGATTATGCTCTTCAGTGCAGTAAAAACAATATGAGGACAACAAAATTAATGTTGGGGGACGTCATTTTTGTTAGTTTGAGGCTAGTCTGGTTACATAAGGAATTCCAGACCAGCCAGGGCTATAGTGAACTCTGACTCAGCAAAATGAAACAAACAAAGCAAAACAAAATTTTACAAGAGCTTGAAAGCATTCTTAGAAGTAAATGGCTCTACTATTTTATGTATGGATAAGAAGTGTAATGAGTCCCATGAAGACATTTTCTTAGCAGGCCTATTTTAAATTTTATATTAATGTTTACCTTGCTATATTTATTTGTTCCTTGTTCAATTGTCTATTTATTTACTTATTTTGGAATGCTGTAACTTCTTATTAACTAACCAGATTACAAACATTCCAATGGGCAACACAATATTTCATCTTACTAATAAACCGGGTTATCCTGTCTTCGCTGTCGCTGCCAGCATCTCCGCCTTCCACAAAATGAGTTGTCTTTTTCTCTGTACTTACGTACATAAGGAAATTTCTATTACTATCCCTATGGCCATTATTTTTTAAATATCATCCTAAGCACATGGGAATTATTGAGGCTGATTAATTTGCTTTTAATAGGTCAGTCTTTACTTTCAACTGAATTGCATTCTAATGTAATGTTTTAACTTAAACTAACACTTTCAAACAAAACCTTGTTTATCATTTTGGCTATGCATATTTACTGATTGCCAGTTACCTCCATTTCTTTCAACCTTTATAACTTTTATTTTGTACTGTTTTCGGTTTTCCTAGTGCACGCTCATCATTTCATCATGTTCTTTGGCAGAACACATACATCATTCCAACTTTTTGGGAGAATGTTTCTTTGATTGTGCTTTCCTCTTACATTTCCAATTTCCTCTTATTCTTACAGTTTCTCTCACTTGCTTCAGTTCCTGTAGTAGTCAGCCAATTAAAATATGTCAAGCTGTCAAAGCTGGTTTCCTTCAGCAGGCAAAAACAGCAGACTATTTTTTGTTCAAAAGTTTCTAGACCTTTTTGTTTATGAGTATGGCATTAAATGTGTGCTCTATCTGCCTTCTATGGATAAAGGAATCTCTCTCTCAACATTATTGGCCTGGTAAACAGAGATAATGTATTTTGTGGAGCAGTAACAGAATTATGCTACAGAAATATTTTTCGCGCAGCAACAAGAAAGGAAAAATTTTCATTTAGTAATCTTGGTTCAGAATACTAATGATTGAGTTGATTTGCAATAAAAACATAATAAAGAACAATCCTGTGTAAAAACACATCCATAAAAATCAGTACCACACAGAATTTGCAAGCACTTGAGAATAAATGTAGAATGATCATTAGATTTATATTCATAAATCTTTGCAGATTTAAAAGGCATGAATAGTTTGAGGGTCAAGTATTGACTTTATTATTTTTTGTTGATTTAATAGTAATTCTTTGCTAATCAAGTGGCTTATATCAGATGTGTTTATGTCAGATGACGAAATCAAACAAGCATATGGATTAATCAGTGTCCATATACAAAACCTAGGTATGTAGTAGGTTAAATAACCATTAGAAACAGGGAGGGAAAGAAGTAAACATTGAACAGTAAAGCAAGAACAATGGTACTGTAGAAGTATGCATAATAACAAACAGGAATTGAAGTCCAGGAGATGAGGCTGAGTTGATACTACAGTTCATGAAGACCCTTGTCAGTACTTTGAGCGTAACTGGCAATAAGATATGGGAAAATAGTAGACTCTCCAAATTCGAGAGACAGAATTTCAGATTTTTCAAACTTCTTTCATGGAGGACAATATACATGCATAGTTGTACTTTAAACACATACAGACACAAAAGAAACGCCCAAGGGTTGTATTACTGAGCAGAGATGGCAAAGAATTCACGAGTTACCCACTGATGGCTGCTTCACATTGATGACTTTGTAAGTTACGTTTTACTTTGGCTTTAGTGTCTCTCTCTTTTTTCACAGGGATATATTAAGTGTATGTCTTGTAAAAATATAATAGGTTTGCTAGTTTTAAAATTTACATACATTTCTAATCCAGCACTCTCATTGATTTAAACAATTCTAAAGCAATCCTTTCTTTCGGACGCCCTCCTTCCTCAACAGAGCAGTAGTTTGTAGATAGTTTAAATGTTTTGATTATCTCAATCTAAGAACTGAAACTTTGAAGCTACTAGAGTAAAATATAAGAGAGACATTTTAAAATATAGTCTTCCAGAATCCCTTCTGAGTAGAAATTTAATTATTCATATGAAAAAGAAATAGTAAGGATTGGGAGTGTGACAAGACTTTCCTGGGGAGATAAAACACACACATTTACTCACCCCAGATTGGGAACCCACGACCGATCAAAGCATGGATCCCACCAAAGTCCAACTTGGTGAATGGATGGGTTTTCTTATGGTTTCTTATAGGAATATCAATAAAGAGTTACTTACAGGAGCAGAATGGCTTAAAGACGGCTGCATAAGCAAAGTCCATAAAGGTTCCGGCCCCGAAGCACCCCGTAGAGCCTGCTGCCAGTTTATGGGTTCAAAGGTATCATTTTCAAGTGGCTCTCTTGTTCTGAGACTATTCCAGGAAGCCTGGATGATTTCTAACTCTTCTGAGGCCGGTTTCAGAGTTTTCTTTGCAGCTTGGCTTGTTTAAAAGTAGCTCTCAAGAGTTGTTATTGGTTACTCTCAGCAGGGAGGAGCCTAGTGATTCTTATCAGTTTCAAGGACTTTCTGCTGCTATTTTAAGTTGTTTGCTTTCTATCTTTAGGATCTTCTCTGGGAGTTAGAAAGTTTTAATCTTTGAAGAAACAGCGGCACAGCCACAAGAATAAAAATTACTGTCAGTTTTTACTTATGTATGGAGTGTAGTTATAAGAAGTTTGTTTTTTTTTAAATGTCTTGTAAGTAGAACAAGGAGCAGGAAGAGAAAGGGTGCCAGAAGGTGGACTGGGGCAGATAATAAAGGCAAAGAAGAAACTTACATTATGTATATGGTACAATGTCAAGATAATATGTATTATTTTTAAATATTAATGTATGCTAATAAAATGAATTGCAAAGTTTGCTGATTCATAAACTACATTTTGTTTATATATATATTTTAATTATATTCTATTAATTGTCTGGATGGTGCATATGCAAGAAAATATGCAATAGCTATCTTTTGACCCAAACTTATTTTGCTTAATACTTCTATCCATTTTCATGGAAATGGTGTGATTTATTTTACTTAATGGCCAACCACCACATTGTTTATAGATGCCAAATGTCAAAATCCATCAGACTGTTAGTGAATACCTGTATTAATTCTATGATTAGCTATTTTGAACAGAGAAGCAAGGAACACCAAAGTCCAAGGACCTTTGTTATACATTGAGATTCCTGAGGTATCTATCTATATATGGGTTAGATTATAAAGTAGTTCTATTTTTAAGTTTTTTTTTAAGAAGACCCATGATGATTTCTATAGTGTATGCACTAATTTATATTTCGCGAATAGTGTCTCAAAGTTCTTTTTTAAATGCATCCTTGTACCCTTGCTTGATTTCTTTTGAAGGCAATTGTAACTGACTGGTATGAATCTCATTACTATTTGGTTAGCATTTCCCTGATAAAAAAAAACACTGATATTTAAAGGGCGTTTGACTTCTTTTAAAACTGAGTTTGCAATTTTCCTGTTTGCTGGTTGATTATTTGGTTTCATAGTATTAAAGTTTTGAGTTATTTATATTTTCTGGATCTTACTGCTTCTCAGACAAATGGTTTCTGTGTGTCTGTGTGTGTGTGTGTGCATGTATTTTCCTATTCATTCTGAAGACTCTCATTGTGTTATTGTCTCATTCCCCACTGCTGTGGGGAAGGATGCTAACTTCACTTAGTCCTGTTTGTCCATCACGCTATCATTCTTTGGCTACTGGGGTCCTATTCAGAAAAGCATTTTCTGTGTTTGTATCTTTAAATGCTTTTCATTTTCTTTTCTATATTAGTATCAATTTTTAATTATTAATCTTAAAATGTTGTTTAAATTAGAAATGATTCCTATACAGGTTGAAAAATTGACTCATATTTATCTCTTGTTATGGGGATATCAAGGTTTTTAGTGTTATTGTTTGGAGAGACTGTTTTTTATACAAGGTATATTTTGATGACTTTGAAAAAATCAAGGTGACCACAGTAGTGTGGCTCTATTTTTGAGTATTCTATTCAATTTCACTAGTTTATATCTGGTACAATGCCATAGTTGTTTTTATTACTGCGATTCCATAATATAATTTGAAATCAGATATTAAAAACTTATACAATATTGCCCTTTTGTTTAGAAATTCTTCCTCTACTTGGTTTATCTTGGGCTTTCATATGAATTTTAGGGTTATTTAGAAACTTTTATAATGATTGCACTAAATTTGTAGATTACTTCCTAATAAAGTTAGCGAGCTCTAAACACCACATGACACAACCAACACAATAAAGAGTCAGTCCTTAGAATGAAAAGAAAGCACCAATTGCTAACGTTTATCAGAGAAGAGGTAATCACATGATGATTTCCGTAGGTTGTCACTTTGACAGATGTGGAATAGCCTGGGAGATGGAACTCCTGTTCTGCCCATTAGGAATGGAAAGCCTACCCATTGGGGTGACATCATATCATGGCTGCAATCTTTTACTCTTTAAGCGTAGAAAGACAATGAAATTCTAGTGCTTTGTCCTGAAACCAAAGGAAAGGAAGATTCTTTGCTTACCAGTTCAATGACATCAACCATGTCTATTCACATTTAAGAGAGTGATGTGAGGTCCCTTGGATCTCTTCTGTAATAATTTTAATGCCATCCATGACTACAGAGCCATCATAAGTTAACAGTTTCACACCAGGTTTTTACACTATTATGAATTAGTTTCTCCACATGAATTTGAAAGGAGAAGGGTGCTAATGTTTATATTTTATCATAATTTTTGCTTATAATTTTCTTTGGATACAATTATTTACATTGATTAAAGTATTTCAAAGATTTTTAATATGTGTTTTTGTTGAGTTCAATATTCCATTATTTATTTTAATAGATTACAAAATCACTTTTGCGTTCCCCCTGAATCTTATTTTGTTTTTGATTGGAGAAGCTAGTAGACTCTTTCAAGTCCAGGACTATTTTGTATCCCTTTTCTCCAGTGTGAGTACAGAGAAAGTTCCTATGTTTAATAGGCATTTATTCATTGAATAAATTGTTCTTTTAAGTATGTAAGATGCATTTATTTATAAACTTGTTTGGTATACTTAACTGAACTCTAGAATGTGAAATGCCCAAGGGACTATTTTATACTTCATTGTTCATAGTTATCATAGAGGCTCTAGACAGAGGTCAGCTTCTAAGTTATTCCCTATAAAGCAAACTGTGTCTGTATTCTCATTTATTTGAACTCGAGTTCTGTCAGAATTCAGAGAATAAAGAGATTCAGAATGAGCCAGTTCTGGGACTTCTATGATATATGTTTCACTAAGAAATCTGTCTAAAACTTATGTGAAGCTAATATTTCCTCCAGGCCATAAAATATAGCAAACTCTTTTGAAAGGGTAAGGGGTAAGAAGAATAGCCATCCTAAGCAAAATATTTGTTGGAGAGTTCTAAATGTAAACATCTCCTTAGATTCTAGGTGCTCTTCTTCTCACATGGATAAGTATGAGGTGGATTCCACTGGGCTGTCTTTCAAAACAAAGAGAAGTCATAGCTGAGATACAGCACTGTGGAAAATGATATAAAGTTAGGTCGGCACAATCCAAGGAGAATTCTGGTTTTAGCTCTCATAGATTATTTATAAAAATAGATGAATATGAATGTCTGAGTTTAAGAATCTAAAGACTTTTATAACTTTGTACCTTGCTCTCAAACACACAGTTCTTGGCATGAAAGTATTTTAAATGCTTTATTGAACAAAAATTTCTCTGAACAACTTTATTGATAACAGGAGATATGTTGAGTCTCCAGAAAGAACAATGTAAAGAATATGTTATAAAATCAGTTAGTTGAGAAAAACATACTACCTAGTTTGCTGTTGTTAATTATACCGGGAGACGAGGGGATAAGAGGCAATTCCAGTTAGGTTTCTTGTATTTTTATTTTTAGGAGCTTTGCCATTCTAGTGTTTTCTGCCTAAATCAGGCCAATTTCTCATCCTTAGGTAATATAGTATAATTGCAGGTAAGCTATCTGCATGCAGACTGCTAATACACCCTCAGTGTCTCCCACCCTACCCCTAGCTGCCCCTTCTTTTGCCATTCAATTCCCAATCCACAATTCTTTTTTTTTATTCTTTTTTAATTAAAATTTCCAACTGCTCCCCATTTCCCTCCCCCTCCTCCCACATATTGCCCCCTCCCCCCGCTCCCCTCCCCCTATCCCCACTCCTCTTCTCCTCCCCCCAGTCCACTCCCCCTCCCTCTCGATACTGAAGAGCAGTCCAAATTCCCTGCTATACAGGAAGACCAAGGTCCTCCCACTTCTATCTAGCCCAATCCACAATTCTGATGGAAGCCACCTGTCCTACCAGAGGTCAGACCAGGAGCCAGAATCTCAGGTAGGCCTCTTGCTAGCAGACTGCCACTTTCTCAGTGATTGCACCACCACTCCCAACTAGGCTTCACCATCCATGACACCATATCCTGGTTCTCAACTTTTCACCCAGGTGAGCCAGAGGCTGTGTTGGCTGGTGCCAGAGCTACATCCCCTAACTCAGGAAGAGACTCTCTACTCAACCACGCCACTCTAGACAAATCAGAGAGGAAACAAACCAAGGAACAAAACCAGCATCCAATAAAGACAAATTCAATTTTAGTCACCTAGAACTTTAATTATCCCAAACCTATATGCCAGTGTAAGAACAAATTTAACAACAAACAGGACAATAGGCTACTACCAGAGCCAAGCTGTCCTACTAGAGCAAGCCCTGAATACTCCAGGATAGCTGAAGAATGAAGAAAGGACCTTAAAATCAATTTTAATCGGATGATATGTATCCTTAAAGTAGATATGAGTAAAACTTTTAAAGAACTTGAGGAAAGGACAGGCAAGAAATTGGAGGAAAAGAATAAATCACTTAAAGAAAGCCAAGAAAAAAAATCAGTTGACGGAAATAAATAAACTGTTCAAGACATAGAAATGGAAATAGAAATAATAAAGAAAGCACAAACTGATGGAACCTTATAGCTGAAAATTCTAGGTAAATGAACATGAACCACAGACAGAATTGCCTGCAGAATACACAAGATGGAAAAGAGAATATCAGGTGTTTAAAATATGATAGAAGGAATAGATATATCACTCAAAGAAAATGTAAAATCTAAAAAAAATAATCCTGATATAAAACACCCAGGAAATCTGGGATACTATAAAAAGACCAAACCTAAGAATAATAGGAATAGAAGAAGAACATTTCCAGCTCAAAGACCCAGAAAATATTCTTAACAAAATAATGGAAGAAAAATTTCCTAATCTAAAGAAGGTCATGGCTATAAAGGCACAGAAAGTTTACAGAACACCAAATAGATTGGACCAGAAAAGAAAATTCACTTGACTCATAATAAGAAAAGCACTAAACAAGCAGAAAAAGAAACAATACTAAAAGTTGTAAGTGATAAAAGCCAAGTAATATAAAAAGGCAATATCCCTACAAAATAATATCTTCACATTCTTTATCTCAGAAGCATGTGTTTTCTAATTATATTCAGCATAAATTAACTATTTTGAATTCACAATTTACAGCAGGCAACATGCTAATTGACATGTATCATGAACAAAACTCTGATTTATTGAGGTAAATAAACTAGAAATTACAGATGGAAATGAATATAATAAATAGATAAAATATACTATTTATGAAATGGGAATAAATGTTACAAAAAAAAGAAATGAACATAGACCATGTTAAGAGGAAGGGTTTTTGGACATTAAATATTGAGATATCTAAGTAAATTTAAGGTTTCAACGTAAGTATTAAGAAAGTCAATTTGCTTCAATATGAGTTGGTCATGCAGTTGATGTGGACTGATGATAGGAACAGGGAACATATCACATGTCCACATTGGAGATTCTGAATTGTCTAATGAGAAAGCTTTTAAGTACAATGCAAAACTCTCTGGTCAATCTCTGAATTTTCAGTTCATGTTTGACAATTTTAGTATCAAGACATTTTCTTAGCACTATATTTTTATAATTTATAATTCAACATCTACGCATTGAGTTCAGAATTATTACTTTGTAACATATCACATAATTGTCTTAAAGAATTAAAAGATAGTTTAAAGGGACATAACTAGCTAGTAGTAGGTCAAAGGTCCTTTCATATTCAAATTAGTGAGTGTGGGTTTAAATTTGATCTTTTCATTATTTAACCATCTAACATAGAGAAACCTCATAAGCAGAATTTCTTTTCTTAAACACATATGGTAAACTTACATGGGAATTTCAAACTCCATTCTCATTATTTTTTAATTCATTGAGAAACTAGTCATTGAAGTAATTGGAGTTATGACCCATCCTTTATTTTAAAATATATCTAAATTAAAATGTCACAACACCGAAAAAAAGCTTATTGTAAAGTCATTATGCATTTTAAGTTTTTAAGGTAGAGAATATTATTAAAATGTTTGATCATGATACCATTTTAGCAATAGTCTTGAATCAATTACTATTTGACTATGGTTATAGAAAAAGGGAAGATGTTCCTATGTGTAGAATGTGTTTGTCATGTTTATATCATAATGGATTCTAAACCACTCTCTTACAGGCACCATGAAGAATGTTCCTCTTCTTTTAACTTGCTCATTATTTAATTTATAATAGTGTGCTTTGATACAAGGTTATGTTTTGGTTGTTTTAGATACTTGTATTTTAATACAGTCAAAGAAAATATTCATTGGAATACAGTAAATAGTGAATGGTGTCCTTAAGTTCAAAACGACAATAACTAGAGAAACCCAGAAAGCAATCATTTCTATATGAACAAAACCACTTTAACACAGCAAAATGTTAATTAGTATTTTATATAAAAACACAAGTTCCTTCCTTCCTTCCTTATTCTTTCCTTCCTTCCTTCCTTCCTTTTTTTTTTTTTTTTAACAGCGTTTCTCTGTAACTTTGGAGCATATCCTGGAACTAGATCTTGTACACCAGGTAGAACTCGAACTCACAGAGATCCGCCTGCCTCTGCCTCCCGAGTGCTGGGATTAAAGGCGTGCACCACCACCGCCCCATTTATAACACAAATTTCTTTAACATAAGTTATATCTTCTGGGATATTGTTACAGGGAGAATGCAAATTAAATTTTATTTGTCTTGATTTCATGAAGGATTCAAAGACTGCTGGTTTTACTATTTATTATTGAGTTTCTCAATAAGAATAATAAAACAGTGATTTCTATGAATAAAATTCCTCAAATATAAACCATTTTCTTTTGTACAGGGAAATCAGTACACTGCTCCCTTACTCGCAATTCTTAGTCCTCATAAGCCTGATCATTAAATGAAGCAGTAGTTGCTTGTACAGAGCTTTAGTTTGTAAATGCCTAGTTATAAACAACAAATGATGCTAATAGTCCCTGTTGATATTGACATGACTGAAGAAATGCTAGCTCTGGCTCTCTTTCCCTATTGCTCTTCATCTTATTTTTGAGACAGGGTCTTTCTCTGAACCTGGAGCTTCCTATGTTGGCCAGACAGACCAGCAAATATCTGGGATCTGTGTGCCTTTCTCCTCTCCAGCACTGGAGGTACTGGCTCCAGTTTCATTCTTTAATTTTTATGTGGGCAGTGGGATTCCAATCTCAGGAATCCAGGCTTCTTCAGTTAGCACTTTACCAATTTTCATAGACCAAGAATATTTATCCTTATTCTAATACTTTGCAAGTACCAAGATAATTGAATCAGTTTTTCCTTATTAGTTTTGAAAATAGTGACCTTACTAGTCACATATGTTATTTAGATTTGGAAATGGTTGGTTATATTTTAAATTAATGGGTCATTTTTACTTAGTGATAATTTTCAAGGAAAATTAAGTATTTCCTGAATAATATAAAGCTAGCAAATTCTTTCTTTTTGCATCTCTTTTTGTTTGTCCATCATTTAGCTAAAGTTCACAATTTAAATTAAAAACCAAACAAATTTAGAAAGCAATTCCTTAATTAAAGATTATTTTTAAAACCCAAGTTGGAGAGGATTATCAGTTGTTTCATTGCAGAATGCTTTTAGGAAACCAATTATTATTGGTATTTTTCTTCTCTTATTATTGTGATTCCTTTTCTTTTACTGAGTCCTTACTAGAGACAATAGGTGCATTTTCTTGTTTAAGCCAGATATCTAGGTAGTAAGCATCAAAACTCTAGTAGACTGACCCATTGTTCCATGATTAAATAGTTCACCTGCTTCAAGGAACAAGAGATTTCATCAAGATTTGACTTTAAAGGCAGTAGAACCAGTACTCAATTACTAAACAGAGCCTCAATGACTTCATTCTTAAATTTTTTTCTCTATATTTTTCCTCAAGTTTGCCTATTTTTTGATACATACATAAATTTACTGTTTTACCTTTTCTCCCAAATTTTTACTCTAAAAAGATAGAGCAGAATAGTAGTAGATAAGAACAGAAGCTCTTATAATCTCAGACTATTTTTAACCATTAGTCAAGAAATCAGCTGTGGGGACCTTAGTACAAGCACAGTCACCCTAAGGCCTTTGTTTTTTTGTGTATAAATTGAAGACATTCATAAACTTTTCCATACATGTTATCCTCTTATGTAGTACATGATGCTTCAAACATTGACCTCTAAGAAAAATCAATCATGTTGTGACATTTGATATTTGTTGGATTCGAAAGAGTTCAATAATATGATCTTTAATAGCAGTATTTATAGAGAACGTTTTCTGAGAGTTATTATGTAACAGAACCTCTGCAACAACTAGAAATTTGCTTTCAGTGTTGAAATATTATGGTGGCAATGTATGACAGTGGTGTCTTCTTGAAAGCCTTGCTTTCAAATAGTTTTTTTCTTTTTGATTGAGGTAATTTTTGTAAAGAAAGTCAGTACTTGACAGGTTATACCTGCAAATATTTCAAACCCATTTTGATTTATGTATATTGTACTAAGCTAAATATCATTTGCTTTTTATTGATTTTAGTGCTTAAATTTTTCTGACTTGGGGAGTTGTTATTAACATCAAACTGCAGTTCTGTGACTATATTTGGTCAACTGTTAACTAACTGTACAGGAATAAAGAAACCTATGAATACACATACACACTTCAACTTATTTTGTTTCCTTGTATGATTTCATTGGTGTAAATTCTATGCAAGTGTACTTTAAGATCCATATGTGATGACAATGAATGTAGTGTTACAGAAATCTAGAGTATTAGTATATACCAATGCAGGAAAAATGCACCACAGCCAGTCATAGGTATTTGGGCTGTGGTTCTCTTCAGTCTAAACCTAATAATAATGGCAAAGCAGATAGAAACAGTTGTACAAAGACAATAAGGAAAAGTGATAATATAATTTCACAGTTAACTTGTGAACTTGTGTCATAATTTTTCTTTTAAATGAGGCAATTTTCTTATACCAGTGTGTCTATTAAGTCAAACATTTTTGTGTGTTGGAGATGTATGGTTTAGTTTGGAAGGCTTTTGCACACACATAGCTGTAGGGATAAGTCCCGCCCCTTAGGGGGCGTGTTCGCCTCGGGCTAATGTTTACCTATAAATCTGGTGAGCTTGCTTGCAGAGCTTGCTTCTGCTTTCCTAGTCTCCACAGGAATGGTGGTTCTATAAGTCTATTTCCCCATTAAAGCTGTATATATTTTTATAATCTGCCTGCATTCATTAATTCCATTGCATTTTGGCGTCCAACGTCGGGCTATTTTGCCCTCCGACTCAAGCGCTTAGCCTGGCTAGCTAACACAGCACGCTCCCAGGTGCCGTTTTTTAGTTCGTGACTCGGGCCCCAGTGCCAAGTCCGAGATACACTCGGCCACACAGGCCCATTCTACCCCGCCTGCTCGCCGGAGTAATTAACCCCTCCCTGCCTGCCTTGGCTAAGTTTGCACTCAGGAGGCAGAGACAGGTGGATCTCTGTGAGTTCGAGACCAGCCTGGTCTACAAGAGCTAGTTCCAGGACAGGCTCCAAAACCACAGAGACCACCACTGGCAGGAACCGGTCATTGCAGGTAAAAATATTTTCTTTTATAAATAAAATGTCTGAATACTTTACCATTCAAGAATTTATTAGTTTTTTTAATTGTACCATGTGGGAGATTTTACAAGAGGTGTCTATCACCCCATATCTATGGATCCTTCTGGGATTCATAGTTTTCATTGGCACTAAATGGTTTGATATTAGAAATATGATAAAGTCTTTACGAGACGAATCCAGGATTCTTAAGGCAGAGATTGAATGCTTAAAAACAATTGAGAATGACAACAATCTTCTCAAGAATCAGTTTGAAGTTCTCCAGGAAGAGAACAGATCTTTGTTTAACATGACTCAATCAACCGAGCAAAATTTAAAAAAGGTACAGGCTGATGTTAAGGAGAAATTCATTACTATGGAAGAGGGAACAGCTGATTTGCATCATAAGCTTCAGTTCCTTTCTGTAGGAACTGAAACATTAGTGGCTGATATTAAGGAGAAATTCATTATTATGGAAGAGGGAACAGCTGATTTGGATCGTAAGCTTCAGTCCCTTTCTGTAGGAACTGAAACATTAACTGAGAGAATCAAAACTGCTGAATGTGACAATCGGATTTTGTCTAAAGCTTATGACAGATTGGCGGAAAGATTGTCAATACAAGAAGGCATGGTTTATGCTATAAAAATTATGTCCAAAGATGAGATGTTATCACTAATGGACAAACTTCATACTTTAGAATCCTCAATGAAAGCTTTGGAACATAATTCTGGACAGGAGATTCAGACATTGCAGAAGGCAATGATGAATAGAATTGAAAAGATTGAGGAATTTCTAAATTCTGATGAAGAAGAGCAAAGGGTAGAAAGGCAAATTTTAACTACATCTGTGGGTAAATCTCTCCAGGACAATTTCCACAAAGTACCTACAGCTCTACCTGCCTTTCCAGTAATAACAACAGAGAAGGTGATTGGTTCCAGAAACCCTAGGGTCATCAAGGAAGATACATGGGAGCCTGTCCGTATGAATGATCTCAAAGAAATTAAACAGGCTCTCATGACTTTTGGGATGCACACCTCTTTTGTTAAAGAGATGCTAAAATCTTAGGCCATGACAAGCAGAGCAACCCCCTCAGACTGGCTCCAGCTGAGCTCTGCAGTCCTTGAGAGTGGACCGCAATTGAAATGGAAATTCTTATTCAGCCAAGAGGCTAGACTTTTAGAACAGCAGGAAAAAGCAAAGGGAATTGACATTTCCCTAGATAAAATTCTAGGTGAAGGGCTCTTTTCCAACCCTCAGGAACAAGCTAATTTGGATGAAAACACACTCACCATGTGTACTACAGCAGCCTTAAGGGCTTGGGACAGGGTGCAAGACCCAGGACAGAGAATGGAATCATTTGTCAGAGTTAAACAGGGTCAGAGAGAACCCTTTAGTGATTTTTTACAAAGACTAACTAAGGCTGTACAAATAGGGATATCTGACCCAAAAGCAAGATGTATAATGATTGAGTCTTTGGCTTATGAAAGTGCAAATGTGGAATGCAAAAGAATTTTGGGGCCTTTAAAGCTCAGATCAGCGCCCTTGGAAGAATGGGTCTTGCATACAATGAATGTTGATACATTTGATTATGGCACTGAAGCACTTTCCAATGGTAAAAGGAGGCACCAGAATACCAAGTGTTTTAATTGTGGCAAAATGGGTCATATGAAAAGGAATTGTAGACAACAGATTTTCAGAAATAATAATAATGCATCTTCTAGAAATAACAGAAATAGGAGGACTCAGCCTTCAGGTTTATGTAGAAGATGTGGAAAAGGCAGACATTGGACGAATGAATGCAGGTCTACAAGAGATAGACAAGGCAACCTGATACAGACAGGAAATGTGAGAGGGGGGCCTCACAGGCCCCCATGGCAAACATGGTTCAGTCATTTCCAGTTTCTGCAGAGAACATGCCTCGTCAGGACAATTAGGAAGCCCCATGCCTACTGTTACAAGCAATAATGATCAGAAAGATAAGTTACGTGTGTTTTGGCAAACTTCTATAAATGATCAAAGACCTAAACTGAGAGTGTGTGTAAATGGCATTTTAATTACTGGCCTGCTGGACACAGGTGCGGATGTAAGTATCATTACCCCAGAATCTTGGCATCCGTATTGGCCTCTTCAGAATGTAAATGTTCAGCTCCTGGGAATTGGAACCCTATCTCGAGTAAGGCAGAGCACGGGATGGGTTGAATGTATAGGGCCAGAGGGACAAATAGGAAAATTAAGGCCATATGTAGCCAATATTGCAATGAATTTATGGGGTTGTGACTTATTACAACAATGGAATACCCAAATTAACATTCCTGCTACTTCTAGAGCTTATATTTCTGAGAATAATGTTAAAAGATATTACAAATGGAGAAAACTGGCAATTCGGGCTGTACAAGAACAAGCAATTGATGTCCCTTCAGAGATACCAACAGCCTTGCCTCTAAAATGGTTGACTGAGAAACCAATATGGACAATGCAATGGCCTTTAGCTGAGGAAAAGTTACAGGCTTTAGAACAGCTGGTACAAGAACAATTAGATGCTGGACATATAGAAGAATCTACCAGCCCTTGGAATTCTCCTGTATTTGTGGTTAAGAAAAAAATCAGGTAAATGGAGAATGGTGACAGATCTCAGGGCTATCAACAAGGTTATTCAACCTATGGGCCCTCTGCAATCTGGAATTCCTTTGCCCTCTTTATTACCAAAAGGATGGCCTCTCATAGTTATTGATTTAAAGGATTGTTTTTTCACTATATCTTTACAAAAAGAAGATAGAGAAAAATTTGCCTTCACAGTGCCTACTTATAACAATTCTCAACCTTCGAGGAGGTACCACTGGGCTATCCTCTCCCAGGGTATGTTAAATAGCCCCTCCCTGTGCCAATATTTTGTGAACCAACCATTGCAAATAATACTCAAGAAATTTCCCAAATCTATAGTATACCATTACATGGACGACATTTTGTTATCCGATTCAAACATGGATACCTTGAACAGACTGTTTGAAGAAATAAAGATACTTTTACCTAAATGCGGATTGCAAATTGCTCCTGAAAAGATTCAGAAGGGAGATTCTGTTAATTATTTAGGTTATAAAATAGGTTTTCAAAAAATTAAGACACAAAAGGCACAAATTAGGAGACATTGCCTACGGACTCTCAATGATTTTCAAAGACTGTTAGGAGACATCTCCAGTCTACGACCAGCTATTGGGATAACACCTGATCTAATAATTCATTTGAACAAAACCTCGGATGGTGACAAAGATTTAAACAGTCCCAGAGAATTAACAGCTGAAGCAGAAAAGGAACTGACAATGATTGAGGAAAACTTACAACAGGCACATGTGGATAGGGTGAATCCAGAGCTCAATTGTATTCTCATCATACTACCATCAAAAATTTCTCCTACAAGAATTTTAATGCAGAGAGATGATATTATATTGGAATGGATCTTTCTACCACATAAACCAAGTAAGAAACTGAAAACTTATGTGGAAAAAGTCTCTGAGTTAATTATAAAAGGCAAGCTGAGACTTCATCAACTAGCAGGCATAGACCCAGCAGAAATTATAGTGCCTTTCACTGCTGATGAACTAAAGAAATTATGGGAAAATAATGAACCATGGTAAAGAGCTTGTGCTAATTTTTTGGGAGACATTAATAACAACTATCCAAAAAATAAGAGTCTTAACTTCATAAAGAGAACTTCTTGGATTCTTCCTCGAATCGTCCGTGATGCTCCAATAACTGGAGACCATACATTCTATACTGATGCCTATAAATCAGGGAAGGCAGGTTACAAATCAGAAGACTTGGGTAAGGTGGAACAAAGTCCTTATGACTCTGTCCAGAGGGCGGAATTATATGCCATCCTTATGGTGCTAAGGGATTTTAAAGAACCCATTACTATAGTTACTGATTCACAATATGCAGAAAGAGTTATTTTACATATTGAAACTGCTGAATTTATACCTGATGATACAGAACTAACCTCATTGTTTCTCCAGGTTCAAGATTTGATCAGGAACAGGCTTTGCCCTATGTACATAACACACATCCGATCCCATATGGGTCTGCCAGGTCCTCTAGCACAAGGGAATGCAGAAATTGATCAATTATTGATTGGTAGTGTGCTACAAGCCTCTGAATTTCATAAAAAAACATCATGTTAATAGCAAAGCTTTGAAGAAAGAGTTTTCTATTACATGGCAACAAGCTAAGGAGATTGTAAAGAAATGCCCTACTTGCTCTTTCTATAACCAAATGCCACTGCCTGCAGGGGCTAAACCAAAGGGCACCCAAAGGAATGAAATCTGGCAGATGGATGTGTTCCACTTTGCAGAATTTGGCAAATTAAAATATGTTCATCACACCATTGACACTTATTCAGGCTTTCAGTGGACAACTGCTTAAAGTTCAGAAAAAGCTGATTCAGTAATCACTCATTTATTAGAAGTCATGGCTATCATGGGTATACCTACACAAATAAAGACAGATAATGGTCCTGCTTATGTCTCTAGGAAAATGAAATGGTTTTTTGATTATTACAATATCAAGCATGTTACAGGTATACCATACAATCCTACAGGTCAAGCAGTCATAGAAAGATCAAATCGAACTATAAAGGATATGTTGAACAAACAGAAAGGGGTGGAAAACACCCCCAGAAATAGGTTACATAATGCTTTGTTAACCTTGAATTTTCTCAATGCTAATGAGAAGGGAACAACGGCTGCAGAAAGACATTGGATAATGGAAAAGTCTACTGAACTAAATCAACCAGTTTATTTCAAGGATGTGCTGACCTCAAAATGGAAGCCAGGAGATGTGCTGCATTGGGTGGGGAAGGGGATTTGCTCTTATCTCCACAGGTGAGGAAAAATTGTGGATACCGTCAAAATTAATAAAGGTTCGGTTTGAAGAAGAGAAGCCACTTGGAAAAGATAAATAACAATTCATTCACAAGGATGGCGAGCATACTGATAGTAAGAAATACAGATAGGTTGGGGGCAGGGTTCTCTTCTTATCTCCACAGGAAAATACCCATCTTCAAAGAAATTAAGGGACCCTGAATATTTAATTACCGATGGATGGACACATTTTGTAAGTATTAATTTTATATATATATATGTCTTATTAAACATTTCTTTATAAATATGTAGAGCTGGTTTTGAAGTTGGACTCTGGCTCAGTCCCTCTCCAATTCCAAGCCTGTTAGTAAGAGAAAAACCCAGAGTTTCTGGATTTTCTGTCTCATGTCAAGAGCCATGGTATGGGAGAGAAAGAAATATGAGTTTAGAAAACATCTTTGCTTTTCCTCATATCTATCATACTTTTCATTGAATATATCTATCATGCCTTTCATTGAATATATATATATATATATATATATATATGTCTATATGATTAATGTTTAAGTTTTTCACAATGAACAATGAGTTTTTCCTGAAGTGACATTTGAAGTTTCAAGGAAGAAGATGGGGCCCCACGACAACAACTCTACCTTGTTGATATGACGTCATGATACTGATAGCGCTACTACGAGACCTGTTTTGAGTACCAGCTGCACAAGACGATTCCAACTTGGTTAGCCGAAATGGTGCACATCTTGTACAACATTCTGGCCAGACATCCACAAAATACTCAGAGACTATTTGCAATTTTAAAAGACATTGATCTTGAAATTTAACCGTCATTTTACTTTCACAGGATCCCCCAGAAAGAAAGTCACCCCCATGACAGCTGGAAGTAATTCTAGAGGACGACATCCCCTCTCCTAGTAAAGTTTGCCCCTGGGTTTAGGGACATCATTTAGGGGTTGGGAGATTGGGGAGGAATTTTATAAGCTCAGGGATCTTTTGAAAAAAAAAAAGAAGAGGGAATGATGGGATAATAGATTTATAATTGTGAGTTACTGTTTTTAGACAAATATATTGGTATCGATTCTTGTATATTGATACAAAGTTAAATTATATTGACTATTGTATGCATGCATGTTTCTACCTCTGTTTAAAACATTTTTGATGTATTGATATATATTGTATTGATATATATATTGTATATATTTACCATATTTCAATGTACATTTCTACCTCTGATTAAGATACTTATATAATGTTTGTGTATTGATATATATTTACCATATTGCAATGTATATTTGTACAGTGTTTATATTTGGAGGTCATCATCCTCATTTGTTACACAGTTGTTTATTGTCTTAGTCTTTAAGTTAGATAGATATTGAGAATTATATAGATTAATAGTCATCTAAGTTTGTCATTCATAATTAGACTAATCAGGTTATTTAGATATATAGAGATTATACTCAGTATAGATAGATAATCTTCAACCTCTTCAAAGAGCTGTAGAAAATGGCCTTTAATCTAACTCAGAGTTTCGTGATAGTGAGACACAATTGCTCCTGGCAACACTGCTCTATTCCCAAGAGAATGTTGAGCACCAAAGACACTCCACCTGTAGCCTTTTTTTTTTTTTTTTTTTGGCAGAACTGGCCTTTGGGCAAAGAAATGCCCATACCTCAACCACTGACAGAGATACAGAGAGTACATCAATGGATAAAACAGGACTGTCATATCCTGCCAAGATAGGGTAAGATAGTTTTGAAAAGTTCCTTGCCTTTAATGATGGTATGTCAGTTATGTTAGGCCTTAGCCAAAGTTGGTTGACTCAACATTGCAAACGAGACTTTGGGTGATTGCCCAGGTAGTCAGTTGTCTCTGTCAATTGTTGCACATTTTGGATATATCTCATTTGTTAAGTAATGTTTATTCCCTTCTCAGATCTTTGACAGAGTTGAAGATTATATAATTGTAGTTACTCTCTACATTATTTAGACTCCTTGAGATAGAATGTCTAGCAAAACTTTTGTTCTCAATATTGTTTTGTTATATTTATTATTTGTTATTATTGTATATAGTTGTATTTGGTTTTGTTCTGTCTTATTTAGACAAAAGGGGGAGATGTAGGGATAAGTCCTGCCCCTTAGGGGGTGTGTTCGCCTCGGGCTAATGTTTACCTATAAATCTGGTCAGCATGCTCGCAGAGCTTGCTTCTGCTTTCCTGGTCTCCGAGAGAATGGTGGTTCTGTAAGTCTATTTCCCCATTAAAGCTGTATATATTTTTACCATCTGTCTGCATTCGTTTATGCCGTTACACATAGCGGCTGAGTACTGAAACAAAAGCATTTTGAAGATTATCAGAGTATCCTTTCCCCCCTCAAACTTAAGACACATTATATAAAAAGATCCTTTTGGCAATAACATTACTCAATGACTTTAATTGTGAATAAATAATGGTAGAAGAAAGAAACGTTTTTTGATCTATTGGGTAAGACAAATTTCTAAGATTTTACAATAGAAAAAAAAACAAAATTACCTGAATTTAGAAGCAAGCTGAAGAACTTTGAACTTTATTCTGATTTGACTCTTTTTAACCTCTCATTCTCCAAACAAAATAATAGCAAGTTATGCATCAAACACCAATCTAGGTCTTGAAGATGCACAATAAATCAAGCAAGCAAAAGATCATTTCCAGGGTAATTGTGTTCTGGTTGGAGAATGTAGAAACACAATTAACAGAAGATATGTCTGGTGGGCATATGAAGTTTGTAGAAACGTAGAATAAATAGCACAATAAGGACTAAGGGAATGTGGGGTTCTTAATAGATGATTAACTTATAAGTTGTCCGATAAGGTTAAACATGAATGATGTTCACAATCCAGAGCATTCCAGGATGAAGGAACAGAAAGTGCATGTTGTATATAGTGTGTTCATTAATAGACATAGGGACCAGAAGGATTTGGAAAGGGTAAACTTGACGTTAAATCTGTGTCTGTCAACAAAGGAATGCAGGATAAGTCCTTTTTGTTCCTGTTGCATGAGTTCTTCTTCTTTTTTTTCTGACATCCCATTCATGTTCATGCACTAAATGCACTAAGCTACTGAATATATTTCTAAAGGGCAGATTAACACTGCTTCAGTGATAAATGTCCATGGTTCATCCATCATGGAATGCACACTTGATGTGATATCCAAAGATGAGTGCAGGATTATATTTGATCATTTTCTCAGACACATCCAATCACAGGACATGTTGCCTTTAATGTTTACAATATCCCAAATGCTACGCATAGTGTACTTGCTTTATTAACACTTTTTCTCAAAATTTTTTTTGTGGCACAATTTCTACTTCCTAAGTCTAAATAACCTTGTTCACTTACTGTACAAAATCGGTTTGTACAAGGAAGCCATATATGATCAGCCCTTGTTTGGAATACCTATCCATTCACCTTTCACTCAGTCTTCATGTTTGTGACCTTGTGGTTATCTCTTCCATTGTGTTTGGGGTTACTTAAGATTAAGTAGAAATTTTGTTTACCTTCAAGGTTAATCACTGAAATTGACATATATTAGATGCTCAGTATTTAGAGGCTAAGAAAACGAGTATTCATGAAAAACTTAAACTTTATTAAACATTTCCCACTAGAATTAAACGTTGCAAACATTTCCAAATACTCTAGATATTTATTTTTTCCTTTTTAAGATTATTATCTTTAATGCACTTGATTTCTTGTATTCTTTCCCCTCCAGCAACTCCTGTATCATCCTATCTTCCTCCCTACCTTACTTCTTGTTCTTTTTGAACTAAAAACCAAAACATGAAAGTCAAAACGAACAAAAAAAATTAAAAAAAAAAAACACAGAAAACAACCATGGAATCCATTTTGTTTTGGCCAATAGCTCCTGTGCACAGAGTCAAAAATTGGAATGGGCATTATATACCTAGTGACACTCCAATAAAGAGAATGGATTTTCTGTTTCCCAGACGGTATAAATTGCAAATAGCTTCTAGTTTAGGGTAGTACTTTGTATTCTCTACCACTTCTCAGTATTGTGATTTTCTCAGGTTTGGACTAGTGCAGGTCTCAGTGCATAGTCTCTGCATGCCGGGCACCACGCCCCCATGTCTGCGTTCTGTGCGCTGGCACCCAGTTACCGAGTTTTGGGCAAGGGGGCTGGAGGTTAAAATACACAGACACACAGAAACAGAGAGACAGGGACACAGGTCATCCTTGAATTCCCCAAGAATGCCCCTTTATTGTGTTCAGGGGCAGATTATATAGAGATAGCCACGCCCCAGCCAAACCCACCAGAAACCACTCTCCTGCCATCAGGAACTCCTGAAGGTCTCGTGCTCACAGCAGCTGTAGGCACTCAGATCAGGGGATTACAAGAAATTCAGGATCTGGGGTCTCACTGCTCCCAACATCTGCGAGTTCTCATGTGCGTCAGTCATTTTTATCAGGTTCATTTTCCATGGAGTCTTATCTTACACATGATTTCAGTAACCTAGTTCCTCTTCTACATAGATTCCTGAGGATGTTGAAAATGCCAGGATAGTGAGTCGTTCACCTAGGTAAGCTGTGGACATGGAGTATATCTGATTCCCAGAGGTGGGGGAGTGAGGCTAGCGAAACATTTGGAGCCAGGCAAGTATATAAGGAATACTCAGTGATTACCTTGATACATTTTGGTCTTACTTTAGTCTGATTTTTACTCTCTGTGACTTGATTCTTGCATTTTGGAATACAAAAGTTTACTATACATACATGTTTGAAATTATTTAACCTGTGTTAAATAATTTTTTTTTAGGAGCTCATACTTAAAAACAAAAGATTTCATACTTCTAAAATGATGGAATTGTTAAAGACTACGGGGCTTTTAAACTTGAATTTTATGTATTTTATACTAAAATGAGATAATGAGTCTATGGGGCAAATTGTGAAGTTGTGATATTACTAGTTGTCAACATGATGTAATTTGGCATCTCCTAAGAGACTGAAGAATAGGAATGCCTATGGAAGATTTTCCTGACAGTGTTGAGTTGAGACATCTGACTAATATGAGTGGAACCATTTCCTTACTTGGAAGTAAAAAGAAGTAATTGACACAACTACCAAGAAGCAACATTCATTCATTATTTGTTTCTTCCTTGCTGTAGATATAATGTGACCAGCTGCTTTAAAACCCTGACAACTTAACTTCTTCTCTATGAATTGTGGCCAGAAAAAACCTTTTCTATGGTATATTGCATTTCTCTTGTTATTTTTCCTAACCAGCAGGATGAGAAACTAAGATGAATGCTATTCCAAAGATAAAGAGGAAAGAGGAGGGGGAGGAGAAGAAGAGAAATGTTGGGCCTCATGAGGTCTAGTGTAACTTCCCAAGCCTAACTTTAATTTGAAGAGGAGTGACACAGCATAGTTCGACCTAGGCCTGCCTCTGCCCAGCCACCGCTGACGTGGCAGAACATTATTGGCCCTTACTCCACCTCACCCCAACCCAAGACTCCCATCTACTACCTCAGCCCTATGTAAGTTCCTGCCCTGATGCAATAAAGTGAGATTCTGATTCTACAGACTCCTGGCACAGTGTGTGTTTCTCCCTGCTGGCCAGTAGCGAGGTCCGGGTCATTCGACACTCACCATTCCGTTCAGCCTGAAGGAGAGACCTGCAAACCTGCTCTGCCTCAGCCCTATATGCTGGAGAACGCAGCAGAGAAAGAAACAAAACAAAAAATTCCTTGTTGAAATAATTATGAATGAAATATTTTTCTTTAATGTTCAGTATTTTTTTTTAAGTTTTGTCTTTCAGTGATATTTTACCAAGTGAAAACCAACCTTGTTCATGATAACAATGAGTTAATTACAAGTTTTTAGTTTGTTACAGCTTTAAACCATGTGAGACAGCATGCTATACTGTAACTCTAACCTCGTCACTGTAGCCAATCCTGTGTTCCACTTGGACTCTACAGTTTTCCCTTTATGTATGCCTAAAATGGTGCTGTATTTTGTGAAGAGTTCATAGCATTTAAAAATGTTATACTTTTTTTTTTTTTTTTTTTTTGCCAGTAACCATTCTCAAAACTACGGTCTGTGCCTCAGTATCACATTTTAATATGCTGCTTTAATTAGACGTTTCTTAGCATTTCCTTTTTATTGTTTTCGTCAGTGTTAGCTACATTGTGTACAAGTTTGAGATGGCCTTTGCCAGAAAGTCATCAGAATAAATGAGACAAGAACTTTGTCTTTTAAAAAAAAAGTTGTGGATTATATAGGAAAGTCCAGAGCTCTGTCATGTTAGTCATCGTGCCTCTACACCCAAAACTTGTGGTTTGGAGATAGTACTTCTTTTAATATTTACTAATTTTTATTTTATGTATATGGAAGCTTATCTGTATTATGTTGTGTATAACTTATTTGCAATATCTGTGGAGGTCAGAAAAAGACATCAGATCTTCTAAAACTTGATTTTCGTATGATAGTAGGCTAATATATGGGTACTGGGTTTCAAACCATTTTACTCTAGAGGACCAACCAGTGTTCTTAACTTTCTATGTCACCTCTCAGCCCCTGGAATATTAATATTTACCTCCTTGTATTTTTTATTCCCAAATATAAATGCACAGAATTTTTTTTTTTCACAGTGGCTCTGTCAGTATCTCAAACTAAACTCAGGCTGGAGAGCTGGATTGGTGACTGGGAGAACTTATTTCTTTTTTAAAGGATCTGGTTTTGCTTCCCTAAAACTACATTTTGCAGTTCACGATTATGTATATTCCATTTCCAAGGAATTCAACAGCTTTGTCTGGTCTCCATGAGCATCTACACACAAATAGAGCACATTAACTCAAGTACACACACACACACACACACAAGAAGTGAACAGACACACCTTTCAATTAAAGTAGCCTGCCTTAGGACACAGAAGATAAATAGAAAAATTGTACGGGATACCATATTAAAAGTGATTACTACACAGTACATATGTGTGGTGCATTTCCACTAGAAGGGCAGAATTTGAAAACTTGAACTTTTTAGTTTTAATTTTTAGTATAGTACTCATACTTTGATAAGTCAGGTATGTAAAATGTGTTATATTTTGAAATTAGTGAAAACTAAAGACAAATATATACAAGTAGATAAGCATTATGCAATTGCTTAAAAAATTGAATGTAAAATACACAGTATAAAAGGAAGGTTTTGCTTTGAAATTTCTCTTGGAGGGTCTAAGCTCAGAATCTTCAGGTGAAATCCAAAAATTGAACAAATATCCAAACAAAATTAGGCATAAGTTCTTATGATGTAACAAACGACTTTGGTTATTATTGCCTTAAAAATGCTCATATTTTTGTTTCTTTACTATAAGTATTCAACATTACGTAAAATGCAGTTATGGTTCCTTGTCCTACTTTGGCTACTTTTTTGTTACTGTAATCAAAAAAAAAAAAAACCCCAAAAAACAAAACAAAAAAATACAAAAAAAAAAAAAAAAAACCCAACCAAACAAACAAAAAAACATGGCCAAAGCAACTTAAAAAGGAAAGCATTTAGTTGACTGGTTGACTGGTGATAGAGTATGCCTTTAATTCCAGCACTGGGTCAGGCAGATCTTTGAGTTCAAAGTCAGTCTGGTTTACCTACTGAGTTCCAGGACAGCCAGAGCTACAGAGAAACTGTCTCAAAAATACAAAACAAAACAAAAACGAAAGAACTTAATTTGTGGGCTAACAGTTTTATAGGGTTCAGGTAACTTATAGCAGGGATCATGGTAGGGAGCATAGCAGCAGGTAGGCAGGCATGACACTGAGTAGTAACTGAGAGCTTATATCTCATTCATAAGCATAAGGGAGCGAGAAAGAGCTCATCGGTTTGCTTTTGAAACTTCAAAGCCTGCGCTCAGTATATACGTCCTACGTCCTCCTTACTCCTGATGGCTTGCTTAGTCACCTTTTTTAGACACCCAGGCTGACCCACCCTCCCAAGATTTTTGTATCTTGTACAGTGAATTGAGTTCTTCCCTAATCAATCATTAATCAAGAAAACATCTCTCAGCCTTTCCTTTAAAGGCATTCTGATGAAGACATTTTCTCAATGTCTTCTCAGATGACCCCAATGTGTATCAAGTTGACCAAATAAATAAATAAATAAATAAATAAATAAATAAATCTGCACATACCCTTACATCAATCAGGAAAATACGTATACTTTCGTTGTGGCAGTCTATAAGCAAAATTGCTACAGGTGCATACTATTGATTAATATTTCAGATTTATATAATTTCAAATAAAATACTTTCTACGTTTCCTATAAAAGAGTGCAAATTTATTATTAATTAATGGTATACAACCTAAGCAATGAAGCATCCATATGATTTCTGAAGCTAATTTGTTTCAGTCTTTCACAAATGGTTCAGGAGATTCCCATGAATCAACAGAGGTCCTACTGCTTAACAGCTAGTGACATAGAAGACAAAACCAAAACACTGCCATCAAATCATGGTTTACAGCACTTGTCAAATTATATGAAGTAAATATTCCCAGTAGGACTGATTTTATGCCACCATTGTTAGAAAGTTGCATAATAGTCATAGGGACTATAATAGGGAATGAGTGCAGAGAATTTATACTCTACAAATATTATAATAATTTTGACCATAGAGTTTATTGTGTAATGCAGTGACAAAATTTGGAACTGGTGAGATTTTAGCAATCACTCTAATCATCTTAATGGAATCAATTTAATTTGAAATGTATGTATCAACTTTTAAATAATACTTTACATGTCTCTGAAAAATTATTAGTTAGATTTTTTAATTCCAATATGAGGCAGCTCCAGTACTTTTATGATCTGTTATTAGAATATCTTTTGTATTATAACTATCACCACTGTTGTTCAGAAACAAAGAGTGGATGCTCATGTTGAAAACTTATGAACCTCTTTCTGGCCAAATAACAATTTTCATAACCTAGACAAAGAAAATTCTAATGTGGAGACTAACCCCCCCATTTACAGTTATGGGATTTTGTTATAAAAATGATTGGTATTGGCCTAGGAAATGAAAAAGTCAACAGGCCAGAATGCCATCAATCAACATTTAACAGAAGATAACATTTAACCAAAATTTGAAAATTTCCCTGAAGGTCAAAACAGTTTTTATTTTTAAAAAATTTATGTTTCCTTTAAGGGTTGAAGTAATTTTCTACATACAGCATCAGAAGTCACCTCAACCGAGCATCCGGAGCAAAGTTTTCAGTGTCCAGTTATTAGCTAGTAGACTTTGAATAAACAGACAACACTAGATTTTAGTAATGGAATATTTATTATAATCATAAAATTGTATATCGGGAAAATTGCGCTCAAGCTAGTTTTTATTTCTTTGTGTGAGCTGGAATGGTGTGCCATAATTCTGACATATGGGGTTATCACATCAAATAAAAATATAAACCATCTTCAGTTCTCTAGTTTAATTGGAAAAGGCTTATTTTATAAAAGAAACATGACTAGATGCTTATTAAGTGACTTTAAAAACACATCATTATCTTCTAGGGTTTTGTAAAGACTATAGAATGTCAAGTTCAGGGTTTATTTATTTTATGTGCTTGAATAACTATAAAAATTGTACTTTGAACTTGTCAATGTTTAATGTGTGCTACTGTAGAAAATTCTTCTTTTATTGTTTTTATAAATAGAAAATTTCTATTAGTTACTATGGAACATATAACCTTTCTTTTTGTTTCAAATGATGAAATAATTTAAATCTAAAGTTATGCATAATTATACTTTCTTTTAAAAAGATTTATTTATTTTTATTTTCTGTGTTTGTGTCTGTTGCCTGCATGTGTGTCAGTACGTCATGCACATGCAGTATGCATGGTGGCCTGAGGTGTAGAGGATCTAGTGGAACTGGATGTAAAGCTGGGTGTGTGTTGTCTGTCTGCATACTGGGATTTAAATGTGTTCTTTGGAGGAACAGTTAGTGATATTAACTTTTAAGCTATCTTTAGTGTCTGCGTTTCTTTCTCCCAAATTTAAAATTTATCTCAAACAAAACAAAAGAATATAATAAAAAACACAAGATACAGGAGTGAAAAATTGTACAGTATACTACTGTGTAATCTATACAAATCATCTTATGAGATACTAGAATTATATTATAAAAAAGGCTTTGTCTGGTCATATTGTTACCATGATGAAAAAAATAATGTCAAAGTTTCACTAAGTTGAAGACCTTTAGTTGAATACTGTGGTTTATGAAGCATTTTGTATGGAGAAGGAAGCTATTTACTCCTCTGAATGTGGATGATAATTGAAATCATTTTATCAAATGGTTTCAGGAAAAATATAGGAAATACGATGTAAAATACTCTAAATTAATAGTATGCTATTGCTGTGTGATTCTCTCTCTCTCTCTTTATTTTTTTTGTTTTTTTTTTAATTTATTTATTTATTAAAGATTTTTGTCTCTTCCCCGCCACCGCCTCCCATATCCCTCCTCCTCCCCCAATCAACTCCCCCTCTCTCATCAGCCCTAAGAGCAGTCAGGGTTCCCTGCCCTGTGGGGAGTCCAAGGACCTCCCACCTCCTTCCAGGTCTATTAAGGTGAACATCCAAATAGCCTAGGCTCCCACAAAGCCAGTATGTGCAGTAGGATCAAAACCCAGTGCCATTGTTCTTGACTTCTCGGCAGTCCTCATTGGCTGCTATGTTCAGTGAGTCCGGTATTATCCCATGCTTTTTCAGACCCAGTCCAGCTGGCCTTGGTGAGTTCCCGAAAGAACATTCCCATTGTCTCAGTATGTGGGTGCACCCCTCATGGCCCTGAGTTCCTTGCTCGTGCTCTCTCTCCTTCTGCTCCTGGTTTGGACCTTGGGGTTGTAGTCTGGTGCTCCAATGTGGGACTCTGTCTCTGTCTCCTTTCATCACCTTATGAAGGTTAATATCCAGGAGGATGTCTACTCAGCAGTAAAAAACAATAACTTCTTGAATTTTGCATGCAAATGGACAGAAATAGAAAACACTATCCTGAGTGAGGTAAGCCAGACCCAAAAAGAGGAACATGGGATGTACTCACTCATATTTGGTTTCTAGCCATAAATAAAGGACATTGACCCTATAATTCGTTATCCTAGAAAAGGGAAATAAGAAGGTGAACCCAAAGAAAAACATATAGACATCCTCCTGGATATTTTTTTTGTTTTTTTGAGACAGGGTTTCTCTGTGGCTTTGGAGCCTGTCCTGGAACTAGCTCTTGTAGACCAGGCTGGTCTCGAACTCACAGAGATTCACCTGCCTCTGCCTCCCAAGTGCTGGGATTAAAGGCGTGTGCCACCACCGCCCGGCCATTTATGTTCTTATTAATATTAATTTATCACTTTATTAGTAATTCTTTCCATATAAAGCATTCACTAACAGCAATAAGTAGGAAATGACTATAGAGACAGCCTCTGCAGAGTTAAATTATAACTCGAAATCAAAAGAAAATATTCAACAAATTAGCACAGATTATAGAAAAATGGAGCAAATTCACAAGCATTATCAGTAATTAAAATTATAATTATTGTACTGTTATGGGCAGATATTTACAAAACTGACATGTGGGAATGGAGATATCCACAAAGTAAAGTAAAATACATTTAGTGTCAATAAACAACAACAATAAGCCATAGTATCAAAGCAATATATGTTTTTCCATTATATTTTTTTCTAATCATGCTAAGGAGTTTTACTAGGCTACCCACAGGGATTGATAATAATTAACTGTTTTTATTTCTACTTTACATGAAGAACTCTATCATCTTACTTTTATATATTCTTTGTAAACTTTTCAAGATTATAAAGTAGCTTCACTATTACTATTTTATTGAAGTAATTTTATTTTATTTTATTTTATAAGAGGTTCAGACAATAAAAATAACCCATCTAAGGCTACATAGCTAGTTGGAAGTCTAAGTTGAAATTGAAAATCAACATTAACTAGTTTCCACTGGTCACTATTTCTCCTAGTATTTCTTTATCTGATAGAAAAAAAACAAATATTATCCATGTTATATTTATAGATGCTGAACTTTTCCTTTGCTCAATTTTTGTTTTGGTCTCACCTTCCTAAATTCTACATTTGGACCATCACAATGAAATTGTCTGGAAAATGTCTCTGTCTATTCCAATGGCTCAATTTTACTACATGGATATTATCTGCCTCACAGAGTAGGACAGGTGTGATGGCATGTATAAAAGCATTAGTGCTAGGCTTCCTGAGCCTCCTTATTCCCCAGAGAAGGGTGAATGTGGTATCTACCCTTTCTGCAGCCTCATGATACAGGACAATCAGACCCAATAGGGAGTTGAGTCAAAGAAGAAATTCAATTTATTACTGTGAGTGTCAGCTTATATATGTTAATTGACATCCTGTGTGGTGGTGGTGGGGTACCTCCAGTGAATGAGAGACAGCCAAACCCTCCCTCTGGCTGGAGAGGGCGTCTACCTCGTTTTTGCTGTCTCATCCTCACTCTAACTCTTCCAGGCTTTTTTCTGACCTATAGGCCTCGAAATACAGGCCCTGACATAATTTTGGCCCAACAGTGGTGCATAAGCCTGCAGCATCATGCGAACTGGTATCATCAATTCCTTCTAATATTTTGTTAATTCAAATGTTGTTGCCTGCTTTTCTTGTGATTTTTAATAAATTGCCTACAATGAAAAAAAAAAGACAAATTGTAAATGAGACTAGAACATTCTTTTCTCTGAGAAGTTTACATATAAGATGGATTAGAGAAAATGACTAACCAACAAACAAAAAAAACTTTCATTCACTGATGGGTTTTATGATTTTCAGTATCATTTCCAAAACACAAAAAGTTGTGGGTGGAACAGGACATACTTTGAATAGGACATAAGAAAAGAAATGTGGAACAGCAGCTTTTAGCAGAGATCAATGTTTGAGATCAATGATTTGAGAGGTCCATGCAGATTAGGATGTAGGGGATGAATCCTCTAAATAGTGCTAGTCTAAGCAGAATTAGATTTCAATAATGTGAGAGACAGAGAGATGTTAAAGTGTGTAGGGGGTTAGGTGATGCGTGAGAAGGGCAATCAGCAAGGCAAGAGACCACAAAAACCAGGGCTACAGAAGTGGAAGGAGGTGTTGACAAAGGGTCAGTAGTAGAAAGACAGTCTGAGCGCCACAGGGCAGATGGTGCTAGAATTAATGTGGAGGCTACTTGGAAAAGTGATGGTTTATCTTTTTTTTGATATTTAGAAATGACTATTATTAATTTTAAGAGCACACACAAAATATCTCTAGGACATGGTATAAATTTTTAACTTAGGAGCTATTCCTCTCATCTTACCACTGAGCTGGTACCTCAAACAAAAATTGATTCTCCCAGCCTACCTCCCAGACCTAGATGGTTGAACAAAAGCCAAGGCTCTTATCTTGTATTTGGTTCAGAACAGGGCATGTGTCTGATATATGGTTAATAACTCATTAAGGAAATCTTTATGAATCTTCTATGTGACAAAAGATATTTTATCTATCTTAGGATTTATTATGTCTGGAACTGCTCAACACAAAAGAACATTGAATAAAATTGAACATAATACTGTAAGACAATGTAACGGATTTGCATCTTTGATGTCATCATTAAGTAACTGCATAAACTATGAACTGTCTGCCATTGGACTTCCTGTTGGATAAGTGTATTTTCATCTTATTAACCACTTTGTGCCAGGCTCTGCCTCAACTGGAATAGTGACGCTATCTTATTTGACCCAGGTAGGCTGTTTATATTAGTGATTGAATGCTGAGAGAATTCAAAACAAAGTTGCTTTCCTAGATGAAATATTTTTGAAAAATAAAAATAAAATGATTTATTAATATTTGCATTTGGAACTAGAACCATATCCTCTGCACAAAGGAGCAAACCTTCAGTAAACTTTGTTGTTTTGAATAGAAAATCTGCGCTCATTATGAAACCTCAAGACACAATACTGAATTAGGAATGAAATACAATTCCCAAAAGCAGTAATAATATTTTTGTAGAAAAAGAAATTTGCTAAAAGTCTTACAATTACATTGTAATGAAGTTTGAATAAGGGAGTTGACCTGGGAACTTAAACTTGAGGCAAATGAACAAGGTTAAGAGCAAATGAAATCTTATCCTGGAAATTCCCAGCAGATCCTAGCATGCCTTAAGGATCCTCTTCTTAAAAGTATTCATTGAAAAGTTTGTAGAAAGTTAACTTTTGTTCCTATAATATTTGAAAATCTTCTCTAGTTGGCTTAATATTTTTACTTATAGTTTTATTATAACACATCGGGGGGTCATTTTAGCAGATCCTTAAGGGGACCAATGGTGAGAGGGGTAGGAATATTCTATAACCAAAATTATCCTATGTCCTATAGAAATGCAACATGATGGCCAGAGTTGGTTAGGGATATGAAAATAAAAGGAAAAAATACTCAAAATCTTAGAAAATTCTTCTAAGAGGACCATGTACAAAAGAGAGAGAGAGAGAGAGAGAGAGAGAGAGAGAGAGAGAGAGAGAGAGAGAGAGAGAATGAGTTTAGTAAACATCTTATTTGTGATAACATCAAAAAGTGATTGAAAGCAATCTATTAATTAAATTATTTATAGACATGATAATTGCTGAGTGCTTGCCTATTCATTTTTAGTTTTGAAATGTCAAGAAATTCATAGAAGGGCTAGCAATATTTGATATTCAGTGGACTTTGTACTGCCTTTTCCAACTCTCAGAAATCAATGTTAAGTGGAAAGTCAATATTTCCTTGAAGTGGATACTGTTACTAGAAATAATAGCAATTTCTTATAGAATACCTAACATTCACCCTTAGTCTGTTTACTTTATGTCATGATGAAAACTGCCTAATATAGGCAGAGGGTGCTTGTTAATTTCCCAGCTGCCAGACCTGAGATAATCACGCAGAAACTGGATTATTACAACACTGCTTGGCGTATTAGCTAATGCTTTTTATTGGCTAGTTTTTATATCTTAAATTAATCCATTCCTAGAATTTTACATTTTACCATGAGGCTTGTCAAGAAAGCTCAAAGTTATTAAAACCTTTTAAATACCATATTCTGTAGGTCTTTGGAGTGTTGAAGTTTATCTATCTAACTGACATATATCTCTATATATCTAGAAAATCTAACATGATTACAGTTTGACTATTATGGATGACTAGCTATTAATATGTATTTCTTAATTATACATTATATTTTTAAATGAGCTGCACAAATACTATAACTTAAACAAGAACAGAAATATCTATACACATAGTGTAATAAAATCGACCTTAAATTTGTACCAATAGACCAAGATCCATACCAATGCATAGTATTCATGTCTATATCAGTAAATATAGCCCAGGATGACAACAGAGTTACTAAAATGACTATAAGACATCTGGGACTATAGCAAGAGAATAGAGACAGGAGAGAGATATCAAGATTAATAAGTGGAAGAAGCAAGTCAGTTGGGAATGCCCAGAGGTAGACCTGGATTGGTCTTCATAAGAGGAATAGAATATGCTCAAGTAACCCCCTTGATATATGAGAGTAGAACAGATGAGATCTGTGTAGATGACCTCTAACTGTCATGTATTCCTTGACCCTTTGGGTTTCCCCTGGCTTCCTTTCTCAGAAGTGTTTTGTCATTTTTAATAAACTCTCTGTTTCTATTACTAACAATGTGTCTCTGGTCCACTCCTTTTCTTTTGGACATAAGAACCTTGACACACTGACAGGTGTTTTGGGACTCAGATTAATTCATGAAACAACAGCAACAACAAATCATACTGTGACTTGTCGTTTATGTAGGGAATTTGAGGAAAGCATGCACTTTGACTAAATATTCCCTTGTGGAGACTGAATATTCCATAGTTATCCAAGCAGTTCTTTGGCAGAATGAACAAGAAATATTCTATGTTTAAAAGTAGAGTAAACTTAAAAAAAAAAAAAAGGAAATGTAGTGTCAGGTATTGATTTGAAAAATTATGGGTAAGGAAAAAAAGTCTTTGAAATGGTAAGCTGCCAAGTACAGCTGCAGAAGAAATAATTTTTTTGTTATTTTCATTATTTATTATTCCAATAGCCCAATTATTTTAAAATAAGGAATATTATGTTTCAAAATATTTTTAGATACACACACACACACACACGAACACACACACATACCACATACACACAGTGGCCTTCTTCAAATCACAGGTTTTGTATCCAGCTTTAGGATGTTTATTCAAGGAACTATTTTCAAAGTCACTATTAAGAGACTTTCATCCAAGAGAGTTGTAAAATTATAAGATGACTTCGGAAAGTAACATGATATTTAAATAGAGAAAATTAGCATGCCAGAGATATTCTAAATCTGACATCTAGTAATCTGCATTCAAATAGAGGATTAGAGTAGCCCTGCGGAGCCTATCTGATGTAGAAGGAATGGGCATCTGGATAAATAAAGTGTGTTATGAGGAATGATAATTTCTGTCCTTTCAGTTTGTCAGAGATTAATGACTACAGGCATTTTGTTGGAATCTTTTATTGTACCTTCTTTTATTGTGAACTCTTGACCAGAACTGCTTGTGTTTTAATGCTATTGAAACCTGGGCTTTTTTTACTCTATATTATGAAAACACCTAGCTCAGGAAAAACATGCTCTATTATCTATTCACATATAATTATGACAGTGAAAAATACACAGTAATATCTGTTGAAATAAGAACATTTAACTTGAAATGAGCAAAGTCTCCACGCAGCATGGATATCAGCTGTACCATATAATGTCAGGTTGTGTTTCTTAAATTAACCCATTTCTATTATTTTATATTTTACCAGCAGGTTGTGGCTTACTTGTAAGGTTTTGGCATTTTTTTTCCTTCAGCAGTTACATGGCTCTTCCTGACTGCCTTATTTCTCCCTGCAGTCAGTTTAGTTTTTCTGACAACCTATATTCTGCCCTGTCATAGGGCAAAGTAGTTTCTTTATTAACCAATGGTAATTAAACATATTCATAGCATATGGATGGGAATCCCACATCATTTCTTCCTTAAAAAGTTTTGCTTTTATTTCCACAGAACATAAAAAGCTGTGGATTACTTAGTGGCTAATATGGTTTGATTAAACAAGACCCACCAAAAGATCTCCTTGAACAATAAAAGTACTTTGCCCAACACAGATCCAGAAGTATTAACAGTAAATCAACTTAGTCTATATTCCTCAAGATATCTATTAATGAGACCGGCAGTGGTGATGGGCTTTCAATCAACATTGTCACATTGGGAAGTTCAGTGAATTCTCAATGTTGGCACGATCTCCGTGTCAGCTGGAGAAAGAACTAGGTCCAAGAGGCATGCATAATTAACAATCTTAGTCATTATTTTTCTTTGGCTTGTATGAGGTGGTCCTAAAAAGTCTGAGTTGTTCTTGAGATAGTCAAATTTCTCAGAGATGATGGCTTCTGTTGAGGGGATTATTTCTTCTAGTGTGTGAGTGTGTGTGTATATGTGTGTGTCCCATGACTCTGTTATTTCAGAAATAAAAACAGTCTTAGTGATAGAACAATGACTGGAAACTTTCTGGTATTTTCTTAGAATGTGGAACAAGGCACTGGAAAAAGCACCACAGTATGTTTGTTTGGGGAACCACACTTTAAGGTAGTGGTTGGGAAGATTTTGTATTTATTTGGCTCTCTGACACTCAAGCTTCTGTCTTATTTTAACATTCCCTTTTAAATACTCATATATTATCTTTAATCATATTTATTCCATTAATTAATCTTTGGAGTTAGATCTTGAGCTTTTCTGTCTTATCCTAAAATTTGTTTGGCCTACAGATCTGCTAAACTACAGATACAATTTTCGTTGATTTTTGTCTCTCTTTCTCTCTCTAGCTTGAATACTATAGCTATTTTTCTTGTATTTAAAGCTATTTTCTCTGTATTTATTTATTTATTTGTATTTGAAGTAACTTTAGTGAACACTCAAACTCTAGTCTTTATCCTGGTCTTGGCCACTTGCAATATGGTGTTGCACTTGAATTAATGCATACTACCTGCACGTTTTCTTTGTGGAGGTGGATAGTTACCCTACTTGCTAACATCAATTTTCTTCTCTGTGACTCTCTTATTTGTATATCATCCTCCATTTTCTAATCCCATGAAAAACAAGACAGGGAGGTTGCATAATGGAGACAGAAAGGAAAAGGATAAAGCAATGTCTTACTAAATTTCACATTACATATTGGCTTCTGGCAGTTCAGGTTAACATATTCTTGATAGTGTAAAGTAATATGGAATTAATATAAAGCATAGAGAGATTTGGGGAGTTTCATTGTTTCCTAGGCAAGTAAAATATAGCTGCTAGACCTAAAACTCTGTCATGTGATCATAAGGTAGAGATTCTGCAGTATGTTGCATTGCTAAGTTATGAGTTTCAATGAGTTAGATGTATTTTTTATGTTTTATGCATTGTAGTAATGATATAAGTCTATTACAATATAATTTATTGGTTAAGTGGAAGGGCATTTGCTCTGTCCAGCAGGCTCATAAGGAAAGTTGCCTTACCCTAATTTCTTGCTAAATTTAAACAAGCTACTTTCCAAACCTGCTTCTTATTTGACTGTTGATATTAATTTCCTTTTGAATAGTTGGACTTAATGGTGGGTAAGTTACTTCTTAGAGGCAAGCTATATTCTACATGGATGGGGCTAATGGCTGTTGGAGCCTATTGGGAGGTCAATTAGGATGAACAAACATAACCATCATAGCATCCTAAATGTCACTTATTTCTAAGATTTTCTTTTCACTAATCAATTTTAATTTATAATATATAATAGTTATGAAGTAATAATCATTATAAATAACATATTTAGAGTGTATACTTCTTTTCTGTATATATTTCTACCTCTCTCTCTCTCTCTCTCTCTCTCTCTCTCTTTCTCCCTCCCTCTCTCTCATTTGTTCATTCATTCATACTTTCTCTCAGTCTGGTAATCTCAGCATGTGATATGCTGTTTCCTCCTATGCTTCAATACTTGTCACTTTTCTTTTCAAACAGAAAAGAAACTAAGAAACTCCAGTGTAAACTGAGCTTGCACAAATCAGCTTTCTCAACAGTTCCTCAAACCCAGAGGCCAGTAATTATTATTTTGTTCATAATAAAACACTTTAATATTTTCTCTTGTGTTCATAGTAAACATGTAATGAATACTTTAAAGAGGACTCTTAAATATTGCCTAGAGATAGTAAAATTTGCAACAGAATCTCAACATACATTGAATAACTCCCAGTGAGATTCACAGTAAGTAAAATCCTCAGTACTGTACACTAGTCTCTTTCATGTGGCCCTGGGAATTATTACATGGCTTTGGTTGGCTATTATATTGATACAATTTTCTTACAGTAACAGCTCTGACTTTTGTGCATCATTTGTTAGCGAGGGCTGCCTTGATTTTCTGTTTTTATCTTCTATTCAAAACCCAGCCGTAACCCCAGAAGACAACAGATGTTTTACTTCTGCTGATAACAAATGATGATATATAAAAAACCCTGAGATTCTTTTATTTTTGTTTTATATTACTTTTCCAACTTTAATCCTGTCTATGGATGGAGAAGTCCTTTGGGATAGTAACAATCTCTAGCACACACAAAAGGAAGGAAACAGTTTATGTATTTCATAGGATGTACAATATCTATTTCTCTGATTTTCGAGAGTGAGAGCATACATACCCTTGGGGAGATAGTGGTGTTATTCCAGTAAAAATGTTTAGATAGTATTTTTACAGCAGTTTTAGGTTCAGCAAAATCAAGAGCGAAACATAGAAATAAGCCATATCTACTTGTTGCCAACACAGGCATAGTCTTTCCTATTGGCATATTTTCTTTACTTTTTTGTAAGTCAACTTTACTTTTGGTACAGTCATAACCATTGATGAACGCAAGTCACTGATCACTGTCACTTAAAATCCAGAGATCATACTGTTTATTGTCTGAAACATATTTGCTGTATTTCGAGACATACACAATGACATGTACTGGCCACTGTAGCATATGAAAATATTTTCATATCCTTAAAATTCTCCTCTGCTTACCTCAGACATCCTTTTATACCTTAACCACTACCGTATCTGTCAATCCCTGTTCCTGTTGTTGTTTTCCTTGTCTTCCATCTCCATCTTTTTTCCTTTTTCTAGAGTACTCTTTAATTTGAATCAAAAAGCACAATTACCTTTTACATCGGCTTCTTTCACTTCCTTGAGTATTTTATTTCCTACATGTCATTTCCTGGTTTGATAACACATCTCTCCGTCGCCTTGAATGACATGGTGAATGTATTCAATAGTGTCCACACATCCGCACAGTGCATCCTGATTCATTCCACATTTGAAATAACAATAAAAGTGAAAATATCCATAAGCCATTTTACTATTTTGTTTGTTTGTGATTCTTCCCGATTCTGCAATAGTTTATTGTTGTTGTGTTTACAAGCTTAATGAATCAGCCAAAAGAAAGGTCACACTCTTTGTCAAGTATGTAAATAGATTTCTTTTCACTATTTGCTTCCAATTCTTCCCATGAAGTGCTTATGCAACCAATTCTTCTAGACTATAGATTTAACTAAATAGTTTGAACAAACTGTGTCCAGATAATTCTAAGAGTATTAATAATTCTATCCCTTAGTCTAATGGCATATCAAAATAGACTCGCAAATCACGCATTTCTCTCTGTGGTTTCCTTCAGTTATACCAACTCTTTCATTGTTCATTTGCTGCCTTGAAAACGCATAGTCTCAACTGAAATCTCAACTAAAAGCATCTCCCACTTCTGAACACTTTTCATAGTACTTTGCTTTATCTCACTGCACTACATAAAAGCTGCCCTTCTGCTAGAAAGGATACAACTTCCCTAGTCCCCTCTATCCCACCTACATTAATCCTGGCAGACAGCGATCACATCCAATTCCCTTTCTAAAGTAGTTTCAGGATCCTTGCTATCCCAGCTTCGTGCTAAAAGCATCTGTTCCTTTGGAAATTGTGCCATCCGGCTGTACCTATTCCTTCAACTACTCAATTTTCGTCACTAGAGTTTTATCAAGTTGATTATAACCCCCTCTCATTTATTGAAGAGTCCAGGACATGGAATAAATGGGTCATTTTCACTCTAAGTTCTGTCATTATTCTGGTTGACTGCCACTTCTCAGTGAACTCTATGTAACACTGTACAGCACATATTTTTTCCAGCATTAAAAATCCCCTCACTGCTGTCTTACAAATGGTTTGCTTTTTGACCATTGTCTTTTTTCATAGAGAGAATTTCCTATATAGAGAATAGACATTTCTTTTCTATATAGAGAATATTATACATAATATACAGAGAACACTGTAAAATTTTATCCTTTTTTCATGCTTGTAATCAGTTACCTGTTTACCTATTCACAATAGTATTCTTATTTTAGTAATTTCAAGGAAGAAATATAAATAATAAAATAATATATTTTAATGTCCACATACAGGAAGGAAATTTTCTTGACTTTTTCTTCTGTCTAATGGTGTGCTAACATTCATCTTAAGCAATGTTGATCCATTTCATTATCTCACCTGCCTCATATGTTCCTATATTCTTCTGTCTTCACATGTTACTTGTGTTTAAATATATTTGAATACTTTAAAAGGGCAAATAAAAGGAGAAAACATAAAACAATAGATTTCAAATCCATGAAGTTCTATACTTTTATTTAGCCATTTGTCTCCCATCTTACTAAATTTCGTGAAATTGATCATTTTACTCTTTATAAAACACTCATTCATCCTAATCCGAGAATCCAGGGTTCAAGCCCCATTTGGGCACCAAAAGAAGCACAATTAATAAAATCTCAGCGTCAGAAATTTGGATTCAGTGTGAAGATCCTGAAAGCAAAACAGCCAGTCACTGTCTCTTACCTTGACCTCAGTCTGAAATGGCTCTCCTGTCTCCAGGAATCTCAGAAGGAGACTATGTGTGTTTAGATCTGTTTCCTCCCATTTTATAATCCTCCCTAGGGCTGTGATTAAAGGCATGCACCGCCCAGTTTCTAAAGCAACTAGTGAGGCTACTAGAATTAAAGGTACGTGTTATTATGGCTACTGGGATTAAAGGAGTGTGTTACCATAACCTGGTCTGTAAAGCTGACCAGTGGGACTATTTTACTCTCAGATCTTCAAGCAGTCTTTATTTATTAAAACAATTGAAATGCTACTACATCCTAGTATGTACATTTCAGTGTTATTTGCACTATACCATCAAATATGTGTTCTTACACTATAGACACTTCTCTTAATTATAGCAAAAATTAAATGTTATAATATTATTTGCTCAGTTAATTTGGAGTAGCATCTAATATTGCCCCTTTCATTGTTGTTATATTTTCAATAATACTATACTTTGCTTTTATTTAAATTTTTTCTCACATATAATTTATGGCTCTAGCATCTCTTCTTCTGGTCATGTACTAAATATTAGTGGGTATTATATTCCCAGATAGCACAGTGTGAAAGCATGGACCCAGCCTAAAACATTTAACAAAACTACTGTACTCAATGTACTTTATCAAAAGCCTAAACAGACTACTATCAAGGCAGCATGTGATAGGATTTTATGCTTTACTCTAGTACCACACAATGATTATTGCATTTCCATTTATGGTACTACATATGGCATTCTCTTCTAGCATCTTCAGAAAATATGCTGAAATAATTTCTTTGCTGCTTGCAAGTGGGATTGGGGGAAGGGAACCTGTTTCTACCCATGTACAAAAGCTAACACTGTTGCCTAGAAGCCTCACAATTACCTTTTTATTTCTTATTCATTTTGAGATTTAAAATGTGAATCCCTCAAGCTTATTGTGTTATGGAGAAGTAATTTTCTTTTTTATTTACTTAGGGAACACTTGCTTCCACAGCCTTGTGTACATAAAATGCACAGAGAATAGGTGGGATGATGGGCAGCTTTCCAGAGTCCAGGGTACTAACCATTTCATGATTAAACCCATCTGTAGGTAGTTTCAGAAAAACAATTATTGTATTTTCTTCCAAAGAAATTTGTTCATATGTTTGGCACCTTAAAGAGTGATTTTAAAGTGCCTATTGTGTAAGTAGGCTTTAGTTTTTCTAGTTCTTGTACTAGGAACTATACCTACTTTGATCCTTATGTAAAGTTTCAAAAAAGTTTCAGCTAAATCAAATTTATCATATTTTTTATTCAAAGAACCCAAGTTCAATGTCTATTGATTCTCCTGGGTTACAATAGATTACTTTCTTGGGAATATATTAAATTTTAGGGTTTAATCTCTAAAATTTTGTATTTTATAGACACTTTAGCACTATGTAGATTTGATGTATGAATATTAAAACCCCTAGTTTAGTGATTTACAATGTATTTTTCATAATATGTTAGGAAAAAGTATTGTTATTAATTAAGTGCTATAAAGGTTGCATAATATGTTCCAGATCAAATATATGGATAAAGCAAAAACTAGATGTATATGCTGAATCTTTTAATCCAAATTCATAAAAATGAAAAACTCTGACAGGAATAATATATTTTCTTCTTCTATATAAGTGAGATAAATGTTATCTGACTAGTGGCAAATGTTGGATATATACCGACCACTAACACTTATTACAAAATTTGAAGAACCTAAACATCAAATTCTGTCAATTATTTTTTCAAAATTCCAAAGCCGAAAGAGAGAAAATAATGTAGCATACACTTTTCACCTGTTCATAGAATTCTAACATCAGCTCAATAAAGCAGGATCTTTAGTTTTGATATATTAGATTGTATTTATATCAGATTATTTCATTTATAGCAGAAAATGTCCAAAATTCTTATCACATAATTATACTCTTTAGGAAACAAAGTAATTTTCAACTGTGTGAAATTATTAAAATATCTGGTAGACAAAAAATATTTAGAGGAATTAAAATTCTGTGTACAAAAAATTGAACTTTTAATTTTTACCCTATTCTCTTCCTTGGACTTCAACTTACTAGGTACCATTGTCTATCTCATCAAAATAGTTAATGTGAGACATTAAGGTAGCTTTTTTCTTATTTAATTAGTATTATTATTTATAGTTTATATTATTAAAGTTTCATACACATTAAATATAATTTTATTCTATTATCTATGAAGAAATTAAGTCAAACTGCTTACTTACAAAGAAAAAAAGTTAGTTAAAATTAGACATAGTCTTCCTCATTAAACATAAGTAGTTGATCTACTGTATTAATGTTAAAAATTTCTCATTCAGTAGGAGTCAATTTCAACAAATGTGATTTGGTAAATTGAATTTGTAGAATATTTGAAACAGATTTAACAATTTTGTGGAATCAAAAGTTTAGAATACTGCTTTTTTAAATATGCTCAACAAAAAGGCTTTTATATAAAGTTAGTTCCTTAACTATTTCATAAATTTATGTCACACTGTAGTAATGGGAGAGGCGGGGCTGTGTCCCTGGCACCCGCCCGCCGGCATGGCTAGCTTAGCCCCAGAAATAATTACATGGAAACTGTATTCTTTTAAACACTGCCTGGTCCATTAGTTCCAACCTCTTATTGGCTAGCTCTTACATATTGATCTAACCCATTTCTAATATTCTGTGTAGCACCACGATTTGGCTTCCCAGGGAAGATCTTAACCTGCATCTGTGTAGGGAGTGGGAGAATCATGGTGACTGACTCAGCTTCTTTCTCCCAGCATTCTGTCTGTCTACTCCACCTACCTAATTTTCTGTCCTATCAGGGCCAATGCAGTCTCTTTATTTAACCAATGAAATTAACACAAAACAGAAGACTCTCCCCCATCATCACACTTTTGGCATTATTCTATTCCTATTTCCCCTTTTCTCTCCTTCTAGCCTCTCATAAGCCCCACTCTACTTTGCCACTTGCATGAAAATTGTGCTCTGCTTTGTGTTTTATTGGCTAACACTATTCGTAGTTGCTTTGAATCAAGTCATAGCTTGCATGTCTCTGGGTGTTAAAGAGATACTAATGTTCAACCAATGGCAACAGATCCAATGAGATGCAGCATGGCCAGATTCACTTTGAAGGGTAGAATTAACAATTTTGAAATTTGAAGTTGCTGGCTGGGAGAGGTAACTGAAACTACAGGAATAGCCAATGAATTAATTCTTTGTAAACTATCCGGTAAATTACTAGCTAGTCTCTTACCACTATCATTAACAGATGTTTTTGCTTTTCCTTACCCTGCTGCCCACCTTTGAAGCTCCTCTTGTGAGTAAAGGTTTGGTTGTCAATTACCACCTGCAAATTTGGTATTGTGGAATACAGTGCACTATGTGTTATATTCAAATACGCTGTGGAATATTTGTTTAATGATACAAAGATGTGCTGCATTATTTTTTGTTGCGTTTGTTTAACTCTGTAAAGCTGTGTTACTTTGGCTGTTTAAAACACCTGGTTGGTCTAATTAAGAGTTGAGTGGCCAATAGTTAGACAGGAGAGAGAAATAGGTAGGGATGGCATACAGAAAGAATAAATAGGAGAAGAAATCTAGAGAATGAGGGGAGGAGTGAGAAAAGGAAGAGAAGATGATTCCTGGGACTGCCGCCAGTCACACAACCAGCTGTGGAGTAAGAAGAGAAGAAAGCTATATAGAAAGAAGAAAGGTAAAAAGCCCAGGGGCAAACTGTAGTTAAAAAGAAACGGGTAAATTTAAGCTAGAAAATCTGGATAGAAGCAAGTTAAGCTAACGTTGTACATTCATAACTAAGAATAAGTATTTATTTGGGAGTTGGGTAGCGGGTCCTAAAGAGTAAACAAAACAAAACAAAAAACAAACAAAAAAAATTCCAATTTGGGGCTTATATCATTGTAACTTTCATTTGGGAATTCTACATTAAATCACTATATAAATTATTTATACCAAGAATGTAAACATTTATGTGTGTGCTTGTCTTGTTCAACAGCCAAATGTTTATGCAGACATTCATCATTTCTGCCTGCCCTTCAGGGAGACTGAAAAGAACTTTGAGGCTCTCCACAGGTTTCCCAAGGCAGGTATCCAGGAAACTACAAAGCCTGAATGTTCAGTAACTTATCCAAATATAACTACAAATTGGGGTAAAGTCTGTTCCTACATATGGACATTTAAAAAAAAAAATACCAGGAAAAATTCAACTTACATACTGTAAGAAAGTGAAAATGTACCAGGTACTTGTTAATTTATATTGTCAGTTCTTTTCTTTTTATGTATTAAATGATTAAAACAAGAATGTTTATCATCAATTACTTTATCTTTTGCAATTAAAGTTGTTTAGTAGTAGTAAAGATTTAATTTCTTAATAGCAACTTACTTAATGGACTCCTTATTGTCACATAAACAAAAAGTCAACTATCAAATTATTTCCCTCATATATTTTGCATAACATAATTTCAAAACTTTGGTAATTTGATGTTTTATTTTTTCATTTTAACTTCTTACATTTCACAAGTTTTTATTGAATATATGAAAAATATTTGAAATGAACAAGCCTCAGCAAATAAATATTCATTCATATGGCTTATATTTTATGGGGAACTTAGATGTCTAAACAATACAGAAATAAAATGCAAAGTCTATCACATGTTAATGTCTACAAGGAAGAAAAGAGGCAAAGGGGAGTAGGGAAAAATACAACTTTTTAGCATCTGAATTATATCTGAATGATTATTTCATTTACTATATCATGATAGACTAGGGTAACATTAAAGGACTTAGTTAATACAGAATAAGCAAAGGAAAAAACATGACAGTTCATATTCAGGATACAAGTAAAATGTTATAGTGGGTAAGGTAAGTTTTATTGAATATAACAAAATGCTGCAGAACATTTTAAGTTTTTAAAAGCCTTACAAATACTTAAAATCAGACTCTTAGAGGCCTTCTAATCTCAGTATATCAACTAAAACTGATGATGCCATTAGCAAGGAAGAAGTTGGATACTTCCACCAAGACTGTGGATTGGAGCGCCGGACTGAAATCTCAAGGTCCAAATCAGGAGCAAAAGGAGAGAGAGCACGAGCAAGAAACTCAGGACTGCGAGGGGTGCACCCACACACTGAGACAATGGGGATGTTCTATCGGGAACTCACCAAGGACAGCTGGCCTGGGTCTGAAAAAGCATGGGATAAAACCGGACTCGCTGAACAATGAACTCATAGCGGACAATGAGGACTACTGAGAACTCAAGAACAATGGCAATGGGGTTTTGATCCTACTGCATGTACTGGCTTTGTTGGAGCCTAGGCAGTTTGGATGCTCATCTTACTAGACCGGAATGGAGGTGCGTGGTCCTTGGACTTCCCACAGGGCAGGGAACCCTGATTGCTCTTCGGGCTGACGATGGAGGGGGACTTGATTGGGGGAGGGGGAGGGAAATGGGAGGTGGTGGAGGGGAAGAGGCAGAAATCTTTAATAAATAAATTAATTAAAAAAATAAAAAAATCTGAACTCAGAACACAGATACGCATAAATTAGAAAATTAACTTTGAATAGTGAAGAGAAATTAATATTATATCTTGGAGTGGTCAGGGTTTAAGAAACTCGGAGGATAAAGATACCTTTAAGTGTACAGTTGGGAGTTAGTTGTAATGAAGAGGGGTCACTATGCTTCATCACTAGCACAAATGTACACCAATAGTGTGGTCTTTCTTAGATAGTAAAGAAGGACATCAAAAGATTGGTTTCTCTCTGCTACTGCTGTATCATTTGTTTCATAGCTATGTTTTTGAAATAATATAAAGCGTAGGCTGTTGGAAGAAAAAATTCACATTGATCTGTGTTCCTTTAACTCAGATTCCCACTGATCACAAAGAAGAATGTGAAGAAGCTGGTCCATTTATTATATACAGCTAGAAAAAATAGAGAAATCAATATTCAGTCCTGAAGGAAACTGACATTGATTAAGTAAAAATACACAAGAGATACATCACCAAAAGACAAAACCACAGCTTATTTATTTCCAGTTCTCACCTATGTCTAATATAGCACACTATTTGTGTGTGTGAGAGAGAGAGGGTTGGCGGGGGGAGAGAAACAGAGACAGAGAGACAGAGACAGAAAGAGAGAGAGAATCTTGCATCTTGCTCTATACTCTAGGTTGGATTGTTCTTGAAACTGTAGGCAATCATGACCACAGACATACAGTTCTTCTAGCTTAGCCTCTCAAGGACTGACTGAAATTAAAAGATTTGAGCCACCATGACAAACAGCATTTTTCATATTTTTTTCACTTAAAAGTAGTGCATAAATATAATCATATTGCATGTAATTTGGGGATTTTGATTTTCACTTGACCTACGTTTTCTTCAGTTTCATCTGTGTGATCCCCTGCATCTATCAAATGTTCATTTTCACTGCCAAGAAGAACTGGGTTAGATAGAAACATCTGTGTTGTTATTTTTTTCCTCTAAGGTTTGAAAAAGTGTTTATGAAAAAGTGCTATAGAGAATTAAATTTTCTGTTTGTGTGAATAGCAATTCTTCTTTATTCTAGAATCAGGACTTAAATGGACAGTTGCTGAGACAGATTTATGGTGTATATTTAGTTTCATTAGAAGTAGAGAAACTGATTCCTAGGGTGAACGCTATGTCACATTCCTTGGTAGTGAGGTGTGATTTGTCTTCACATCTTTGACTAAATTTGGAGCTATCATCCCTTCAGTTACTTTTAAATTTAACTATTCCGATAGGTATGTCCAGATATCCAATTGTGATTTTGATGATGTTTCTATAAGATCATTGGTTTTGGGTATTTATCATGTCTTCATTTTCCATTTGCATATGTTTTAGGTGAAATGTATGCTGACAGCTTTTGTATATTCTCTAACAAAAAAAAAAAAAAAAAAAAACAAAGACCTCATGAGTTATGGGAATTCCCTGGTTGGATATTTAGAAATATTGACATGCACTGTTTTGCAGCACAGTCCTTCACCTTTGTATCCATATCTTTTGAAAAATCAATAATGAGGTCTACTTTATTAAATTTCCATTTTATGATTAATGTTTCTGGCATCAAGAAGAGGAGCTATGTGTAGTTCTCTTCTCAATGTTTCTTTCATACATTTTCTTGATATTTTATAATTATGCAGTTAACTCTTCAGTTTGGAATTATGAGTTATTTTTCTGATAGATGTGATGTTTTAGTCAATATTCTTTTCTTTATAATCAGTTTGATTCATTATTATGTGTTTAAAGGAATAAGCTTTCTCATTTGAATTGTTTCTGCATCATGACAAACAGTTGGTTGAACATAATTGTGAGGATTTCCTTCTATTCTGTTCTTGGCTCTGTTAGTTTATCTGTCAATTGCCTTTCAATACACTATTTTTGATTAATAATGATGATAAAAAATCATATGTAATTTGTATTACTTTTGAGTCAAATTATTTTTCACATTTATTTTCCTTTATAAAATTATATTAGCATTAAGTTCTATGGTTTTATACTTGAATTTAAGACTCTTTTCAGTGTCTGCTATATGCCCAGTAATTTTGACCACAGCTATAGGACAACAGGGAACAATTAGCTTGCATTCTATGCTGAATTTTTTGATCTATAAACACAGTATGTTCCTCACTGAACTTATCTTCATTAATTTCTTTAGTTAATAGTTTATAATAAACAATTTTAATATATACATGTCAAATTAAATATATACACAACCATTTTGTTTATTCTATCAAGTTATATTTTATTACCAATGTCTATTTTCATATGTATAGTGTTAATAGAGGTGCTTGATTTTGTGTTTAATAAATAGCATATGCCCTTTTAATGTACTGTCCCTTGGAATCCATATTGACAATTATGAAATCTAGATATAGAAAATTTTTATTCCTTTTGTATATCTATGCCATTGTTACATATTTCTGAAGTATAAGTCTTCAGATCATGAATACTTAAGCTCTTGCTAGTCTTAAAGGAAGACATTCAGAGTTTCAGCAGTGAGTGTTAAGTTAGTTATGAATACTTTAAATTTTTATTAGGTTCCTTTATTAAATATATTTAATATAATTAAATATAAAATAGGATCCTTTATTAAATGTATTCCACTTTTATTTACAACCCAGTGAAAATTTTCATCATGAGTGAGTTTAGATTTTTACATTTTCAGTGTATCAAAATGCTAAGGTATGTGATTTTTATATATTTTAGTATAGTTTGAGTTATACTATCTTCAAATAATTGATATGATTTATATGCATTAACAAATGTCAGATGTCAGTAATATCTAATTCTTTTTATATATTACTGAACTTTAGCTGATAATGTATTTTTACATTTTTTCACATATAATTTCATTTAAGAAACAACTTGATAGTCTTTTTTTTGAATTGTCTATCCTTTGAATTTTTTGAAATGAGAATCTCACTAAGTAATTCTTTTTGCCTTGATTTTGAGTAATCTTTCTGCTTAATTCTCTCAAGTTCATTGATGAGGTGCAAATTATCATGGGTGCATACGTGTGTGTTGGTAAAATGCACAGATTATTCAGTTTGCATCAGCGTCAAAATAATTGGTCACGTAAATGTTAGTTTACAGATGCTTCCTTTTCAAAGGAGTAGGTTAAAGAAACTTGAAGGCAACACATTGTTTTTAATTTGATGGTTAGGCTGGGGAGATAGTTCATTCAGCAAACAGCTTGTCATAGAAGCATTAAAACTGAAATTCAACTTCTCAATACCCATGCATAGCATATGACATTTTTCATAACTTATGGAATTCATGAACACAAACTTGGTCATGTCACATAATTATTTATTTATTTGTCTATTTGTTTATGATTTCTTATTGTTTTAAAAAAATAAAATAAACTATCTTTTTCTATTTTACATACCAATCCCAGTTCCCCCTCCTTCCTCTCCTCAATTTACTCCACTAGCCTCCCCACCCCAACCCTAGCCACTTCTCAGAGACAGTAAGGCACATTGCTTTGGGAAATGTCCAAGGCCATCCCTACTATATCGAGGCTGAGCAAGTTATCCATCCAAAGAGAATAGGTTCCCAAAAAGTCAGTACAAGCAGTAGAGATAAATCCGGGTTCCACTGCCAGTGGCCCAGCAGTCTGCCCCAGCCATGAAACTTCACCCACATTCCGAGAGACTAGTTTGGGCCTATGCTTGTTCCTTCCCAGTCCGGCTGGAGTTCGTGAGCTCCCATTAGCTCAGGTAGACTGTTTCAGTGGGTGAAACCATCATGGTCTTGACCTCTTTGCTCATGTTGTCTCTCTTCACACTCTTCCGCTGGACTTTGGAAACACAGCCCAGTGCTCCTATGTGGGTCTTTGCTTCTGTATCCATCAGATGTTGGATGAAATTGGTGTTTTTGATCTTAGCCATTCCGACAGGTATAAGAAGGTATCTAAGACTTGTTTTGATTTGCATTTTCCTGAGAGCTAAGGATGTTGAACATTTCCTTACGTGTCCATCAGCCATTGAAATTCTTCTGCTGAGAATTTTCTCTTTAGTTTTCTACCCCATTCTTAAATAGGATTATTTGGAATTTTGATGTATAATATTTTGAGTTCTTTATATATTTGGAGATCAGTTCTCTGTCTGATATGGAGTTAATGAAGATCTTTTCCTATTCAGTAGGCTGCCTTTTTGTCTTATTGACTGTATCCTTTGCTTTACAGAAGCATCCTATTTCAGGAGCTTCCATTTATTTATTTATTTATTTATTTATTTATTTATTTATTTATTGTTGCTCTCAGTGTCTATACTAAATTCCCACTTTTTTTTCTATCAGGTTCAGTGTGGCTTGATTTATATTGAGGTCTTTAATTTATTTGGACTTGAATTTTGTGTATGGGAATAGATATGAATCTATTTGGATTCTTCTACACGTTGACATCCAGTTATTTCAACACCATTTGTTGAAGATGGTTTCTATTTTCCATTGTATAATTTTAGCTTCTTTGTCAAAAATCAGGTGTTCATTGGTGTGCAGATTAATATCTGGGTCTTTGATTCGATTTCATTGTTCAGCCTCTTTGTTTTATGACAATACGAAGTTGTTTCATTATTGTAGCTCTGTAATAAATCTTGAAATCAGAGATGGTGATGGTTCTAAAAGTACTGTATTGTTTGGCTATCCTGGACTTTTTGTTTTTCCTTATTGATAGAGGAGTTACTTTCATTTAATAAAGAAACTGCCTTGGCCGATTTATAGGCCAGCCCTTAGGTGGGTGGAGTAAACAGAACAGAATGCTGGGAGAAAGGAGCCGAGTCAGGGAGTCGCCATGATTCTCCCACTCCAGACAGACGCAGGCTAAGATCTCCCTAGTAAGCCACCTCATGGGGCTACACAGAATATCAGAAATGGGTTAGATCAATATGTAAGAGCTAGCCAATAAGAGGCTAGAACTAATGGGTCAGGCAGTGTTTAAAAGAATACAGTTTCCGTATAATTATTTCGGGGCATAAGCTAGCCATGCAGGTGGCTGGGTGCTGGAGACGCAGCCCCGCTGCTCTTATTACAACACCTTATGAAGTTGATTATTGTTCTTTCAAGGTCTGTGAAGAATTGTGTTGGGATTTTAGTGGGGATTGCATGAAATCTAGATTGTTTTTTTTTTTGTAGGATTGCCATTTTTTTATGTTGATCCTACCTATCATATCATCGGCAAATATTGAGTATTTGATTTCTTCCTTTCCAATTTTAATACCCTTGATCTCCTTTTGTTGTCTTATTACTCTAGCGAGAACTTCAAAAACTATATTAAATAGATATGGAGAGACTGGAAAGTCTTGTTCTGTTCCTGATTTTAGTAGAAGTGCTTTGAGTTTCTCTCCATGTAATTTGTGTCAATTTTAGTTTGAAGTCTATTTTGCTAAATATTAGGAGTTATGCCCTTGTCCATTTGATTGGAAATACTTTCCCCAACCCTTTACTTTGTGGTATTGTCTGTCTTTGAGATTGAAGCGTGTTTCTTGTATATAGCAGAAGTATGGATCCTGCTTTCATATCTATTCTTTTACCCCATGTCTCTTTACAGGTGAATTTAGTCCTTTGGTATTAAGAGATATTAATGACCAGTGATTGTTAATTCCTGTTATGTTTCGGTAGTAGTGTTTGTGTGTTTCCCATCTTTGTCATTTGCTGTTACGAAGTTATCTGTTGCCTGTGTTTTTGTGGGTGCAGTTAGCTTCCTTGGGTTTGGGTTTTCCTTCTAATACTTTCTATAGGGCTTGGTTTGTGGACAGGTATTTTTTAATTTTCGTTTTGTCATGGAATAGCTTTTTTTTCCATCAATAGAGATTGAACCTCTGCTGGGTATTAGTATTCTGGGCTTGCATCCATGGTCTCCTAGTGTTCGCAGCACCTCTGTCCAGGATCTTCTGGCTTTTATGATATCCATTGAGAAGTCAGGTAAAATTGTTAGGTATGCCATTATATGTTACTTGACATTTGGTTTAATTTTGGTATATGGTATTTATCTGAAATATTTCCACTTCTTTTACATTTTCTAATTAGTTAAGTTTAGCTGCCCTCAGAATCAAATGTTTTTAGGAGTTAACTCATTAACAGTCAAAAAATCCAAAAAAAACACAGTAATATACATAATCCGTACTCTCTATGTGTATTCCATCTTTACATGGCTCATTTTTTACTCTGCTACATTTTAATATTTATTTTATTATCTTTACTTCTTTAATCTATGATTGTTCTCTTTTATATTATTTTTACTCTGTCTTTAAAAACTTTGTTTTATTTTTTAAAGCTATTTTCTCTATAGCTGCCTATGCACATTATCTTTTTTTCTTAAACCTATGTACATTTTAAACACATTATTACCTGTCTAGAAGTTTATTTTTGTCTGAACATGTCTTTATTGAATATCTGTAAAACATTTTTGTTCACTGTTGTAATCAGTGGGTGTGGCCTAGATTAATATTGTGGCTTTGCCTGTTGTCTCTGCCCCATTCAACATGGTAGAGGTGTGTTCACCACCAGCTCTGTGAGCCATGCTCATCATGCTGGCTCAGGGATACAGCAGGTCTCTTTCACCATTATGCAACTTGTAACAGTCTGCTTACAAAACCTAAGCATTCTGCAGAAGGACCTCCCAAAAGAACCAGAGCCATTCATGCTCCTGGTACAAACCAAGAAGCAACTGTCTAGCTCTATTCTGCCATGCCATATGCCAAAGCAGCTTTTTTTATGAAAATTCCAGCATAAAGAGGGGGATCCCACATTACGTCTCTTAATGTGCTTGCTCAGGCTTATGATAGTCATTTTGTTGTTACTAATGCAAGTAGATTATATTTACTGTACTTGTAATAGGAGCCAAATTTCTTAAGTAAGAGACAAAGAAATGTTGTGATAACTGAATATTGGGTAGAAATGTATCTAGTAAGGTTTAATTAGAAGCAAATAATAACTGGAGATCTCCACCTGAGCTTGATAACGTGCTGGAAGGAGAAGCCAACATGATAATAACACAACACAATAACAAGTTTTCATTTATTGAACAGTAAAAGGAATCAGGGAGACTGAGGGAAACATACCTGAGCTTTTCATCCTGTTCTAAATAAAATATATGAAACATACTTCTTCCTAATTCTCAAACAACAAATAAGATAAAACTACTTGAGAAGTCGAATGACTTGTTTTAGTCCCTATAACCTATAATCCACAGAGAGAATGCATAATTCCAGCTCTTAACATCCCAAATTCAATTTGAATGGCTTATGTTTTCTTCCATCATTTAAATACCAAAGTGGGGGAACAGCAGTGGGGTTTATTTGAAGGTAACCATTTACCTTTAATATTAACCTTTTATTTTCCATAATAGGTTTATTGAGGACTAGATATATGGAACACTTAGGTTAAATAATAAAGTTTGTATCAATATTCACATATTTAGACACTTAAAGTAATTATAGCAATTCACCTAGTTTTCAATATATTGTCGGAGACAGAGAATAATTTGGGATTCAAGAGCCACATTATGTACCATGATTAATTCTTCCTTAAGTTCATCATCATTTCAAAATACCTAGGCCTAAGTTATTTGTTCTTAACACAGGTCAGGTGCAAATCTTACTAACAGTACCACACGAATATAAAAAGATGGAGCAAGAAGAGAACATCTACCATGGTTATTTACTTTGTAAATATTAGGACTTAAAAATCAATTTTGATAAGATAGCCACATTCAACAAACCTATTTAATTAAAAAGGCACCATAGTTAACAAATGCTTAAACTATGCTCAGTAATCTGATCTTGTGCTTGGAGTGCTAGAACACTTTATATGCCAGCATCTCACAAATGTGTTCTTTACATACTTCTATTGCTTCATATAAGGCTTCAACAGAAAATTCTCTCATGAAGTCATTACCATCATCTTTCTAACCTTAGATATGTCTTGATTATTCATTATAATTTTACTGATAAGGCCTTGACAAGATATAGACATCCTTTAACCTTCCTTATTATTTAGCAGGAGAAAATGCTTAACTGGAATACATTATAGACCATGAAACTATAAAGGAGAAAACTAATATTCATTACTTTATATTCATTGAAAAATCTTAACCTTTAGGAATCATTAGTTTCCAGGATAGTCTATAAAGTTAAACCGACCAGCACAAGGGCAGATGGGGACGATCAGGGAGGAGAGAAGATCATAAACACATTACCATATAACATTTGTTGAATGGCATTCTTCTCATCTTTAGACTTAACCCAAGCAACAAAATATTTTCAGATCTGAGTCTTCTCAAATAACCTAGTTGAAAGAAGGTATAATTTGATTTTGATTTTTAATGCAATACAATTTTATAAGGCTTCTGGAAAATGTGTTTTATAGTTGTGAATGAATATGAAAGTCTTACTGCTTGCTACACAATGCAGATCATTGTGGTTAATGAGAAATCAACTACTCAAACACTTTACCCTTGCCACTTTTGTTGGAGGTAAAGGGTACTTTCAAATATTTTTTCTGTGTGGACAATGTATGTGTGTGAGTGTGTGTGAATACTCTTGTGATACCATAAAGAATGTCATACACCATATGATAGATTAACTACACACATTTACTTCCCACATTTCTGGAAAAGCACAATACCTTATCACTACGTCTTCGGGGGTGACCCTGCCTGAGAAAAGATTTCAGTACATTTTGAGCTGCCTACAAGTGGGATCTCAGAAGTTCTTGCTTAAATAATTGTGGTAAGGACTTTGCCTTGCACATCTGGTCAATTTCAAGGAATGTGTGAAACTTACAGCTTTTGTTGTTGCTGTTCTTTAATATGCCCTCCTGATTCTTAAAGCAGGTCTATTAGAGAAAAAATGTTCCACATAAAGGAAATTGGTGGACAGTACCACTCCATTGCTGGGGTCCTGAAATGATTTATCTTCTATTTTCCTAGGAAAAAATTTTTTTTTAAATTAACATTTTTATACATGAGCATCATTTTATTGTTGAGACCTTTAAGGTTCAGCCACATGATGAAGTTGTTATGAGACTGTGTTTGTTCAACAGAAATAAATATCTATTGTAGTAACATAGCCAGCAATTGTCAGTTACTTAAGCAAGAGATAATAAATTTTAGGCTAATGTTTGTAAGTAAAGTGTGTCTCTTTTAATAGAACCATTTTTGAATATTTGTGTTCACAGTAAATGTATAATTTACTTAGAAGGGGCATATGTGTAACTATATTTAAACTAGGTTGTCATATATAGTATACAATTTGTTACATTTTACTTCGAAAAATAATATTGTTGGTGGTGGACATCAAAGAGCAAAGCCATGCAATTAATGCAACCTAGCTTCCTCATTTTTATTGAAGCCACTTCTCTACATTCTTAAAGCCGTACAATTTTTTGATGTGTGATTCATAACTTGCTCTCATATTTATTACAAGAAACTTTTCAAGATATTTTAAATGTATTCTGTCTTAGTTGCTGTTCTAGTCCTCTGATGAAACACCATGGCCAAGGCAGCTTGTAGAATGACACACTTAACTAGGTTCTTGCTAACAGTTTCAGAGGATTAGTCCATGATCATTAAGCCAGGAGGCATGGTGCCAGAGAGGCAAACCGGGAGCTGGAATACTATCTGAGAACTTACATTGTGTTCTACACACAGGAAACACAGAGACAACAGATACTAATCATGGTGTGTATTTTTGAAACATCAAGGCATACACCCACCAGCACAATTCCTCCAATATGACTTCACCACCAAATTCTTCTTGTTCAGTCCACTAACTGCTATCCAAACATTCAAATATGTGGGTGTATGGATACTATTTTCATTCAAACCACCACACATGCTAATATTGTACTTATGTAAAACAGACACATGTGTTTTGTTATTTCTAGTTTAACAGTTTTATGATTCCCCTGAGCAAATGACACTTTTTGAAGACTACCCTTTTACTTTCTCATCTATAAAGAGTAGCTGTGGATCTTGATTCTGTTTTGCTGCATCAGCATCTGTCTAATGGTACATGTAAAAGGTAAGGGCAGACTATAAAATAAAGGTATGGCAAATTGTTAAGCCGAACATGAAAAGTATTCAGAAAAAGGCATGAGAGGAAAGTGAATGGAAATGTGAGGAACTTTCTTAGATGGGTTATATGAATGAACCAAAATAAAATGGGAGGAAATTTTTTCTCATAATTTGTCCCTATTGGGTCTTTCATAATTTTCTGTGTTTTCATTTCACTTCTTCACCTTTATTGCAATATATTTGATCAGAAAGGCAGTAGTGATAGCTAACGCTTTAACTTGCCATAAAGCACTGAGTGGGTAGATTTATCTACCCTTCTCTGCCATGTTTAATATCTGTTGTAATGGGTTTGCTCATGATTTTTGACACTATACTCAAGGACTGGACATGCACTTGGCTGAAAAAAAAAAGTTCTGATTTGGAAGTCAGAGCCTGATGAAAGGTTTCTACTAGCAGATATCCAGTTCTTTATTTACATATATTGAAGGGTTTAACTCTCCCATTTTTACAACTGAATTTAGGTTTCCATTCTCTGAAAGGGGCAAACAGTTGTCTCTTTCAACAAAGGGCCATTTATCAACAAATTACATTCAGAGACAAGGAAGGGAACACAAAGAAGGCCTGCAGTCATCCCCACAATGTCTCAAGGACAAGTCATGCAGCCTGTCTTTGGGTCTCATCTGGTTTTGCCCAAGTTTGTGCAAATATACCCAGAGATAAAACCTCAGCCAATTAACAGTACACTAATGTCACTGATGCTTTCTTAACAAATTACATTTGAAGTGCCCTCATTGTCCCTAAAACTCCCCTTCGTTATGCTTAAAAAGACCCTGCACTTCTGCTCAGGGTCATCTCCATTTTATACAGATGAATGACCCCCACATGCATGCTGATATAGTAAATGCTCTTTGCTCTTACTTACAATTTAAAATCAGCTCTTTAATATCACCATTTAAAAACAATTGCTTTTAAAAATACTTTTTCAGTGCTCTCATGCAAAAGGATAGTAGTCTTTTATAGCTTGGGAAACGTCATGAGTGTGAGTTTTTAATAGAATATTCAATTTTAAACTTTATTTTTGATAAGTTATATTCAAAGAGATGTAGAAATGTTGTTCCCAGCTAGGAACACCAAATAACAAAGATTATAGATAGTGTCAGACCCAGAACTAATAGATGAGTCACATATAGTACTAAACTTCCCATCGACTTAATGTAAAAAAAACTTGTTCTGAGATGAAAAGTGCATCTTTGGTATGACTTGGCAGGGAGATATTTTCTATTGACCTCATTGACGGAATGGCATTATAAGTTATGGTAGTTATGGAGCGTGATCTTGGCCTGTGTCATGAAAACTAGTGCAAGAGAGATTTAAGAGGACAGATAAGGAAAACTAGAACTTAAAGTATGTAGAAAAGAGATAAAGGTTCCTAAAAAAGACAAAGGAATAAGGCATAAAGAAATAAAAAGCAACATGAATCTACATTTTAAAAAAATAAAAAGCAACAAATGACACATAAATAGTTAAAGAAGGATATATAACCTCAGGATGACAAAACTCCTTTTTAATTGATAATTTGTATACTTTTATGATAAGAGATGTGATATGTACATACATGGAATGATTAAATTAAGCTAAATAAAATAACAAACTTTTCTTTGTATATTTAGTATGTATTTCTTTGGGGAATATTTAAAATCTATTCTCTTAAAAATCTCAATCATGTAATATATTATGAATTATAGTCATCATATTTTCAAAATTTTCTTCTCCTTTTTTAATTTTTTTTAAAATTTTGAACAAGATTTCTTATGAATAGCTGCATTCTCTGTTTTAGCACTCTATTTTTTTTCTAGTTTATAAAGCCAAATAAGTTTTAGTTAAATTCTTTCATTGAATCTTTCACCTCATTGTCATCATTCATATATTGATTTATTGAACTTATTCTATATATCCATGTTGACAGATATTTCTGTCCTACCTGGTCCCACAGACATTCAGTCCCAAAAAACCACACAGAGATCTACATTAGTTAAAACCTGGTTGGCCTATTAGCTCAGGATTCTTATTAACTCTTATAACTTACATTAGCCCATAATTCTTGTCTGTGTTAGCCATATGGCTTGGTACCTTTTATTAGCAAGTCATTCTCATCTTTTTTTCCTCTGTGTCTGGGTGACAAATGCAGAGTGAGTCTTTTCTCAGCCCAGAATTCTCCTGTTCTCATAGCCCTGATTATATTTCCTGCCTGGTCACCCCATTTATACTTCCTGCCTGACTACTGGCCAATCAGCATTTTATTAGAGCAATACAATTGACAAATATTTACAGGGTACAAGATCATTGTCCCACAGCACCCCTCTCATTTTTTTTTTCAAAACAAGAACTCTGAATCTAGTCTCCTTTGCTTAGCTTTCTTCCTGACCATTATCCATAACAACTTGTAACCAACACTCTAAACAAAGAAAAGCATTCATAATCAATTTTTTGGGATTGTGGATGTAGTTTTCCAGACTACTTCCTACTGATTGGAAGTGTTGATAATATTATGGGAACCTAAAGAAAATTTAGAATTATGATTAAGTCCTTACTGAAAAGTTCTGTGAGGCTTGATTTTCTCAGCCAGCAGTCTTTAAACTGTTTTGGATACAGAACTCAGACATCTGTGCCATCTGCTTCTATTGGACATTTCTTCAGAGGGTTTTCCTTGATCAAACCTTATTTTTTCTTAACCCAGAATAAACCCACAGCCTCTCATTTCCTGTGGGAAAAAAAGCAAAACCTTTTCTTCAAAGAAACATATTTTGACTTAAATTTTGAAGTCAAGGCATTGTCATTATATATACATTGGATTAATCCAGCAGAATTTATGATGGAATATCTTTTAGTAGCTGTCGCTCTTTCATCAGCATTCAAACAATTCAAAGACAAAACAGTAACATACAGTATCCAGACTATTTGTATATTTTCCATCCTTACTTGGCTTTATTTTAACTCTATTTTTTTTCCTTTTTTTATTTTTTTATTTTTTTAAGACGGGGTTTCTCTATGTATCTTTGGCTTCCCTGGAACTCACTCTGTAAACCAGGCTGTCCTTGAACTCACAGAGAACTGCCTGCCTCTGCCTCCCAAGGGCTGAGTTTTTTTTTTTTCTTTTTTTTTTCTTTTTGGATTTTCGAGACAGGGTTTCTCTGTAGCTTTGGATCCTGTCCTGGAACTCCCTTTGTAGACCAGGCTGGCCTCGAATTCACAGAGATCCGCCTGCCTCTGCCTCCCCAGTGCTGGGATTAAAGGCGTGCGCCACCACTGCCCGGCCCAAGTGCTGAGTTTAAAGGTGTGTTCTACCACACCCAACTACTTTTCTTTCTTTCTTTCTTTCTTTCTTTCTTTCTTTCTTTCTTTCTTTCTTTCTTTCTTTCTTTCTTTCTTTCTTCTTCTTCCTTCCTTCCTTCCTTCCTTCCTTCCTTCCTTCCTTCCTTTCTTTCTTTCTTTCTTTCTTTCTTTCTTTCTTTCTTTCTTTCTTTCTTTCTGCTTTATCCTTTTTCTTTTCTCTCCAAAGCCTACATATATTTTTAAACACACTGCAAACTGTTTAGAGGTTTTCTTCATCTCTGAATCTAACTTTACTATATATCTCTCTATTTCTGACCGTATGAGTCTTAAATTTGCTAAGTGATATTGCTAGGATTAAGGCCATGGCTTTTTGGATAAATTCATCCCACTTTCTGAGAGTCTAACCTCATGATGGAGGTACTAGCTGGAGCCATGTTTATTGCCACAACTCTATGGCATCTCAAAGTCCCTGCTACCACCAAGAAGCATGCTGTTAGCTACTCATAAACACTATATTAGTGTTTTGTGTTGGGGCTATTAGAAGGACTGCAAGGTTTTTGCATCTAATGCTGAATTAGGAAGCTTCTCTTAAATGAGACGCACTTGCCTCTAGCAAACAGATCCCACCTGAGAAAATGCTGCTACCAGGAAGCCATATTTGATTCTGGAATTAGTTCCCAAACTCTCTCATTGCCTCCAATTCTGTCAGCACTGACTCAGAACAGTGGGTATTTCCAGATAAGAAACCTGAGATGCATCAGTACCCAAAGAATTTTAAGAGGAAGTATTTGAGAAACAATGGAATTTCCAGGAATGATCACATCTGTCCCGTGCATGACTGAAAAAGTGAAAATTAAATCTGCCAAGAGTGCCATTACTATTACGAGAGAGAAGAGAGCATTCAGACCTTGCTAACCCAGCAATATTCTGCACTGTTTGAAATTCTACTGGACCTTGCCAAGTGAGACTGTCCTTGAAGTCTTTGTATCATGGAGACTCCTTGGATAATACTCATACACGGATCCTATATTAGGCCACAGGGCTGCCAACACTCAGTAAGTTCTATTTGTGTGCATAATTTCTTTGTGTATGTGCTTGTGCATGTGTGTGTGTGTTTGAAACAATGATAATTAAAGAAGGAACCACGAATTTTGGAGGAGACACGAGATGAGTTGCAGAGCTATAGATTCAGTGCTCATGTATGTAGTTTTCAAAAAAAATAAAAGTCTGTTAATCCATTTTTGCTTTCCTTATATTGTGTTAGATACCTGGATTCCTTAATATTTTCTTAAATCTCTGTAAAAACACAAATTAAGACAAAGATTTCATTATTAGTAATTTGTGTAGGAGGTTCTCTAAATGCTCATTGTCAGTAGATCTTAGAAAGCAACCTAGCTACTATTGTATCTAGCAGAGAAAAAATAGAGAAAATGCCTTAGGCTTATTCTACCTCAGCAGGAAGAGTCTGGGGATTTATACAACTACTCCAAGGAGTAATTAATTATCCAGTCTGCTGGGTTTGCAATATTCTAGGAAGAGTTCTAATGATGAGAATGTACTCAGGCCAAAAGGTGGGGAAATAAAGTATGGAGTCAAACTGAAGGAGTCTGTCCACAACTGTTGCTCTCATATTTCTATGAGAAAGACCCAGATTTCCAAAAGTAGGTGTATCACTGTCTTCCTTTCCTTTAGGATTTGAATTTCATCATGGGCAGTGTCAACATTTTGAAATACATATGTCAACATTCTGCAGAATTGAGTTTTTGATTTGACAAGAACCATGGGAATGATAGTTCAAGTCTGAGTAGAAAGAGGGTATGAAATATTCATAGTCTGCTTGCTTGCCCATCACCTCAAATACTTTACATGAATGAAGATTTCAGCATTCTTCCTTTTGAATTACATGTTTCTGGTACTGGATGTTATACAAAATACTACTTTTAGTGTAAAATTAACAGGCAATCATACTTTTAGGACTATTATAAAATATGAACTTATGGCATTGTCTTGTCATTTTAAAATTATTGAAGGTGTGGAATAATAAAACATAAGGAACACAACTTTACATGCATAAAGAATAATGCTGAAATAAACATTTTGCTTACATTGCCTTAGTAAGGGAAAGACTTGGTTTATTGGCACACTAAATATAGCAGTGTACTGAAAACCTGAGAAGCTATTGTAAAGAATTATTGCTGGTTCCATTCATACCTGACGCTAGACAACTACTATTTCTGAGAATGATGTCACAGGTGTCAATCAGGTTCTCCACATCTGTTGTTTCCTCACTTATGGATTTAACTAGGTACATATAAAAATAGTTTAAAACTTAAATGCCTGTGTTGAATATATTCAGACATCTATTCCCATTTCATTATTCCATGATTCATTCTAAATTTATTCCATTATTATCTATAGAACACAGTATATGACATAACAATCACTTAAATCATTTAAATTAAATAGTATCTACATTGAATTAATTACTTAAAATAATCTGCCAGGCGGTGGTGGTGCAAGCCTTTAATCCCAGCACTCGGGAGGCAGAGGCAGGAGGATCTTTGTGAGTTTGAGGCCAGCCTGGTCTACAAGAGCTAGTTCCAGGACAGGCACCAAAAACTACAGAGAAACCCTGTCTCAAAAATCCAAAAAAAAAAAAAATCTAACGATAATTTATTTTATACATGGGTGTTGTATGAAATGATGTTTCTTGGGAGATTCAATACACGTATCTACTCACCCCAGAGAGCAAACCCTTGACAGGCCAAATTATAGATACCACCAAAATCCATCTTGGTGAACAAATGAATTTTATTGGAGTTACTTACAGAAATATGGGTAAAGGGATATTCATGGGAGCAGAAATAACTCAAAACAACTGTATCACCAAAGCTCACCCCTGCATAGGTGGCATAGCTTCTCCAAAAGTTAAGAACCTGGAGGGCACTGAAGAGCCTGTAGGTTGTTCAGCAGGTTGGAGAATATTCTTTTTAGTTGCCCCATTTGCTCTAAACCTCTTCTAGACAGCTTGGCTCATGTCTGCTTCTTCCAGAAAAGTGTTTTTGTTTTGATTTTTTTTTTTTTTTGGCTTTTATAAATCTGAAAATTCTTCTGGGCAGCCGTGCTTATTGTTTGTGTCTTTGTTTCATCTCAGCTTCCTGTCATTGAGAGTGACTATTGGTTACTATGACAGGGAGGGCCTAGTGATTCTGTTCAGTTTCAGGAACTTCCTGAAGCTGTTTTGATTTGTTTACTTTTCTGCTGAAAGAGATTCATGTAGGATAGAATGTTTCAAACTTGGAGGAAACTGTTACACAACAATGGATATTTGTGTAATTTAGAGTAAAACATGATGGAATTTACTAAGGATATGTGAGCATCTTCAGTTTTTGAGAGAAAAATGAATCTTAGAACAAACTCCTTGTTACTTTTCAAGCACACACAAGGACATGCAATGAGAGGGTTTTTTGTATTTATTACTTGCATATATTATTTAAGTAAATAAAATATATACTTAGTCTAACCTATATTCTAATAAACCTTATGACAACAAATATTTTGAAAATTTTCTAAAATACCATAGAGATGCCTGTGGAAATAAAGAGATAAAATACTTGAACTATGCACTGTTGTTTCTAGAATAAACTATCTTGACAACAAAGAGCACAGGAAATTTTAGATATTTTTTAATCACTGAACAATGTAACAAGTCTTTCTCTGTACTCAAATAATGACATGCAGGCTTATTATTAATTATTAAAGCTTGTCCTTAGCCTAGGCTTGCCTCTCTATCTCTTATAGTTCAAATTAAAGCATTTATTTTAATCTATGTTCTGCCATGTGTCTTGTTACCTTATCTCTCCATATTGCTCATGCTGCTTCCTCTGCATCTGGCTCATGACTCCACATTTCTTCTTCCCTGAATCTTCTCTGTACTTGAAAATTCTGACTAGTCTCTTACTGCCTAGCTATTGGCATTCAGCTTTTGATAAAACCAATCACAGTGACAAATCTTCATGCAGTGAAAAGGAATATTCAACAGAAAAGTATATTTAAACACTGTAATTTTACATGAAAACAGAAACATAGCGAATAGTATAAAACAGATAAATATATAGCTTCTCGATTCCAAATACATAGTAAATACCCAAGCTTAGTTCAAGTAGCCCAGGTGACTAACAACTCTGAAGTATGTAATTTCAATAATATATGTAATTTACCTGTAGATTTCTGTCTTTATTTTTTAGATAATATTTTATCTTAAAGTATGATAACTACATAAAAGTTTATTTCTAAGATATATGAAAGATCATTGTTAGAAATGCCATGAAATAAATCATAAGAATATGCATGACTAAGTCATATATCTCAGGTTCACATCTGGTTTATTACTTATCTGGCTTTTTATTTGTTTCTCTGAGTCTCAGTATTTTTATGTGCAAAATGAGTTTTCAGTCAATTATAAGTCATATAGTTGTTAAAATTATATGAGGTACACATAGAAAAATAATTGTTATTTTGAAGAAATATTTTTCTGTGAGACATGAAATTAATATTTTCTTTCTTTTTTATTTAGCAAATTTATTTATTTTTGAAATTTATTTTAATAAGTTATACATTTTTCTCTGCTCCCCTTCTTTCCCTGCCTCCCCTTACCCTTTAACCCTCTCCCATTGTCCCCATACTCCCAATTTACTCAGGAGGTCTTGTCTTTTACTACTTCCCTTGTAGATTAGACCCATGTATCTCTCTCTTAGGGTCCTCAAAGAGATTAATATTTTCTTTCTAGACTCTAATTTCTTAATCCAATTAGAAAACTTCGAAGTTAAAAAACAGAAATCATGAGAAAGTTTGAACCACAAGACAGATGGAAATTCATGAGAGAAGAGGAAAAATAAATTTTCTGGTAGGTAAAGCCTAGAAGTGGAAGAGATTTGGGCACTTTACTACCATTTACAGAAACATAGGCACCTACAAAGAAAACTGAGTAGAGAAAATAAAAAAAAATCCTGGGCAGAAAAATACCTGTTCTCTACCACATAAGATATGGTAAAGCTAATTTACAACATGAATCAGATGAAAAAAAATATCGTAGAATTTGCACGTGTGTATTGGTTGGCATGAAAGGGAGTAAGTTATATTTGTGCTTTATAGTCTTCATAAGATGACAATGCTGAGCATATGCTTGAGAAGAATAAAAATCAACAGTGTTTTGCTAAATGATATTTCAAAAATTTCCCATGTAATAGTATTAAAATACAAATGTAATGCCCTAGTTATGTTATAACTTCACAAAGCATGCAGATAGCTTGTGAACACATTTTCTCTTTCTTTCCATTTTGAGCTTTACTAAAGGGTAGATTTTTTTAAAAATATTTGTTTATTTATTAATTATTTATACAGTATTCTGTCTGCTTGTATGCCTGTAGGCCAGAAGGGAGCACCAGACCTCATACAGACGGTTGTTAGCCACCACGTGGTTGCTGGGTTGAACTCAAGACCTTTGGAAGAGCAGGCAGTGCTCTTAACCGCTGAGCCATCTCTCCAGCCCCTAAAGGGTAGATTTCAATAGAAACAGTTACTGTGGGAAAAACCATAATTATCATGGTGAAGGCACCCACAATGCTTGATTTCTTCCTCAATTATTTTTATCTGTCTTTCTATATCAAAATTGGAATTACAAAAGAAAAAATCTAGACTCATTTACAAATGAGTCAAAATTAGTTTTTAAATGTTTATTCCTTACTTTCTGATTCATTTCATACATGTGGTTTTATTCATATATTTTTAATTTCCTTTTGAAATAGAAAGAATTACATAGTATTTTACTCAATTCTGATATCACTTAAAATTTGAGTGAACAATGAATTTAGTTGGCAGGTGAATGAATGATTCATGACCTATACAATCAATATGCAAAAAATGAGACCCATTTATGTAAGCAGTTAATTATCCCTGCTCCTTTTCATTCAATCCTATTTTTAGACATGTATTCATAAGTGGGAATTCAGTGCAGATGTCTGCTCTCAGCAATTTTGCTTACAACATTTTAGGGATGATATTCTCATTGCTTCACATCAATTATTTAAAATTAGACACATAAGTAAAATTCAGATCTTATGAAAAGGAAAATATTTAATTGTGTGATAAAAACCTGCAAGGTGATTAAATATAAGAATAATCTCATTTGAAACTCAAATGTAAGTGTCATTCTAGTCACTCCAGTGCAGTAACTTGCTTTATATCATAATAAATTATATTGAATTATATCCTATTAACTTATGTTGAATTTCTGATAGTATTAGAAATTTTAAGTACTCTCAATACATCCTCAGTACATTACTGTAGGCAATATATGCAGTAACCTTTAATGTCATGTACTGAAAAAAAAGAACTGAAAATGACTTTAAAGTTCAAGCAAGGACTGTTAATTCAATAATAACACATCCTGATATCAGCATAATAGAATCCTTTCATTTATTTTAATTAAAATTATTTTTCATACAAATTAATGTGACTTCGGTCTCTCCTCCACAAACTCCTCCCAGTTCTCTCCATCCTCCTACAACCTAAATTTATGCTCATTCTTTCCCCTATTCATAAAATAAAAGAGAAAAACAAAATACAAATAAAACACAAAAATAAAAGTCAAAACAAACAAGTTAAAAACAAAAAAGACAAAAACAAATGTCCAACCAAAACGAAACAGAGTCCATTAAAGAAAATTAAGGTGGAATTTTTGTTATTGTTAGACTGCTACTAGACTTTGGTTCATGCACCCAGTGACATTCTATTGGAGAAAGTTGATTTCCCTTGCCAGCAGGTGCCAATGGTAAATAATCCTTAGTTCTAAATGGCAATGTTTCATCAAAGCTGTCGCTTGGGCTCTGTGTGGCAGAGGAGGTGGCAAGATGGTAACAGCCAGAGTTGATGGATGCATCAAGAGAAACGGTGTTTTATGGATTTAATAGGACCTATGTGTGTATATACACATATATATGTAGAAATAAAAAATGGAAACTGTATGTCTGTTTAACAATAGCTCCATATTTCCCTCAATATCAGCCATTGAAACCACAATTTAGTTCTTTGTTTCTATGAACTTGACTATTTTGTTTAATCAGAATCACATTTTACTTGTGTTTTTGATGTTGGTTATATTTGATTATGATACTATCAAGATTTACCTGCTTGCATCATGTGATGCATATGCATCTTTTCATGGATATAAATTGTTTTCTACTGTGTGCAATACCATATTTCCCTAATGCAGGCATTCCATGATGGACACATAAATTGTTTCAAATTCCTGACTATTGTAAACAGGGTACAAACATCTCCTTAGTTTCTTATTTTAACTTTCTTGTATATGCACTGAAAATGAGCTGTTACACATAGATCTTTATATTTCAATTTTGAATTAAATATAAACTGCTACAGATTTGATTGTGTAATGTCAAGAAACTAATTTATATAGTTGATAAAACTTACTAACATAATCAAAATTAATTTTATTGAATAAAATTAAATGAAAATTTAAGTTGCAAAATATTACTGTCATTCATTATCAATTTTACTCAAAGATAGTTTTAAACAGTACTCTTCTATGGTTAAAACAGAAATCAGTAGAAAGTGATTCAGTCATCAACACACCAGAAGTAAAGAAAGCAATGCTAAGGGTATTTAATAGTATCAAAAAAGTAAACCTTTCACTCAATAATAAGATTCTTCCCCTCTAGGATTTCAATTACAAAAGTAAGGCAAAGATGGGATAAGAGAGATAAAGGCAGTCAGTCAAATGCAATGGAGAAGGATAATGTATCAATGAACATGACTGCATGTTTGATTAAAAATGTTCCCAGTTTAACAAATGAATAGTAGGAATTCTAAAGGAAAAGATGGACAATGTTATGAAGAGGCTTTCAACTGGGTGAAATTTGTGCTTTCAGATTTAAAGTCAAGATTCTGTAATTAATAGTTTGTGATTTATTATATAGTAAAATAAACAAGCAAGCATAAAAAGGATAGGATTATTTGCAGCTAGAAGAAAATAAATAGTACAGGGAGAACCTATAACAATGGAGTTTATTTCGGTGTACATGTTTGATTACCATTTATCATTCTGGTGCCTTTTGTAACACAAAATTAGTAATTGTCTTCCTTTCTTATGAGAGTAAATTGCATTGGTAGATTTTGATATTTATTTTCAGCCCAGCATCAGGTCAAATGTTTTTCTTCCCCAAGTGTTAATAGTAGATGTTTGAAAACTGAGCATGTAGGGTGTAATTATTTTGAGAAACATGAAAAGTATCATTCTGCACAGAAGTGACTCTTTCTGCTGTGTGTGTCTGTGAGAGTTTGTGCACATACAAAATGCCTCAAAGGAAATAAGATGACTTTGTTCACTTATTAGCATAGTCCTAAATTTCTACCTCAACAGGGTGAGTAGATGTTCGGAAATACCTTAACTCTTAAGCTAATAGGACCTGCTAGGAGTTTAGCTACAGTCAGCAGCAGTTGAAAGCCTGGTGTATTAACCTGTCAATCATTATATCCTCAACAGTTAACTGCTTTTTAAAAATTAGAAACTATTTAAAAATAATGAAACACCATCTGATGATATTGTGTCTGTGATGACTGAGTTTTATGGAGGGTGCTTTCCTCCACAAAAGGAGAAAGCAGCAGGTACAAAAAAAAAGTCAACAAACATGTTTTTCCCCTATTGCTTGATTGAAAAAATATGTGGGATACAGCTAATATAAAGGAATCAAAGCTGATTTAAGAACAAAAAAAGGCCATCATATAATTTGCTCATTACTCAACTATCTTGTTAATAATTTCCATTTAGCAAAATCATTGTAATTTATATATCATTATCTATCAATCCACTATCTATCATCTATCTATCTATCTATCTATCTATCTATCTATCTATCTATCTATCTATCTGTCATCTATCTATATCATCTAATCTTATGTGTGTAGCAATAATAGTACAAAACAGACAATGGATTTGAATGAAAGCAAATGAAAATTATAAACCTGAGCTTTCTATCCATCAGCTAAGGAGAAATTTAAAAACATAGATTTTTTTTATAACTATAGAAACTAAAATCACAACGGGTCATAGTTGGAAAAATTTATTAGCGGATTCTAAAGATTAAAACTATTTCAAGTATGATTGGTTTCTTTGATACTTAAAAGAAGAAATGCTTCTGTTTCTCCATTTCTCTTCTATTAGATGATTTTGTTACCCAATGTCGGCTGGTTTCCATTCTTAGTACACTCTAGTAGGTTTTCTGTTCCCTGATAACAAGTTTCTCCACTGATTCAGTAAGCCAGATCAAACAAAATTAAAAAAAAATATAACAAAAGGTTTATTTGAGTGAAGCAACTCCTGGGTGGGTTCTTCAGTCACTGAGATTGAGGCCAGGGAAGCCGCACCCTCAAATGAAAGCAGGGAGAATTTATAGGTTGTAGATGAGGGGTGATATATCTGTCACAGGCTGACTTTGTGCCCAATTAAAGTTAAAAGCTGAGCAGTTTAGGCAGGGACTTGTGAGGCTGGCAACTTTTGGGGAGGAAACTGCAATAGTTGCCAAGAATGCAGAGCTGGGCTTTTTGGAGCCTTTCCTTTTATCAGAGATTCTCTGAGTGGGTGAGGTTTGGAGGGGCAATCAGGAATGAGGCTTTCTAGATTATGCAAGAGTGAGATGGAGGTTCTAACTGAACATGTTCTATATAGACTATCTAAATATTATCCTCTATTACATAAAAATAGGCAGTTTCTAATTTTTATTTAAGAATCTCACACATAAATACACAATGAATATAAACACGAATCACTTCCACTTTTTCCTTCCAACTCTACCCTTGGCTCTCCCTACTCTCTTTCAAATACATAATTTCTTTTTCTTTCTTCTATAATTATCATCATCACACACACATGAAACTTAATCATCTTCACCACATTGAGTATATTTAGTATTGCTTTTTGTGCATATATTTATGGATGGCCACTTTGGACTGGATAACCTCTCTATGGAGATGTGAAAGAGTCATTCCTGGAGATGAACGAATCTTCGTCTCTCAGATGGCATTGATTATCTGCAGCTCTTCATCTGTGCATGGATATTTGTGAAATTTACTTCTTTCATGTTGACATGTAAATTGATATTTTCATCAGACAGGAGCTATCTGAAGGGAGTGGCACTAATAGGAGGTGTGTCCTTGTGGGAGGAAGTATGTCATTGTGGAGGTGAGTTTTGAGGTCTAATATATGCTTAAGTCATATCCAGTGTCTCAGATCTCTTTCTGTTCCTAGTAAGTCAAGATGTAAGAACTCTCAGATACATTTCCACGGCCATATCTATCTGCATTTTGCTTCAAATCATGATGATAATGGACTGAGCCACTGGACTCTAAGGAAGCCACCACAATTAAATGTTTCCTTTATAAGAGTTCCCACGGTCATGGTCTGTCTTTACAGAAATAGAACCCCTAACTAACACAGAAGTTGGTACCTGGGACTGGGGTATTAATGAGATAGGCCTGACCACATTTTCCTTTGAAGTAATATGAACTTTAGAACTTTGGGTCAGGAAAGCAGTGGAATACTTTGAAGTTCTGCTTAATGGATCATAATAGTAGGAACTTGAAAGACAGTGGTACTAAAGATTGTTTGAACTTAGGAGTGGGGATGGATCAAGATGTTTAAGAGAATTTTAGTATGTGGCCTATGGATCATTCTTTTGATGTTTTGGTAAAAAAAAATGTGCCTGCTTTTTGTCTTTGTGTGAAGAGTCTGCTTGAGGCTAAAGTGAAGAGTTTTAGATTAATTTCATTGGCAAAAAAAATCTCAAGAGAATCTATCACTAATAAAGTCATGTCATTCTGGCTTTAGAGTTAAAAATAGAAGAACAGTATTATGGAATTTGCCTCCCTGACTAAGGAAAACCGCTGAGGCCAGGTATGTGTCAGAGTTGTTCCTGAATGGAGCCCTAGAGAGGCAATTTTATGAGACTGTGAATTTGAAGCATGGAGCCGCCTAGATGTTGGGGATGCCAAAACTGTGGTATTCCTGCTGAGGAAAGCTTCTAACAGGCAATGGAAACAACCCAAGAGAATGAAGTATGTTGTTGTTGACAAAGCTGAAAGGAGTTGGAGATCTGAAGAGTGTTTTGTTATCAGACATGGAGATGCAGAGTTTGGAGTTTTCCTGGTTAGTTTTTGGTCTTGCTATGCTTCCTCCCCTACATTTTGGAATGATAGTGTGCGGGGGTCCTGTGCTAGCCTTGACCATAAATTATGTCTCTTGATAAGACCCAACATAGACTATCTCTCTGCACCGGAGTGGAGGCGCGGGAATAAAAACACAACTCACATGTTTTTATTGGGAGGGAGATTCTCAGTTATTCCTCATGAAGTCCTGAGTTCACATCTTGGAGAATTCCTCTCGTTTATTCTCCAAACAGTTTTATATATCAAACAGAAACTGAGGGGTAATACCTTAGCATTCTGTTTCCTAGGTAACCAGATGAATGACTTTTAGTCAAGTCTACCTCTTTGACCACACCTTTCTATGCTCATTTTGACACATTAGCAACTCTGAGCTTGGAATTGACACCTCATCTCAGGCGATCCTCATAATTACAAAGCAAGGAGAAGCAGATCCTGAGCTTTTGTTAGGGTAGCGACAGCCTGTCTGGAAGAGTCCGTGACCACTTCAACGTGGCCTACGGCTTTTGAGTCTGGCTGCCATGCCATATAGAAATATGGGCCTACAATAGTGTATTTCATTTGAGATGATATGATGAAGTATGTGATCTGTGTAATTGGAGGTTTCTCTCCCACCTACCAGTTCCCAAAACCCACTCGGAGGCTTAATATTACTTAACAAATGTTTGGCTAACGGCTTTTAACTAGTTAACTCTTACATTTAAATTAACAAATTTCTATTAATCTTTATATTGCCTCGTGGCTGTGGCATTACCTCATTTGATACATTTCTTGCTTCCTAGGCTGCTGGTTAGTGTGTCCCAGTTCTACCCTTCTCCATCTGATTCTTTGTTTGAATTTCCTGCCTAGCTCTATCCTGCCTTGCTATAGGGCAAAGCCACTTTATTTATCAATCAATGAGAGCTGATTCACAGCATACAGAAAGACACCCTACAGCAGTTCTGTGTTTTGATTTTGATTTTTATAGAGAATTTGAAGTTTGGACTTTTAAAAATTGATGATACTGTGATAGACAATGGGGGCAATTGAAGTTGGACTGAATGAATTTTGCATTATGATATGGCTACAAGCCTTTGGAAGTGAAGCTAAGAAATGTGATGGTTTGAAAGAAAATGACCCCAAAGGGAGTGGCATTAGATAGGTCTGGCTTTGTTGGAATAGGAGTGGTCTTATTGAAGGAAGTGTGTCACTGTGGAAGTGGATTTTAAGGTCACATATATGCTCAAGACATACCCAGTGTCTCAGACCTCTTCCTGTTTCCTGTTAGTCAAGATATAAGAACTCTCAGTTAGTTCTCCATCACCGTGATTCCTTGCTTCCCACCATAATGATAATGGGCTAAGCTTCTGAACTGTAAGCAAGCCACCACAATTAAATGTTTTCTTTTGTGAGATTTGCAAAGGTCATGTGTCTCTTGACAGTAATAGAAACCCTAACTAAGACAGGGCTTGTTTTGGTAACCATATTGATGAGAATTCATGATAACAACATCATTGTCATGTGTAGAAGATGCTATCTAAAGAAGATACAAAAGAAAATCTACACCTAAATCTCAGATAGTTTCAATGAATTAAGTTTTGAACTAATGAGAACAGAATTAAAAAATAGACTTTTTATTTCTTTCTTTCCCATGGGATAAAACTATTTTTTTCCAGAAAGAAACAAATATCCACCTGTGATTCAAACAAAGTGAAAAGATAAAGTTTTCTGTAGGTCATGCCTATGTCAAATGCCCACCTGTACAGTTTAAAAGATCAGTTGTAGATGAGCAATTAAAAATGGCTAAATATGTTGAAAAAATCCTAGGTTCAGAAAAGATGCATACTCTAAGAGAACTCATAACTTCACTTGAAATATTATTTAGCTGTTAAGAAAAATGAAATTATGAAGTTTGCATATAAATAGATGGAGATAGAAACAACTATCCTGAGTGAGGTTACACTTAAAGACAAAACTTGAATGTTTTCTTTAATTTGTGGTTTTGTTTCATTGATAATACTCACCAATGTTAGGATGATGATGATGATTATGATGGTAATGGTGATGATGGTGATGATTGTATAGATGTGTGTGTGTGTTTGTGTGTGTGTGCTTGTGTGTGTGTGTGTGAGAGAGAGAGAGAGAGAGAGAGAGAGAGAGAGAGAGAGAGAGAGAGAGAGAGAAAGAGAGAGAGAATAAATATAGAAGAAAAAGTTAATGGTGATGATGGTGATGATTGTATAGATGTGTGTGTGTGTGTTTGTGTGTGTGTGCTTGTGTGTGTGTGTGTGTGTGTGTGTGTGTGAGAGAGAGAGAGAGAGAGAGAGAGAGAGAGAGAGAAAGAGAGAGAGAATAAATATAGAAGAAAAAGTTAGTAGTGAGCCGGTGGTAGGGATCTTACAGGAACGAGAAATAGAGTATCATATTATAATAGGATAAATGGTGAACTAGAAGTATGAAACGTAGAGGGTGATGGAAGAGCAGGGTAGAGGAAGGAATATGAAGAGGCATAAATAACACTAGATTCTTTTGAGAAGTCATATGGAAACCTGTTACTGAAGGTACTTCCCAAAATAATCATATATAAAAGCATTTAGGTAGAATTACCATATAATGGGAGAAACAATGCCCTAAATAGAGATCATAAGCAGTCAATATAAACCCCAGTACCTGCAGTGTGTTATATATATTTTAGTTGTTGATCAAAGGGATTCCATAGACCCTTTGTAATTACTGCCTATTGTCAATGTTATCGGTTATCCCACACAATGTGATGGTAAGACCTATTGCTGTAGACATAACCTATTTATGCCTTCAAAATAGAGAATTTGAGAGGTGTTTTTTATTTTTCCTATTATTTTAATAACACATTATTTTCCAATCATATTAAAGTATTAATAAAGATTTTGATCTTAGTCATTCTTACCAATGTAAAATTGAACCTCAAAGTAGTTTTGATTTGCATTTCCCTGATAGTTAAGAATGTTAAACATTTCTTTATGTGTTTCTCAGTCATTTGAGATTCTTTTATTGGGGATTTGCTTTTGGATCTGTACCTCCTTTTTAAAAAACTAGATTAATTGATTTGTTGATGCCTAGTTGTCTGAGCTCTTTATGTATTTTGGATATCATCCCTCTATTGGATGTGGAGTTGTTGAAAACTTTTCCCATTCTGTAAGTTTCTGTTTTGAAAGTGTTCTTTGCCTTACAGAAGCCTTTCAGAATAATGAAGTTCCATTTACAGCTCATGCTGGTGAGGATGTAGGTGAAAGGGGAGCAATCCTCCATTGCTGCTGGGAATGAAATTTTGTGCAGCCACTATGGAAATTAATACTGAGATACCTTAGAAAATTAAGAATCAATTTACCACAGCACCCAGCTATACCACTATTAGGCATATACACAAAGGGATCTTCACCCAACTTCAGGAACACTTGCTCAAATATTTTAATAGCAGCTTTACTTATAATAGCAGAAACTGAAAACAACTTGATGTTCCTCAGTCAAATGTGGTACATTTATATTTCCAGATGCTTAACAACCATCTATCGATTTAAAATGATGACAGTTTAGAACTGGAAAGGTGGCTCAGGAATAAAGAGCAACACACTGTTCTTCCAGAGGTCGAGTTTGACTCCCAGGGCTTACATGTACCTTTAACACCAGCTCCAGCCATCTAATGCCATCTTCTGGTCATGGAGAACATTATAATCACGTGTATATATCCACACACAGACACATACTCTCATGTACGCATAAATAATTATATAACAAAATATTTAAAAACACTTGCCACAAAGGTGATACCCCTGAAATGAACCCAAACATGAGTAAATTATAGGAAAATTAAGATATATTAAAAGCAAACAACCTTTATTTTTAGTTTTGTTTGCTTGTTTTAAAATATAATACACATAACATGTAGCAGCATAAAAATAATTGAAATAAGTCAACTTTACATGCTCATATGGAGAAATATTTTATTGTATTCTGTAAAAATTTATCAATATTTATTGAAAAGGAAACTCATAAAAGTATATTAATCATAAATATGATTGGGAGATTATTTACTAGAACATAAAATGTCAGAATAGACACTACTATATTCTCATTTAGCCAAAAATTGAGCTGCAAGGTTGCATTTAAATTTGAATGTAAGAACTGGAGAGATGGCTCAGTGTTTAAGAGCCCTGACTGCCCTTCCAGAGTTTCTGAGTTCAATTCCCTGTACACACATGGTGGCTCACAAGCACCTGAAATGGGATATGATGTGTTCTTCTATTCTACAGGCACACATGCAGACAGAACACTGTACATAATAAATAAATAAATCTTAAAAATCTATTTAAAAAGGAATATAAATGCCTTATTGTTGGTGTTAATAGATAAGAAAATCTGTTCTCAATCAATAGTTATCACATGTGAGTTTTAGTATTCTGATCGATTAGTAGTCTAAAGGCTGGAACCCAAGGGAGGAAAATACCAAGAATATCATAGTCCTGGTTTTGATTTAGAGTGGCAGCAGTTTTATGAGTACCATCACCTGGAAAGAAGTATTTATTTCAGCATACTTCTCTCACTTGAAAATAGCAAATTTTTAGACACCTTTGGCTACACATTAAGGATTTTATAAAAATGGAGCAGATCATATAAACTTACTTCAAGTTCTCAGCACTGTCCAAAAGGTAAGATAGCATATTTTGGTTTTCTTTGTTGTTCATACTATAAAGAATTATGATGAGATAATCTGCTTGTCTATCTTACAGTGGGCACAGGATGTGCATTATAGTACTTTCGGGTTTCTTTTTTTTTTTTCAATTTTTATTGATTTTTTTATTGAGCTCTACATTTTTCTCTCTGATCCCTTCCCTGCCTCTCCCCCCTCCCCCCTTCAACCCTCCCTCAAGATCCCCATGCTCCCTGCTTACTGGGGAGATCTTGTCTTTTTCTACTTTCCATGTAGATTAGATCTCTACATGGAAAGTAGTGATCTTATAGTGTCTTCATTGTTGTCTAAGTTCTTTGGCGTTGTGATTTGTAGGCTGATTTTCTTTGCTTTATGTTTCTTTTAAGGGGGCAAGATGTCTTTCAAATGTCATCAAACACACATTTTTTTTTTTATTCTGGCATTTCTCTCCTTTTTTGAGGAAAATTTAGCTCTAGAAATAGTTTGTTTCTGAAATACAGCTATCTAAATTTGTAACACTATAAAATATTTCTTCCTCTTGTATTAACTAAGTATACTAGTTTTGGGGAGTAGTGTAATTTAGGAAAGTTTTTAATGTGAAGAACAGCTAAATATATCAGTATAGGTTTAGAGTATAAACCCAAGTTTTCCATCTTTTATTCACCAAAACATCTGCATTGTGGTTCGTTTTAAAATTTTCATATGCCTTAGTTTCTGCCAAAACAAGTGTTTGTTTCTGTTTTATTTAACACTTGATTTGTGTTCATATTGTTGTGAAACAATGTTATGGTGTTGAATTGCCTCATTTTGTTTTTGTATCCACCAAAGTTGCTGAGAAATAGAGATAATTATACATCATACAGATTGGAGAATCATTTTTATAAATTATTTGATGTATGATCTTGGGTCATTATTCTCTATGCATGAGTTTTCTTATCCTAAAACTGAAGTGTTTACAGGCTATATTGAGAAACAAATCCTGGAAACCATATGTGCTCCTTTGAATAGTGGTGCTAAAACAAGAACTATCATGTGATTTTTTTTCCCCCAGCCTCCAACCTACTTTTTAAATCTTACACAAATGTAATTTAGTGGAATGCTGGAGTGCTAGTGATTGAGTTTACTTACATTCATCTACTCTATTAGATATCTAAATCAAAGAAGATTAACAACAGTTATTTTTAACTTATTCTGTAAAAGTATTCTAGATTCTTCTCTGATATTATCTACTTAGTTTACAAAGTTAATTGTTTAGTATTTACATTTATTACTAAGTAAGAATAAGGAGAAAATCCAGAAAAAGAAAATAACAGATCATGATATCTTTTCCCCAGTCAAAACAAATATAAAGAACATAAATCTTTGAAGTTACTCTCTGGAAACATAATTACTACATATCGTATTTGTAGTAGCATTTTTTAGAATGCTAAAACATGTTCTATAACTGTATCCTCCTAGTGTGTAGCAGTCAGGTGTTGTTATTGTAAACTGATACTTTTATAGCAAGAGGGTAGTTCACTGTGTCAAGTTAACTGGATCATCAACTGCTCAAATATTAGATGACGGTCGTCTTGGTATGCTCCTAGAATATTTCAGAAGATTAAGATTTGAATTGGTATTCTAAGAAATTTAGCATGCCAACATAAAGGGACATCACCAAATCTCTCACGACAATGAAGATTAAGTTTCTAATAACTGCACACACAGACATATATCAGTTATCCTTTCCACTTTTCTACAGATCCTTATCTTTGGATACTTTGAAACTGAAAATAGTTCCTAAGAAATACAATTTTAAGAGACAATTTTAGTAATTTATTTCTTGATTTAAGAAATAGTTTCTGTCTGATTATATCTAAATTGGTCTTTATTTCTAATTCCAAAGAAACACTTCTAGCCCTCAGAATTATTAGCAAGAATTTATCTTTAAAAAATACAATATTAGGGTTTTATGATTTTTTTAATTTAATATAATCTCTTTATTGATTCTTTGTGAATTTCACATTTTGTAACCCCTGCTCACCTCCCATTCCCCCCATATCCTCCCCTCTCCCTGCAGCTGTAGTAAGGAACCACTTGTTTGTCCCAGCTGCCCAGAACCGAAATAATAACATAGAAACTATATTAATTAAATCACTGCTATTCCCCTTAGATCTAGCTTCTCAATGGCTAACTCTGACATATAAATTTAACTCGTCTCCATTAATCTGTGTATCACCATGTGGCAGTGCCTTACCAGGTAATGTCCCGGGCATCTGTCTCTGGTGGGGCTACATGGTTTCTCCCTGAATCTGCCTCCTTTCTCCCAGCATTCAGCTTAGTTTTCTCCACCTAGCTCTGTTCCTCTATAGCTTTGCTATAGGCCCAAAGCAGTTCCTTTATTATCGGATGGCATTCACAGCATACAGAGGGAAATCTCACATCATGCATCGCTCCGCACCTCCGCAAGAAAACTAAAAATATCAAAATAAAATAAAACAAACAAAACAAGCAAGCAAATAAACAAAACCAAAACCAAGACAAACCCCCCAAACCTCTTTGGTTCTCCATCTTTCCTGCCTCTTCAACACCTCTTCATTCATCCTCATGACCTTGGGAGTAATATGGCACACAGTATACTCTTTTGTCCAATCAGCTTTACTAGTAAATGTTCATTGCAATGAGTCACTGGTCTGCTTTAAGGCCTTTGGTTTACGGTACACCATCATCACTGGATCCTCACGGAAACTCCTCTGGGACATCCCATGGCCACCCCAAGTAATAGAGATCCTGTGGGTATCTTTCCCAAGCTCCAGCAAATCCTAGATGGTGTAGATGTTATGGCAGGCCCACCCAAGTCCCTGTTGTTGACCTGGGTGGTGGCTGAGTTTGTCAGTCTTAGCGGCTGGGGCCACCTGCAACAATCATGGGGGTAGAGCCAACTCTCCTTTGATCACACCATCAGGGTTAGTTCTCCTTCACCTGTAGTGAGAGCTAAGGCGAGCTCTCCTGCAGAATCGTACTGGGAGAGGCAGAGCCAGCTTTCCCAAAGCCAGCGAAGGGCGGGACAGTCTCAGCAAGTCCTCCTGTGTTCACTACTTATGGTTCTTAATGGCCGGCTGAGGTAACACAGGCCAGAGACATCAAGCAAGAAAGGTTTTTATAAAAGTAACAAACACAATGGCTATTCGTATCCTTCACTTACATGATATAATTAAGAGTAGTTAGATTCATCCAAAGATTTCTAGAAAACTAGGAAATTCATGAACTGTTCCGAATAGGGATAAATAAGGATGATCACAGAGACCTCAAGTCCCAGATGAAACACCCCGTGCATGATTTAAGTGTTTTTGAGTGTCCTGAAAGAAACCCGTTCCTCCTGGAGCAGTGCTGAGTGAGACTGTGGAAGTCAAATCTAGAATCCCATGCTGCAGCGGTCTGAATTAAGTGGGATTAAGAGAATCCCAGGGCATATCTTGTGAAAGGGGTAAATAAAGATATCTTGGAAAGTGGGGTGGACATATGTGGGAAGACACTAATAAAATTAAGGCCAGAAAGCCTCCACTTTTTCATGTGACTTTTTTTCCCCCCCTGGTAAAAGAAGTCTAGAGTACAGAGGTAAGAGAGGCCAAGTATTTAATTCTATTTTATTCACTTTTATTCAGGATCAGTCTAAATTTAAATAAACATTTGGGGATGGTTACTCTAGATTACAGTTCTGGACAACGAGGATTTAATTTATAGTGATAAACATTTTTTGGCTTCATCCAGTTGATCAGTGCTGAGATAGGAACTTATACAGTTTTGCTTCTCAAAATAATCTTTAAACAACTGATCATCCTCGTCTAGCTCCTGGAGGAGGCACTGAAAACAAATATTATGTTTCTCACTTTATGTTTGTTCAGGATCAGAGCTTGGAGTAATAGGCCTTTCGTTCAGTAAAGTTTTCTTTGACTTAGCAGAACAAAACTAAATGGTAAGAGGACAAAACGAACAAATATGAAGCTGGAAATACTAAAAACAATACCCAAATCAAAATCAACAGATTGTTTTGAAATAATGTTTCTTCTTCTCACCATAATGAGTACTTATCTTCTACTGTTGGTTATGTATGTCCCATGCTTCCCATGCTTTAACATAAGATTTATCATATGTTTGCTTCATTTGCTTCACAGGAAACTTTTATTGTGATCCATGTTTTTTTTTTTTTTTTTTTTTTTTTGAGAACACTCATAAATTCTGTTGGGACTTTGAAAAATTTGGAAACTTTTCTCTTTTCTTGTGGGCTTCCACCTATGTTGTAGACTTGTCCCTGTCATTTTCACTGTACTTTTCTTGACTCCTTTTCAAAAACTTGGTGTTTGCAGATCAAATTATTTTCCAGCTGCAGTCAGTCAAGACAAATTCTCTGTGGTGAGGTGACTGAACTCCATCATTCTTTACATATCCTTAGCTCTTTTAAGTTGTGCTCTGATTTCCAGAATGTGAAATATTTATTGCAGCACTCAATTTTATTCAGATAAAATTATAATGCCACAGTTAACCTGTTATAATAATGTCAAAGACACTTTGTATTTAAGGGATGCAAAGACATCCAATAAAATAAGAGGCATCAATTAAATATGAATGGTTTTTCCCTTCAATTTATAAAAAAGGAGCAATGTATGAAAATAAATCAGAACAGCCAACAGTGTTCAGTGCGTTTACTTTCTTCTAACCAGGAGAGTTGGTTTTTGTAGAAGAAAGTGAAAGATACACAAAGTGAGCTATCTATTATTGCATGCCACCAAATAGTGGGGGCCATGATAGTGTTGTTCTATTCATGTTTCTTGTGTGGTGTGTAGTAACGACAATGAGGATATCATATCTTCTTCTTTATATACTCCCAAGTAAGAAGTCCTTTATTTCTGAGCATTTACTTCTACATTTACACCTTTCAAATTTAGTAAACAATACATTCTCAAACATGCATAAAAAACAGGCTTTTATGAATAGCAGAGTTTTGAAATGGATCAAATGAAGATGCCAACTTCAGAGGGACTTTGAATTTAAGTTGAAATTAATCTTCAGGAGTTGTAAATGGTTATACTCAATGACAGTTACAATGACAGGTTGCTATTAAATGTACATTTGTGTATAGGCATATAATGAGAGAGACTAATATTTCTTTTCTTAATAATTAATGGTCATGTTACCACTAGAATGAATTTTATTTCTTGCATCATCAGAGTTAACATCAACTGAGAAATGTCTTTCTAAGGTCTGGTTGTATGACATTTTCTTAAATAGTGATGGGTGGGAGAAGGCACAGATTACTGTGGATGGTGACATCCCTGGGCTGGTGGTCCTTGGTTCTTTAAAAAAAGCAGGCTGCGTAAGCTATAATGAGCATGCCTGTAAAGAGCATCCCTCTGTGGTCACTGCCTCAGCTCCTGCTTCCAGGTTCCAGCCTTGCTTGAGTTCCTGCCCTTTCTTCAGAGAGAACAAGAAGTAGAAGTATAAAACAAACAAACTCCTTCCTCCCAAATTACTTTTGATCAAACTGTTTAATCCAAGAAATAAAAAGACCCCATGTAAAAATAAATAAAAAAGAATAAAAAAGAAAGATGGTTCACTACTTTTCAGAATATTTATATAGTAAACCTTAGCTTTTAATAGGAATTAGCTTAATAAATAACTCTATATAAGGCATCATAGTGAAATAAGTACTTCTATGTTTTATATCTAGTATGGTATATGATTTCTTTCCTTTGATATGAAACTAAATACCATTTTAACTTGATATCGTGTTTATGAACTGTTTAAACACATGCATAAGAAGAAATTATTATAAAGCCATATTATTTTACCTTAATTTTGTTCCCAATTTTTGTTTATGCCAGTTCACCAACAACAAAAAAATTGTATTCGTTACACATCATGCATTATGGGTAGAATCTTGAGGTTTCCTGATTTAGAGCATTTTACTTTAGATAAATGCACTTTGATATTTTAAAAAGGTTGCTGTGAATGCTATCAACAAAAATCAGAAGGAAGCAAAAGCTGCAAGCTGGTGTGAATAACACACCATCAGTGAACTTCAGATTTCCTATCCCCGACTGCCAAAGGTGTAAATGAGCATCTGAGGCCATTGCTAATTACAGCAGTCTGCAGACAGAAACTGCTGTTCTGAGTGTAGGAGGCAAAGTGAGATGCGACAGCGATTTCCACAGCATGTAATTTTAGAACTCTTCTCTGTGACACTGTGTATCTGATCTTACCAACCATGGCTCACAGTCGTATCACTCATCTGGAGCATTTTATTTAAAGCTTTTTATTTTTTTTTAAAAGTACACATGTGTGATTAATAGCAATCCAAAGATTTCTAATGAGCAACACTCTTTCCTGCAGTATTCCAATTCTATGATCTTAGTTAATTGGGTATTTTTAAAAAAATGTTACTTATTGGTAGCCTTTCAAGAATTCAAATCTTGATAAAAGGCTATAACTGTTTGGTTGATGAGGAATTAAAGTAGGAGGTTAAAACAGCACAGTCATTGTCTTGCAAAAAAAAAAACTAAATTGTTTTTCATATTTGACATCTTACACTTAATCTCAAAAAACTGTTTTTATTGATTTAAAGACAAGATGCTAGAAGGGCTAGTACTAGGTAATTTCTGATGGGAAAATGATAATTTTTGTCAGTTTTTTAAAAATTTAATATTCTCTTATACAATATAAACCAAGCACAGTTTCCACTCCCTCCACTCCTACCAGCCCTCCCCATCTCTCACATATCCATCCCTTCTCCTTTTACCTTCAGAAAATCTCGGGCCTCTCACTGATAAAAACTGAACAGTGCATGACAAGACAGAATAAGATTACATACAAACCTTCAGCTCAAGACTGGACCAGGCAACTCAGTAGGACAAAAAGAGTCCCAAAAGCAGGCAGAAGATTGAGAGACAACCCCCACCCCCACTGTTAAGAATTCCAGAAAGACAGCAAGATAACAAGTATAACATATATTCAGGGGACCTAAGCACAGACCCATGAGATTCTGTGATTGCCCCTTTAGTCCCTGTGAGCCCATATGTGCCCTGCTTTTAGTTGATTATATGAACTGTGTTCTTGTGGTGTCCTCTACTTCTCTGGTTTTACATTCCTTCCCCTTCTTTCACTGGGTTTCTGAGATCTAAGGGAAGCAACTTAATGGAAATTTCTAGTTTGGACTTTCTCTCCACCTACTGTTTGGCTGTGGTCTTCTGTATCTGCTCCCATCTGCTACTGGAGGAAGCCTTTTTGATGATGATTATGCTAAACACCAATCTATGAGTATCATTTTCAAAAGTTGAACACTTTCACCCATTACTCTCTTCCCCTCTCTCCCATGCAACTTTGAGATCAGTATTTTTTTCTTCTTTCTCCATCAAGTCCAGTTTCTATTGCTTTGTTCTTGAGAGTGGAGGACTCCCTAATATGTGATCCTTCTTTGTCCAATAGCTATCAGGTACAGTAACTCCTCAGCTGGTAGTAGAATATTGTGCCAATGTTCTCACATTTATGCTGGGATTTCATCAGGCTGAAGACTGTGCATGCCTGGTATATGCTGTTACCATCACTGTGAGCTTACATATGCGTCTGTATTGTTTTGCCGGAAAACCAGTTTCCTTTCATAGCTTTCCAAAATCCTTTGTATCCCCCAGTCTTAGCTGATATTGTGGGCTGTCTTCAAACTGATATAGTTTTATCTGTATATTCAACAGAGGAAGAGAGAATATCCTTTGTTACATGACAGTGTCCCTAGCACACACTAGTCAGAAAGATATTTAATGATTACTGTACCTTGACAAACTTTAACACTAGTACTTATCCAATTTCCATTTTTACTTTTTAAACAATAAGACTGAAAAGGCCCTGAACAAGTGAGCTTCATGAATAATTCTTTACCTTCATAAATCAAAACCTTGTTTTCTTAATCAAGTTGTTCTCATAGAAAAAAGTCTCTCTTAGTATACTTCTTAGAACTAGGCAATGCCAATCCTCTGGTCATGAGCAATATGTATAATGGAACGTGAGTCATCCGAACACAAGAGAAGATCATCGAAGCATTTCCAATACTAAGAGAAGCTATGTCTTACTTCAAGTATCATGTGGGCAATAATTTTAATCTAATAGGCTCATGAACTCTGTGTATTAAACTTGATTATTCTTTACCTTGTCATTCTTAACCATATTTTTTAAATATACATGCTTGCTAGAGAGATTTTCACAGAGATGTGGTAATTCTAATTTTTTTTTTAAATGAGTAAGAGTTCTAAGATTCAGTTCAAAGTCTAATAAATGCTAAATCATGAGGTCTCTCATTGACATACATCCCCAGGTACAATGAAGACTTCAATTTATTTATGGTGTATTCAATTCTGATCTTTTTTCCTCTCTAATTTTTTCTTCCGTTTCAAATTTCCAATGGGTCCGCCCTCTGGTAACCAGCCCAGATCAATATTCTCAAACCTCTGTTTGTTCATTTTCAGGATATGTTGTGTGACCAGTGAAATCCACTTGCCCACATTCTGTATCAATTACAGAGATGGCTGACGTGTTAAAATTGCTTATTCCTTTTGACATTCATTTCTGACCAGATAGAAGCCGAACATTTCTTTGACATGACTTGTTAGCATTTCATTCTGGGGAAACACAATGGTAAAAGGCTCTCTGAAGTCACCACCAGGAGGGGGCTAGGAGTATATGTTTTTGATATCAGTATACACCATTCTGAGAATATTAGGAAAATGGTGCTCTTTTCTTTGAATTCATGTTGAACTTGATTGTTCCTGTATACTCATGGAAGTGAAACTACACCCTCCCCCACTTCTGAGTTTTATTTAGTCCAGTACATTAGAAGTTGCTTCTTAAATGTCTGCTAGCAAATAGAACACAGTACCACATGGTGTAGATTTTTAGTAAGCTTGTGTTTTGGGGTAATAAAGGACTGCATAAAATTTATAAGCGACTAGAATAATTTACCAGTTACAATTTTCTTATGAAACATGTCAGCATAAACACAAAAGAAACAAGTTACATAAAAATTGTATTAAAAGTTACAAAATTGTAAATTATAGTCCTATTTCATCCTTCACTCAGCTAAAACGTTTATCAAAAGGCTACTATTTATGAACCATTTTTCTAAGGCAAGAAAAAAATAGAAAGGCAAGATTGGAAACTGTATCTCAGCTACTTGAAATTACAACATGCCTGGGCTGATAAAAAGAGTAACAAAACAGGCAAAGGCAGAAAACATTCAGAGGAACAGACTCAAAAGGAGGTATCATAAATAGAGCTCAGACAGTAATTGTTAAAAGAGCTCAAATAAGGATGAGGCCCCTAACTGTCGCCCATGTATTCAGAGTTGTTTATTTTGTCCTATTCCAAGTCCTTAATTAGAAGGCTCTTTTATAATTCACCCTTTTTTGATTAACAAAAATAAAAAGGAATTCTTTCCCAGGACTTATTCAGGACTCTGAGTGTCAAAAATCCTTGCAAGTGAAGTTTCTCCTCTGCTAGGGGTTTCCTTCATTTAGAACTTGTTGTTGCCTACATCTGTTCTTCAGATTGTTTAATTAAATTTAATTAAAAGTGATCTTTGAGTTGTATAAAGTTGAATTCTTCTTATCAATTTTTTCTCTTCTTATGGACACCAGTTCTTTGTAATTATTCTTTTCATTACACATAATTTCTGTTTATTTTACAGATGAGACATGAAAATGATAAAATCATGTATTCTCTCATTGGCATCAAACATCTTTTTCTAGCTTCTTTTCTGTAAGAATGAAACATGTATTTATTAACCTTCAGTATATTTTATTTTTCATGTAATATTAATTTCAATAAAGACATCTTTACTTTGAACTAACACAGCCTTTAAAACATTTAAAAATATATATAAATAGAAAGCATGGAAGTTGTGTCTGGAAGTGAAAGATGGGATGATTTCTAATTTAACTATACAAAGTACTATCTATGCTTATAACTTCTATGAGAATATTATAATCACAATATACTAATCTGTAAGTATGCTAATTTGCAGCTTAATGAACATTGAATTGGCACATAATTCTCATTATTTGTAACTTAGAGTTGTAGGAAGCTATGCAATGAATAGAATTGATTGTTTTGCTACATAGAATTCATGTTAAAAATGAATAGAACAATTTAAGAAACATTTTAAGGGATCACTGGAATACAATACGAATCATAGTCCCCACTACACTATTTGAATCTGGTGTGAATTGTAGTAGTATACAAACAGTAATATTATTTTATTTGAATTTATCAATTTTTATTCAAACTAAATTAAATTTTATTTTGACAGTGTTAAATTATTATAGTTAGAACAAAGGTCCACCAGATGTCTAAGGCAACAGCAGCCACCTCTGTCCTTGACTAGCAATCACAGGTTATTGTTTCTAAAACTTGTGAGAAGATGGTGGTTATAGCTCCAAGAATCTCAACATTAAAAGTGATCTGTAAAGAGAGCATCCTTCTTGAGTTTTACTTTTTCATAGAAAGAAATGTTTCCTAAACTGTTCTGTGTACTTGCTCAACTATTAGGATGCGTGCATCTAAACCACCAGCTGACAAATGAATGAATCGACAAATGGAAATATACCCAAGGCTGGAAGCAAAAAAAAGCACTTCTTCAGGGATGAATATTACAAATGTTTGTGATGTACACTTATAAAACATTATAATGAAATAAATTGTCTTGTATAATTAATCAATGCAAATAAACAAATTAACATGCACATCGCTTTCTTGGAGAAGGGAGATATCTGACATTAGTAGACTTTTGTCCACTTGGAAGAGATTGCAAACAAAGTCAAGAGCTACAGATTTGTGCTGTCACAGTTTACGGTACTATGTGCACTTCCTTCAGTCTCCCAGAAATGTACAACCTTGACAAGTCTGATTTTCCCCAACTGGAGACTTGCTGTGTCAGGATCAGAAACTTTATCTCATTCCAAAGTTTGTGTTCTTTTTCTCAAGTCACTCAGTTTAATGCTGAATCCTGGATCATCTAACAGCATGTTCAAAAGTTCCATTTTTCTCTAATAAAATGATGATAAAATAAAACTAGCCTCAGAAAGAATCCAAGGAAAAAGTTGAAAGACTGAAAGCCTCTTCTGTTCCTTATCAACTTTTTTTTTCTCTACATTTCATCATTAATCAAATCCTATTTAATTGCGGAGTAATTTATGTCAAAGTAAAGCACCCTAATGATTACATACTTGGGGTTCAGGTTTTATTTAGAGTATCCACAGGAGCAGCAAATCGAGTGCCTTTTAATATTTTTTCGGTAAGATGATCAAAGGCTGATGGAGGGAAGATTTTTTTGCTTCTACTTGCTGAGAATTTAAGAGAGCTTGAGATGTGAGGATTGATACATACCTTAGTCAAAATAATTAAAACGAGGAGAAACTAGGTTTGCTGAAACTTTGTAAGTTGAAAAACTGGACAAAAATGATGTTTTTCTACTTACAAGTTTTAAAAATGTTGGGTCTCTTTGAAAGGAAAACAAGATATGAACTGAAGATGAAAGCAGTTAAGAAATATTTTCTTGTGTAAACTTCACACTCCCCAGGGTTGTTTAAGAAGAGAATGTGTAAATCTTGGCTAGGTCATTAAATCAGACACATGATCAAAGATTGCAGGCTAGATGTAACACACAAAAGCTTTCATTCTTCATCTTTTATTTCCCCCTTTATTGAATGTATGCTATTTTTCATATAATATACCTCATTATTGTTTCCCATCCATTTATACCTCTCTATTCCCCGCCACCTTCCCGTCTAATCTGATCCACCTCTTTCTGTCTCTCAGTAGAAAGCAAACATGTTTCAAGAAATAACAATAAAATAAAGTATAATAAGATAGAAAGAATCCTAGTGCATTTGAATAGGACAGAAGAAGTCAATAGGAGAAAAACAGACTCACAAATGATAGAAGAACCAAATAAAGACACAGGCACACTCCTTCACACACTACACATCCCATTAAAACACTAAAAATAGTAGCTATTATAAGCAAAGTACTGTAGTGTAATAAGAGAGAAAAATAATAAAATAGTAGATAGAATCCTTATTTTAAAACAAATGGGAAACTGATGTGTGCTATATGTGAGTTAGACAGAGAAAGCAATTCTGGCTTGCGAGTAGTCACTGGGCACACTGCATCAGCAAACTCCCAGCAAGTTCTACTTTCCTTGCCTCTAGTCATCTTCTATGTACAGTCTCCATGTAGAAAAAAGAGAAAATCAGAAAGAAGGGTATAGTACCATATTTAAACTTTTCAACGTAGATTTCCAATTTTAGTTAAGGAGGATGGTTAAAATTTAAACCCAGGAAGAACTTGAAATACAGGGCCTGCATAGGTTTCAGCCAGAATTGTTCCCAACTATGAGGGTCGGCAGAGTAGACACAAGCTCCTATTGCTGAGAAATTATCTCCAACTGATATCTGCTTTCAAAGAGAAAATGTAGTTTTTTCCAATGGAGTCTCACTGATTGTATTAACCACACTTAAGGCCAGGCCCCATGTGCAGCAGTAGATAAACAACACAAAATAAACTCAGTGGTATTTTTATAGACCATTTGTCTGAGATAGCTATGTTTGGCCTTTTCCTTATTTATGACTTTTTTTTTTTTTTTTTTTTTTTTTTTTTTTTTTTTTTTTTTTGGATTTTTGAGACAGGGATTCTCTGTAGCTTTTTTTGGTTCTTGTCCTGGAACTAGTCCTTCTAGACCAGGCTGGCCTCGAACTCACAGAGACACAGAGATCTGCCTGCGTCTGCCTCCCGAGTGCTGGGATTAAAGGCGTGTACCACCATTGCCCGGCCTTTTTTTATGACTTGTGTGTGTGTGTGTGTGTGTGTGTGTTGTATGGGTATGTGCTTCTTGTGATTTTTTTCTTTGTATCTTCTTTTAAAGACATTTTGTTTATTTGTTGTCTTATTTTCTATTTTGTTTTCTAAAGAGAGAAAGAAAGGTCTGGAATTGGGAAGATTTGGAAATGGGGAGAATCTGGGAGAAATTGGGGTGTTTGATCAAAATATATTTACTAAAAGAAAATTATATATATTATATTATATATAAATTATACATATTATACTAATTATAAAGAAATTATACTAGTTACCTAGAAAGAAAATAAATAATATTTGATTTTGTAAAGGTGATATTGAGAAATAGAACATGAAATCTACTATTATATGAAAAAACAAGCTATGTAAAATGTCATTGTATTCAGGTCTTTCAATAAAATTCTTGCAAACAGGTTACACTTCAATGAAATAATATGGCTAATTTTTGGAAAGAAATCCTTAAAGTCAAAGTAAGGTTTTGGTGTACATTTTCAAAGGTATTTGTTCTATTGATTTCTACCTGAAATCTTGTCAAATGAATTTTATCACCAAATAAAGTCCAATGTTAGAGATAGTTTACACTAAGATAAATGAGACATCAAGTTTTAGTGTAAATTTCCACAAATTTCATTTTTATTTATCATTTTATTTCTTTCTTTGTCCACTCATTTATTGAGACAAGGCATAGGTTTTTGTTGCCCATGTTCATAAACCATGGTTACTTTTGGTATTTTTGTTCAAAGACACAGTTACTAATGCCATTTGACGTTTATTAACCACAGCTAATGAAAGGTATAACAGACTCACTCAACCATTCGCAGAGCAATCCCGAACTTTGACCTCCTCAAAGTTTTCTCACATCTAATTCCACATCACATATCAAGGAAACTTTGTGCCATGTGATTTCCACAAAAGAATCAATTGGAACTCTTAGAAGTGCTGGATTTTCTGAGTGTATCATTCAAATGTTATTTTTGAATGCTTGAATGGTAGTCTTTAGAACTGCTTTGAAATATTTCTTTTATTCATGAAAATAATGATTTAAAATCAAATTATGAGTTTTTTTTTAATGTTTACAAGATATAAAGAGGGAAACCAACGGGACTGACACATTATTTTAGCAAGGCTATTAATTATTACTTCAAATTTTACAAACAGATGTTACCATATTCATATTGTCTACTTACTCTTGTGTAAAACATCTAATTGATTATAGGTTTGAACATAGTGTGGTTAATAATTTTCATTTAAAAGTCTGTTATTGATCACAGGACATACAGTGCTTCTTTCTTTCTTTTTTCAGTATTCCACATGTGTGACATTTTTTGCTCATAGCACAACTAGAATACAATAGGTTGCATGTACTTTTGATTTGCTAACTAAGTTTCTTAATTGTATGTCTGTTTTTAATTTCATTGATTACTAATCTATTTTGATTTCACCTGCGTTGTTTGAAATTCAGTATCATCTCTCAAGAATTTCATATACTCATTTATTCACTTATTCATTGATTAATTTTTCAATAAATCAACAACTCATGATGAACTCAAATTCATGCTTTAGGTTCCCAGTACAAAAAATTGACCTGCCTTTATTTCAGGCCTCCTTTCTGTATTCCTAAACTGGAAGCTAAAATTCAATTGAGTGTTTCATATTTTTATTTATTGACAATAACATTATTTGTTCTGGAGGGGAAGATAATTAGGTTATAGCAGTATCATCATAAATTTCTGAGGTAAATTTTTATATTTATTTTTAGAAATAAAAAAATGTATTGTCATATATATTTCATAAATTTATGAAGAAATTTAACTTCACTTGACCAGTTTATTAAAGTTATGTAGTTAGTCTTGTACAATTATTATGTTCTTTAATAGATTTCATATATGACATGGAGATTTAAATAATTAATAAATACCAAGATAGACTTTAATACAGGGATTCTAACTTTGTGAATAGTAATCCTTCAAATGATTTCACTGTTATTATTTTAATCTTATTTTTAAACTTAACATATTTATATTAATAAACATATTGTAAGCACCCCTTTAGGCATTGAAAATTAGGCTTAGAATTAAACTGTCAAGGTGCATCACTCTCGTAATAACTACATGTTAGAGGTAAAATAAAAATTCAATAGACTGAACAACATCTCAAATTTTTGATTGAAATAAAATCTCCAGTTTGATGGCATTTAGATGCTCCTTCTGCAGGTGGTTAGTTATGGAGGAGTTAGCACTTTTTTTGGAAGAAGTCAAATACCCTCTGTGGAAGTTTCTATTCCCAGTTTTCTCCCATTCTGCTTCCAACTTGAGGATGAGAGAAGATGGGGAGAACTGAGAGGAGTGGAAGTTTGGGAAAAAAGAAAGAATAATAAAATAAAAAATTGACAGTGTTTAATTCTTTGTCCCATATATAATGGCATTCTAAAAATTTCAGTTGAGATCTTTTGTAACCGCGTAATAATAAGGCATAGAATAAGTGTGTTTGATACCATATAAGAAATGAAAGACATTTGGATTTCAATAATTACTGTAATGTGGTATTTGCGCTTGTTACAGATTTAGTATTTTTAAACAGGTATACACACACACACACACACACACACGGTATGAACATACACTAAGTTTAAAAAATAAGCACTCATGTCCAACTAGTAACAAAAATATTTTAAAATTTTGATGTTTATAACTTATGGCTTTAAGATTTTAATGTCATTTTAATGGCAATAATTATCCTTATTGATTTCAACTTAATTTCAAGCACAGTTATATTCTAATTATAAATTAGATGGTATCTGTCTAAATGTTCTGTCCAAAGTTCTATAATTATAATCAGGCTGCTCTTTATGACTACTGAGAAACCTTTGAATGTCATTTGAAAGAAAAGCTATAAAAACTGTTCCACAGGAAACATCATTCCATAAAAAAATTGACATCAACAGAGTATGTTCTGAATCATTGTATTCACACTCAGCAACATGTATAACTCAGTAAAATGTGTAACTGAATATTTGTTTCATTTGCTCCAAATGTCATACAAAGGAGGCTTTGATTGGCTTTACATACCTGTGTGTTAACTAGATCTACCTGACATATTCTTATTAATGACAAATCTCTAAATGAAGAGAATATACAGTTCAAAAACTCTGTTCATGACACTTCACTAAGTAGGGTTAATGAGAAAAGTATTTCCATCTCTTTTTCTTTTTATACTAGGAAGTGGTTCTATTTATTATACATTGACTTTGTTGTAATTCTAATAAGTAATAGAAAAAATTAAATTGCATGATAAAAATCTTAGGAAAGTGATCTATTTATTGAAATTTCAAATTTCACATTTACTCTTAATTTTGTTCATTTGTAGCTAGAAGTTATTTTGTACTTTACATCAGAATTTAAAGTACATTTGATTAGCCGGAAGTTCATATTTCCAATGCTATAATATACACAAAGAAAATAAATTTCCAAGCACTGCAAGATGACAACTTAACTGTCTCACTACATTTAAAATGTCTTGATAGAACCTCTCAAAAATTCTTTCTCTTTATTACATCAATGAAGCTATATATATATATATATATGTGTGTGTGTGTGTGTGTGTATAATGTATACACAAATATGTATGGCTTACTTTGATATATGGGTTCATATTCCAGTATAAACAAAAATTTCATTAGAGTAAATTATGCAGTATGGCTGCTATTTAAATAAGCAGTAAATGTTTCCTATGATTCTCTACATATACATTATGCTATTTAGTCTTTGTCAACTTGACATATGCTAGAGTCAGTCATGGGAAGAGAAAAACCTCAGTTCAGAAAATCCCTCTGTCAGGCAACTCTTTGAATTATTTCTTTTTTCCTTTTTACAATTTTAATTATTACTTCATCTGTATGAGTGTATTGCCTGCAGATATGTGTGTATATCAAACTTGTGCCTAGTTCCTGTGAAGACCAGAAGATGGCATCAGATCACCTGGAACTGGAGTAGAGATGGTTATTGTATTAATTACTTTGCTATTGCTGTGACAAAATACCATGACCAAGACAACTCATGGAAGGAAGGTTAGAGTTCCAGAGGGATAAGAGTCCATCATTATCACAGCATGGGAGCAAGGGAGCAAGCATCGGATATAGCAGGAACAGATGAGTGCTCACATCTCAAATTCTATATAGAAAACAGAGCACAACCCTGCAATTGAGCTTGTTTCTTCTAACATCAAATCCTATTCCTGGTAACATACTGCTTTCAACAAGCCCACGCCTCGTAAACTTATCTAGATAAGGCCATCAACTGGAGATCAAGTATTCAAATCCCTAAGAAGAGATCTCATTCAAATAAACACAGTTGTGAAATATCATGTAGAAGGGAGCTAGAACTGAATGCATCCAAGAGTATTGAGAATGAAACTCAATACTCTTAACGGTTGAACCATTTTTTTACTGAGGCATTTTCTTGATTGAAGATCGATGTTTCAGGGTCCAGCTCTCTGTAAGTGATGCTACACCGTAGACAATCCAACCCAGTAGCAGTATTCCCTTAAGTCCTCTATTTCAGTTCCCTTGAGCACTGGTCCTGGTTTCTTTTAATGTTGGATTATGAGGGATAAGAAAAAATAAATGATTTTATCTCCTCGCCAAATCATAGTATTTATCAAAGCAATAGAAAGCAAAATAGGAAAATTTGAAATGTAGGAATTTCTCTGTCTTATTATTAACCTATAGGTGTTAGGGATGGAGTGCTAAAAGAGAGGTCAGAGATTGTATGTATTTGAGTATTTTATATTTTTTCAAAATGTTAAAATATCAAGTTTTATTTTTTGGCAAAGATTCACTGATTTTTATATATGTTTGTATGTTTTATAAATGTAGATTCCTGCAGGGGCCAGAGAAGAGAGGCAGGCAAAAAGCTGGAGTTACAGACGGCATGAACTGTCTGCTCTACTACAGGTCTTGTGAAGAGAACTCTAGTCCTCTTGAAGAGTAGGAAGTTTCCTTAACCACTGAGATACCTTTGTCCAGAGTTTGGATTTTAAAAAAAAGTAGCAAAGAACACAGCGATGTATGAATAAATGCCTCCAAATATATGAAAATGATATATGTACTAAGCAGCTTCATAGAATTTCTTCTATAGGATTTCCTAATTTTTGCTTATGTACTTGGTGAATACTTGAGAAACTAAAAATTTTGATACTGATTTTTTTCGCTTTAAATAATATGCTATGTGTAGAAGTTCAAGTAGGGGAATGAAATGACCATACAATTCTTATTTAAAATTTATAAAATTCTTAATATGTATGCTCAATTAAGAAAACATTACTTATAAATACATCTATGATTCTTTGATAACACTCATAAATATAATATATACATATTATACAAAGGTCTATAGGAAAAATATATAGACACACAGAGATATGTAGATAAATGGACAGGATAGAGAGAGACAGAGATATAGACACAGAAAAAGACAGAGATATGAGGAAATAAGAGGAAAAGGAAAAAGAAAGAGGAAAAGGAAGAGAGGAGATGAGGAGAGGGGAATAGAGCAGAGAAGAGCGTGAGCAATGGGTGTCTGTTTGCCAGACAGGCAGAGACACTGGAAACGTTAATTTACAATAACTGCATACTTGGCAGTACCAATCTGAAATTGAAAGCCTAGAAGACTCAGTTACTGCCCTTCAGTTCATGTTTGAAATCTAAACAAATGGAATCTGATGTTAGAATAGCAAAAACTAGAGTGTTAACTACCGCAGGGATAGACAAAATCACCAGCAAGCTGTAAAGTTGCACAAAACAGAACTGGTTTTGTCTATATTTGGATCAATTGTGTGAAGGCACCTATTGCTCTTAATAAGAGTACTCTCTCCCTAGTTAATTCTTGACAGAATGTTCCTACAGTTACTCTTTGAGTTATGTTCCTAAGTTGAGTGCAAAACCTATCAGATTATCAGTAAAGATCACACATTAGCATGTGATCATAGAAACAATGTAGGTTCCATGCAGCAGATATTAGTACAAGATTTATAGCTAGCCTGATATCTTAATTTATAGTCTGCTATTTACTTCAGTCCTGGGCTTATAATTATACAGAAACCATATTAAAGTAGCAAAAAGTTCCTAATTCAAGTAGATCCATATGTATAATTCTAAATCCAAGCAGATTGCTTACTTTGTAGGATTTATCTTTCTGCTACACTATTTTCACAGGTTTGGCAGATAAGAAAATTAATTCTTGGAAAGTGATTGTAGCTTAACTAAACTTTGAAGAAGAAAGAATTTAAACAGTTTATTTTTTTATTGTATTTACTGAGCTATATATTTTTCTCCACTCTCCTTTCTTCCCCTCTCCCATTTTATGGAGGTCATACTTGAAACTATAGTGCTGTGTCCAAAAACAAAACAAAAAAGCCAAAGCAAAACAAAAGCAAAAACAAACAATTGAAAACAATAAAAAACTGGTTTCTTTTAGTCATCTATTGACCTTGACTCTTATAATCTTCCTACCTAGTCTTGTACAAAAATTGCTAAGCCCTTGGAGGACTGAGTGTGATATAGAACTCTCATTTAGGACTGAGCTTCCCAAGTTTTTTATTCTGTATACCTTGACCATTTCTAGGTCTTTGTTTAATCACCATCAATTGAGAGATGAGGTTTGTGATGGATAATGAAAGCTGTACTAATCAATGACTACAGTTTTTAATCAGAGAATATAATTAAAAATTTAAATACTCTCCTGGTTATTAATCAATACCTTGCAAAAATAAGATGACCATGTTAATTCATGAAAGTTTTTTTCCCCCTCCAAAAACTATTATTGAATATAGGTACATTATGAAATAATCTCTTCAAATAATAGAGATTTCGGAAGTCACAATTTATTTTATTTTCTTTTTTATTTTCCTCTTTTTTTCAAGGCAGGATTTCTCTGTGTAGCTGTGGCTGTGCTGGAACTCACTCTGTAGACCAGACTGACTTCATATTCAGAAAATTTTCCTACTTCTGCCTCCCTAGTGCTGGTGTTAAATGCTTGGTCCATCATAACATAGTTGGAAAGAAACAATTTCAATGTTTACTTTTGAAACTGGTTTGTAGTTGTTCTTTATTTTGCATGGCTGGGGAGTTGGCCTGTGGTTTGTATGCTATCACTTAAGCCTTACAACCAGAGTTCAGGTCTCCAGAATCCACAAAAATGCCAAGAGGCAATTCCAGCACTGGTAAGGCAGAGATAGGCAATGCCTAGAGCAAGCTATTAATACAGACTAGAAATCTCAGCAAAATGCAGATGCAGTATTGAGACCCTGCCTAATGAATAATGTAGAGTTATATAGGGAGCCTTACAAACATATAACTTGGGCCTATACACATAAAAGCTTGCAAATCTACATACATAGGCAACATACACAGAGATAAGAATATTATTTAAAGACTATTATCCTATGGACATAACATGGCTATTGCACACATAAATTCACAGTAAATGAGATTACTTGATGAAAATCAAATAAGCCAACCAAAATTCTGTTATTGATAGTTGGTAGCTATCAAGAGAAAGAGAATCATTCCTTTTAGAGAGTTTTTCCCTAAGCAGGCTTCCTTTAAACTTATGTTTCCTTGGATAGATATACACACATGCATATATGCTCAGACTAAGTGGGTAATCAATTAACCAAACAAACAATAACAAAAGACATGGAGTTAGAGGAGTCACAAGCTAGAACAATTATGGGAAAGTTTAAGGGTGGAAAGGGAAGTCAATATAATCATAGTTCATTGTATACATGCATGAAACTTTACCACAAATTATAATTGAAAAACAGAAGTGGAAATTTTAGATTATAGAATTAACTGTTATAGGAAAATTTTTCTGCACTCTCCAAGCAAAGACAATTTGGTTATTTCAATGATGAACTTATATTTTATTGAATAAATTTCATTTTCAAATTAGTTTGAACAGCAGCCAGTTAGTAACACAAGTTCCTTAGGATATGAAACAAACATTAAAGTTTTCCCTCTGTGTTCAGAAAACACATCCATCCTCAAAAAAAACTGACAAAATTTTCTAATTCTATTCTCTGACATAAAAATAGTAGTCATTGATTTATGCATCTTTTAATATTCATCAGAGAAGCTTAATCCTTCAGTAGATTCTAACTAACACAGATGTCCAGAACTGGTTTGAAGTACAAAGAATAAGAGACTTTGGGATTTCAGAACTGAATAGAACATCTATACCACACTCAGTCAACACAAGGGTTCAGTAATTACTACACAAGCCAAGGTGGAAACATTGTGAGAGTAAGAAGCAGACAAAAACGAAACAGGTTTTTTTTGTTTGTTTGTTTTTTAGTATAATAGGACAATTTCAAGTATAAAGTCACATTGGCTAAGAAAACATGCATAAAACCTGTTAAACCTAAGACAAAGAACATTCCAACATGTATCAGGGAAGTGGGAAGAACACCTCTCTCCTTATCTCAGATACTGTTAGCAATGGAAAGCAGCTGGGAGAGGGATAGTGTGTCCCACCCAGAAAACTCACCATATTTAAGAATGTGTGGACCTCCCAAACTGGACCTGGTCAGTTCAAATAATAAAACAAAAGGGAGAAAAGGAGATAACACAAGTTGGGTAAGAAGGAAAAAAGTGAATCTTAGAAGAGTTGTGGGAAGATGATGAATGTGATCAAGAAAAATATCATTTTTAAAGAATTAATTATAATTTATGCAAAACATAGCCATTAAATAAAAATTAGTACCTTAAATTTAAATGTAAAATTTGCTGTTTCATATATTAACCTTTAAAGCAAAACTCATTGAACTACTATATATTATGGCCAGGATGCAACATTTTTCTAACTTTACAAAGTTAGTCATGGTTTGTACATGTTTTTCTATCTGATCCATAGGTTTCTGAGATCACATTGGTCTGTAATATATACTACATAAAGTGGTAATATGCATTTTTGCTGCATTTATTGTTTCCCTGTTCTTCAAATGCTCTCAGTTAGGTATTTGTGTCATCATTATTTAAGTACAGGTTATTTTATTTTATTTTACTTTGTTTCAATTTTTGGACCTATCCCATGTTGAAAACCAAAATATGTTTAATTATTGGCAGTATTTGGTATGACTGGCCACTTGTTGCTGTTACATAAACTATACCACATTTCTTACTCATCTGCTCTTAACTGCTGTTGCTTCTCCATACCCTTCCAGGTGTCCCTGACACTCACTCACTCTGATCATTTATGTTTTCAGGAGCTTAGGGTTCAGGCCTCTTTTATATTCTGAAGTCTTCTTTTCTTTCTGTAAGTAATGGAAGATAATTAATTAAAAAATTTACTAGTGGTGTTGAGGCTAGGGAACAACTTGAAGGAATTACAAAATTAGTTATTTACTTTTGCAGTGTCTTCAGAATTGGTAATGCTCACCCAAGTATGGTAGTCCATCTTATCAACCCTGCTTCTAAAACTCATAAAAGATGTATTTACTTGCTCTCAATAAAGCATTTTTTAACATGTCTAGAAAAACGACATAGGAAAATATACAATTTCACACTTTGTAATTTAGTATGCTTTTGTATTGCTTCTTATTTTTGTATTTTCCCATCACATATCCTAAAAGAGGAATAACACCTACAATGTGATTTCAACTTAGATTTTAGAAAATGTCTTCATATTTAAGTTTTGAAAATCCCTCTATTTTCTTCTTTCATCAAATGCTGTTTCACTCAAATATCTGAATGTTGCTTTCTGATGTCAGTTATGCTATTACCATCACATCTTTTGATTTGACAACTAATTGCTGGAGCTTTCTGATGTGGGGGGAAGCCAATATTTCTAGTGAAGTTACAGAATCCATTTTAAATAGCAAAAACTCCCACTCCCTGTCTTTGTTCTTCTTAAAAAGAACACTACCCAAAAGCACATCTCAAAGATGTCAGTGTTATCCACCAGGCCACGACTCGATGACAGTGATTGAAGTATTCTCTGAACTCTTTCAACAAATGGGCCTGGCACTTACTGATTGGGGAATTTAATGTGGGAATATGGGTGATGCTTTTCACTACTTACATTATATTTGGCAGTTCTGTCTCAAATTACTAGTTTGCAACTAAATTCAGGCTTCAGTTAAACAGCTAACCTAAAAAGGGAGATCTATTCTTTGCCAAACAAGCTCTCACTTTAATTCTTATAAAAATGACTCCTTCAACTTATTTATTATAAAACAAAATTATGTTCACTGCTCTTTGGTCTAATATACTGTGGATGACAACTCCTATATAAGATTTCATATTTCTAACGTAGGAAGGATATCATCATTGTCTTAAGATTTCTATTTCTGTGAACAGACACCTAACCTCAGTAACTCTTACAATGGAAAACATATAATTGAGGTGCGAGCTTACAATTTGAGAGGCTCAGTCTATTATCACCTTGGTGGGGCACGTGGCAGTGTGCAAACAGACATGGTGCTGGCTACATGTAATAGAAGGCAACAGAAAGTAGACCATCTGCCACACTGAGGAAAGCTTGAGCAAAAGATATCACAAAGATAGCTTCCACAGTGATACCTTTCCTCCAACAAGGCCACACCTTAATTCAACAAGACCACACTTTTCCATAGTGTCACCTCTTTTGTGGGCCATTTTCTTCTAAACCACCACAATCATTTTTGTATTGAAAATATTTTATATATTCTTGAGAATTTCATATCATGTATTTTAATCATATTTGCTGCATATTCTTAACTCTTTCCAAACCCACCTCCACCTGTCTCTGCCCCCAACTTCATGTAGTCTTTCTTTTTCTTTTTTCTTTAAATCAATAACCTGCCATGATGGGGGAGAGTCTTCTGTTTTGTGTTGATTTCATTGGTTAAATAAAGAGACTGCCTTGGCCCTTTAATAGGTGAGAAAATTAGGTAGGTGGAGTAGACAGACAGAATACTGGGAGAAAGAAACCGAGTCAGGTAGTCGCCATGATTCTCTTACTCCAGACAGACGCAGGTTAAGATCTTCCCTGGTAAGCCAGCTCGTGGTGCTACACAGAATATTAGAAATGGGTTAGATCAATATGTAAGAGCTAGCCAATAAGAGGTTAAAACTAATGGGCCAAGCAGTGTTTAAAAGAATACAGTTTCCGTGTAATTATTTCGGGTATAAAGCTAGCCATGCGGGTGGCCGGGTGCCAGGAACGTAGCCCGCCGCTCATATTACAACACTGCCAACTCCAGTTTTTACTGTTCGTATATTTCTGGGTGTGGGACTAATCACTGGAGCAGATCGACCTACCAGGAGTCACACTCTTAAGGACAAGATCTCCCGAGTAAATTGGGAGCATGGGGACCTTGGGGGAGAGTTGAAAGAGGAAGGGAGAGGCAGGGAGGGGAGCAGAGAAAAATGTAGAGCTCAACAAAAATCAAAAAAAAAAAAAAAATGAAAAAAATAGTCACATGTAAATCTGTTTTTTTTTTTTTTAAATTAAGTGTTTACTGTGGTGAAAAGTTAAAAAAAATAGCAGATTTTAGAAGCCATCAACTTTTCATTGTTCTTCAGTTAGGAAAAGAGGCCCATGAGATCTTCCCGTTTATGTGCTATGATGGTGACTGGTATAATCTTGTGGAGTTCTTGTTCAGGCAGTCACAATTGCTGTGATATCAGCATCCCGTCATGTCTTGTAGACACTGTTTGCTGAAGTCCACACAATCTCTCGCACGGCCTGAACCTCTAGGAGGAAATGTGACACTGATAGCCCATTTGCAGCTCTGCATTGCAGTGACATGACTCTGAGTTCTGACTAGCTGTGGGTTTTTTGCTTTAACCACTGTTAACTGTGAAACATCTTTGATAATTTTCTGAGAACTGTGATGATGTGTGTATTGAAGAAATGTATGCATTTAATTTACTACTATGTTCATTTATAAAACTAGTAGTGGTAGGTGCATCCGTGGTGCCTGTCAACTCCCCAGCCTTAGGACTGGGTCAGATTAATGGTACCAGAGAGTGTTTCGGCCTTTTAATGGGCCTCAAATTTAATCAGAAAGTTGTTGTTATTCCCATTACATTCATAGCACCAATGTACCCAGAGTTATATTATCCCGTAGTAATCTTTATTTCAGCCCACAGGGTTGGCAGATGGTTAAGACTATTGATAATCCAACCTCCACACTTCCAGTTGTTTATTAGCAACTTTCCCTACTGCGAGAGCTGCTGGATAGAAACATCTTGATCAGAATCCACTTGATTTCTCCATGTCTTGTGACTATTGCATGTGATGTGTTTAGCAATGGGATCTCATCATCAAGTTCTGGGGTAATCTAAGATGAAAGAATGGTGATAGTCTATATTGTTTTGGTGATCTCCTGATGGAGGAAGGTCATTGGCTAATAAAGAAACTGCCTTGGCCCATTTGATTGGCCAGCCTTTAGGTGGGTGGAGTAAACAGAATAGAATGATGGGAGGAAGAGGAAGTGAGCTCAGATGCAGGGCAGCTCCTCTCAGAGCCAGAAGCGATGAAGCAAGCCGCCAGGTCAGACATGCTGAATCTTTCCTGGTAAGACTGATGCTACACAGATTATTAGAGATGGGTTGATCGGGATATGAGAATTAGCCAGTAAGGGCTAGAGCTAATGGGCCAAGCAGTGTTTAAAAGAATACAGTTTGTGTGTCATTATTTTGGGGCATAAGCTAGCCAGGCGACCACGAGCCGGGCTGTGGGAAGAGGCCCGCAGCTCCCTACTACAATCTCCAGTATACTGACAACAACTTAGAGAGAACCATCCCAAAACTAAAACTAGGCTTTTAATTTGGCAAGTCAGAGATTCTGGAATAAACAAGATCTTTTATGTGAATAAAATAACAATTTTAAGTATCACGTTCACATTTGCTACCCTGCTGATTCTTAAAGGAAAGTCCCTTACAATATCCCCTTTCATTCTTACAAAAATACAAACAGGAGATATGTTACATGCAGTTGACCAGGCCAATATCTTATCTTGTATGGATTTGCAGAGAGGAGGTTATTGAACAACAGGATTATGTACAGCTATTTATTATATTGCTTTAGAAAATAAGAAAGACATTTCATTTTCAGGTCATCTTTTGATGGAATGACTATCTTTTAAAGATAGTATTATTTTATTATTATGTTTGGTTTTATGTGCACCAGCTATGTTCAGGAACCTGTGAAAGTCAGTGTTTGATGGATGTTGTGGAACTAGATTTACCAGCTGCCATGATCCATCATGTGATTTTGGAAACAGGACATGGGTTTTCTGCAAGAGGAGTATGTAGTCTTAATCACTGAGCCATCTCTCCCTCTAAATCTCTGTCTTTATACTGTCAAAAAATATTTCCAACAAGAAACACTTTGTCTGTAATGTGTGAAATGGCTTATATTTCACATGGGTGATTTTATTGCATATTAAATTAAAACCATGTAGATTGCACATACAGATTAGTTATTTAGAAATTGATTTTTGTATTATAAGAGAACACTCTCCCACATCTCAAAAATTCAGCTCTACTTTCAGGGCTATAATGAGTTGATTTAATCTTTCAACAAGCTGACTAGTTGTAAAACAACAATAGCAAGAAAGTCAATCAAAATAGTTTCATATTTACAGAATCTGTTTTGGCTAGAATCTCCAATTTTCTTGGCAGAATGGCACTTATATTACTATCAAGTAAGGTTAATTTGTTTTCCTATACTCTGTTACTGCATTTGTTTTGGAAAAAAATATTTTCTTTTTTATGTTATATAAGTTAATAATTGCTTTAAGTACTTTATCTATGGAAATGGAAAGTTCTCATTTTTGGTAAAAGACAAAACATGGATAATATTTACAGAAAAGGCCTCCTCTGTTGGCACAGAGAAGACAAGCTGGTACCTTGCTCCAGTGGTGTGATTCCATACCCAGGAGCAGTCAGCTGATGTATCAGAGCCCTCTGTCAGATGGCATTAGACCAAGCTGCATACAAGTGACAAATCACGGTAACAGAAACAACTGTTAATACTGACAGTATAATTGAAGACAGAAACAATGTGATGGCAAATGTGTCTTAGTTAGGTTTGTATTGCTGTGAAGAACCACCATGATCAAAGCAACTCCAGAAACCATTTAATAGAGGAGACTCACAATTTCAGAGGTTAAGTCCATTATCATCACGGACTGGGGATCATGGTGGAATGCAGGTAGTTGTGGTGCTTGAGCTGAATGTCCTTACATCTTGACTCAGAGGCAACAGCAAGTCAACCGACTGTCAGACTGAGGAAAACTTGAATAAGAGAGACTTTAATGTCTACCCCATAGTGACACACTTCCTTCAAGTGCTGATACTGCTGCTGTCTTTAGGCGCCATTGTCTTTCAAATACCCCAAAATGTATAGGGATAATTTAATTATTATAGTCCCTTCCACCTATTTCATTTTGCCGGGGTGAAAAGATCTTGAGAATCACAATTTGCACAAGCTCGACAGGCAAGCAGTTCTCAACCATTGAGTTTTAGTCTTAGGTCAATAATGAATGAATTCCCCAAGGGAGGAAAATACTGTTCATATATTTTTATTTCATAGAAATAGTCTGAAAGTACAGGATATAAAAAAAACTTTAAAGATTTGCCAATGTATCTATGACCATCTTATCAATATTTATTTGTTTACCTATTGTAAAAGCAAAGCTTTAAATAAATTAAAGATACTGTTAAACATTGAAGAGTTTTTTTTGTTTTTTTACTTTAGAGACAGAAAATGTATAATGACAATGATTTGGATAATTAAGAAGATAGAATTTAAGGATACACTGAAAGAAAGTGATATAATATAATAAAAGTTATCAATAAATAATGACAAAAACAAAATAGAAAACTAAACTCAAATGTAAAATTATGCCAAAACAAAATTTGATTAGTCCTATACATTTTGAACACTATGTTTTTTTATTAATTGAAGCACACATTTAAAAGTAGAATTTTCTATTGTATTAAAGATCCACACAAAATTAACTTTGTATTGTAAATTTTTCTAAAATTTACCTAATTATGCCACTAGCCTAGCAATGGCTTTTGAAATTTTACCTTTAGATTTAAGGTTTTTTAAGGTAAAGCAGGTTAAAAGAGCTCAATATTCAAAAAATATATTATATAAATTCACAACTTTACCTGATATTACTATGTAATTTTATCCCAATATAGCTTCTCGTTGTTTTAATTATTCATTAATTCTCAATACAGTTTTTAAAATTGAACATATGGGAAGTTACTTTCTGTCTCAGTGATGAAAAGGCTATCGTCCTGATTTTCTCAGCCATAAGTTTCCTTAATGAACTATTTTGTTTTAGGTGTGTATAGTGATGTGAGAGTATGTGTGTATGTGTACATGACTGCAGGTGCCCGGAGAGGAAGAGAATTCCCTAGAACTGGAGTTGCTGTGACTTGCGAGCAATGTCAATTGGGTCCTGGGTAATAATAAACAGAGTGCACTCTGAGCCATGAGCCATCTCTTCAACACTAAAATTCCAATTTTTTAAAGAATACTAGTATGTTCCATCATAAGGCAGTTTTCAAATATGATCTATTCCACTATGGATACTATTAGTAATTTATATACTTAGAAGGGGAAAGTGCTGCCTCCTTTTTTTTGTAATCAAATTAAAAATGAGAAATGAATATTATTTTGTATTGTTATTCCATTTAAATTTTGTAAATCTCATTTTTAACAACATTACATATTACTTTCATGTGAATCTGAATATAGAACACAGTTTCCAGGATTTTAGTCTCAATATATACAATGGTATTAGCACATTGGATGTTCACATCTTTACTACTACTATATGATGATATTTTCTAATACCAACTCACTTTGATTATTTCTAATTTTACAAAATTCAATGTAACACAGTATTATCTCTCAATAAATTCAATTTAAAAATTTCTTTCAAAATTTGAAGAGCCATATGCCCTTGAATTAGTCATGAAAATGATCTGTTAGCTTACTCGAGGACCAAAACATTTAGATATATATTCATATTTAATATAAATGTCCTCACATTACACTCTGTCTTGGATGCCTATAAAATGACATGTAAGGAATTCTCACCAAGCAACAGTAGTGTTGTATCTCAAATTTTCACCTTCAGGATAAAGTATTTGTAAAATAAAATGATTCAAATACTCAAATTCCCCATTACTTTTACAGGGTTTTCCTTTTAGTAAATGCATAAGTTAGTCTTTGTTGTCTTAAAAGAAATTGTATTCTATTTTATTGAAATAAAATATGTGATAAGAGAATTCAAATCTCGGAAATGCTCTAAGCCCGTAACTTTTACATGCTGATATGATGTTTGCTACGAGTGGAAAATGTTACAGGATGAAACAACTTTTATGCCAAAATTATTGAAAATGTCATTTTAAATTATCATCAGATTATGTAGATGAGATACACTTGGAACATGAGTTTTCATGTATAAAATCAGTTGCTGTTCTTAAAATATCTTCTTATGATTATGAAAATATTCTATTTTTCAAAAATACTGGGGACTTTCCCTTAGAAAAGGAATATTCTATGAATATTGCTGTTATATTTTTATTATGACATTTACACAGTTCAGAGTATGAATGAAGTTCTACATAATGTGTAATACAATTTTATTTACTATACATAAAATATATTTAAAAATAGAAATTAACCTTATATAATAAACCTTATTAAATACAACTTTAAGATGAAAACATTTTTTAGAAACTTCATAAACTTTTTATAGGAGGGAATTGAAAAATATGTAATAATATTTTATAGAAATAAAACTGTGCCAGGCAGTGGTGGTGCATGCCTTTAATACCAGCACTCGTGAGGCAAAGGCCCATGGATCTCTGTGAGTTCGAGGCCAGCCTGGTCTACAAGGGCTAGTTCCAGGACAGGCTCCAAAGCTATAAAGAAACCCTGTCTTGAAAAACCACATCCACAAAAAAGAAAACTGTACCATTTATCAGAAAAATAAAAGTATAACATCCATAGAGACATAGAGACTTTTAAAAATATTTCACTAAATTATATAAGTCAAAAGTTTTGATATTATTCTTAAATCTTTCTGGTTTTTTTTTTTTGCAAATTAAACATGCATGTAACAGAAAATTTATTCATAAATTAGTTTAGGTAAATTTGGTTTTCATTAGCACCTTTAGAAAGATGACAAATTATCCACATCAAAACAAATGCAAACTCTCTTTGCAGCACGATGACCATCCAAAAATGAAGAGATATTGCTTAGCTCCAAATAAGGAGAAATGCAAACATCGAGCACTGGGACCAGGGGTCAAGACTCTCCATGGGTACCCAACTGAGCTTTGCACTAGAAGATTGTTGATCTTCTTTCCAGGCATCTTCACAGATGTTATCATGTTGAAGGAGCTGCAGGCTGCATCCTGCAGCATGGCTTGCGGCCGCCTGGCTAGCTTATGCCCCGAAATAACAACACACAAACTGTATTTATTTAAACACTGCTTGGCCCATTATATCTCTCCTCTTCTTGGCTAACTCTCATATCTTGCTTAACCCATATCTAATAATCTGTGTTGCACCAAGAGCTGGTGGCTTACCAGAAGATTCTAGTGTACACCCATCTTGGTCTGTAGCTTCATCACGTTTGCCCTGGAGAGGACCAGCATGGCATTTGCCTAACTTCCCTTCTTCCCAGCATTCTGTTCTGTCTACTCCACCTACTTAATTTTCTGACCTATCAGACCAATCAGTTTTCTTTATTGATTAACCAATGAAACAACAGATTGACAAATGACCTTCCCACATCATTATCAGACATGTCCATGTCCTAGAAATAAGAAGAAATGAGTATGTTCAGTATGTATTTCACTGGCTTTGAGCCATGGTTAATGAACCTATCAGTTAGTAAAGAAATTCAGGATTAAATAATAAGTGCTCTTTAATTCCAATTGAAAAATATGTTCTTAGGGCTCATGGGTCCTGTTTGATGGTTGTCTCCAGAAGTTGAATAATAACTTGAAAATGCACTAGTAGCAAAACATTTCGAACAGGTAGAGGAGCAGTTACATTGTTCTTATCAATTCTGCAACTAGCACTGCTTCTCCCAACCTGGGAGAAACATGGAAACTGGTACCGTAAACAAAGGTTAATTTTGAAAAGCTATTTGTTTTCCATACTTCTTTTTTGTTTTCTGATTTGCTTTGAGCAAAAAAAAAACGGTTTGAGGAAAAACTATCTTAAATTAAAGTTCTAATTATGGAGCATATCGAAATATAATTTCATTTAAAAAATAGCTTCAGCAATGAACAATTAAAATTCTTCCTAAAAACATGGTGTTTGCTATCAAATTCTTTCTTGCTCCTTTTAAAGCACTGCTCACAGTCAAACAACAAACAGGTAAGGAAGTAACATTTCTTTTCAGCATTAACATATTGGAAAAATTATTTTTACTCTTTTTTTTAACCTTTAACTTTTAAAATTTTTCCTTCCTCTTTCTTTCCCTTAGATACCTCCTTGCTCTTTCAAATTCATGGCCTCACTTTTCATTATTGTTTTATGCACATATGCACATGTACATACTTACATATTCCTAAGAATAATCTGTTAAATCCATATGATGTGGCATGTATGTTTTAAGGGATGACCAATTAGTAATGGACAAACAATCAGTATGCTTTTCTTGGAAAAGACTCTTTCTCTCAATCCCAGCATTCCTCAGTTGTCTACACTAGTTTGTGTAGGGTTGAGATCTCTTGGGTATTTCCCATGTCTGCTTCAGCATGTCTCTTGGTATTGTCCTTGCTCAGTTCACATTTGTGCAGTTAGTGGTGAGCCTTTAGTCTTGTAGCTTCCAGTGTTATTAGGAGACATCATCTCACAACAAACTCCCTGATTTTCTGGTTCTCACCATCTTTCCATCTTTTCTTTTGCTATTTTCTGAGCCTTAAGTGGAAAGGTGTTTTGCACAATTTTCTGTTTTATTAGGGCCTAGGCTCCATAACTCTGCATTTGACTGGTTGTGGTTTTCTGTAGTTTTTTCTGTCCGTTGAAAGAGACAGTTCTTTGGAGTTGTTTAAAGACTATGCTACCTGCGGGTATAGAAATAAATGTTTAGATTGTTTAGATTTTGCTTCTGTAGAAAAGCAATGGATGTAGATTTTTCTTCAATAACCATGACTTCACAATAGGTTCCCAGTCCTAGGGAGGGTCTCCCTCTTGATGAGTGTGTCGTTAAGTGCAATTAGAGAATTCTTGGTTACTATTGTGTGTACACAACTAATTTATATTTTTATCTGTTTACATTAACTCCTTAGTAATGTTGTGCCCAAGTTGAGACCCCCAGAGAGACACCACTGGGATCCAGACAAGTCCAGAATGCAAAAGCAAGGTTTATTCTGTGAGCACATAATCCAGCTAGCTGGGAGCTCAAAGCCACCACTCACGATGCAGTGGGGAGAGCTCCCATTCCTCATTTGCGGTTAACATATATAGGCAAAAACCGCAAGGTTTACTTAGGGTCAAGGGGGTTAGTTTTGCTAGAGAGAAGGGGTGGACTACTTCTGCACACCCTCTTCTCCCTTTAAGCGGCTACTTCTGCTTCTGTGAAGCCCCCCTCCCTTTGAGCAGTTATTTCTGCTCCTGTCTAGACCACAAAGCTAGGTGGCTAGCTGTCAGGAACAGTTGGTTTTTCCAGCTAACTCTTGTGATGTTGCAAAGAGCTAAACGCCAGTGTCTTAACCAGCTCCTGACCAAGCAAAGCTTTTTAAAATTTTATATGTTCTTACAGTAATAGTATAGAGCACAGAGAAGTTGAATCTATTCCAATCTAAAGCCTCATTTAAGTAGAGGAATTTGAGGACAGGACAGGACACAATGATCTGAAAGATGCAAGTATCACTGATAGCCAAGAATATACACAGTCCTAAAAGCTGAAATAATGTCACTGGAATCTTGAATACCAGTGATGTTTAGTAACTAGTATGTATTTTATCTTCTGAAAGATGAAGTCATGAATCTTGCATTGAGGACCACAGGAGAACAGGATAATGCTTGTTAGGCTACATGGAGAGCAACATCTGCTATGTTTGTAAGTTGTTTTCAATATTTATTAATAGACAGAGTGAAAGAAAACTCATAAATAAATTTGACACTTGAGTCCTTTTTTAAACTTTTGTCCTTGCAAGACTGCCTCATTTTATTTCTGGTTTTCCAAATAAAATTGCCAATTAAATTTAAAGGTGGATTTTCAACTTCAAATACTTGAGAATCAGAAGTTCTTTGTGCTCTTCTCTCTGGGGTTCGTTACATGCAGTAATTATTTTGGTGAGACTTTTTCATTTTTGTTTGTTTGTTTGGGTTTGTTGTTTGCTTATTCAGGGTAACAATCCAATACTTTCTTAAGGAAAGTTTGGTTTGAAATATGTCAGGTTTAATATGAAAGGGAAAGTAAACATTTTTTATTCAGATTTTGCAGTTCTTTATGGGTTATAAGTACTTTATTTGCTGATATTTCCATTGCAACAGTACATAATAACAGAATATTGGAATCCAGTTATAACTTTCTATTGCAACTAAATTAGATTTGTTAGTGCAAACAAAAAAAAAAGTAGGATGTGATTATTAGGAAATTAAAAAAAAAAAGGCAAGATATGCCTGAAGGGTCTGTGAGATATCTTTGGTTACAGACAAGTCCTGACATTTACTATCTACAATAAACTGTTCATTTTTAAATAAACTCAATAAATCACTTGGTCAGGTTGTTACAGACAGGAGACATTCATAGACAAGGTGGAAATAGCTAATTCTTTTAAGGAACTCAGGGGTCATACAGAGCAAAAGAAACAATTAATTTTGATAGAATTTCGATCATTTACATCTACAAACTATGTCTCAAGTAATCTGCTTTGTGTCACTTTGACTTTCTCCATCTTAATGCAAACTCTTACCTCTTTGCCTGGCATAGAGCATGCACAAATGGTTTCCTCTTCATAAGAAATCATTTAGCTCTATGCAGTCTGATATGGAATCCAGGAAGCCACCTGTGAAATAGCGAATCTGGTAACAGTCCTTTTTATCTCTGTCAGATTTTTAATTTTGCTCCAATCTAAATTCTGTAGCTTACAGTGTTTGAGAGAATTTACTTTTGATTCATCTCCACATTCCATCTCCTGAACTGCCTCAGCCAGTTTAAATGTTTATGATATTTTAGTCTCTTTTATCTTCCCCTATTAGCTCTGAACTACATCAAACTCTCTTCTGCCTCAGGCATTTGTGCTTGCTATTCCCTTGATGTGGACTGTTCCTGCTGTGTTCTCATGTAGGCTGCTTAGCATGCTGCAGGACTGATGAAGCTCCTCTCTTTAGAAAACCTCTTCCTGACCAGAGTGTCTAAAACAGGCCAAGCAAATGGGCATAGCCTGCACTTCAGGTGAACTATCTGGTCAGCAAGCTTCTGCCACACTTAGCATATTTCCTTACTAAACTGAAACCAGCCTAGTAGGCTGCTTAGCATGCTGCAGGACTGATGAAGCTCCTCTCTTTAGAAAACCTCTTCCTGACCAGAGTGTCTAAAACAGGCCAAGCAAATGGGCATAGCCTGCACTTCAGGTGAACTATCTGGTCAGCAAACTTCTGCCACACTTAGCATATTTCCTTACTAAACTGAAACCAGCCTAGTTGGTAAAATAACATGTTATAGTCTAATGCTATATTTGGAAAACTTAACTATTTAATAGTTACACTATCCTTTCCATCAAGTATGGGAAGCATTTATTCCCCAGAGCTAAAATATAATAAGTTGTATCTGCTAAATTATTATTTTTTGACTCGTAGAACGAAAACATGAATATGTAACAGATAACCTGTTAAAAACCGGGGATCCAATGAGCAACACAAATGTTTCCAACCCTTAAGTAACTCTCAGTTCAATAGAAAAAAAATTGATGCAGATAATATAGTAATTTAGTGTAATGAACACTATACTAGGAAAGGAACAGTTGCATGATTTGACCTTAGCAGAATAAATCCTTTTTTCATATGCAAAAAATGTTTACCATCTATGTTTCATCAAAGCGAGTTTTCCTAAATTTAGATCATAAAACCTTTAAGAGGTATTTAAATACTGAACATCTCTGCTTGCTTGGAGAAATGTAAAAATGGTTTAGATGCAGTGCAGTGTAAAAGAGTAAACACACACACATATATTGATGGTGGTATTTCAGATAGAAGTAATAAAATATTCTCAGAGCCATATCACATTCATGGAAATGGATGAATCACAGCATCTTTCAGGAGACGTTTACAAGTGTTTGCATGCATATTTTAACACAATAAAAATTCTGTAGAATGAGAGTCTTTCTGTCAGTTCATACATTACATTGCATTTTCTGTGCATAAAACATCAAAAAGTTGCATGATTTTATTTTTGTAATCTGTAATTTGAAATTGCAGTAAACAAAATAAATATTTAAAATATTGTCAGTTGTCTTAAAAATTAAGATGTTTTCATGCTTAGAGAGTCATCAAAATAGTTTAACATAGCTTGAAATATTTTATTTTTAAATATTCAATCAGCTTGTACAAAGAAGGCTACTTACATATTCATTATATGTCAGGAGGTATAAAATCAATTCAAATATTGCTAATAATTAACTGTTAAAAAGTGTCAAGTTGCCAAGAGCTTTAACAAATGATGTCAAGTATTGAAGAAAATAATAAAATACTATTTAAAATCAGCCTAAAATTTGGAATATGTTGAACGCATAATTTCATATCTAAAGCTTTTTATTTTTCTGTGATAAAACACCATGAGCATAAAGAACTTGGGGAAAAAAAGGATTTGTTTCCTCATACAAATCCCACATCACCTTGGGAAGCCAGGTCAGGAGCTCAGGGTGGGAAACTGGATGGAGGAATTGGAGCAAAGTACTTGAAGGAATGCTGCTTACTCGTTTGTTACTCATGGTTTGTTTAGTCTGCTTTCTTAAACCATCCAGAACCAAATTCTCATAGAGTTTAGCTCTCCTATATAGCTACAAACTATGCCTCTAATAAACTGGTTTCTGTTTTCTCCAAAGATAAGTAGCTCAGGTGGTGATCAACCCAGTCAAACCTAGTTCAGGTGGGGATTGAATCATTGGCATCAATACAGTTTCTGACCTAACAACTAGGGGATTGGCTTTGACATTAAAAAGCATTGCTTGGGTCTAGTTTTGTCTTTCTCTTTTGTGCTTGTGGTACAAAGATTAAGCTCTCGGTTTCTTTTGCAGGATACCATTTCCTCTGTCTGCTATCCCTTGCATTCATAAATTCAGATAAATTTATCCTCCCATGAGTTGCCTGATGACACTGTTTTGTCACAGCATCCTCATCTTTTAACCCCGGGGCGGGGGGGACAGCGAGAAACCAAATTAAGGATACTACCAGTTCATCTTGGTAAACCAATGTCATTTATTGGAGCTCCTTACCAGAATATGAGTGAGGGATTGCCTTTAGAAAGGGAAGTGGTTCAAAGACAGCAGAATCACACAAACAAAAAAGCAAAAGAAACAAAACAAAAAAACAAATCAACCAAGCCAAACCAAAACAAAATCTAAGTCAACCAAACCAAACCACACCAAAACAAAGCTAACCTAATACTCACCTAGTTGGACAGAGTACCTTTTAAGTGGTTTAGCTGTTTTGGGCATTTTCTAGCCTCTATAACTAAGTGCTTTATGCTTTTTCTAGAAGTTATGCTTATCTAATGGTGACTCTCAACAATCTTTCCAGTTTATATTTTCTCAAAGAATGAAGGGCCAAACAAATCTGGTAAGTTTCAGGCACTTCCTGAAGCAATCAAATTGTTTAGTCCGTAATCTAACCAGCTTCCCTCTGGGGTGGGTTGTTTAATAATTATGTCCTTTTAGAACATCTAATTGTTTAACATCCCATTTAACATTATGTGTCTCAACAAGTTTCCTTCCAAAAAGGAAGAATTTATTCTCAGAAGAAACTGCTCCACAACCTTTGGAGAACAGTATCATCATCTGATAACCAAACATTTATACATAAAAGACTTTGTGATATTTCAATTTAAACTGTAATGAGAAGTAATGAAATTAATATATTAAAGCAAAGTTATAAATGTTACAGGGAGGTGTCCTCTATGACGTTTAATTTTAGAAAAAGAACTTTTAAATGCTTAAATGTCATGAGTTTGGAAAAAATACATATTTTTAATCTAAGACATAAATTAGGCAAAATAAATGTGAAAATAGTCTGATTTCTTATTAACTTATAAATGCAGATTATATCATCTTGTACCTATATTATTGACTACTGTTGAAAAATAATTTCAGATTCAAGTATCCAATGATATGGGTTAATATAACTACATATATTTTTAATTCATATTTTTAATTTAAGTATTTAATGCTAAGTATGTGTTATGCATACCACATGATGTTTCAAACACAAAGTACAGAAAATAGAAATCTTTAATTGCTGGGATATGAGATAACTATATGTTGGCTAACAAAGAGAAATAGTCTGGATTAATAACATAAACTGACAATTTTACACTAAACATGAAATTTCTGTTACATGATGGATATTGCATAATAATAAAATAGAAAATACTAATATTCAAGAATCACTTGCATTCTCCATCTTTCTGAAACCATCATTACACACTAGGTCAGTTCTTTAGTCTATAAAATACTCAGCACAGAAAATGGCAATCTGTAAAACTTAAGAAATAAAATTGAAAGTAAGATAATTTATGTTCTTTCTTTTAATTACATAATAAATATAAAGCATCTAACACTGTCAAATTAAATTGACATTTTTCTGTTATTTCTATTATGCTGCTTTTTCTTTAAAACTACTAAGATATATTTGCTCCAGATTAAATAAATAATCTAACTCCTCCAGCTAGGACCCAAATCTTGTCATTAAAGGAACACCTGAATTAAAACAATTATTTGTTTCAAATTTTTTATCTACAAGTTAATTATTTTCTTTTACTGTAAATACACTTACTATTCTAACGTTTACTAATAGACTAAAATAAAATTAAATATAATGTATCTACCACATGTATAATATAGATCTTGCAAACATATCTTTGATTGTTGTTGCATTTTTGAATGATATACCTGAGTCAAATAGAGCGAAGGGCTCATGTGTATAAATTAGGGACATAACCAGACTTCCATTCTCTATCCTTTATTGTCATCACCTTGATTACTGGGAAAATCTTTAACTGTCCAAGGTACCTAACAAAGAAAACATCCAATTAATGATAAAGGATCAATATATGAACAAAAAATAATAAAATACATCTTTGTAACTATAATATTGACATGAGTTACTATTAATACATCCTTTTCATAATTAAGTGAATATTGTATACATTAAATAGCAAATTTTATGCATGTATAAAGTTTTAAGTTTTATTTTATTAAATTTATTATAGTATAGTAATTTAAATATATTAAATGTTTAGTTTATTAAATACACATATTTAAAGTGTATAAGCAATTAGTCATTAACAAGACCTAAATGAACTCTGCATTTAGTATTTCCTAATGGTAATAATGACTTATAAGATGGAAGTTTTACACCATAGATGAAAAGGCAAGTTCATTCCTCTGGATATTGGTGGTAATACATTCCTCAGTATAATCTCCTAAATGTTTATTCCATTAAATATACTAATCAACCGATTAAAACTGCACAGTGATCTCTTTTTTCTTGAATACTATAAGTAGCTTTTGATTATTACAATGTTTAAACAATCATCCGATTGAGAATTTGTGTTCAACGCACTAGGATACGCTAGAAAAGGGAACTGTAGATTTGTCTCCTTGATGTCCATCAGAAAACCAAAGTTCAAGAAGGAAATAAGTAGCAGAAATACAAACAAAGATATACTGTGACCAATCATCTTAATTAATAAATTTAATTAGTTTATTTTAGTTAGCTGTTTAGGAGAGGTCTCATTAAAATGAATAAGTTATATCTAAAGATAGATTTTAACATGTGTTCAGAAATGCTTAGAGTAATTTGTTGAATATTTTCCAAAAGTCTGTTAATAATTCATCTTAATATTCTTGGTATGTTTAGGAAATCTCACTAAACTCATATTCATATCATCTATAATGTTTTAACAAACAGAAAGAGAACATTTATAAGCTAGAAATATAAACCTATTCTTCAGATTTGTCTTGTTAGTGATGAAAACTGTGAATGCCATATTTACATTAAAAGAAAAATGTGAAAATCTGACCTTCAAGTTTTCATAGAAATCATTGATAATGAGATGTAAGAAACTGCGATGTGCATTTCCAAAACCAAGTAGTGAATTACAAAAATGTTTTCTTATGCTGTCACAGGAGAAAAGGAAAATAGAGCAGAAGCCCTTTTTATAATTGACAGCCTTGTGGAGACCATTTGAAGCTACAAAAAGACAAAGCAAGCATCCAAAATGGATCCCTGAAAATGAAAGTATGAGTTTGGCTTGACTACAATAATTGTAAACTGAGGTAACAGGAGGCAACGGCACAGAACTGGTGAGTCTTGTTTGAGTTTACTTCTCTGGGATTGGCAAACGGTCAATGAGGTAAAAAGAAAAGACAGAGATTCTTAAAGAGTACTTTGAATTACTTTGCTCTAAAACAAGATGGAAGAGCAATGAGAATTCAGATATGTTGGTTCAGTTTCAACTAAGACTGTTAAGGATCAATGAGAGTGAAACAAATTGACACTAACATGGTGTCATCTGAACACAGTCTAGCTGGATCAGCCAGTGTGGCATGATGCTGAGAGAAAAAAGAATATGCTAAGAGGAAGAAATGGCAGAAACCGTGGTTTTTAAAATTTACCATTAGGGTAAGTCTGGTGATATCAGATGAACAATTAGCACTTGTATGTTGTTTACCATGCTACTGGTACACACTTATCACAGGTAGAGTACTTATACAACTAAATTGTGTAAGCAGTTAGCATTAGCTGACTTCCATCCATTGGTTAACTGCTATTCCAAGGAAAAGCTGCTTTTGATGTTCATGTAAAAAAAACAGAGTTCTCTCATTTTACAAAATTGCTTGATCCATTGCCAGTTTACATATGGGAAATCCATGTTGTTTCGGGACAACCCTGAAAGGTAAATTTCCAGCCCGATTCACCTTCACTTTTTCTTTTTGGCTAGAACTTTTGTCAAGAAAAAAAAAAAGGATTGTCTCAGAAGACAGCTTTATACACAACTTTTCTGGGGCATCTACCCTAGAAAAGTTAGCCACTGCATCAACATGTTGAAATAGGAGCGGCGGGGCTGTATCCCAGGCACCCGACCGCCCGCATGGCTAGCTTTATGCCCCGAAATAATTACACGGAAATTGTATTTTTTTAATCATTGCCTGGCCCATTAGTTTTAGCCTCTTATTGGCTAGCTCTTACATATTGATTTAACCCATTTTTAATATTTTGTGTAGTACCACGAGCTGGCTTACCAGGAAAGATCTTAACCTGCGTCTGTCTGGAGTGGGAGAATCATGGCGACTTCTTACTCGGCTTTTTTCTCCCAGCATCCTGTCTGTTTACTCCACCCACCTAAGGGCTGGCCTATAAATGGGCCTAGGCAGTTTCTTTATTATTTAACCAATGACCTTCCTCCATCATCAACAGTCTTCTAGTGACTGGCAATAGATACTACATAATAACACACAAACTTGGCTTCAACCACACCTTGTCATTTGTATGCCTTATTACTTGGCTTGTGAGCCTCAAATACCTCACATGTGAAAGCCTGAATTGTCTGTCAACAGGATGCCACTGGACTTTCTTGGCACCTGTAGTAGGTGAGTGAGTTGTCAGAAAGCAGATCTTGAGATTATGGTAACATTATTTGACTTTGTGCTGACTGTATATGTTTTTTCTTTGCCTGGAGTTCCTGTCGGATGTTCAGTGTTTGTCATATCTTAAGGTGGAGCCTACCATCCCAGTTGGATGAAATCTTGTCACCAGTGATTCCAAACTGACCCCTTTGACATAACCACCAAGGGGGGTAGATCTCTCTCTGCTCTCTCTGACTTTCAGGTATTAACCCATCCTTTAGGAGTGATTTAGGGAAACCTAAAGCATTTGATCCGATTGATTTTTCCCTGGAGAAAATAATGTTTTCAATTTGCCTTTCTCTTGTATTTTGAAGGACCTTTATTTCATGGTACATTTAATTATTTTCATATTATTTAAATCTTTATTGTCAATCTTAATCAACTGAGTATTATATAAAAATTTCATGGAGAAATTCCTTTCTAATAATGGACATTAAAAGCTACAATCAGTACAAGATGGTAGATTGTCTTCAGTTATTTGAAAGGACATAATTCGCTAAACAAAAGCAAGACCATTACTTTTGAGAAAGAAATACATTTATTAAATTATATTTTAAACTTAAATATGAGTCATTAATATATGACTAACATAAAGTTTCAAGAAGGCAGATAATAAATAATTTATTATTGAACTTAATTGCAATTTTCTGAAAAAAATTTCCTCATGGCATCTGAGCTTTTGTACCAGTTTAACACAATTCTCTTTTCTTCAGCTAATATTTTATGTCTCTAGTTCTGGAATATTGAAGAAAATTATTGAAGCAAAAATGATAAAACATTAGCTGTGAATTTTATGTAAGGTTACTTTTTGTAGTTACTTGCCAATTTTGGTATTGAAATGATCAGTTTTTGCCGTTTAAACCTAAGAATCTGAGCTTGATAAAAATCACAATCCCACTAGGAACACACTAAATGTTAACAAAGTTACTTTTCTAGCAAATCATAAACTAGGGCATAATGCATTGGTTCAATTTTTTCAGGATAAATTCCTAGCTACTATACTTTTCATTTAAATCTCCCTAATGTATTCAACTAGGAAAATAATAATTTTACTTTGTACTCATCAAATGGTCTGGTATAGAATGAATATTTCCCACTGTGTTTTTAATTGGAACTAAGCTGATAGAAAAGTCTCAAGGTCACTTAAAAAAAAGTGTATTTAGGAAGTGGTCTCCTGTTCCAATGCGTTCACGTATAGTTCCCACTTTCTCTTCTATGATGTTCAGTGTCGCTGGCTTTATGTGGAGGTCTTTGATCCATATAGAATTGAGTTTTGTGCATGGTGATAGATATACAGTTATGCTAGCACCATTTGTTAAATATGCTTTCTTTTTTCCATTTGATTTTTTTTTCAAAAATCAGGTGTTCGAAAGTGTGTGGATTAATATCTGAATCTTTGATTTGGTTTCATAGGTCCTCCTGTCTGTTTTTCTGTCATTACCAGGCTGTTTTCAGTACTATAGCTCTGTAGTAAAGTTTAAAGTCAGGGATTGTGATGCCCCCAGAAATTCTTTTATGGGTGGAGCTAGAAAACATCATTTTGAGTAAGATAACCCAGATCCAGAAAGACAATTATCATATATACTCACTCATAAGTGGTTTTTTAAACATAAAGCAAAGAAAACCAGCACACAAATCACAATCCCAGAGAACCTAGACAACAATGAGGACTCTAAGAGAGATATACGTGGATCTAATCTATATGGGAAGTAGAAAAACACAAGATCTTCGGAATAAATTGGAAACATGGGGACCTTGGGAGAGGGGTGAATGGGAGGGGAGAGACAAGGAGGTAACAGGAAAAAATGTAGAGCTCAATAAAAAGTGTAATTCACGATGTAAACATAAGAAACTGAGTACTGAATAGAAAAGAACTATCAAAAATTATGATTTTAGTAAACCACAAGGAATAGAAGCCCCAAAGCTAATTAAAATTAGGATTCTTGTAGATATTATTTCCAGTTAGATCTTATGAAAAACTGAACTTTTAGTAGTATTCAACATCTGTTAGAGAAATCTATCAATCATCTCACAGTTACCTAGGAGATACCCTTAGCTATACAAATGAAAAATCTTACAGATGCTCATAAGAATCTATATTTACTTTCGTTTCAATTGTGCTCTACTTGCTAGAGCATGGCAAATTGGAAACAGCAAATTAATGATACCGAGAAGCACATTTATATCAATAAAATGCCTTTTGAAAGTAAGGCAGAAGATACAAACAATATAAAATGCCAATCTATTAACTTAGCTCAGTGTGAAAGTTTGTAGGAAGATATGCCAGAAAATTACAATTTTAAGATACAATCTCTCTCTGAATTCATGCTTAATCGTAAAGGAGTAGGAGTACTGTAAAGATAGCACTGGCTATCTTAGCAGATGAGGTAATTTTAAAAGGTCCATAATGAGTTAAAATATTCTGGATGACATTTTTTGATTATTTGCTAAAGTATTTTAAGTTTCTTTTATTTCTGAACTTACATACTGCATATTTCATACTTTAATGCATCTAGTTTATGCATTTTGAAGCTTGGATGTAAAACTAACATTATACTTCCTTTAGTTGTATTTTATAAAAAATGAGAGACAACATTAATTAGCTTACTAAGTAGATAGTTCCTCTAATTGATTAGAAAATATTGGTAAGTTTCGGCAAAGCACATATAAAATTTTGACTGGAGATATTAGAATAATTTCTCTAGTTTGGCATTTTGTTCATTAAAAATATTATAGGTTTGTGTTTAGTTTGCTTATATGTGTGTGTATGCTTGACACACACACACACACACAAATAAGTGTTATTTGAAACACATGTGCATTAGTTCCCACGAAAAAGAGACGATAGTATTAAATTCTTCAGAACAGCAGTTCCAGGAAGTTGTTGTACTCTGGAATATGAATGTGGGTTCTCTTCAAGGGTAGAAGGCACTCTTAACATCCCTTCAAGCTGCAGTTCATACAATTAAAGACTGAGTTTTTTGTCTTACACTTGTTGATGTTGTCAACTTAATTGCATGAATTTAAATATTAATTATTATAAATAAGAATAACTTTAACTTGATTGAATGCCACATTTTTTTTCAAATAGAAGAGAAAATACTTAACCTCTTATGAGGTATGCGTGAAATTCCACCTAGCTGTCTTCATTGAAGACATCATTAAAATAATCTTATCAAATTTAAATTCAGATCTTTATTGATGTTTGAAGTACTTTCACTATATATACATTAAGATTTTAATTATAGTGTGTACATTCAGGTTGTCAAATGCATTGCGGTTAAAAAAATCTTTTAGAATTACCACCGTGATTAAAAACAGAGAAGTAATTCCAAAGGCTTGGTATGAAATTCCTGGTCTTCTGTTAATGACACACCTGGCCCTATTCCAGCAAACAACACCTGTGTTTTATCATTTACTCATCAATAAAATGACAATATTCTATGTAGGCTTCAATGGCTTATTTTAAAGATAACGTGTTTTTACATATGTAAAGTATTCAGAAGGATTCTCCTGTTGAGGAGTGTTTTCTTTGCATAAATATTTACTTTAACATTTTTGAAATATTAAATTATTGATTAGGGTTGTATCATCCTATTTATATACGTTTTGAGATACTGATTTTGACTATTGATACAGAGAAATTTTTTATCAACAAGATTCCCCAAATACCCTCAAGTTATATAAATATGAAAAAGATAAACTTTTCCTACAGTGATTTTAATGGTGCGCTTTGGATTGTATACTAATTTTAGTCTTTTAATTAGTACCACCTTGGAGGTGAAAATAAGGTGAAAGAAAACAAAACCTGTTTGTCAGACCTAGTTCGTGCTAAATAAATGTTTATCAAGTCTTTAATCCTTAGATTAAACTCTTAGTAAAATGAATTATTAAGAGACAGGACAGATAAATCAACATCTCAGGGTTAGTAAATGATAGGTCTAAATTTAATATGTACAATAAATGAGAGTGACTCAAGGCAACAACTGTTCTTGCAGAGAAGCAGGAGAGACAGTAGCTGTGACTGTCTACTTATAGAAGTGAAGCCTGTGGCAGGAGGGTTGTGAGTCCTAAAATATAATGGCTGCAATTTCTTTCATAACATAATGATATAACTAGATCCACTGTGAATATATTGTGGTAGATATTTTCTTTGAATTCTTTTCTTTCCATTTAGCATCTTGAAAAAAATTATTTCATAAAGTCAATCTCAACATTTTGATTTTGATTCTTAAAATAATATTGCAATTTGTTAAAAATCTGTTTTGGAGCTAGAGAGATGAGTCATGTTAAAGATTCTGGCTGCACAAGCCTAGAATCTGGGTTTGATCTCTGGAACCTATATGAAGGTGGAAGGAGAGAAAGAACCCCTGATAGCAGTCCTCTGAATTCTATATTTTTACCTTATCATGAATTTATACACACACATGTATGCTCGTGCATGTGCATGTGCTATGCCTATATATAATTTTACATATGTTATATGTTATGTATAATTATAAGTTATATTATTTATATATAATTATATTAATAATCATAATATATAATTATTTCACATATACAATAATGAAAAATGAAAATGAAGCTTTGTGAAATTTTATTTTATTTTTAATTAAATGTATGCACATGCATGAAGGCATGCATAGATGTCAGAAAATTTTGGATCCTTTTTAGGTAGAATTAGGAGATTGGGTGTGAGTTTTTCCCTTTGTCTTTGCGGTCAGTTGGTTATTATTCCATAAGGACAAAGGGACAGAAGTGATGACAGAGATCCTTGTAAGGCATGTGAACATGATGAAGACCGCCCTCCAGGAGACACCAATGAGTCACAATGTAATGAGAGTTCCATACATGCCTTATTCTTGAGAACCCATGACCATAATAACAACTTATTTTCAAAATAGGAGAGGCAATTGAGCAATAAAGACTTTGGAACATATTGTGTGGTGGTGCCACAGGAAAGAAGTGAAACTCATATTGGGGATCACTTAACAAAGACTAAGTCAGATCTTGTTCTGGCCATTTTCTCTCTGGCCATCCTCTTGAACAAAATGGTGCCCTCTCTATCTGTTGAACAGTATATTAAAACATATAGGGGAAGGAACTGATTTGATATAATCTATTTCCAGTGTTAAGCATTTAGTTTATCTTCCAAAAGTAGATTAGTTGGGCAGTACAATGCACAGTAAAGAAAGTTAAATGACTAACCTTTAGAAGGCAAAGTATACAGTAGGGAAACCAAATATATTTATTTATTTATTTATTCATTCACTCATTTGATTGGATTTTGAGGCAGGGTTTCTCCACATAGTTCTGGCTGTACTGAACCCCCTATGTAGATCAGGCTGTTCAAGAACTCATAGAGATTTGCTTTCCTCTGTCTCCTGAGTTCTGGGATTAAAGGCATGTGCCACCATACCTCACAATTTTAAATTATCTAGAGAGACATTTACTTTGTTTCAAATTTAAACAGATTCTTCTGTGTAACAGCAAGAAGAGCTTTCCTAAAAAGATGTCCCCATGAAGTTCAATATCCTGAGCAAGGACATAAAAATTAATACTAGATATTATCAGGAAACAAATAATCATGAATGCTAATATGGTTGTGTATAGATGGGAAACCTTACTTTCTACAGTTGGAAATGTATCCTTAAGAAGTTATGGGTGATCTGAAGTTGTAGTTGTTAGCTTACCAAGTGCATTTCAAAAAAATAAAAATAAAAGTACTATATAATTCATCTATATACCAATCCTAGGAACATACCCAAAGGAGACAATATTCTTCTTCAAAGACACTCCACAATCATGTTCATTGCTGTTCTATTTAAAATAGCAAAGAAATGTAATTAACCTAGATGTCTATGAACAGAAGAATAGATAATAAAAATATGAAGCATAAACACCCTGGGATTTTATTAAGCCAAGAAAATTAAAACATTTACAGGAAATTGAATGTGTCTGGAGACTATTATATTAAGTGAGTCATTCCAGAATAACAAAGATTAATATACATATGTTTATTCCCATAAACATATGGTAATTTGTGAATTCTAGCTACTAATTTTATGGAATTATAGTTTTATTAATTCTTTGAAATATATATTCATTGTATTATGTTCATATAAACAACTACACTTTCTTCTACAACTCCTCCAAGATACTTTGTAATTATTAATATTGGTATTAAAATTGACTACGTTTGGAATCAGCTACATATAGTAAGCAGGCGATAGCCATAGTGATTGATTTCCTTTATTAGATTATTTGAATTGGGAAGACCTACAGTCAATATGCACAGCTCCTTTGGTACATGTACAAAGGAACTGGGAGGAAAAAGAATTTATTTTTCTACACGGTTTTTCTAGTAGTTGTTTGAATGAAAACGGCACCCATAGGCTCATACGTAGTGGCCTTGTTGAGGAAGTGTGTGGGCTTTCAGATTTTAGAAGTGCAGGCCAGGTCCATAATCTCTCTCTCTTCCTGCTGCCTATCCATCCAGAAGTAGAATTCTCACCTACCTCTCCAGCACCATGTCTGTCTCCTAGCAAGCATGCGTCCTGCTATGATGATAATGGACTAAACTTCTGAACTATAAGTCAGGCCAAATCAAATAATTTTCTTTATAAGAGTTGCTGCGGCAGTGGTATCTCTTCACACCAGGGGAAGCACTAAGGAAGACATTTCCACTGCTAATTTTTTTCTGATAATACAGCCAGCTTTGTTGTCATCCCAAACTAGACTGCAGACCATTACTGATAGCATTAAATGCACTTAAAGTCTATGATGTGGATTACCTAAGGATTTTTCTAATAATTATTTATTGGAAACTCCTGTTTCACTTCTGGTGTGTAGCAAGGGACTTGGAAAGCTGTATATAAACCTGCTAAACACTTGTGGAAAAATATTTAAAATAATAATCTTAAGTGGTATGTTTTGCATTCTGTGCAGAGTGACACAGAAAATGAACGAACTCATTGATAAAATTAACGAAGTCCACATGCACATAAGCAATCTAAGCATTTTAAAATGTGTACCAAGAAAGAGATCTTGTCTCCAAAAGCTATAAAGGGCAAGTTGTCAAAATTCATGACCTAGTCCTCATTATAAATGCAGTTAACCTGTAGCAAAATGTGCCCTGATATTACAGGATGTCCAATTAAAGATAGAGCAATGTTTGTATGGAAAAAGTGTTCCTCTAACTTGGAGTGGAGTATGGTGAAATGAAGTCTATTCAGATTGAGACCACTGATTCCTAAGATTGAAAGGCTTTAGTTTACCTGAGAAAGTGGTCTCCTTAGCCATGTCTATCCTCTGCAGTGATACCCTTCTAAGCCCTTACTTATAGGAATTAATTCTGCATTGTTTGCAGAACCTACAATGACTTCTTGTGAAGGAAATGGTACAAAAGACAATGCTAATTTTTATTTCCCCCAAACCTTTGCTTCAACATGTGTGATTAAACACAAGGCCATGCAGATGTCTAGAGGTGAGATAGAGAAAGTGGTCCATGAAGTCCTTATTAAAACACCAAATCTATTAATAAGTTTGCAGATGCATTCAAGCAGGTGTTCATGTAACATATAGGAAATATATATATAAATATTATATATATATATTAAGGGTCTAAGATAGGAATGAAAAAGATAGGATTTGGTTGATTTTATCAATGTGGAATCACTAAACAGAAATGTTATATTTAAAGGAAGATCAGAATTGTAAAATATATTGCCATGAAAGAAGGAGAAAATACTCCACCACAGAATCTTCTAAACTCTCAGATCTTTGGTGCATTATCTGTCCTTGGAGAGATTCCCTAAGACCAGGTATAATTCCTGCCTCTGCCAATTGTATTTGCTCTGGAATTTCTAAATTAAGCAAACTCATGTTACATACTCACTGTATTTCATAGGTTTTCATTGTATTTGGCCGCATCAAAGTTTACTATAACTGGGAATTAGGGAATCTCTCAGTCTTTTTCCCAGGTTCCACTGTGAGAAACCTAAGACAAGGATGTAATCAAACCTATCCTTCCAATTCATATCACTACTATGAAAAACTTATCTAGCTGGTTGGTTTACTGAGCAGTATCCTTAAAGCTTGACATGCACTTATAAGAACATAAGGGCTTTTTGTTTTTTGTTTCAAGTAAAATCCACAGTGAGGTTGAAAAGGTAATCTGATGTGACTGCTCTCACCCCAACGTTTCTTATAATTTTCTACACCATAATGTGTAAACTTTTCCTTTTCTTATCCTGTATTACCCTTCCTTATATTTGAATATATTTCTTACAGCAACTCAAACTTATTCATTATAGCTGGTATTATGCAGTGAGGTTAGAGGACAGGTCTTTCAGTAAGTTTACACAGTCTTAAATTCCACCTCCATCAACTAATAATATATAAGCATTGTCAAATAACTAAGTTTCAAAATGATTTTTTACAAAATAGGTATTCAGAAAAAAAACTGAAGATGATATTATCCACTGAGGCAAAGGAATGCTACCAGTGTTCACAAACAACAACAAAATAACTTAAAATAAAATGAGTCTATGTAAATAAGGATATAAAAATTAGAAATTAGGATAGTGCCTAATACATAAAATATAATATATTTTAAAATTCATAAGTATTTTATACATGTGTAAATTGATAATAAAGACCATTGATGACTTTCTCCTTTAAAGAATTACATACTGCACTTGACTTTGCCCTGGAGAATTCCAGTTGTAATCAAAACTAAACTTTAAGCAATATTAACAATATTTGTATCCATTACTAAAAATTTGTCAAGAATAAGCATACTTATTTTTGTATTTTTGTCAACTTGGTGGGAAGGATTTGCTATTCCTATCTTTATTCTTCTGTATTTCCTGCTAAGAGCTCTTAATTCAAATTTCTGTCTCAGTATTTTTTAAGTTTAACTGGAAAATATGCTTTAATAAAAATGTTATCTCATGAAGACAACAATCAAGATGTTGGTCAAAGGGCTCAAAGTCACCAAGGAGGAGTAATTTTAGTGATAAATTGTGATGACTGTTGTTACCAATTTTATTATGTATTTCATAGTTTAAATTGTTAAAAGGCTATATTTTAAATGTTTTTCAAGAAAAATATTCTAGAAATATATATACATATACTTATATATGATATATGTATTATATGTATGTATTAATTTGATTAATATTTCTGCAAGGCATTCATATATCAATCCATATTGTAGTCCATAAACATATATAGTCTTTTTTTAGCAATTACAACTATATACTTAAAGGACACTAGTTTGAAGTAAAGAAGAATGAATTGATCCAAAGGTATCTTGAAACAAGTACATTTTAAGAAGATGATAGAAAGAAATATTTTTGCCTCTATTTTCTTTTGATGATCCCAAATACATTTCTTCCCCTTTCCTTACCTCTCTCTTTCTCTATTTAATGTGTGTGTGTGTGTGTGTGTGTGTGTGTGTGTGATGGAATGTGGATGGAGTGGAAAGCGTTGGAGGAAAGAAACAGAGAGGGGGGAAATAAGAAATGTTAATTGAGAAAGAGTCCATTACTACACTCCAGTTAGCTCAAAAATTCGTGTAACTGTTACCCCTCTCCTGAAAAAAAAAACATTTTAATGGCAAACTATGATGATTATTGTTTAGTTTCCAAATAATTATCTTTATATCTTTCAACATTTTTAATAATCTGACACATGGAAAAATTTGATTCATTATCATTTTATATTTACTTGAATTCTAGTGAGTTAAATATTTGAATTCCATTTTGACAAGTTTTCTTTTCACATTAAGAAATTGAATATTTGCTGGGCAGTGGTAGTGAAAGCCTTTAATCCCAGCACTCAGGAGGCAGAGACAGGAAGATCTCTGGTAGTTCAAGGACAGCCTGGTCTAGAAGAGCTAGTTCCAGGATAGACTCCAAAGCTACAGAGAAACCCTATCTTGAAAAAAATATTGAATACTGTAGATGTTTCTTAGAACTTGAAACTTCAATTGTCTTTAAGATCATGTCATTATTTGGAAGAAAATGACTGCATAATGTGTTTCTAGTGTTAGACTAAAATATTTTATCAGATATTCAGGATATCTCAGAATATCCTTTGATCTTTCTCTCAACACTTACTGTTATAGTTAAAACTAGTTACAGCCTAAAGATTATTGTGATTAATGCCATTCCGATACAACAACTATAGTCTTTTATTACACTCTTGTTAATGAATGATACAGATACTTTTATGAAACATTGTAAAAAGAATCATTGTTCATTGTATATATCTTTTTATAGTCACCTCATGTTTGGAATGTATGGATATCAGGTCTATTTTACAGATCAAAAACTGTTTTATTCACAGATACATGAAAGTTTATGTTTCATTGTCATTATGACTTACTATATATGACTTACTATGCCAAAATTTTAGTTATCCTCACTTTTATTAGTAATACAAATCTGATTTTATCAACAAAATACAATTCAGTGAATCATTGGTGTCTCCAAAAATGAGTAGCTAGTTGCAATGAATTCATTATGTAGAACAAAATGACTGACACTCACCTAAAGCCCTGGATTTCTATGCATCGAAATTACCATTTTAGACATGGTAAGGAAAGAGAGAGAGGAATTAATCATTTTTATTAATATACTATTCAAAAAAGTGCACTTTCTTCTCATTTTTGAGACTAACATATCATGTCTGACACATTTATTGTTGTCCTTCACAGTGAGTTACGTTTCATCTTTTGGGTTATTGGCACGAGGAAGCAGAAATAGTCTTGCAGAGGTCCGTTAATAGTTCCATATATCACTTTAGCAGTGACTCGGCGTCTCTCATGGAAAGTTCAAGTTCTGACTGTTCCGTATTATTCATACATTTGTAGCATAATTCAGAGAAGTCATTGCCTATTCTCCCACCACTGATGATTATTCCATTTATAAATTGAAGTAAGTATTGTCTGGCATTTTGTAAGGATGTTCTGCATTTTCGTCCTAAGTATGAAGTCTAATAAAACCACAATGGTCTTTGCTAAGTCATGATTTCTATTAATGAGTCTTGCTTTTTTATGTAACTATAATACCACCAAATAGATGTTAATACTGACTAGAATATATTTGTAGTATAAATACTCATTTGTAAGATTTCACTGTTATATGTACCATAAACTTAAATTTAAAAAGAGAATTTGATTTTGCCAGCCAATAGCCACTCGAAGATATCAGTAAGCAGAAAGCTAAATGGTTTCTACATTTTATCTTTATATACCTCTTTTTGTTGGCATCAATATGCTTCTGTTATTAACGTTTAAAAGCTCAGCTACGCTGGAAACCTTTATACATCAGATAGAATTCCACTTAGGAGCTTAAATGCAGGAAGAGGGTGAGTTGGGGCAAGAAGAAAAAAAACACAGTGAAAGTTTCATTCAACCTGAACAAAATGAAAAGAAAACGATGAACAACAAGAAATAAATAATTATTTATATTAAAAAGGAAAATTTTATGGAAGAAATATAGACTTCTTGAAGGTTCCTGATCATACAAACTATATTCTTTATTTTTGATATAACTTTCTTAACCATTTGTCTTTCAACTTACACATTTCACTCTGTTGTATGAAGTCCAAAGCTAGTTTCCAAAAAGAATTTATAGGAAAAGAAAAAATACAAACGTTTCCAACATTTTTTAAATCACATAAGATTGTATAGAATTTTGAGTTATAAATAAGCAGAATTTTATCTATCCATTTAGATAATGACTCAATTTTAAATATTTAAAAACGCATTTGAAGTACCAAATATAAATGAGACAAATTCCAAACCCTGTGTTCTAGTCACATTTCTATTGGTGAAATAAAACATCATGACAAAAACAAGTTGTGGAGGAAGGAGCTTATTTCATCTTGCAACAGTTAGATCTCCATCCCCGAGGAAAGTCAGAGCAGGGACTCATGGTAGGAACTTACCAGAGAGTACTAAAGCGCTGTCCATGGGGGAATGACACTTACTGGCTTGCTGGTCATGGCTTGCGTGATCAGCCTGCTTTCTTATACAAAGCAGTAACTCCTACAAAGTGGTGGGACCACTCTCCATGAGGTCTCCACCCCCCCCCATCAATCACTAATCAACAAAATTATCTACATGCAGTTTATTGGAAGCATTTACTCAACTGATGTTTCCCTTCTCATACAGTTCTAGCTTGTATCAATTTGACAAAACAAAAATAACCAGGATAATCTGCCATAAGAAGTTAGCATAAACTTTAAACAAGTATTTGTTTTTCATCTCCAGTGTCTAGAGGACTGACATTATGCTGTTGGCATTATTGTCGTTTCTTCTATAAGTTTTGTATTTTTATTTTCTTGTTTTGGAGTCATTCATGCTAGCTGTCCTTTTCTTCATGACTCTGAGTAATAAAAACTCTTTGTATTCAGTAAAGGAAGAAATCTGTCAACAACGTTTTCTAAAATATATGTGAAAAAACCCACAGCACACAGAATTCCATAAAAGAAATACTATTAGGTCTAACACTACAGATTATCATCAACACAATGATATTGAGAAACTTTAATACGCCATTCTCACAGATAAGTCATCTGAAAACAAAAGAAAACACCAAAATATTGAAACAGTTCAGTTAAATCTATCATAAAATAAATGAAACTTAAAAGAACTTTTGGAAACTGAACAGTAAAGTTCTGAACAAAAACTTGTACCATTAAGAATCTAAGATGGAAATTTAAAACTCCCTGCAATGATTGAAAATGGAAACACAATATACTAAAATCTATGGGACTTAGTAAAGGTGACCTTGCTTTGATCTGGACAGTTTTAAGACTTGAATTGACTGGAACAATAAGGAAATATAGACGCAACCGACATAATGACTCATACACAGAATACCTAGGATCACAAAGGATTGTGTGCTCTGATGCAGACATACCAGCAGCCCAGAAACTTAGCACATTTACTATATACCATGGAGCCTGGAGGCAGGTTTTATATTTACAGCAGAATGAGGATGAAGTTTAGCTAAAATATTATTATCACCCAATAGGTAGGAGGTCTCCCTGGGGGAAGAAGTTCATGCTGCCGTTGCTCAGGATATTAAACCTGGGGTTGATAGCTTCTACAGGCACAGTTCGAAAATGGAAGATTATTGTACTGCCAACAAGAACAAAGAATTTTTACCATGTGTAAGACAGTTTGCCTCAGGAAAAACTCTGTATGCCACTCTCTGATTCTAGACTCCCAGGGAATGTGATCTATAGCCAAGAACACTCACAAAACCTTCAAATGTTGATCCTCATTTTGTAGTACTCACAAGTTAAAAGAAAATACTTTTATTTAAAGGAAGCTTTCTAATTCTATTCTACCTGGTGTAAACTTTTGCTTTTAAACACAATAACTTAGTCTTTCTCAACAGTTTCTCCTAGTTACACATATAATGATGTTTTATCACAGGTCAGGTTTTCCTGGAACAGAGTCACAAATCCAAGTCCAAATATAAACTTTTGTCTTATCCAACCCCACGCTAAATACACTCAAGTGAGTATTTAATTGAATTCATTAGAAGATTATCTCCTGCTGGTTGGCTAGAGAAACCACGGCAGTTGTGGGAGGGGCCCAGGGGTTTTGTCCCACTGTGGAGGTCTTAGAGAGTAGGAAGCCTTGTTGTGTGGCTGGTCACTCATCTCTTAATCCCCTCAGTATTGTACGAAGCTGTGTTTCTGAGTTCCACAGAGGTGGCAGAAGGAAAAAGTGAGTTTGGGGACAGGATGGAATAGTAGATTGCAAGGTCTTTAAAAATACTGAAACCTAATTAGGTTTTTAGCATATCTGATGTTTTTAGACTTCTCAGCTGTAATTATAGAAAGTCATCTACTTAAAATAAGTAAAATGATTCCAAATAGGAAGCAGTGTGTGTGTGTGTGTGTGTGTAACATTGTGCTGAAGATATAAACTAGGACCATATTTTACTGTTTTTATCTTACAGTTCCTCATTTTCATAAGGCCTTATGAAGGACAGTAGGTAAATGACACTCCAGTGTTAATGTAAAAGTCAATAGAATGACAGGGTAAACTGCTATATATAAATATTGAAAGTTATGATATTCTCATTAACTTAGTGAATTATGTATTATCATCAACTCACAGATATGAAGATTAGATAGCTACAATTTACAATAACCTTGTAGCAGAGAAAATTTAGTTCTTCCAAAATCAAGTGTTCTGGCATCTCCTACATGGTATTCCTAAACATTTAGAATTATATATACAATTGGTTTAGAGCTGCAATTATTACTATCATAAATTGATTGAATGAATTAAAGGATAAGATATGATCTGAAGATAAAGGGGCAGGTTACATACAAGTTCATATAGGAAATATATGGAATAAAGGATGAAAGATTAGGTTACATTCAGGTGATAAAGATGATATTTTTGTGTTTTAGTATATATTCTTAGCAGAATAAAATGTGAATTTTTACATTAAAAATTTTATTTCCACATATTGTTTGTGAACACTTTCATTTGCAATCACTTGCTAATGACCCTGGTAGGCCCCAGTGATTGTCAGAAACACATAACTGCATTTAAAATTATTCAGCAAATTTAAATTAACTGAGTGAATCGAAATGTATTAACTTACTTTTATAATATATCAATACTGGGAAATTGAATATTTAGAAAAAATTCTGATATAGCATCTATGTTGTTCAAATAGTACACCATTTTATGACAGAACAAGAAAAGTATGATTATTTCTATTATTAATTAAATAGTAGCATGCATTCTTTAAAAATATAATGCTTGAGTGTTATTGATTTATTCTAATTTATTCAATTGATCAGATGAAGGGTATGGATATAATTCATTTTTCTTAATTATATCAGAATCCTGTTCTGAGAAGATATTTTCTGATTACATGTAGAAAATCTCCTGCTCATTTTTGATGTACCTTTCAAGAAGAAATGGGTGTAGTTATTTCTTTTGAGGCCCTGATAACAGTAAACCTATCTACTGAGAGAAATTCATTCAGTTTTATTCCAGTTTGTGATTTCCATACAATAACCTTAGAAAATGATGTTTATATAATTTTCCCTATGAAGCAGATATCAAAGTAGTCATCTAAAGTAGAAAAAGGGAAAGGAAATGTACTATTCAAAGATGCAGACATATTCAAGAATAAATTGCTTGTTTTCTCAGTCTAGAATTCTGGGAATAGAGAAGAAATATATTATCTTACAATACCCTTTTTCTGAGGCCCACCTGGGGAGCTCAGGGATGTGGAACTCACTCCCTACTCTTCCTTTCCTGGTGTGATAATTAGTCTGCAGTTTAGAAGTACATGTGCACAATCAGATTTTTTTTTGTCCAGAGCTCTGAGTTTTCTTTTTCAAATGGTTACACTTTATTTTACAAGGCATAAAAAATCAAAACAAAATAAATGCAATGTATATTGTTTCATCAGATGCAAATTTTGTCTAAAATGCTTTTAAGATTTATTAATACAATATATTAAAAAGTTAATAAATGTAAGCATAGAAATAGAATTACAAATGAATGTATTTTGGTTAGTTATTTGTTTTACATTTATCATTGTATTGTCATATCTTAGAATTTAATAACCTATTTTATATGGAGTCACTGTTGAATTTGCTTTGAGTTTCAATGAAGACCCTGAACTTCAAATTTTGTGAGATTCTTAAGCACTTGAATTAGGAACATGTAGAAAGAAATAAAAGTCTTCCATATTATGTGGTGGGCTTTTAGAATTAGGAAAATCTTGTATAACACTAACTGTTTTGGCCACAGATTAGTATAACTGTGTATTACTGGATATTTGGGAGTTTGAGCCTATCAAACAAACCTGAAGTCCTTGAGGTTGTGTCCCCAAAGAGAATATTCAGTTCTGGCTCATTTCTATCTTGTCATTTGTCCTCTGGTATGATATCAGTGGTTTGCTCGTCAAGAGCAACTACAATGATGCATGGACTTTGCCACAGTACTAACAATTGGGGTCTTAAATCTTCAAATGGAAATTCTGAACCTAAGAATGGAAAGCATAAAGAGTGGTTATGTGAGGTTAATTTCTTCAGCGAGGCAGCCAAATCTTACTGATACACAACATGAACTATTGTGGTTTAGATTTGTTACTATATCATTATATCATGCTTGACCTCATTCTTGATTTGAAAAATTGTAGTATTTAAATATAAATATTAGCTATGCATATTATAATAATGAAATGAAAGTAGGCTACAAAATTTTAATATGATAAAATTTAAATTTAAGACATACACTGTAGTCTTTAACATCAGTTCAAGATTTGGCTGACCAACTCTAATTTCTGAAGTGTGAAATATCTTTAGTAATAGGGTTTTAACTTTAAACTCTGAGTCACAACCATAAACAGAAGGAATAGCTTATTCTATTTGTAAAATCTCCTTGGTCTATTTTGGCCAAGTGTTTGAAGAGAGACTCTCCATTCATAATACTGGTGTTTTTGTTCATTTTTTTAGATATCCATGGTGTTTGGCAAAGAATTATCATTCCATACAGTGTAATTCAAATTAAACTGTGTGTGTGTGTGTTAGTATATACACATAAGGATATACAGATATATGTTAAAGGGAGACTTCTTGTTCATTATCAGCTGCTCAGCACTGAAATAATCACACAGAAACAATATTATTTAAATCACAGTGTGGCCCATTAGCTCTAGCTTCTTATTGGCTAAGTCTTACATCTTAATTTAACCCATCTTCATTAATCCTTGTATCACAATGACATCATGGTCTACCAGCAAAGTTTCAGTGCATCTGTCTCTGGCAGCAGCTCCATGGCTTCTCTCTGCCTCTGACTTCTTTCTCCAAGCATTCAATTTAGTTTCCCCTGGCTACCTAAGTTCTGCCCTATCATGGGCTTTAGATAGTTTCTTTATTAACCAATGATATTCACAGCATACAGAGGAAAGTCCCACATCAGATATATAATAAGTATTCTAGAGTATACTTATAAAATGATATGCTCTTCTATTTACAAAAGTTTGCCCACACAGACTAAATATGGTAGAAAGCTGTGTGAAACCTAAATCTTTCAAGACAGACACCATGAAATTACAACGAACAACCATCATCAAATCTGATTTCAGTGAACTGCCAAAATTTTTGTTTCTGAGGTCCTTAAGTTCTCATTATCATTCAGGAAATTAAACATCCTTCATTTGGCTTCAGAATCATATACCTGCCATCTGAATAGAAGAATCAAATGCTTTTTAAGTTTCAGTATTTTAGTAAATATCTACAATTAAGTGTTTATTAGAGAACACAAACACAGCATTTGCATCCTCTTTCGTTGCTTGTAGGTGAACTGAAATTACCTGCAACTTTTGGCTTTTCCTTTTTATTAAAAGATCATTTAGTGAAGACAGTGAGACAGAAAGCATAGTGTTAATATAATCTACATATATGTAACCATTACTAGAGCATAATAAATCTTCCCACTATTAGCAATGAATGACATTTAAAATGCTTAAATAACCAGTGCCACTCAGAATTCTCTGACTTTCTAACCCAGTAATATATAGCAAAATCATCTCTGTGAAAATTGCAAATTGATAACCAAAAAAATAGTACTATAATAAGTCATTTCTTGACATTTCCAATGACACAGTGAAAAAATTTTGTATATGTGTTATTTTTGAATGATCTCTTCCAAACAAAATATTTAATTTACTTAAGACTTAACAATCAGACTAAAAGACATTTAAATTAAAATTACAATTTAAAAAGTAATGCTAGTTTATCTGCAGAATAGATATAGTTCTGATTTTTTAATACATCTATTTTCATTGAGAGGACCTTACATATACTGAAATTTGAACTTCAATAGATAAAAATTAACATTTATGTAATCACTCTCCTTTCTTAACTCAAGAAACATTGTGAATTTTCTTAAGTATTGTGAATCTAATAGTTATTATTAGAAACTGGTCATTCAATTGGAAATCAATGATGTCTGGTCTTCTGATAACAGTTAAGGTTTATTAAATTTTCATTTTTTTGATAGAGTGATACTTAGAATAAACAACTAATATATTCAGATATTTCTGTGTTAAAATTTTGTTTTGCTGTAGAGACAACACAGCAGTGGTGTGTCCACTAATCTTGCAGAATACTGGAGTGGAATACCCATGTGTAGTGACTCACACTTGCTTCTAATTCTAGTTGTAAGTGAATCCAATGTCTTTACCTCAGCAGGTTTTCAGACATGTGTACATAAATCAAACACATAAACAAATGAATAGGATAAATATAAAGAAAAATAATTACAGTTGTATGTTCTGAATTTTGCTTGTGTCATTTTCTCTTATGTCTGTATCTCTTTAATTCTAAAATTTCCAATATCTTGACTTGATTATAAAAATTAAGATAAATCTACTTCTCTTGCCATTAAATTTCAATAGCCTTCATAAATAATTTAGAAAACAATGTAGCCATTTAACAAACTTCTATGTAAATAACTTTGTTTCTAGTGAATATTTTTGTTAGTAAAACAGTAAATAGAAATGAACTAACCAAACCTTGGAGACCCTTTAGAAATATCACATCACATAATCATAAATTGTTAATCATGTCCCTTGGGCTAATATCTATTATTTTTTGATGGCAAAGTCCATGAGCTATATAGACTATATTTATATATTGGCCTTAGTGACCAAAAATATTAATTATTCATTCAAGCACAACTATCATAAGGATTAATATTTTTAGTTTCATTTTATGTAGCTAATATCTGTATAAAAAACCTATGACCACCTTTCCCCCCAAAATATGGACATTTTCTCTGTTTAAACCTGATTTTTTTTAACTCGGAATAAATCTACGGCTTTTCATTTTTTTGGAAACAAAAGCAAAAGTTCTTCTCCAAATAACATACCTTTTCAATTCAATTTTGAAGTCAAGGTATTTTAACAATATCTATCTTGGATTAATTTAGCAGCATTTATAAGCAAATATTTTTACCAGCTGTTATTCCTTTCTCCATATTTTAATTTAAAGAGAACATAATAACATATAGTATCCATAATTTTTGTGTGTATTTTTACCTTTACATGGCTTTATTTTAAACTCTATTTTTTTTTAATTTTTTTATTAAAGATTTCTGCCTTCTCCCCGCCACCACCTCCCATTTCCCTCCCCCTCCCCCATCAAGTCCCCCTCCCTCATCACCCCTAAGAAAGAGTAATCCGGGTTCCCTGCCCTGTGGGAAGTCTAAGGACCACCCACCTCCATCCAGGTCTAGTAAGGTGAGCATCCAAACTGCCTAGGCTCCCACAAAGCCAATACGTGCAGTAGGATCAAAAACCCATTGCCGTTGTTCTTGAGTTCTCAGTAGTCCTCATTGTCCATTATGTTCAGCAAGTCCGGTTTTATCCCATGCTTTTTCAGACCCAGGCCAGCTGGCCTTGGTGAGTTCCTGATAGAACATCCCCATTGTCTCAGTATGTGGGTGCACCCCTCGCGGTCCCGAGTTCCTTGCTCGTGCTCTGTCTCCTGCTCTTGATTTGGACCTTGAGATTTCAGTCTGGTGCTCCAATGTGGGTCTTTGTCTCTGTCTCCTTTCATCGCCTAATTGTATTTCTTTGGGTTCACCTTCTTAATTAGCTTCTCTAGGATCACGCATAATAGGCTCAATGTCCACTATTCATGGCTAGAAACCAAATATGAGTGAGTACATCCCATGTTCCTCTTTTTGGGTCTGGCTCACCTCACTCAGGGTAATGTTTTCTATTTCCGTCCATTTGCCTGCAAAATTCAGGAAGTCATTGTTTTTTACTGCTGAGTAGTACTCTAATATGTATATATTCCATACTTTCTTCATCCATTCTTCCATTGAAGGGCATCTAGGTTGTTTCCAGGTTCTGGCTATTACAAACAATGCTGCTATGAACATAGTTGAGCATATACTTTTTAATTTTTTGGCTTTTGAGACATGAGTTTTTGTAGGGATAAGCCCCGCCCATTAGGGGGCGAGTTCGCCTCGGGCTAATGTTTACTGGTAAATCTGACGGGCTTGCTCCGAGCTGCCCTTTTCTGTTTTCCTGTTCTTCGTGGGAACCTGTGGTCCTGTAAGTCTATTTCCCCATTAAAGCTGTATATATTTTTATAATCTGTCTGCATTCATTTACGCCGTTACAATTTTTTTTGTGTAATTTTGACTGTTCCTGGAACTCACTCTGTAAACCAGGCTGTCTTTGAACTCACAGAGATCTGTCTGCCTCTGCCTCCCAAGTGTTGGGATTAAAGGTGTGTGTCCCCACACCCAACTACTCTTTTTTATTTTAAAGTGTTATTTTTTTAAAAAAAATATTTAAAACCTGTATATATATTTAAACATACAGAAAACCGTTTAGAGTTTTTTCCATCTTTGAATTTATCATTTCTGTATATCTCTCTTATTTTTGTCCACATAAATGTTTAATTTGCTAAGCAATATGGCTAGGATTAAAACCTTGGCTTTGACAGCTGGATCTAGCCCATGTTTTAGCTTTTTCATTTCAGCCTTATGGCAGAGGTACTGGCCAAAGCCATGTTTATTGCCACAACTCTATGGCATTTTAAGGTCCCTGCCACCACTAAAAAGCATGTGGTCAGCTTTTCATCTATCCCATTCAAATTTTTTGTAGCAGGTCCTCTTAAAAGAGCTGCAAAGTTTTGCAGCTAATGCTGAATCAGGAATCCTCTCTTAAATGAGAGCACTTGCCTCTAGCAAGCAGAGCCTACCTGAGAAAATGTTGTTATCAATAAGCCATATTTAACTCTATTCTTTTCTGTGCAGAATAACTTTCCAAGCTTTCTTAGGCTTTATGTGGATGCAATTGCCCCATGTTCGGTACCTTTCTGTTGATTCTGTTGACTGAGGTTTTCTGTCCTGCAAGCCATTAAGTCCCAAAGAATCATGGAGAGGTCTACATTAGTTATAAACTAATAGACCCTTTAGCTCAGGCTTCTTATTTACTAATTCTTATAACTTACATTAGCCCATAATTCTTGTCTGTGTTAGCCATGTGGCTCGGTACCTTTTTTGGTGAGGCAGTCACATTTTGCTTCCTCTGTGGATGGGTCACAATTGCAGACTGTAGAATTCTCTTTCCCAAATTTTCCTCTTCTTATTGTCCTGCCTCTACTTCCTACATGGTTGCCTCACCTATACTTACTGTGTGGCTACTGGCCAATTAGCATTTTATTAAACAAGTAGAGGAAAGAAATGTTTACAGGGTAAAACAATTGTCCCACAGCACATATGGCAGAAATATGGACAAATTATATTGTAGAATGTCAAAAGTATCTCCGAGTAAGCCTATGGTCTTAAGTTTTTCAGAAAGATTATCATATTTTTGACTCAACATTTCACCATCCTGGCAATTGAACCCACATGGAAAGCTTTTTTAAAAAAAATTGTACCTTTTTGAAATTATTCAGGAATATATTCTCCAACAATCCTTCATTTTCCCCTTTTTTGTTCTCTCCCCTTTAATTTACAGTGCTCAAGTATCTGCTCTCAAGTTCTCAAGTAGTAAAATTGTGCTTTTTCCAGCAACGTGTTTTGTTTTCAGGAATGTTTTATTTTCTATACTATGCTGACTCAATTTCTACATAAATTCCTGTATCATTTTTATCAACTATAGTAAAACTATGTGTTATTTTGATGCAAATATACTTCATCTGCAGTCATTTTAATAAGATAAGGTTATAATATACTTTTTATTTCCTGTGTATGTAAAGTAAGGGGATTATATATATAAGACACTGACTACAATATATATGGTATAATTTTCACAAAATATTCCTGTGAGAACATGCCTTAATTGGTTTCTACAAGAATCCTAAAGAGAGTAAAGAGGAATGAATATGTTGTACTCTGGAAATACTTCCATGATGGAGAACAAATCCAGCTCCATAGACCACTGCTCCTAAACCAGAGGTTACAGTCTGGTTTGAGAGCAGACACATGCTCTGTGTGCTTGTTCAGTAGTCCTTGACTGAGGAATGGAGGTGAGGAGGCTACTATCTTTCACCAAGAACTTGTCTCTATCTCCGTGCACAGTTCATGGACTATGAACAACAGTAAGGTGGTCTTTGGCTATTTTTCCAAAGATTGTAAGGAAAATAGAATTAAATTTATTTGAAAACATGCAATAGTTTCTTAAAACAAAATAATCACATAGTTTATATTATCATATTATTCCCATGGTTTATTATTACAAAATATTTATTGCTTAATGTCAGGCTAGTATACTGTATTGTAAAAGTATACCCAGAGAAGAATTTTGAATTTGTATGCCTGAAAAGACATGGTTTTTAATTTAATTCTGACTCCCAGACAGGTAGGATGTATATGGAAAACATTAACATATAGACATTTTAATTAAGAATAATATGATATACTGAAAGTGAAAGAGAAAGTGAGGGATAGCCCTGAATGCATTGGCACAGGAGACAACTTTCTAAACAGAGCGCTGATAGCACAGGCACTAAGATCAAGAACAAATGGTACCTCAGGGTTTTCACAAGAGTGAATCCCTATGTAACTGATGAGATCAATGGCAAGTATATTGCTTCAACCCAGAACCAATGGGACCTGGCACAGGCAGTAGAAGGTCAAAGAGGGATACCTGCTCCAAAAGGAGGTACTTGTCTATGAAAACAAGTACGTCAAGTTTTTCAAAGGTAAACCAGAACTTCCCCCATCACTGAGGTTACCACTTCAACTTTCCCGAGGTTACCACACCCATCACTCCATCCAGCTGTGAAGGTGGTGTAAAGGGGCCTCTCTAAGACAGTGGAATGTTCCTGAAGGGAAAGAAGAGGAGGAATCAGCAAGAAAAACCGAGTTCCTGAGCAGGACTCTTGATAAGGTGTCTCTGGGAGAGAAGGCCTAAATGCCCAGTGCTTTCCAAAGTTCCCGGGCTACCTCTCTATCTACATTTGATCCATGGGACTCTGCTCCTACCAACCAGAAAGCCACGAAGAATAAGCACCCAAGGAAGAAGCTGCAGAAATTGGAGCAGCTGCTTCAGAGCATTCGATTTGGGGAGGTCAGTCAGCCCTGCAGAGAGCAGCTGGAAAAGCTGGACCAGAGGAAGGCTCAAGAGGAGGAGCTGGACTATTTGGAACTAAGCCTGGAAGGCTTCAGGTAAGGGAAGTGGACTGCAGACCAGACTATGGGGTCCTTTGGGGTCCAGGGAGTATGGAGCAGAGCAGTTAGAAAGGGTAACCCCACACTTGCTCACTTGCACCTCCTGTGGCCCAACTCTGTCCTTCAAAACTTAGGCTTTTCATTTTCTCCCCTTCTCAGCTCCTATTTTTGGACTTTTTCCCCTCCCATTTCCAGTGTTCAAATCTCATTGACCACCCTCAGTACCTCTGAGCCTGATCTGGGTACTAAGTACCCCTGTGGTTGATCTGGGTGTCTCATTGAAAAGAAAACTGAGGGCAGGGTGTCTATTAGAGATCTAAAGTTGAGAGGACAGTACTAGCCCAAGTTTTGGGTTCTTCATTAGTGTTCACAGTGTTTATGAGTTACTTTCCTGGTCATACTTAAGTTCTTAAGTTCTTTCTCCTCCTCCTCCTCCTCCTCCTCCTCCTCCTCCTCCTCCTCCTCCTCCTCCTCCTCCCTCTTTTTCTTCCTCTCTTCCTGCTCCTCTTTCTTCTAAAATAATTAATAATAAATTCAAGTAGAAAAGAACAACAAAAATAAATGAGACCTTCTCAAAACTGAAAATCTCTGTAAGCCAATGGACGCGGTCATTCAGCTTAAGAAAGAGCCGACAGAATAGAAAAATAATTTTACTAATTCCATATCTGACATAGGGCTAATATCTAAAACTGTACAAAGAACTCAACAAACTAGATATCAACACAATTAAAAATGGAGTACATATCTAAACAGAGAATTTTCAGTAGAAAATACTCAAATGGCTGAGGAACATTTAAAGAAATGCTCAACATCTTTAGCTATGAGGGAAATGCAACTAAAACTACCTTGAGATTCCACATTACATTTAGGAGAATGGCTAAGATGAAATATTGAAAAGCCCAGATAATGCTAGAATATATGTCGAACAAGAAGAATATTCCTCAGTTGCTGTTGGGAGTGCAAACTTGTATAGTCACTATGAAAATCAATATGGTGATTGCTCAGAAAGTTGGAAATTGATATGGCTCAAGATCCAGCTTTTTGGTGTATTACCAAAGAGGCTATATTCTACCAGAAGAATACCTGCTCAATCACATTCATTGCAGCTTCATTCCCAATAGCCAGAAACTCAAAAAACATTCTAAATGTTCCTCAGCAGAAGAATGGATAAAGAAAACGTCATACATGCACACAATTTAATCTGCTATCTCAAAAAATGGCAACACGAAGATGCTTCCTTTTTTCCATTGTACAATTTTGGTTTCTTTGTAAAAATTGAGGTGTTCATAGTTGTGTGGATCAGTATCAGGTTCTTTTTTTTTTTTTTTTTTGGTTTTTCGAGACAGGGTTTCTCTATGGCTTTGGAGCCTGTCCTGGAACTAGCTCTGTAGACCAGTCTGGTCTCGAACTCACAGAGATCCGCCTGCCTCTGCCTCCCAAGTGCTGGGATTAAAGGCGTGTGCCACCACCACCCAGCCAGTATCAGGTTCTTCAATTCAATTCCATTTACCCACATGTCTGCTTTTGTGCCCAAAACAAGCTGTTTTTATTACTGTAGCTCTATAGGAGATATTGAAGTTCCTTTATTGTAAAGGATTATTTTGGCTATCGTTTCAGGGTCCCACCCAAGCTATTCATTCATCCTTACTTGGAGGGAGGAATAAGTATGGAGAAGCAAATAGACAAGAGACAACAGATAGAATCAGGAGCATCCGGTGAATACTGTGATCTGCCCAAATGTATTTATCATAGCTCTTATATAACCCAAGCAAAACTGGGAGTACAAAAGAATTCCTTACCAAAATTCAAGGAACAAATGAGTTAGTTCCTTCTTTAATTTTCAAAGCATGTATAGAGTATATTAAGTATCTAAAGAAAGAAACTGAAGAAGATATTAGAAAATGAAAAAAAAAATCTCTCATGCTCTTGAATAGGTAGGAGCAACATAGCAAAAATGGCGCACTTATTATAATCTACTTGTCATAATGGACTTAGAGGGTGTTGTATGTGAATTAAAACCAAAACATCACTGGGCAGTGGTGGCACACTCCTTTAATCTCAGCACTCGGGAGGCAGAAGCGGGTGGATATTTGTGAATTAGAGGCCAGCCTGTTATACAAGAAGAGCTAGTTCCAGGACAGGCTCCAAAGCTACAGAGAAACCCTTTTTCGAAAAACAAAAACAAAAAAACAAAAACAAAAACAAAAACAAAAAAAATCCTCCAAATGTAAAGTTAGGGTAAATCCATGAATCATTACAAAGTGATGGGCTTCAAAGAAGATCTGCAAGAGTATGCACTACTGAATTATTCCATATTGATTCAAAGAACAAAAGAAATATATTTATGGTGATTGGGGTTTGAAGAGGAGTTATAAGGACATAACGCCAAGAAATATTTTGGAAGAATTTGCTTTTTGTATTTGAACAGAGTGACAATTATCCTCTTACGTGGATGCAGCATAGGGTACTAAATTTCCATTAGGTATTGTGGAAGAATTCATTCTGGGTGTGTATGTCAATTTGATTTGATAGAATTGAAGCCTAACTGACCCTTTTAAGAGTTCATAGTGATTTCAACACTGATTGGCACATGAGCAGAACTAAGTAGAGTGTAGCTGATGCTTTCTTTGGTGAATTATCTAAGGCCTGTCTGGAGATGGCTTGAATAGGCAGGTAAAATGAGATGCTTGTCTACAATGATGCAGATAGAAAATGGTGGAATTGGTGGACACTCTTACACAGATGAGAAAACAGTATCTACAAAGCCGTTATATGGTTTTAGAATGGTTATTTATGAAGAATATCTGTAGACAAAACAATTGGTAACAAAATTCTTAATTGTAAGTATTTTACCATGAGGATTATAATATATTCTTTTTTTATTCTTTTTTAATTAATATTTCCATCTGCTCCCCGTTTCCCATTTCCCTCCCCTCCTCCCAAATATTGTCCCCTCCCCCCACTCCCCTCCCCCTATCCCCACTTCTCTTCTCCACCCCCCACACCATTCCCCCTCCCTTTCGATACTGAAGAGCAGTCCAAATTCTCTGCCCTGCGGGAAGACGAAGGTCTTCTATCTAGGTCCAGGAAGGTGAGCGTCTAAACAGGCTAAGCTCCCACAAAGCCGGTTCATGTATTAGGATCGAAACCTAGTGCCATTGTCCTTGGCTTCTCATCAGCCTTCATTGTCCGCCATGCTCAGAGAGTCCAGTTTCAACCCATTCTTATTCAGTCCCAGACGAGCTGGCCTTGGTGGGCTCCCAGTAAATCAGGTCCACTGTCACAGTGGGTGGGTGCATCACTCGTGGTCCTGATTTCCTTGCTCATGTTCTCCCTCCTTCTGCTCCTCATTTGGACCTTAAGAGCTCAGACCATTGCTCCAAATTGAGTCTCTGTCTCTACCTCGATCCATCGCCAGATGAAGGTTCTAAGGTGATATGTAAGACATTCATCAGTATAGGATAGGGTCATTTCAGGTTCCCTCTCCTCAGTTGCCCAAGGTACCAGCTGGGGACATCTCCCTGGACACCTGCGAACCCCTCTAGAGTCAAGTCTCTTGCCAACCCTAAGATGGCTCCCTTAGTTAGGATATATACTTCGCTGCTCCCGTATCCACCCTTCCTATATCCCAACCATCCCAATCCCCCGAACTCCTCCCATCCTCCCCTTCTCATGTTTCTCATCCCATTTCCCCTTTGCCCCATGCCACCTCACCCGCAAGTTCCCAGTTTTTGCCCTACAATCTTGTCTACTTCCCCTCTCCAGGCGGATGAGTATACGATTTTCTTTGGGTTCACTTTCTTATTTAGCTTCTCTAGGATCACAAATTATATGCTCAATGTCCTTTATTTATGGCTAGAAACCGATTATGAGTGAGTACATCCCATGTTCCTCTTTTTGGGTCTGGGATACCTCACTCAGGATAGTGTTTTCTATTTCCATCCATTTGCACGCAAAATTCGAGAAGTCATTGTTTTTTACCGCTGAGTAGTACTCTAATATGTATATATTCCACACTTTCTTCATCCATTCCTCCATTGAAGGGCATCTAGGTTTTTTCCAGGTTTTGGCTATTACAAACAATGCTGCTATGAACATAGTTGAACAGATACTTTTGTCATTTGATGGGGCATCTCTTGGGTATATTCCCAATAGTGGTATTACTGGATCTTGGGGTAGGTTGATCCCGAATTTCCTGAGAAATCTCCACACTGATTTCCAAAGTGGTTGCACAAGTTTGCATTCCCACCAGCAATGAATGAGTGTGCCCCTTTCTCCACAACCTCTCCAGCAAAGGCTATCATTGGTGTTTTTGATTTTAGCCATTCTGAGAGGTGTAAGATGGTATCTAATTGGAAAATGTAAAAGAAATGGACACTTTTTTAGATAAGTACCATATACCAAAGTTAAACCAGGACCAGGTGAACAATCTAAATAGACCTGTTAGTCGCAAAGAATTAGAAGTTGTTATAAAAAGCCTCCCCACCAAAAAAAGCCCAGGTCCAGACGGCTTCAATGCAGAATTCTACCAGAACTTCCAAGAAGACCCAATACCTATACTCCTTAATGTATTTCACAATATAGAAACAGAGAAGTCATTGCCAAATTCCTTTTATGAAGCTGCAGTTACTCTGATACCAAAACCACACAAAGACACAACCAAGAAAGAGAACTACAGGCCAATCTCACTCATGAACATCGACGCAAAAATACTCAATAAAATACTGGCAAACCGTATCCAAGAACACATTAGAAAAATTATCCATTATGATCAAGTAGGCTTCATCCCAGAGATGCAGGGCTGGTTCAACATACGAAAATCTATCAATGTAATCCATCATATAAATAAACTGAAAGAAAAAAACCATATGATCATTTCATTAGATGCTGAAAAAGCATTTGACAAAATTCAACATCCCTTTATGATAAAGGTCTTAGAGAGATTAGGAATACAAGGGTCGTTCCTAAGTATAATATATTCTTATACTCACAAAATAACAAATTTATCCCTTCCCTTAGTTATAAATGTGCTTATATCTCCTGTGATAAATTATCAAGCACACTGCACAGCTGGCCACTTTCTTTTTTATTTTATGGATAGCTTCATTAGAAGTCAACAAGTAATATTTAAATTCTTTGAACATATGCTTCAAATATCCAAATTTATACAGTTATGTATTAGCTGCACAGTGCCTGCCCCATTGATCTTACAGAATGATAGATACATTTTAGAAATGGTCTGTAGAGACTGATGATCTGTACTTATTGCTACTTAAATATTTTATGATTAAAATATGTCTCTCTTTTAGAAGTAGCAGTGGAATACTTTCCAAAATCTTTTCATACTGTTTCTTAGTTCAGATGAATTCCACATATGTAATTTAAGGAACCTTTTCTTTATTTTAAATATGAAGTGAAGCACTAACTATTGAAAGTTTATAATTAACTATTCTGTTTATAGTATTATTGGCTTCTGTGAGCTGCTATATATTGGTACTGAGAACTAAACTTGGTTCTTTTGGAATGATACTATGTGATCTTAAGCAGTGGACCAACTTTCAAGCCTGTAACTGCATAATTATCATTAGAAAGTTGTTGTGTATGTAATTTTGAGAATTTAACTTAAACCTCTTTACTAAGCAAGCTGCTTTTATCCAGTAGTTTTATCAACATTAAGTAGTTACTTTTTTATTTTAGAAGATATTATTATCCAGTTAAGCATTTGTTTGATACATTTAGTGCATGGGTCAATCAACAAAAACTATTTTAAGTACACACATGCACAATGTGTCTGTTTGTATGTGTATTTGTGTGTGTGTATTTCACACTAATTCCAAGACTGCCATTATGATTTTAGATTCATTATACATATTTCCATTTTTCAGCACCCTCTCTCTCTCATATGGTTTCAAACCACAATAATTATCAGGGTCTTCCAGAATTGTCATAGTCTCCCAGGTGGCATACCCTCACATATTATTCTGTGTTCATGACTCCAAACTAGTCTCCATTCCCTTTCACACCTCTCTCTATGATCCATTCAAAATACAGAAATAACAATATTTGGATTTCTTAAATGTCTGTGCTTTTAAACATCTCAAGCTTTCAAGTGCCCTTCTCATGCCTGGCCCCTACTGTGTACAGATCTCTTACACTCCTCTTTTCATAATTAATGCCAACTCAGAATGCACTTTTAAAGCAATATTTCTGTTTTCCATAATGCTGCAATTTGATTGAAATTGCCCTTTTCTGAGTTTGTATTACCTTAAAAGTTTTCTCAAAGCATTTAAATTATTATTTTAATGTTTCTTTGTATAATTACTTGATTAATAACTGTAATATTTCTAAGATTCAAACTGCAAGAAAATATGTTTTTGTCTTCTCATTCTTTTGGTCCATATACCTAGTTTAACATCCCCAGTGTCACCTGTACTGTGATCTTTCAACGACTGTCACATAACTTTCTTGAATTCATTATGTGATATAAATATCATTTTCTAAATGTTTAAGTCTACATCAAATCAAGGTATTCCATATTTATCTAAAGTATCTATTTTAAAAATATCATATCCAATATTTATAGTGTAAAATCAGGTTATATCTATTTTATTTGAAGATATATAATTAATATTAAAATATCAGGCATGGTGAAAGCATTTCCTTTGTGTCTATGTGTGTCTGGTGTATGTATTGGTATCTTTGTACACATGGCTGAGCATGTCAGAGGTTGCCACCTTATTTTTCTCAGTCACACTACCTTTTCGATTCTGAGACAGAATCTCTCGCTGAACTTGGATCTCAATAAAATAGCTAGAATGGCTGGAGCACAATCGCAGAGATAGAAAGGGACTCTCTTGGGGATAAAGGAAAAATGTTAATCTGAAGATTTACCTTATACCTACTCCCATTAAATATGAAGTATATAATCATCTATACCAATACTTTATCCAGCAAAAAATATTTTAAGTGAATCCAGGTGTGCCAATAAACATAGGAAGTTTCCATTGCAATGCTTAAAACTCATGGTAGATGAGACAAGAAGGGAGTTGAGAATCCCATTAAGACAAACAACCCAAAAACTCTTGAGCCATTCAGTCCATTCTTATTTGGAAAGAGAGGAATGTGTGTTTTATGCCAAACTCACATATACTCTCCTGAGGATGATTTTTCTCTGAAGGCCAGAAGGTTAAATTAGTCTTGGGTACTTGGAAGGAAGGAATGCAAGATCTTTAGGGTAAACTGATCATTCTTTCTCAGAAATCAGGATTTTTGCATAGACAAAACACCTTTTGTCCACGACCATAGAAAACATAAAAGCAATAGACTCCAGTTCCCTTTATACAACCCCTAATCCTGCATAGCAACCTCAGTATTTTTTCTTTATAAACATGATATCTTACAGAGAAGATTATATATAGATTTTCTTTATAGATAAGCATAGTCTCACAATCAGTGCTACTTTCTTTTACTTAAACATATCCCTGACCTACACCTTTATCCTTTCTTAATAACTCCACCTGTGAAGTATATACTTTACAACTAATATCACTCCTAGTTTCTGTATGGCAGAATTTTCCTCCATTCTACTGTCAAAGCAAAACTGCCAGAAGCATTCAGTAAACCAACTTATAATCTAATGAATTTTATTATCTGGAAGTTTTTTTTTGTTGTTGTTGTTACTTAAAGATAAAAAAACTGAGCCGGGCGGTGGTGGCGCACGCCTTTAATCCCAGCACTCGGGAGGCAGAGGCAGGCGGATCTCTGGGAGTTCGAGGCAGCGGATCTCTGGGAGTTCGAGGCCAGCCTGGTCTACAAGAACTAGTTCCAGGACAGGCACCAAAGCTACAGAAAAACCCTGTCTCGAAAATAAAAAAAAAAAAAAAAAGATAAAGAACTGAGTCGAAGCCACTTAATACACTCAAGAAGTAATTTCTTTGGTAGGTAGCCTCTTATTAGTTTTGAACATACAGTGCAAAAATCGTTATGTGGACATAAATAGTCAAAGGGATATAATTTAAACTTTAGTACACAGTCTTACTTTTATTAATATTTTCAATCAATTATGAGTTCTAAGATAAATAGTGGTTGTTTGTCAAGCTTCCCACTAGAAACAAAAGAGTAGCATAAATAGAAAATTTGAATCTTTCCTTTTTCATGAAAACAGTTTTCCATATGATGAGAAAGAAAACAGTAGTAAAATTATAAAAAGGCCAATGAAAAAAACATACAATTAGCAACATAAATTGTAATTTTGTGCTGTGAATTCAAACTCACAAAATAAAAGGTATAACACTGGAAATTGACAAAGGATGCTATTTTAGGCTGCTGGCAAATGAATTTTTCTCTGAAGGACTACCACTCACAATGGAACCCCAATTAGATAAGGCAAACAAATAGTCATAGAGTTATTGGGTCGACAAGGTGGAAAATCATGTAGCTTTCCTTTTTTTCTTCTAAAATGCTTCTCATATGAAGGAAAGCAGATCGTGTCCTCCAGGCATCGGGCAGCTGGAGTAGGAGAGTAGTAGGATATTTTCAAGAATGATCAGATATCGATCATACACAGCAAACTCTAAGTCGATTCAAGACAAGAAGATTATTAGCAAAGGAGAATTATTTGTATGTGTGTGTGTATATGTGGGTGCTTCTTATGTTTTTATTTCCTTCCTTTTTAAAATTTAACTTATTTTTTAAAGAAAACAGGCTATATATATATATATATATATATATATATATATATATATTGTTTTACACGCCAATCCTAGTTCCCACTTCCTCCCCTCTTCCCATTCCCTCCAACTACCTCACTACCTACCTCCCTACCTCACCCCCACCCACTTCTCAGAGAGGGCAAGACGCTTGGAGAAGGTCCAAGGCCCTCCCTACTGTATCTAGCCTGAGAAATTTATCCATCCAAAGAGAATGGGTACCCAAAAAACCAGTGCGGGCAGTAGGGGTAAATCTTGGTGAGTTTGTCCCAGCCATATAATTGTCATTCCTGTTCAGAGGGACTAGTTTGATCCCATGATGGTTCTCAGCTGGAGTTGGTGAGCTTCCATTAGCTCAGTTAAACTGTTTCAGAGGGTGCTGTAGGAATTCCTACAGCCAGCAGCCTTTAAGTTACCGGATCACTTGGGTGTGCCCTTACACTATATATGCCAATATAAAGCACGCGTCCAGCTCTGCGAGATTGGGATGCTGTTCCCCATTCCAGCAGAGGATTGTGATCTGTGAGTCTATCTCTAAATAAATAATTTTAAATTTTTTTTAAAAATCAGAATTTAGAATCACAAATTTTAATGTCACCATTGGTCTTGATATATTAAAATAAAGAGTGATATTGCTGGATCCTGTGGTAGGTTGATTCCCAATTTTCTGAGAAAATGGAATACTGAAACTGGTGCAATCACTTTGGAAAGCTTACCAGTTTCTACATTTAAGCAGTACAACCAGATACCCACAGTGCTATAAAACACCGAGTGGCTTAGATTTTAAAGATTCTTTCAAAGAGCAATAAAATAATTCATAGTTTCTATCAAAGACATAATCATTTGATATGTTAACATTTCAATGTGTTGTAATATATCAATATTTGGTTTGTGGGATGTTTTGAAGGGACGTAAGAGTACTTAAATTGTTAGCTCAAATCTCTAAACTTAAAAACAATAGTTGTGGATTCTATATATTTGTATATAGGAGCTGTCCTCACGTCTAATAACATTAAGATATAGGATGTAAAATGTGAATAATTTTGTTTATAAATCTGTAAGTCTTCTAAGGAACATGAATATTAAAATAGTCATGGGGAAAGGAAACAGAAGCATTAGTTGCATTTTCAGCAGCCTCGAGGATGTGTAGAAGGGATGTGAGACAAAAGTTAGAAAGAAATTTTTTTTATTTATCTGAATAGTAAACTAATTGCATTTTTCAAAGCAATTACCACATACAAAATGACTGGGGTAATAAACTCATATTGAAACTAAACAATATCTGTGTATTTAAAATTTTTCATTAGGATAAAGGTTTAATATTTGCATAGATTGTCCATGAAAGAAATGTGTGATTGAAAACTTGCCATTTAATTCTAAGTATTCTCCACAAACATATCCAGAATTCAATATAAAACCTTCTTGACAAATTTCAAATATATAGTACTATGCTTACAATAGCTGACTTATCCACAAGTACCAATATAAACAATTATTCCTTCTCTATACACCTCATAATGTTAATATTTCCTAAGGATAAACACATTATTAGATATATTTTCCCAACAATATGATTATCATCCTTTAGTTTTCTATGACTGAATTCCTTTGCTAAGGCTGATTAGCACAGTATCACACACTAGAGGGTACACTGAGTAGAATGTATTGCTACACATTTTGAAAGGTACACATTTATAGTCATACATTTTTTTGGTCCACCAATGTAACCAGAGGTATTTTAGACTGTCAGTTCCCAAATGATACAGAGACCCATGATTCATTCTATACCCACCTAACTTTGTGTCTTTATTATTCAACTATTAGAGTCCATATATTACAAATAGTGTTACCCATATATAAATATTCTTGGATATATGGACATCAACTGGAGCATGTTTCATTGACTTAGGTTCACACCATTTTGAGAAACTTGTTCCCTACTAGCTCGTATAACTTATTATAAATTAACTCATTTATACTAGCTATATTCTGATATGCAGCTTGTTACCTCTTTTCAGTACAGTGCATCCCACTTTTTTCAGGTCTGGCTCATGAATCCTGCTTGTCTTCTTCCCATAGTTCCTATCTCCTGGAAGTCCAGCTTATCATCTTCTGCCTACCTCTTTGCTGTTCAGCCATTAAGCCAATCAGAAGGTCACTTGACAAAGACACATCTTCACAGAGTACAAGAGGATTATTTCACAACACTCATCCATGATGAAAAAGTCATGATGACTCCTTGTAGAAATGTAAGGGCCTCTTTGTGTCTAGTCATCTAATTTTCCTGTCAATCTTTTGTCTTTATTTGACTGACCCATGCATGTGCTTTATTTGTTTCATTTACTATTCCCCATGTGTGCAGATCTCTTGGCTTCCTCCTATTAAAGGGACATGCTCTAGAGTGTAGTTGATATATCCAATATCACTCCATTTAAGAAAGCTGATTTTCCTTCTCTCAACAGCTATTATACAGGCTACAACTTTGAGCCAACCCCCCCCCCCCAAACTGGGATTTTGGATGACTTGAATTTGATATGTGCATCAGTCACTGTGTTAGCAAGACACTGTTTGCTTGATATCATCCACAGTGCTTGCACTTACATTGTTTCTGCTTATTCTTTTTACAGATTCCTGAGCCTTGAGGACATCATTAATACAATCCATTTAGGGCTGATTCATCCAAACATTTTTTTCGTTTTTTTTTAATTTTTTTAAAAATGTAAACAAATTATTCTTTTCCATTTTACATAATAATCCCAATTCCCACTCACTCTCCTCTTCCCATTCCCTCCACATTCTCCTCTCCCATTTGCCTCTCCAGATCCACTCCCAAGAGAGAGCAAGGCACATTGCCAGAGAAAGGACCCAGGCCCTCACCGCTATATCCCAAGCTGAGCAAGATATTCACCCAAAGAGAATGGGTTCCAAAAAGCCAGTACAAGCCGCAGGGACAAATTTTGGACACCTCTATCAGTGGCCCAGCAGTCTACCCCAGTCATGCAACTGTCATCCATATTCAGAGGGTCTGGCTTGGTCCGGTCTGGTCAAAGTTAATGAGCTCCCATTAGCACAGGTAAATTGTTTCGGTGTGTGTTCCCATCATGGTCTTGTCCTTTTTGCTCATATTCTTGTTCTTCCCACTCTTCACCTGGACTTGACCTGGGAAGCTCAACCCAGCACATCTTTGTGAATCTCTGCTCATGTCTTTATCAATTAATTGCTGGATGAAGGTTCTATGGTGACATTTAAGATATTCATCAACCTGACTACCTGGCAAGGCCAGTTCAGGCATCCTCTCCACTATTGCTTAGGGTCTTAGCTGGGGTCATCTTTATGGATTCCTGGGAATTTCTCGAGTGCAAGGTTTCTTGCTAGCCCCATTATGGCTCCCTCAATTAAAGTATCCTAATTTTGCTCTCCAGCAATATCCGTCTTCGGCATATACCCAAAGGATGCTCAATCACAATACAAGGACATTTGTTCAACTATGTCCATAACATCATTATTTGTAATAGCAGAATCTGGAAACAACCTAGATGCCCCTCAACTGAAGAATGGATAAAGACAATGTGGTATATTTATACAATGGAATATTAATCAGTGGTAAAAAATAATGATGTCTTGAAATTTGCACGCAAATGAATTGAACTAGAAAAAACCATCTTGAGTGAGGTAACCCATACCCAGAAAGATGAACATGTGTGTTCTCACTCATAAGTGCATGATAGCTGTAAAGCAAAGGATAACAAGCCTATAGTCCATGACCCTAGAGAAGGTAAGGACCAAAGTGAACTCAAAGAGAAGCATATATAAGTATGCCTGGGAAGGGGAAATAGACAAGATCTCCTGAAAAAAATGGGAGCATGGGTATGGGGGAAGAATGGAGGGCAGTAGAAGAGGAGAAAGGGAAAAGGGGAGGGAGGAGGAGAACTTGAGGAAACAGGATAGTTGATGTGAGGGAAGGACAGAGAGGGAAAGTGAGATTCAAGCTCTTACTATCTGCACATAGTGCAGTTGTGGGTTTTAGAATAACTACCGTCTATTGCATGAAGCAGCTACTCTGATGAAAGTGGACCTATGGATTGATCTATGAATATAGACATAATTCAATAAGTGTCATTTTACTACTATCTTTCTTAGGAGAATAAAACTACTATATTTTCTACCATGTCCTAGCACCTACCTAGTCGCAGGTCCTTGATCTCATTAACAGTACCAGTAATGGTTTCAATCTAGTAGAGAATGCATTAAACCCAATCAAATCCCTTAAAAGTTGTATCATTATTTCACGCAATTGGTATATTTTGTGAGCAAATCACTGCTATAACTTACAATGTCTATTGCTGGGTAATATTAAGGAAACTGACATGTTCTAAATGCTTTATTTCTGGAAACACATTCCAGAATCTTCTGCCTTAATGATTTTGGTATCTTCCTAATCAGATCTGAATTTTCAAAGCCAGCTGACCAATATCACCTGTCACAACAGAGCAATGACTTAGCTTTGGTTTTAATCTCTTGATAATCATAGTTTATCCTTGAACTTCTTATGACCAGATCCTTAAATTCTTATGCAAAATACCACATGATTGGCTCCAATAGACTGTGCTTCCCTTAAAAAAGTCACAAGCCAGGCCTCCACTCTTTGCATAAACTGTCAAAAATCTTATCTTTCAAGTTCATTGCTTTTCAAGCCCAAAGTTCAAATGCCATCACAATCCTCTCCAAAATACCTGGTAAGGTCTGTGTCAGCAATATTCCAAGACCTTGGTAAGAATTTCTTTTTTAATTAGAATTTTTATTGCTTGGATAAAATACCATGGTCAAAAGCTATTTGGAGAAGAAAGAATTTAATTTTTTCTCGTAGATATCCCATCACTGAGAGATGTCAAGAAAGGAATTGCAGGCAGGAAACTAGAGAGAAGAAATAGAGCAAAAAGCATGGAAAATGCCTCTTATTGGCTTCATCCTCATGCATTGCTCAGAGTGCTTTTTCATACAACCTGTATAAAAAACTAAATAATATTAGATGCATGTATAGATTAAGCTTTAAGATTTGTAGAAAATATGAAATTGAACATCAAAAGATAAAGTGCCAGAGTAGAATAATACCACTTGAGAATTTTATGAGAACATTCATTTATTTCTGTTCCTATCATTATCATCATGTTAAGTTGCTATTATTTCCAGAGATATGGTGTGTCCGGGGGCGGGGGTCACTATAGAGAATGTCTATAATTTTACAGCAGATTTTTAAAAACTTTTTTTTTATTTTTCGGATAACTAAAGGTTAAGATATATAGCAGAAGAACAAAAGTTTAAGAAACAAAAATTGATTATTCATTAAGAAAGATGATAAAAGGGGAAATGGGGTAGAACTAAGAATTGGTCCGTATAAAGACTGTACCAAGGATTGACACACCAATAGGATTAAAGGTGAGTTGATTAACTATCCCATTAGAGGTAGCTGCATCCGATATCACATTAAAGAGATTATTGAACTTCATAAAGTGGAATTAACTTCAGGAATTCAAGTAAGTTTCAATTTAGCCACTGCAGTAAATGTTAGATCAAATTATGAAGGACAATGCAACATGATCATGAGGACCTTTTATGATAAAATAGGAGAATTTATAGAAATCAGTCACTTCATATCTTAGTTAGTAAATCAACTTATAATATCCAGCATTATACTGAATACAGGACACTTGAAAAGTTTTTCTACATGAACTGCATCAAGACAAAGGTGCCAATTAATTTAACCTCTTTCGCCAGCATATTGCTGGAGACCATAACCAAAACTGGGCTAGGCAAGGGAAAAATATTAAGCAGTATCAAAATTGGGGGAGGAAAAATGTCAAAGTGAAAATTTATTAGAACAAATAATCTAATTTTTAAAAATTTAATGTTATAAAATGAACATACACAGGTAATATTGCAACTGCATATAAATTATATTATCTGAAGTATATACCAAAAAAATCACATATAATAATTACAAAAACTAAATAACCTAATATTTAAATGTACTTAAAGAATGAGGCAACGGTCTATAAAAGAACATTTGTAAAAAATAAAATGGAAGGAAGCCTAGGGACTCCAAAAAAAAATGTAAGCTACCATGTTGGCAGAGGCTCTTAGTTCCTTTCCCAGCTGCCCAGACCCAAATTAATCACACTGAAACTATATTAATTGTATTATTGTTTCACCAAAAGCTTAAGCACATTTCTAGCTAGGTCTTACATCCTAAATTAACCCACTTCTATTATTTTATATTTTACCATGAGGATTGTGGCCTACCTGTAAGTTTCTGGCTAGCGGCTTGCATCTTGCGTCTTTCTCCTTCCACATCTATATGACATCTCCCATACTCTGCCTTCTTTCTCCTAGCATCCAGCTTAGTTTTATCACCTGGCTCTATTCTGCCCAGCTATAGGACCAAATCAGCTTTACTCATTAACAAAACACATTCACAGCAAACAGAGGGGAATCCCACATCACTACAGAGAATGAGAATGAAAAATATTTGCATAGAAAGCGAAACCTATGCATTTGAAAGTTTTAAATATTTTCTGTAATGTCTACAAAGGACAAAGAGGTGATATTTATAAAATAGAAGGAACGCCAAAGCCTCAATAGAAAATATTATAAGATTAGTCAAAACAGCAGCAATAATAAATATCTTAATTATAAAATAGGTGAAATGCTGAAAGCCTTGTTCTTAACACATCCAATGACCTGGAATGTATATGTGAAGATGGCAAAACGAAGAATAGTCTGACCATCTGTTTCAAACAAGTGGCCCCAGATAGCCTGAGCCATTTTTATTTATACATTTTCAATAGTTTGATGAACAGCTTTGCCATCGTATTTATTTCCTTAAATTTCTAATAATAATTACAATAATTACCAGTTTTTCCTCTTATCTCCTTCCCTTTCCGTCCCTCAAATTCCCCACTAGTAATCATTACTTCCTTGATTTGTAACCTTTATATTAGAATCATAAGCAGTATAGGAAAGCAGCAAAATACGTTTTCTAACTGGGTACACATCCAGTTGGAACAGTCTGTCTAGTTGGCAGCATTTGCAGTTAGATAATCATGCAAAGTGAAAGACAGTTTTGCCTCTAATAGCTAATGATTACCTCTGGTCAAATCTAAACTCCTGCAATCAACTCATCAGCCAAGGCTCAATCAATCCATTCTTCATTCTATAATACTCTATCTTCTATAGGGGATATACCCGATTTTCTCCTATCATCCTAGAAACTACATAACTTAGAAGCTTACTTTTAATAGTTGGCACTGCTTATTTTGTTCTCATGTACCCTTCCTTCTTGTTACCTACAATTTTGGCACAGCTTTAGAGATGAGGTCATTGAGGGTTTCTATGATTCTGCTTCATTCTCTGTTCCTAAGCTGCTCCCATTAGCACTTGATATCATGTATTCATTTGCATTACTCTTAGACTCCTGTGGTTAGAATCATTCTCTCCAAGAAAATTATGCAAATAGGTAATACTGTCATGGACTTCTGTGACTCTTTGAGGCCATTCACAAGGGGCATTGGAAAGGCAATATCCAGTTTTTGAGAATCCTAAATTCATGCTTACATCTAAAATATAAAAAACTTTAGGGGCTAAATTAGATTCCCTGTATATTTTTAACAACATCCCCTTTGATCCTCCCAGAGGAGAAACATCAGGGGAAAATTTTTCTAATACAATAGACTAATACATATGGCTCTAAACAAGTTTCACTCCAATCTTTTCAGAGCTTTTAAAATTTTTTTCAAATTTCTTTAGTGAGTAGATCTACTCATATTCAAATTTGATCTTCGTTTATTTCCGGTAGCTCATTAGTTTCAAGTTGTTGTTATTTTAAATTCTTAAAAGATTTAATGGGTAATAAAATAATATATATTAGTTGATGACCTAGAGATCAAAAATTTTAGAAATACTTTAGCTCTATCTTTATGGATTTTGAGGAAAGGCAAATGAAACTATGCATATGATCTGTGGGTCACTTTTAAGTAAGGTAAGTTTGACACCTTTCTGTTTCTCTATTTAATTATTTATAAGGAAGAATTTTAGTCTGGGCTCAAGTTTATGTAATTTTCTTAAAATATGGTTAAATCACCCCATTTACTAGTGTTCCACTAAATCTGTTGTTTTGATGTTAGTTGTTTTTTTTCTCCATAAAAAAAAGACATGATTTCCCCTTATTTAGTACAAATTACTCATGAAAATTTCCATAAAAAACAAAAGAGGAGAACTTTAAAATGGAATGTGTTTCCATATTTTGGCCGGGGACTGAAAAAGCATGGGACAAAACCGGTCTCGCTGAACATAATGGAAAATGAGGACTACTAAGAACTGAAGAACAATGGCAATGGGTTCTTGATCCTATTGCACTTAATGGCTTTGTGGGAGCCCAGGTAGTTTGGATGCTCACCTTAATAGACCTGGATGGAGGTGGGTGGTCCTTGGACCTCCCACAGGGCAGAGAAACCTGCTTGCTCTTTGGGCTAAGGAGGAAGGAAGACTTGATTGGGGGAGGGGGAGGGAATGGGAGGTGGTGGCGGGGAAGAGGCAGAAATCTTTAATAATTAAAAATTAATTAATTAATTAAAAAAAAAAGAACTCCCAAAACTATGATGCAAAAAAAAAAAAGATAGAAGATCATTTATATTTTAGAGATTTATTGTGCAATTCAAGTACTAGGAAAATAAAAGTATATAGAGAGACAAACTGTACATGTGTGTGATGTATGTATACACACATACTCTGTTTGTGTATGTGTGCATATATATTTATATGTGTGTATCCATATTCCATAAAATCTGTATGAGTAAGGTTTGCATACATATGTGCATTAAATGTGTAATATGTATAGCTAACGTTTCCCATGGTGAATAGTTAATGTTGGAATTCCAATGACTGTGTAATTAAAACATAATTTTTGAACACAGAAAGTTTTGAAGGGATGCAACAAGTCCACAAGTTGGTTATTAAGAACTTTAATATCAGAATCCTAAAGCAGTACAAGATGAAGTAAACTGGGGATATGAACCAACCCATTTCTACCTAACAGAAAGGATAATGAAAAATGTATAACTCAACTTGCCCTTTTCCACCCACAAACTGGCAGAACAATGGTGAATGAAGTCTTTATATGTTAAAGTCAATAATTATAAAAGTGTACAGATGATAAGAAAACTTTAATCTCAGGAAAAAATACTCATATATATGGTTTATATAGATATTGCTGTGTGTAAGACATGCATGCACATCTTATTGCTATTAAAGACAAAATGCTAAAATAAAAATAATATTACAGTGATATCTGAAGTATAGGTCAAATTTGTAAAGGGGGCAGTTAAAGCTGCCTTCTTCACTCTCCATTTATTGTACAATTTATATTTTATATGTGGAGTTAAAACATTTTAGTACAGTAAAAACCACTTATAACAATCCTGAATAGTCCTACTGAAATGCTTTGTATATTCTTGTCGTCATTCTCATTGTTGAAGGTTAGAGAGTTCTTGTACAACCAAAATTAAAGAACATTATGTCCTTATTCAAAAGAGTTTAATCAAAATTCTTATATAAAACAGAAAAAAACATTTTATGTACCTTATTTGAATGTTACTTTCCAACAATGCACCATTTTAAAAAGTTATTCTACTCAATGTTTTTTAAAAGTGTTTACTTGAGTGAAGAGAAAAATCTGTAATTTTACTATTCACACTATGAAAAATACATGTAGCTTTGAGGAAACTATGTAGTAAAAAAGCTATAAAAATTCTCTTTTATCAAAGAACTACAGCATGATGTGTGTCAAAAGCCAATTCTGCATGCTTTCTAACAGGGTTGATTCTGGCCAATCATTTGTAGTAGCGACACTAACAATTATAAAGCACACATTTTTATAGGATTTAATATATTTCATTGGATTCTCAAAATTAAAATCATAGAATACTATTTCACTCTTTAAGTAGGGTTTTGCTGACGGAGCAACAAGGCAATTTATTCTAAAAACATCAACAGAGAATCACAAGAATCTTCCCACATGTCATTTTCAACATCTTACCAACTTTTATACCATTTTATTTAAGTTTTTAAGAAAAAACACAACTTTAGATGCTTCAAAATAGTGATAGGTTCTGTCCTTTTGATTGTGGACTGACGTCTACTAATTCTTATGTGAAATATTTGGTTTTCAGGATGGAAAATTTTGGAAATGGTAATACATTTTTTTCAGACAAGACTTATTTGTAGAGATTTACATTGTTAGGGAAATTCTTTTCAGGATATTGGTACCCCAGGATATTTCTCTCTCTCTCTCTCTCTCTCTCTCTCTCTCTCTCTCTCTCTCTCTCTCTCTCTCTCTCTCTCTTTTGCTTGCCTCATGACTTGAGGTCAAAACCCTCTCATAAAGTACACTCTCACCATCGTGTACTGCAAAATGCATAATCTGATTACTGTGGCTGTTATCAAAAATCTTGACATACATTACTTAGAGAAGCTTACAATTTCAAGTTACATTTCAACATTCAGGGTAAGTCAAAACAGAGACACGATGGCATTAATCTCACCCATTCACAAGCAGAAAGAATACATGCATGTCAGTATTGTCATACTGACACAGTCCATAAAATGGTCCTGCCTACTTTCAAGGTAGATGTTTCTCAAAAAAGTAAACCAAGAAAATCAGTCACAAACATGCCCATAACCCAAAACAGTTCAGATAATTCCTCACTGATATCCCTTCATACGAGTACCATTATTAAATGCCCAGAGTTATACTTACTAGCTGAGCGCTAACTTCCAAAACAAAAAGATTTGCTACTATAGTGTCCTGTATACAGATAATGGGATACTATTACAACTTCAAAAGACAAGTAGTGTGTTTGAAGGTGAATGCTTGTCAACAGACTTGATATTAAAAAGGGTCTTTGCTGATCCTTATCACCCCTAAAAAGGAGAGGTACACTGAAGCCTATATCATAGCCAAGAGTAATGTAAATAAAAGTGGGTTGCTTTTTCAGCCTGTGCCTATAACTCACAGCACTGCTTGAGGTTAGGGAATAAGTAATGGACACTGATCCTTACCATGAAGGTTACAGGTGAGTTGGGCCACTTCTGATTTTCATAGGCATAGGGTCTTGTGCATTTCTAATAGAGAGATCATGTGGTAACTTGACTCACTCCAAGGCTGGAAAAATGCATATCTCATGTTAGCCTGCTTTTCAGATTGCATCCTGATCTGCAGGCTGAGAGACAGAGACATCTGCCCTTGTGTAGGCTTAGAACTATCAAAACCCACTCCAGTGACACACTTCCTCAAGCACACCTACTTCAACGAGGATAAACTTCCCAGTCCTTCTCAATACTACCATTCCCTGATGACCAAATTCAAATATATGAGCATATGGATCTTCGCCAGCTGTCGGGGCTGTGTAGTGGGATCTCTGTGTGAGCTCTTACATACGTTCAAATTTTTATTGGATGCCTGGCCTCATGTGGCATGCCCTAGCACTAGACTCTGAGTGACATTTCTTCCTAGAGCCCCACCTGATGATGGACCATGGCTAGTGTTCTCTTTCTCTTCTGGCCTAACACAGTTCCAGAAGCTTAATTCAAGGTTATGAGATTTGTGGTAGGGTTTGGAATTTTACCCAGCACTTTATATCTCTGTGGAAGATCTGTACTGAGTTTTGCGTCAAAATTCAGATATTAGTTGTTACTCTCCTCTGATTGAGAAGTTACCCTTTGTTCAGTGTTGCTTGGAGTAGTGGAAGGTTTATGTACACAGACCTGTTCTTTCTGTTTCCTTCAATGTTTCTCTTCATTTTGCTTAACTAAAAGGTGTAGTATGAGGCTGCTTGTTTGTTCCCTGCTGCTCAGCTCCGAAATAATCACATAGAAACCATATTTTTGGCAATACTTTTTGGCCAATAGCTGAAGCATATTTCTGGCTAACTCAATACTTAAATTAACCCATCTCCATTAATCTGTGTAGGCCAAGAGACTATGGTTTACTGTGTAAAGTTCTGGCTTCTGTCTCTGGCTGGCTTACATGGCTTCTCCTGACTCTGCCTTCTTTCTCCCAGCATTCAGTTTAGTTTTTTCTACCTACCTCTGTTCTGCCCTGCTATAGGCTCAAGCCAATTTTTTTTATTAACTAGTTGTATTCAAAGCATGTAGAGGACAATCCCACATCAAAAAGGAGACACTTTTGCTTATCACTAATTTGGCTTCTGTGCTAGTATCTTCATATCCAGTCATTAGCCTGGGTTTATTTGCCCAGAATGATGACAAGAGAATCCTTTCCAGCTACTATGTGCTTTGTCCATTTTATAATCTTATACACAACCTAGAAAAAGAAATAAAATTTATACTTTTCCTTGATAGCTTTTTGTTCTTTCCACAGACTGACAGAATAGTTGGTAGGTATTTCTAAAGATTTTCTACAGATACTTACTTATTTTGATATCCCAATATTATTGTTTTATATTAAATGACAGGTATTACTCTTAAGAGCCATTTCCATATAAAATTATAAAGTACATGTCTGATCTTTTGACACAGGCATTTTTAAAACTCACTGAAATAATTATTGCTGTAAAATTCACATGCTCTGGTTCCTTTATTCTTTAGAACTGTTAAAAGCTTCCTTTCCTGTTTGTGTAAAAATCTGTTCCTATTATTTGGCTTTGAATTTTTCATACCATTATTTATTTAAATGGAGTGCATAGTTTATTTTGCAGAAAGTAATGCCAGTTATAACAGGAGTGATTGAAATACCTAACTTATTTCCATGTTTGAATTAGTTTAATTTATATTCAGATTATTTGTTTTGATTCTGGTCATCACATTTCATATCTGATAGTTATTGTTATATTTAAAAATGAATAACTTAACGCATGTATTAATCAAGACTTTGTGCTTACTTACAAGTTTTGCTATAAAAATAGACAACATTTTTGAACCATTTTTTCCTCTTTACTCTTACTAAAAGCATATATGTATATCAGAAAGACAGTAAAAACCAGAGGACCAGGGAGTTTTCTGTGAGATCAAGTCTCTTATTTGCATCCGATGAGACACCTGTAATATCTCAGAAACATAATCACTGGAGTGGGCATTGAGATTTCAAACTCTAGTCTGTCTCTATCTCTTCACCTATGGATCAGGAGGAAGCTCTCAGTTTCTACCTTAAAACCATGCTCTGATGAAAATTGAACCTCTATAACTGTTTTCTTTTACAAGAGCTCCCTTGATCATGGTGGCTCTTCACAGCAAATGCACAATGGCTAAGACAACTTACATGCATGCAATAATAATTAATTAAAGAGAAGCCCAAGAACTTGATGGAAAGCAAAAAATGGGGTATATGAGAAAGTTTGCAGGAATGAAAGTGAGGGGAGATACGTTGTAATTAAATTATAATAAAAATACAAGAATAGGGACAAAATGAGAATTTATGCATTATTTTGAAATTAAAATTTGTAATATTAATCTCAAATATAATGTCCTAAATAATAATTCTAATTCCCACATTTTGAACACTTAAAGTAATAATAATAATGATAATGATAATAATAACTATAATGTTAAGTCTCCCTGGTGCATGGTATTTTGAAACATACTATTCAAAACTTTAAAATAACTTAGAAAGAATAAACTTTTGTGGCTTTAGAAATGTGATAACAATCACCTCAGAAAATACTCCATCTAATACAAAGCTGTTTTAGTTACTGTAGCTCTATAATATAGCTTGATGTCAGGGATGGTGATCCTTTCCTTTGTTGTTTAAGAGTCTTGGCTATTCTGGATTTTTTGTTTTTCTATATAAAATTGAATATTGTTTTCAAGGTTTGTTAGGAATTGTGTTGGGATTTTGATGGGGATTGCAATGAATCTATGGATTGCTTTTGCCAGTATTACCATTTTTACTATGTTGATCCTACCTATGCAAGAGCATAGGAGCTCTTTTTCTTTTCTGTTACTTTCTCCAATTTCTTTTTCAAAGACTTAAAGTTTTTGTTGAACAGGCCTTTCAGTTCTTTGGTTAGTGCTACCCCAAATTGTTTTATGTTATTTGTGACTATTATGAAGGGTGATGTTCCTCTGGTTTTTTTCTCAGCTTCTCATTTGTATATAGGAGGGCCACTGATTTTTTTTTTGAGTAAATCTTGTATCCTGTCACATTGGTGAAATTATTTATCAGCACTAGGAGTTCCCTAGTAGAGTTTTGGGATCACTTACATATATACTATCATATCATTTGCAAATAGCAAAAGTTTGTCTTCTTTCTTTTCAATTTTAATCCCCTTGATCTCCTTTTGTTGTCTTATTGCTATAGCCAGAACTTAAAAACTATGTTGAATAGATATGGAGAGAGAGAGCAGCCTTGTCTATTTCTTGATTTTAGTGGAATCGCTTTGAGTTCCTCTCCATTTAATTTGATGTTGGCTGTAGGGTTGCTGTTTATTGCTTTCATTATGTTTAGATATTTTTCTTGTATCCATGATCTCTCCAAGACCTTTATCATTAAGGGATGCTGTATTTTATTGAATGCTTTTTCAGCATCTAATGAGATTATCATACGGTTTTATTTTTTAGTTAATTTATATGATGGATTACATTGATAGATTTTCATATGTTGAACAATTCCTGGATCTCTTTAGCTATCAGAAAAATGCAAATCAAAAAGACTCTGAGATTCTATTTTACACTAGTCATTATGGCTAAGATCAAAATCAACCAATGATAGCTTTTACTGAAGATAATGTGAATTGTGTAGAACACTCATCCATTGCTACTGGGAAAACAAACATGTACAGCAACTCTAGAAATAAGTATGTCAGTTTCTCAGAATCAATCTACTTCAGGACCCAGAAATATCACTCTTGGGCATGTATTCCAAAAGATGATCAATCATACTACAAAGACATTTGCCCTAATATGTTCATAGCAGCATTATTTGTAATAGCTAGAACCTGGAAACAACCTAGATTCTCCTCAACTGAAGAATGGATAAAGAAAATGTGGCAATTTACACATCAGAGTACTACTCAGTAATAAAAAACAATGACATCTTGAAATTTGCATGCAAATGGATGAAACTATATATATATATATAATCATCCTGAGTGAGGGTTCCCAGACCAAAAAAGATGAACATGGTATGTACTCACTCATAAGTGGACACTAGTTTTAAAGCAAAGGATATTTATCCTATAGCTCATTATCTTAGAGAAGCTAAGTAACAATGTGAACCCTAAGAAAAACATCACCATGGAAAGGGAAAATAGAGAAGATTGCCTGACAAAATTAGGACCATAGACGTTGGGAAAGAAGGGCAGGTGGAAGTGCAAGAGGAGGGGAGAAAGGAAGAAGAGATGAAAACTTGAGGGAAAGGGATAATTGAGATGGAGAAATGACAGAGATGAGATCAAAGAAAGAGCTATTTTGATTGAGATAAGGATTATGGGGCAAGCAAAAACCTGACACTAGAGAATCCACAAGGATGACCCCAGCTAAGACCCTAAACAAAGATGAGAGGATTTCTGAACTGGCCTTGACCTGTAGTCAGATTGGTGAATATTTTAAATGTCACTATTGAAACTTCATCCAGCAACTAATTGAAGCGGAGGCAGAGACCCACAGAGGAGTGCTGGATTGAGCTCCCAAAGTCCTGATGAAGGGAGGAAGGAGAATATGAGCAAAGAGGTCAAGACCAAAATGGTGACACCCATTGAAACAGTTTTTCTGAACTAATGGGAGCTATCCAACTGAAGCTAGATAAGGAAGACAACAGTATACATCCATACTAGTCTCTCTGAATGTGGGTAACAGTTGTATGACTAAGACAGACTGAGAATTCAATGACATTGGCACCAAAATTTAGCCCTATTGTTTGTACTAGCTTTTT